>NC_056743.1:509971548-510640303 GCF_019279795.1 Protopterus annectens
TAATTGATAACTTAATAAAGGTGCTCAAAAAACAGTTCTGTACGTTGCCCAAAACACGCAGTTTTCTACTGGGACAAAGGTTTGTGGTTTTAAACGATCTGACAAAAAGGCTTCTTCATTTGAATTGCCTCAACTTAAAGCTAAATTAGTCTTTCCTGTTGTAGGTTGAAGCTCCTTCCAAAACTATTACTACCCACAATTCCTGAAGCGAATCCTTCAGAATTTCCCCAAAAACTATTTCTTCTGGATTTTCCATTTTCAGGTCCATTAAGCTAATTTAGCTATCCAAGCACAGACTACATTGCTGTGTTCATTCTGAATAATTTTTTCTCTTTCAAAATAACCTGCTACATTCAAAACATTGTCCTCTTCCTACCGACCTCTCCAGCCTACCACCTGGGCGATATCCAATAATGTTACATTTTATTTATTTTCTTTTACATTTGTTGACCGGGCTAGTCTAGCTGGATATATTTCATTTTCAGTAGAGGCCCGGGGAGAAAAGCTCCACATAAAACGTATCAAACAGAATACAAAGAAAAGGAAAAAAAATTTGAATAAAAATTGGTAATACAAATGGTAATAAGATCAATAAAAAAATAAGGCACATAATCAATAATAGACATGACTAGGATTAAATCAGATTCACAGCATCTTACTTAATACTAACAGGCTATATCTTAAGGCTTCTGCTATAAAAGGAAAAAGTACAAGTAGGAGGAGAAGTAAAAGGAGTAGTGTTAGGTAAAAAGAAGGGAGGTGAAAGTAGTTAAGAAGTAAGAGAAAAAAGGGGTAGCAATAGGAGATAGGAGAGGAGAGAGAAGTAGGTAGAGCAAACAGGATTAGGAGGCAGAAAGATAGATAGTAAGTATAAGCACTCAGTAGGGTTAGAGGTCAGATAGGGGGGGGGAGGAGAAGAGAAATCAGTCTGGTGTATTACATGAGCATAGCCAGTGATTTTGGAAGTACAGTTTGATTTGTTGTTTGAAGAGGGGTAGAGATGTGATTAGAGTTAAATCCCTAGGTAGCAAATTCCAAGCTTGGCCTACAGTATTACTAAATAGAGAGTCTCCAGCAAGGTTGTGAGCCTTTATAGGTTTGGTCAATAATTTACAAGAGGAATGAAGGGAGGTAAGATTATTATAAGGGAGTAAAAGCTGTGATAGTATAGGGGTGTTCTCAGGTTGGTATAGAATTTTGTGGGCAATAGCAAGTTGTGAGATTATAATATAGTTTTGTAGTTCAAGCCAGCCTAAAAGTTTCAGGTTAAGGCAGTGATGGGTTCTGAAAGGGTTACCAGTGGCGAAGCGGGCAATGTTATTATAGCAAGTTGCTAGTTTGTTTAAGTTAGTTTTCTTGAGGTTAGTGAAGATAGAAGAGAGTAGATAATAGATGGGAGTGGGCAATAGTAGCTCTAGCTGATGGGGTGAGGAAAGGTTTAATACGGTATAAGGATCCTATCTTTCTATTTACTTATTTGATAGTGTTGTTGATGTGTTGATCAAAAGAGAGATTGTTATCAATGGTTATTCCTAGCAGTTTAGTTGTAGAGTCTGGAGAGATGACAGTGTTGTTGTTTGACAAGATGGAGAAATTAAATGGGGGGGTGCGAATAGTGGGGGTGAAGAGAAGAAGTTTGTTTTTTTTTAGCATTAAGGAGAAGATATCGTCTAGTAAACCATGTTTCTACAGTGTTAAATATATTTTGGGTTTGTGAGATTAGATCAGAGGAGGAGGATGCTGAGCAAATAATAGTGGAGTCGTCTGCATATTGAATACAGGTGGCTCGAGGAATTAGAGTGGAGATCATTGATGTAAAGGGAAAAGAGAAGTGGACCAAGAATAGAGCCCTGAGGAACACCGATAGAAATGGGCGGTAAGGAGGAGATATGGTTGTCCCAGAGAACGGCTTGTTGTCTGTTGTTGAGATAAGAACTAAACCATTTGATGGTAAGAGTGTCAAATGAGAGGGATTTAAGGATGTTAATTAAGGCAGAGTGGTTAACCATGTCAAATGCTTTTGAGAGGTCAATGCATAAAGCAGAAGAGAAAAGATTATTGTTGCGATTGTTGTTAATGGTATCTATAAAAGAAAGGAGAGCAGTAGTGGTGCTATGGTGGGGTCTTAAAGCCATGTTGACAGTTAGCTATAATATTGTGTAAAGAGAGATACTGTACAAGTTGCTGATGAATACATTTCTCCATAATCTTTGCTAAAGGTGAGAGAAGGGCAATTGGTCTAAAGTTGGAGTAGTCAATACAGTTTCTGCCTTTGTGTAGTGGGATAATATGAGAGACTTTCCAGATATCAGGGATAGTTCCCTCTTGGATGGTCCTATTTATGAGTATAGCTATTGGGTATGCAATTTCTTTGGCTGCTTTTTGCAGAAAAAGGGAAGGGGGTTGGTCAGCAGAGGGGGTACAGGGTTTCAGTTTAAAAATAAGTCTACAGATGAAAGAAGTAGAGATAGGTTGTAGAGAGAAGTTATACGAAGAGTCTACTAGATTGTTTGGAGGATAGAAGTCATTAGTGTTCAGTTGTTTAGCAAGAGATTGAATAGTTTCAGTGAAGAAAGAGTTAAAAGCATTAGCAGTTTGGTAAGGGGTGTCTGGGTCAGCTTTTAGTGGGGAGGGAGTTTTTGCTGTTCCTGGGGATAGGAGTCTATTGATAGAGGACCAGAATTGTTTGGGTTTATTGGAATGTGTTTCTTGAAGTTCACAGTAGAACTTTCTTTCGTCATTGATAATAGCTTTTTTGGTAAGGTTTCCAAGTTGGCGAAAGTGAAGAAAATCAGAGCCGATTCTGTGGCATCTCCATTTGGCCCAAACTTTATTTTTGGAGAGGATTAGTTTTTTTGCATCACTTGAGAGCCATGGGGCTGTGTTTGATTTCATTCTAATGGTACGCTCAGTAGCATGTTCATTCAGAATGGAAAGAAAGGTAGAATTGAAGAATGAAACTGCTTCGTTAAGTGGCAGTGTTTTTAAGGGGTTCCAGTTACATGCTCTGAGTTCATTTTGAAATAAGTCAGTTTTAAAATGTTTGGTGGAACGTATAGTTCTTATATTGGGGAGGTGTAGAACGTCAGTCTTTTCTCTTGTAATGTAGGTTAAACAATGATCACTGAGATCATCAGGCATAGTTCCTACTTTGTATGCGATATTGACTTTGTTTATGAGTATCCAGTCTAAAATAGTTTCCTGCTTGATTTGTTAAGCCTTGTAGTAGAGGTAATGGTTTGGGTGAAACCATTTAGGTTAATGTGAGAGGTGGGATTGTCAGCATTAATGGTATTCCAGTCTATATTAAAGTCGCCAAGAATTAAAGTTTCTTGGGGGTAGTTGTTTGAAACCAAACTAAGAACGTCTTCTACTATGGGTAAATTGTTTCCAGGTGGTATATACATGCAAATGATGTAAAGGGCTTTCTTTGCATTTAGTTGGAGTTTAGTAATAATAGCTTCCACTTTATTATCCTGGGTTGGACAGGCTGGGAGGGTGGAGATGTTAAGATGATTCTTAAACAGAATTGCTACTCCACCACCCTTTCGTTTAGTACGGTCTAGCCTTAATATATTGTAGCCTTGGGGTATAACCTCAGTGTCTTTAGTGGCTGGCTTAAGCCAGGTTTCAGAGAGACAGAGAATGTCAAAGCAGCGAGTGTCTAGGAGGGCATGTAGATAGGGAACTTTGTTGTTTACACTACGTATGTTAAGATGTCCTATCAGGAGGGTATTATTGGAGATAGGTCTAGATGCTTGAGGAGATGGGTATATGGGGCCAGGGTTGGGATGAACATCACCGTCTTTTAAGGTAAGGTGATCAGGTTTGGATATATATTTACTCTGTTGAAGGGTTAAAGGCCTCATCTTCTTATCTAAGGGTAGGGTGTAGGTGAGGTGAGAGTGCCTATGGAATTTAGGTAGGTTGTAGCTAGACGTGGAATTGGCATTTGAGAATGAGATTAGAGGTATGTGGAAGGTGGATGTATGTTTCTGAATGTGATTTGGTTGAGAAATGAGTGAATATTCTATGAAGGTAAGGAGATAAGTAGAGAAAAGTGTAGTTAAGACATGAGAGTATAAGCAGTGTAGATAAGTAGAGGGCCATACTTACAACAAGTGGGGTAGAGGTGAATATAAAGTAGAGGTAAGCAATGGAGCTAGCAAGTTGGTTGTATGTATGTAAGTTAAAATGAAAAAAAATAATATAGAAGTAAGAGAAGTGATAGGAATGTAGAAGGATATATAAGATAGAGAGACAGGTTAAGTGAGTGAACTGATTTGCAGTAAGATATAATATAGAAGAGGAGAGAAGTTGGTTTGAGGATAGAAGGGTTGATAAGTAGGGGAGGAAAGTAGGAGGAGTAATATGGGGTGTGGACAGGGGAGGAGATTAGGTTTGGTGGGAAACAGGGGGTAGGTTGGTAGAGTGAGGGGTGGGGTTAGAGATGTATAAGTTTAGGACCCCTGGGGGTGGGTGGGAATTGGGGGTAGGGAGAGGAGCGGAGTGAGCCTGCTGGGCGAACGGAGCGGGACACAGTAGACCACCAAGGAGGGAGGAAAAAGTATCAGAGTAAGCTGGTAAGTCAAGATGGGAGACAGGAGCCTAAAGAGGGATGGATAAGAGAGAATATCAAAGGAGGAAAGGGATAGTAGTAGGAAAGGTGAGAATAGGAACAATGAGGAAGGTATAAATATTAATGTAAGGAGTATAGGTGGGGATGACATCTAGTGGCCAAAAAGCAGACCAGTACATCAGACTCCTCCCCAAATTACTACTTCAACTGATCTAAGTCAGCAATTTTAAAACTGGTGGTGTGTGTGTGTTAAGTTAATGGCTCTCAAGGCCAGATGTTTAGGCACACTTTTTTTTTTTTGCAAAATGATTCAGCCCTCTGCTTTCCCTACAACTGGAAAAAAAGTGTTGGAGCAAGCACCAGTCCAGACATTTTTTCCTGGATCCAGACACCACTGCTAGTCCACCACAGTTTTTTTTTCCTTCTTACAGAAACTTTTACTCCTGTACTCTACAAACAGTATCAGGCCTTCTTGCACGTAGGTGGGCAGGGTGTCCACTTCCTCAAAGGAGGCCAAGGACGACTCCTCTACATAACATTAGACCAGAGGAACCGCTACAGGTTTATGAGAATCCGGTCCCAGTAAATCAAAATGCTTTTTCTAGGCATCCAATATCTCCCTGGCTTTTCATATTAAGAGGAACTTTATTCTACAAAGTCACCTAAAACAAGACTACTTCTGGTTGGTGAAGTGTAGAACAGTGCTCCATTACCATACATTTAAATTCATGTTCTGAAGAAGGGTTTATGTACTTCACTAACACTGTGCAATTTCTTGAAACCACTTAACATGACATGAACATTATTAAAACATACAGAAATAAAGTAAGATGAAAAAAATACTACACAGAGCCAAACCAAAAATGACACAAAGTAACATACACCAACAGTCAAGCCAAAATCTAAAAACACTTCAATCTATTCAATTTTGGGACAATAGACAGCTAAACTTCATTCCTTTTCTTTCCATATAAAATTTTGCTTTCCAAACAAGATACTACTGCCTTCATAAAACTTTCTGCTCAACTCACCTTTATGTGCAACTTAGCTTTTGTTAACAAGCTAAGTGTTGTATGCCTGCTGGACTCTGGTTCAAGGGGTACCATGGTTTTCAATCTTTCTAAGCACAACCGAAGTTGAGCTCGCCTAATGAAAAAAAAATACATTAAAATATGGAAAATTCTCACTATTTCAAAAACGTCTGTAAAGCACTCACTCTCCATATAATGGAAGTCACCTACCCTCAAGAAAATGCTCAACAGCAACACTGACCAACTGTCCTCAGACTATTAGGACTTGCAACAAAACTGCATTTTTGATAAGTTAGCTCTAGCTATAGCACAACACTACAAATACCAAGGCATTAAGATAGCTTAGAAACTCATCTTTCAAGGGCTTCTTATGCTACCATCCCCTAGGACATCCCCAGCTCAGAGATCTCACAGGGCTACCAGCATCCCTGAAGTTCTTTTCTAACATGTACCCACGAATTATAAACAGACATTGGCACTAATTACTTATGCACACACACTAAGACAGGGAAGAATGCCTACACATTCGCTCTCAAAGATGCAGTCGAGTACCCTGCATGTCTTATTCTAAAGAGAACAAGGACGGTCTCACGCAAACCAAAAGACTAACTGGATGGGATAACAGTTGTATACATCATCATGCTTCTGTACAAATATATATGCTAATCTGGCACCTAAATGTGGCAGTCCTTTTATGCAGATGTGGAAAACGTGGCTCTGAAGATGTCATTTCTAAAACATATTTAGATACCCAGATAAGTGTAAATAGAATGGGAAAGCTCAGAGGTTGGCCACAACATACCTCAGTAATTCAAAATACCCTTTACTGAACAGCAGTACGATCTTTCATCCATTTAAAGATCGCTCAAGGACTAAAACTACTCAAATGTTAAAAGTTCTAGCCTGTGAATCACGAGTAACCCCTTGTCTGGGCAGCGACATCAAAATTGACCTACAAAGCACCAACAGTTCTTAAAGACCATAAAATAAAGGAAACAGGCAGATAAAGCAAGGAGATATTAATGCTCAGCCTGGGGGGGGCCTGATCACGACCCTACACCACCTAAACAGATGAGCATAAGCTCTTTTCTAATTTTAATATCTGGCATTCTCTGTTGGCATTACAGCATAACCACCACTGACAGCTGATAAGTGAAATTGTTTGCATACTTGATGCAGTGAAAGGAACACAAGGATTTAAGGATAACAATAAAAAAGAAACCAGGTTTGCAAAGTTCTAAGTACCTGTTCTTCTCCATTTCATTATGCGTGGATCTAAATAGAAAAGGAAAAAAAAGCATTAATAAGAATAATTCGACACAGCAGCTTCACAGCAGTAAATATGCTCTAAGAAAAAACAAGAATACAACATAATTCGTAGATTAAAAAGGTGCGTTCCAAATAAATTTTTTTTCAAAATACCAGATTTGCACCTCAAGTATAACACTCCCTACCATGCAAGTAGATTTTAGACCGTCTTTGCCAATATTCATGCATGGTTTTAAGGGCGATTAGAGATGCAGAAACTATGGTATTAAAAAATTATTAAATATTTCAATAAAGTATTTTGCATTTGCAATGGCACATTTTAAAAATGTGCATATGATGTCCACTAACATGCACCAAAGCTGTACTTGTCAGACAGTTACTATACCAGGTAATTTACATAACTCCTTAAATTTCTTCAAAATCCTCAGCTAAAATAATGCCAAAACAGCAAGAAAGGTACGCATCTGGATGTTCACAAGAGATACTACCTAAAGGACTGCTTAGTAGATTTAGAAGCCTCCTGCAGCTTCCTCTATAGAGGACACTGTTAGTGTAACACCGCCCTGATGCATTAAATTCTAAATACACCCCAAACCTAGGGAAAGAGATGCAGCAGAACAAACAATCACCAACATTTGTTGTGGAAGGCTCCAGAAGGGAAAGTCAACGTGCTTCTTGGAAGGCAATGTGACAGGTGGGGGTGGGTGTAAAAATATCAAGCCCCCATGCCCTACTGAGTCAGAGTGTAGTGCTGAGGGCTCAGGAAGATAAAGATCCAGATTTAAAGATGGCTCTAGCATACAGGTTTGGCACAGTATCCATGGAACTCATGGCAAAGAAACTCGACGTACCTGCATTTATACAAATGTTGACAGGCGATTCCTCGCCAAAATGTCAAGAATCCCAGGGCCACGTAAAATAACCTGGATCTCTTCCAGCTACCCTCAAAGTTAGGCTGAAGATGAGGATGTAAATGCATGATCAAAATGGAATACCCTTTCTCATGTAAAGATAAAGGACACCAGTCATGAGTAGGCACTCTCTACAAGAATCCTACAAAGGGGAAATACAAAATGGGATTTGTCTAAAAACTACGACAAAAGTTAGAGCCACCCAACTGGTCTCCATACAACAAATGCTGAACAAGGGAAAGGGGTGATTATATTTAATCCACACAATCTCTATACTTAAGATGGAAAGCATGGCAAAACTAAACGACTACTACATCAGAGACTTCAGACACCTCAAAAATCTGGTCTTGAGAGGCCAAAGTTTTGCACTGTGCTTCTGCTGCAAATACTGCATTACTGAAGAGAGAACGGCCTCCAAATAAGGACCTTAAAGCAATCTCCTTTAACAGCAACATAACACTTTCCTAGCGGTCATTTAAAATCTATGCAGTAAACATACTTGCAGCTACTTTATACATGCTGCAGTAGCCTGTAACCTTTTCAAATAATGGCTCTACAATGTACTACAGTTAAGGCAACAACAGCAGAATATACAATCTAAGCTTTAATTGCCTTGAAGTACTCAACAAGTAATTTGAGCACAGTTGACATTGCCTCTGGTGGTTAGAGATGTACACATTTTTTAAATAATGGAAAGTTAGTTTGACTAACAGTAAGTGATGGGAGTGAATGCTGCCATCTTTAAAGTACAGTTTTTGCCTGCAGGTACCAAATACAGCAGAATTATCACTGAAAAATGGCAGCAGAGACCACTGCCATGGTATGTAATTCTGTGCTTAGAGTATTTTCTCTTTGTCCAAGATACAGTAATCTTAGAGTTGCTACACGGAAAGCGTGTAAAAGTCCAAGCCGTCAACACATCAGGGGGTGAAGGAGAGTAACCTTCAATACAAAAACTACATGTGCTTTTCAAAATCTGTCAATGTAAGGAGTTTCAGTTTCAGGATCAAGTACGGTGTTTCTCACCACGCACCCAGACTGCTTTCCTACTGGACAGGGAAAACCACCTGTGTGAAAGGAAGTGGACATTATCAATGTTCAATAACCACCGATGGAGCCCAGCAGAGAATCTAATTACTGTGGCCATTAGTTCTAAGGGGAAAACAGGAGGAGGCAGTATAGAGTGCAGCTGTCTGGGAAGAAAAAAAAAATGTATGACTTCATGGTTAGTGGAATAAGGGACAGTAAAAGAATCTAGTTGAAATACATCAGTGTGGCCATCAATTCTTTCACTTGGATTAGAAACATAGGTTCATAGGTGTGTACTAGGCACTGGAGCAGTCACAAACAAGCCTAGCCTAAAAAAACTTCCCAGGCACCAAGCCACCCGATGTTAGTTCAATCCAGTAGGGCAACTGGCATGATCCTTGGAGTGAACTTTGTTACCCATCCACTCGTCAAGATTTCTCTTGAAGAGGGCCAGCAAGGTCCCCCGCTTAACATGAACGGGAAGCTTATTCCAGAGTATGGGCAGTCTTTGGAAGATGAACCTGGACCTCCAGCATGTTCTGTCAATTGTGGTAATGAGATTGTGATCTCTGGAGTATGTGGCACAATGGGGGGGGGGGGGGGGGATTGGGATTTCTTTAGGTGTAGCATTTCAACTAGGGCTGGGTCAGACATGGCTTTGTTAGTCAAGCGGAGATCACCTCTAAGTAGAGGATAAGAGACTGAGAAAGTACAGTTGTGTACACTTACCATAAATGTAGATGACAGTGTCTTCACTGTTGCAGTCATGACTGTAGGGTTCTCCCCTGCCGGCACAGTCCTCGGTCGGCCAGAATCCCAAAGTCTGGGTCCGGCGTCGGCTGTTCAACCATGCTCCCCAACGTCAGAGCGCCAGGAGTACAAAGCTGACAGCAGACGCCATGTTCTCCAGTTTTTCTTGCCCCAGATGTCAGGAGTCCCAAAAATGAATAAGGTCACAAACCCTTTGCAAATACACCTCAGAAGAATGGTGAAAAAAGGAAACACAGAAAAGTAAAAATAAGAGGGGACAGGAGGGAGGGAAACCCAGACTGCAACAGTGAAGACACTCTAACATCTACATTTATGGTAAGTGTACACAACTGTACTATGTTAATAGTGTTTCACTGTTGCAGTCATGACTGTAGGGTAGAATCCTAAAGCAGAATAAAAGGGAGGTGGTCATAAAGAAGGGGCGGCTAAAAGACCCTGCAAGACTGCAGAAGCAAAGCCTGCCCTAGACTTAGAGTAGAGAGGTAGATTGTAGTGCTTTGAAAAAGTATGCACTGAACTCCAAGTTGCAGCTTCCAAAATGTCTTTGGTAGGAACTCCCTTGAGGAAGGCAGCGGAAGTGGCAGCAGCTCTGGTGGAATGAGTCCTACTACTCCCCAGGATTTGCTTTCCATGGTGTGAATAGCAAAATCTGATTCCATGAGCAATCCATTTAGAAATGGTCTGTTTTGAAATGGCTTTACCTTGGGAACTGGAAGCATAAGAAACAATTGCTCTGATTTCCTGATGTCCTTGGTTCTGTCCAGATAAAAATGTAGTTGTCTGTGTACATCCAAGGAATGTAAGATCCTTTCCCCTTTATTTTGAGGAGTGGGGAAAAAGTTGGCATGTGAATAGTTTGATTTAAAGCCACTTTGGATACCACCTTAGGCATGAAAGTAGGATTAGTTCTTAAAGACACCCTGTCTTGATGAAAAATAATATAAGGTTCCACAGCCATAAGAGCTTGCAACTCTGAAACTCTCCTGGCAGAGGTCAGAGCCAACAGGATGGCTGTTTTCCAAGATAAAAACTTGATGTCAGAAGTGGCAGCAGGCTCAAAAGGAGGTAAGGTGAGCTTTTCCAAAACGTAGTTAAGATCCCAAGCAGGAATGGGAGGAGATCTAGGGGGCCTTAAGTTCTTAGCTCCTCTGAGAAACTGTCTCATGAGCTGGTGGGAAAAGATTGGAGGGTCTGTATTATAATGAGCAGAAATAGCAGAGGCATGTATCTTAATGGAAGAGAAAGAGACCCTTATATAAGAGGTCTGTCAAGTAAAGTAAAATCAAAGGAATGTTAGGAAGAAGAGGAGTATCAGAATCCTGAGCCTGCATCCAGGAACAAAATCTTTTCCATTTTCCTGCATAAGATTTTCTAGTGCTAGGACGTCTAGCTTCTAAAATGACATCCATAACCTGCTTGGGTAGGAGGGAATGAATCAAAGACCCTGGATTAACCAGGCCGCCAGGCTGAGAGTTTTGACATGGGAGTGTAGAACCTGACCCTGGTGTTGGAACAGAAGGTTCAGAGACTGTGGTAAAATCCAAGAGGGCTCTAGACAAAGGTTTTTCAGAGTTGAGTACCAAAACTGTCGAGGCCAATTTGGGGCCAGCAAGATAATCATCTTGGACTTGTCTTGTTTGATCTTTAATACCCGTGGAAGAAGAGGAAGAGGCGGAAAGGCACATCCTGAGAGGTTTCTCCAACTGAATGATAAGTCCTGGTGCAAAAAATCTGTAGTTGATGATTGAGGTGGGATGCAAAGAGGTCTATGTGAGGACATCCCCAGACTGCTGTTATCTTGAATATTTTGGTGTCCAGCATCCACTCGTGTGGGTCCGAAAGGTTTCTGCTCAGACTGTCTGCCAGGACGTTTTGCTTCCCTGGCAGAAACGGAGCTTGAAGGTCCAGATTGCAAGCTAGAGCCGTGTTCCACAGATCCATGGCTAGTCTGCAAAGGGGGTAGGAATGAGATCCCCCTTGCTTGTTTATGTACCACATAACTATGGTGTTGTCTGTCCGTATCAGTAGTTGTCCTGGGTGTAGAACATTCCTGAAGGCCAATAGGGCTTTCTGAACGGCTAACATTTCCTTTAAATTTATATGCAGGTGCTTCTGATCCTTTGTCCAAAGGCCTTGCAGACAGTTGCCCTGAAAATGGGCTCCCCAGGCATAATCTGAGGCATCCGTGGTTAGTATCCGAGTGGCAGGAGGAAGGCAGAAGGGTTTTCCTTTGTTTAGAGTACATGCCTTGGACCACCAAAGGAACTCCTTTTGAAGACAAGGCAGGACGGAGATCAGTATGTCTAAACTGTGGCAATGCTGAGACCATACACTTTTTAGGTACCACTGTATTTTCCTCATATGTAGTCTTGCATATGGTACGAGAAGGATACAGGAGGCCATGTAACCCAAAGCCTGCAGGAATCTCCTTGCAGATAGCAGAGTTAAAGTTGCCAAGGTTTTGAAAGTTGAAGCCAGCTGTAACTGTATGTCAGAAATGCCATCTGGGTTGTTGTGTTTAGAGAAGCACCCAGAAAAATTAACTGTTGTGAGGGAGTCAAATTTGACTTTGTTTACAGTGAATCCCAGGAACTTGAGAAGAGTCTGAACAAACTGTAGATGCTAGAGTAAGACATCCTTGCTGTCTGCCTGAATAAGACAGTCGTCCAGATAAGGGTAAATTTGAATTCCCTTGAGTCTGCAATAAGCTACTACTGGAGCTAGGCATTTGGTGAAGACCCTGGGCGCAGTAGACAATCCAAAAGGCAGCGCAGAGAATTGTAAGTGCCTCAATC
Organism: Protopterus annectens; assembly: GCF_019279795.1. Lineage (NCBI taxonomy): Eukaryota > Metazoa > Chordata > Ceratodontiformes > Protopteridae > Protopterus > Protopterus annectens. The sequence goes on from NC_056743.1 coordinate 509,983,934, forward strand.
CGGCCTTGAACCAGAGGTATTTTCTGCGGTCCTGCCTGATGGGAATGTGTAAATATGTCTCCTTTAAATCTTAAGTTACCATCCAGGCATTTTTGGTCAGCATTGGAAGTAGCTGCTGTAGAGTAAGCATCTTGAATTTTGGTATCTCTAGAAAAGTGTTCAAGGCAGACAGATCCAGAATGGGTCTCCATGAATTTTGCTTCCTGGGGACTAGAAAGAGCCTTGAGTAAAAACCTTGTCCCATCTCTGAAAGTGGAACTAGTTCTATGGCTTTCATAGCAAAGAGAGCTTCCACCTGGTTTAAGGCCTCTGTCCATTGACGTTTTGGAAAATCTGGCCATCCGCTTGGTCTTGGTAGGGTATGAAAATGGAATTTGTAACCTCTTGAAACCACATCCAGAACCCACTTGTCCTGGGTTATACGAGTCCAATTTTGGTGAAAGAGAAAGTTGTCCTCCGAGAGGGGCTTCCAGGCAAGAAGTTCCTGCAGCCCAACAGAGGGAGTCATTGAGTTTGTTTCCTATGAGCTTGCGACCTGTCCTCTCCTACCCTAGGGGTGGAAGCACTCCACTGTCTTGGCCTATAAGAGGCTTGTGTTTGAGACCTTCCTCGGGAGCGTCTGTATCTACCCCTTTGAGGCCTGTCTGAATTGGGAAAGGACCAATTTTTAGTAGGCCAATTTCTACTAAATCTGGGTGGCTGTACTTGTAAGAAATCTTTGACTGTTTGCATGGATTTTGCCTAGTCTTCCCATCTTTTTAATCACCTCTTCAGCTTTAGATCCAAACAAAACATTATGCTGAACAGGAGCATCCAATAATTTAGCTTTTACTTGATGCGGCAAATTTTGTTCCTTTAACCATGCATGCCTTCTAATTACTGTGCCAGAGGCAGCAGCCCTACAAGAAGCCTCCAAGGCATCAAATCCACAGTGTAAACCATGCTTCCAAACTTGTTCAGTGGCATGCATTAAGTCATGTAATTCATTATCTGCACAGGCGGAAATGGAAGTTAGCTTTTGCTTCAAAACAGACAGGAGAAATTGCTGGTATTTCAGCATATGAAACTTTTAGTTATGTACTCACCATAACTTCAGATGTTTGGGATCCATCTCGCCTACATTCTGAATGATGGGTTCGGAGCCGATCCCTCGGCTCCACGCTTATGCCAAAGAGCGAAGTCTCTTATTGGCTGAGCTTACTATATCCCAGGATGCACCACCAACAGTCCCCCAGATCTAGTTTGTCCGCATACATGCACACATGCATACCCTGCTTATATAACATCGTCAGATGAAACAAGATAAAAACAGCGGAGCTCAAAACCGTTCTATCTCTTCTGATCTGCAAGGCAGGGGGAAGGAGGGTGGGTATCAGGAATGTAGGCGAGATGGATCCCAAACATCTGAAGTTATGGTGAGTACATAACTAAAAGATGTTATGTGATCCTATCTCGCCTACATTCTGAATGATGGGACAGCGTCCTAGCACCTGAATCCTGGGTGGCTCACTGGAAAACACTCCTGAGTACCGTGGAACCAAATGAAGCTCGTCCTTTAGATGCCACATCCAATTTGTAGTGGGAAATGAAAGTGTGCGGGTTGGACCAGGTAGCCAGCACAAATTTCAAATAGCGAGCTTAGAATGAAAAGCTATAGAAGTAGCCATAGCTCTGGTAGAATGAGCTTTGATAGATGATGCGAGTTGCTTATTTGAAGAAGAATAGGCCCGAGTTATGCAATCTCTGATCCATTTTGAGATTGTAGCTTTTGTGATGGTTTGGCCCAATTTATTATCTGAGAAGGACACAAACAACTGGTCTGACTTACGAAGTTGCTGGGTCCTGTCTAAATAGAAGCGTAATTGCCTGTGAACATCCAATTTATGGAGAGTGTATTCTGCCTCATTAGAGAATTTTGGAAAGAAAACTGGTAGTTCTAGAGATTGTTGAAGACAGAAACTAGAGCAGACCTTTGGGACAAAGGATGGATTAGGCCTAAGAGATACTCTATCTTTGTGAAAAATGAGATATGGTGGTTTAATAGACAGGGCTTGAAGCTCTGAGACTCTTCTTGCTGAAGTAATAGCCACTAAGAATGCCGTTTTCCATGACAGATATTTTAATTACAAGTAGCAGCCGGTTCAAAGGGGAGATGTTAATGCAAAGCACTAAATCAAGATCCCACGGGGTGCAGGATGAAATACTGGTGGTCTTAACAGACTCGCACCTTTAATGAATGTTTTGCATAGCCTGCTGCTCATCAAAGGAGGATCCGTGGATTCATGGAATTTAGAGATAGCAGCTAGTTGAACTTTAATAGTTGAGACAGAAGATCCCTGATTAAATAGGGATGTTAAGAATTTCAAAACCTCTGGGACAGGAGCAGTGATAGGGTCTAAGCCCTTGAGTTGAGCCCAGATAGCAAACCTCTTCCACTTACTGAGGTACAATTTGTTAGTGGTGGGTTTATGGGCGAAGACAAAATGTGAACAACTTCGGATCTAGTGTGTGGCTCCTGACTAAGGTCGGAAGTGGAGGAGCCAAGCTGTCAATTTCAGAGATTGAAGGGACTGATGCCAATGTCCCGACTGATGGATTAGCAAATCCGGGATCAGGTCTAAGGTCCACGGATCGTCCACCGCATGCTTTTTCAGGTAAGGAAACCATATCTGACGAGGCCAGTATGGGGCAATCAGAATCATTGAAGACCTTAGCTGAGAAGCTTTTTGAATGACTTTGGGAAGGAGTGGGATTGGAGGAAAAGCATAAAGCAACCCTGTTGGCCAGGGTTGAGCTAGAGCATCCATGGCCGGTACTTCCTGATGTGGAATCAAGGAGAAGAACCTTTGGCACTTGGTGTTTTGTGGAGTCGCAAATAGGTCGCAGCACGGCGTCATCCATCTCTTGAAAACCTGGGCTGCTACTGTGCGGTTTAGAGACCATTCGTGAGGAGAGAGAATTGTCCTGCTTAATTTGTCCGCCAATACATTTGACTTTCCCGGGATGTGGGTCGCTACCAAGAAGCGGTTGGTAGCTACAGCCCATTCCCACACTCTCATGGCCTCTCTGCAAAGGGGATACGATCTGGTCCCTCCTTGTTTGTTCAGATACCAAACCACCGACATGTTGTCTGTGTGGATGGCGATGATACCCTGAGGAAGGAACTTGTGTAAGGCCTGTAGGGATAGAAGTACAGCCCTCATCTCCAACACGTTGATGTGGAGAAGAGCTTCGTCCGAAGCCAGGAGCCCTGAACTAGCTTGCCCAGACAATGCCCCCCACCCTATCTGGGAGGCATCTGTCGTCAGGGTAACCGCTGGAGGGGAGAACAAAGGTTTGCCCTGATCTAAGTTGGAAGTCTGAAGCCACCAGCAGGTCCCTTTGCATATTTCCGTAATCATGATGTGATGATTGAGGGGGAGATCTTGAAAGGACCATTGAGTTGATAAGAGCCACTGAAGAATCCTCATGTGTAACCTTGCTAGAGGAACTAAAAGTACCGTGGCGGACATTGAGCCTAGAACCTGTAGGACCATCCTGGCTGGGGCTTTGGATCTCGAGATCAGAGCTTGAACTTGGCCCTGTAAGGTTCGGATCCTGTCGGCGGAAGAAAGACGCATCAATCTTGAGTCTATCTCTGCTCCTATAAACTTTATGCTGAGAGGGCAGCAAGACAGACTTTGACCAATTGAATGTAATCCCCAGGGAAACACCCAGGAGATGGTGGCTTTGAGGTTGTCCATAAGTAGATGCCTGGTGGTGGCAGTCAGGAGCCAGTCGTCGAGATAGGGAAACACTTGGAATCCAAGGCTCCTCAGGTGAGCCGTCACTACTGCCAAACACTTGGTGAACACCCTGGGGGCTGTGGTGAGACCAAAGGGCAGAGCACAAAATTGGTAATGACTGGCTCCCAGGCTGAAGCGCAGATACCTCCTGGACGCCTGATGTATCGGTATGTGATAATAGGCGTCCTTGAGGTCTATGGAGCACATCCAAACATCCTTCTCCAACAACGGAGAATGGATTGCAACGTGACCATTCGAATTTGGATTTCGTACGGATAGGTTCAGTCTGCTGAGATCCAATATTGGTCTCAGGTCCCCTGTCTTTTGGCACTAAAAGAACCTGGAGTAATTTCCTGATCCGATTTGGTCTGTGGGGACCGGTTGGATGACTCCTTTTGTAGCAGCTTTGAAGCTTCTGCGGCTGCTATTTCCCTTTGACTGGGTGGTGGGTCCGGGATTCTCTTGGATGGAGGGGTGAGTATTTGAATGGGATGGTGTAACCTCCGGCAATTATCCGAAGCACCCATCTGTCCTGAGTGATTGACTCCCAGGCTTTTAGGTGCTTGGCAAAGCGACACCCGACTGGCTCGAGCAGCACAGCCGGGCAATCCCTCATGTCGTGTGGGAGGCTGAAGAGCCACGAAAGGACTCGGTCTCCAGAATTGCGGGCCCTCTGCCGCCTCTGGGACGGCGTCTCCCTGAAAATTTCCCGCCCTCTGCCTCTGGACGGGAATCTTCCTGCTGTTGGGAGAAAAACTTGCGATTTCCGAACCACATTTTCCCTCCTTTGGCCTTGGGGTAAGGCCGAAGGGAGTGGAATAACGGCCCCTACGGCAGATAACGTTTTCCCTCTTGCTCACAGCGGGTAAGGGTGTCTTTCACCTTGGGTCCAAACAATGAGGACCCATCAAAGGGAGCGTCGGCGAAGGAAGACTTGAAGGCCTCCATAGAACTGACACAAGCGGAGCCAGGCTTGTCTACGAGAGCCACGCCTGTGCCTGCGCTCTACCCCTTCGGCCGCATAGGATATGAGCCTCATGGACGAGTTAGCAATTGCCGTCAGGCTAGCCAACTGAGCGCTAACGGACTGGGCTAGCTGCTCAGGTAGGTTACCGAGAGGAGTCTGACAACTCCTTGACCAGATCCCTCTGAAGCCTAGTAAAATGTGCCAAATAATTCAGAGACCTTAAGGTAAAGGCCGCTGAAGTCAGGGTGCGCTTCCACCTATCCATACTCCTAGACTCCTTATTAGGAGGATGGATGGACGTTGAAGCCTCTGCCACGTCCTGCTGTGTAGCAGATGCCACCACCATGGCATCTACAGCCACGCCTTTAGTAAGGAACTCCTTCTCGGGGAGCAGATAAGAATTTGTTCGACGAGAAGGGACTGGTTCCACAGTATCCGGGTGTTCCCCGCCCGACAAACTAAATCCAGAAGCTCGTCAAGGGCGGAGATACCCAGGAGGCGGAGGGCTGAGCCCCAAAGGCCTTGAGGAGCACTGATTCGTCCGCAGAGGGGGTTTGGACATCCAGCCTCGTTGTTTGAGGATCTCTAAGATGTCTGCAAAGGAGACATCATCAGAGGACGACTTAGGGGACCCCTCTGCATCATCCATATCCGTGTCCGATGTGATAGACTCGGGGGAGTCCACGTGCTTCCTCTTGCACGATCTCTTCCTTGGGGGTTCCTCTGGAGATGACTTCTAAAAACCCTCAGGAAGAGGGGAACCCCCAATGGGGGTAACCTCAGGCCTCGGGGCTCCGCTGGCCACAGACAGGGGAACTACCAAAGACCCAGTCTCCATGCCCAGGGAAGGTGCTGGTAAAACCGGAGAGATGGCCGAAGAGGATTTGGCCAAGGCACTCCTCATGGCTCTGAAAGCCGGACCTCCCGAATCCTGGGAGCGTCCAGTCTCCGGGGCCATGATAGTAGACGGAAGTCCCAAGCAGCAAGCACCGAGAGGAGGCTCGGAACCAGCATCGGTCCCGAAACATCACCCTCGGGTCCAGCCGAAGAAGTCCCGTACCAAACTCGGACCCGAGGCCCGGGTTGGAGTAAGGGTCGGAGCCGACCCTGAGATCTCCACCGGCTCCAAGAGCACCTGCTCACGGAGCCAAGCAGTCGGAGGAGGAATAGCAATGGGATGGGTCATGGCCATCGGCTCCGAAGCCAACTGGGTCGGAGCGAAACAAATTTTGGAAGACTGGGGACTGGAAAAGTCTTTGGAGCACCCTGTCTATATCAGAATCCGACATTCTCAAGACCGAGAGGAAACAGAACGGGTTGAAGACCTCTCCCGGCCCCAAGGGACTAGGGGACCGGCTCGAGGCGACTCGATGAGAATCGGCGCCGAGGAACACACACACCAGATTCCATCGGTGCCGAGGTAGACCGGCGCCGAGGAGGAAGTGTCTGAGCGGGTGACCCTTGTCGGCTCCGAGAGCAGTGGAGCCGGCGAAGGTGACCCGCCTCGATGCCCCAGCAATCGGCTCCGAAGTCGAGTCGATGCTGAGGCATCGAGGCAGACCGTTCGACCTCGGCTCCAAGTCTTTGGAGCCGAAGGAGAGGCCTGCCTAGGTCTCTTGGCAGTCGGATCCGACGGACTGGTCGGAGCAAGCCCTTTCTTTGGCAGGAGTCGGAGGAAGACAAGGCTTCTTCAAAAGGGGTTTAAATCAACCCTTTAAGAATAAATTTATTTTTCCTCTCCTGGAGGACCCTAGAGGAAAAAGCGACATACGCTACATGACTCCTGCAAGTGCTTAGCCCCTAAACAATAAACACAAAGTAGATGGTCATCAGTAACAGACATCTTAAAAGCACACTTAGTACATTTTTTAAAGCCCGAAGGCCTAGGGGCTTGAGACATAATGTTAGCAATTCCTGACAGGAAATTTAACCACTGTAGAATCGGTTAGACAAAAAAAAACCGAAGGCTTACAGAAACTGTGTAAACACAACCTTAGGTGTACAAACCGGGAACTTTAACACAGTAAAAAGTTCAGTTATAGAGTTTAACCTAAAAGGCCCTGGATTGAAAGGGGCGCCAAAACAAACTCTACCCAATCACACACAATAAGTCCAGTACTCAATCGAACACAGCAATAGCAATAGCAAAAGCAATAGCCGTTAAAACGGCTTTTGTGAGATATAAGCACAAAAACTGACAGAAAAAGTAGTAATAAAAGCTACTCAGCCCAGCCAGCTCGAGACCACGTCCTTGCAGTTAAGCGGCAAACGAGATCTGGGGGACTGTTGGTGGTGCATCCTGGGATATAGTAAGCTCAGCCAATAAGAGACTTCGCTCTTTGGCATAAGCGTGCCGAGTCGGAGCCGAGGGATCGGCTCCGAACCCATCATTCAGAATGTAGGCGAGATAGGATCACATAACATCTGACAGTTTAAAGCCCTAATAGATAAAGTAGCAGAAGTGTACACCTTTTTGCCCCATCTTTCTAAAGATCTGGAATCCTTCTCAGTGGGAATGGGGTTTTTAGCAGAAGCGGCCTTAACTCCCTTAGGACCCTGAGAAATGGTTTCAGGGTCAGCAGTAGGGTTCTTGTATAAAAACTGGTGGGAATCAGGAACCCTGTAATATCTGTCAGGCTTAACAGGAGCTGGAGGAAGAGAGTCATGGTTTAAGTTAGCCTCTGAAAAAGCATCATCCACAATATCCAAAATAGGAGGAATAGCCAGGGGTCTATGTTGGGGAAGAAGAAAATCCCTTAGTCTTTTCTTAGATTCCGAATACTCCTGTCCTTCCCAGTGGAAATGTTCCCTCATTTCATGCAAAGTTTCCCCAAAAGAGAAGACCTCAGGGGGAGAAGCTGAAGGAATGGATTCCTCAGCATCAGAATCCTCATAAGGAGGGAAAGAATATTCCTGGTCAGAAGAAACTGAAGAAACAGAAGCCTGTTCAGGAGTCATAATAAACATCCTGCCTAGCCTTTTATCTGGAGGGGGATGTGAATCCCTAATCATAGTAAGTAAGTCCTCCGCCATCTTAAGTAACTGTTTCTGTGACTTGGGTGCTGGTTCAGAAGATGCCTGTGTTGCAGTCTTTGATTTGGAAGGAGTCTTTGCCTTTGTCTTTGGCTTTGCCTTTATTAGAAGCTGAGTAGGCCTGAAAACCCCTTCGGAAGCCGGTACCTGCACAGCGGCTCCCGACCCATCCAAAGGAGCATTGTCCGAAGGTCCTGCAACAGAAATATTCAAAGGCCTAGTTGGCTCCTCGTGGGAGTCCGTTTCGGCCATCGGTTCCGAAATGGCTGACGATAGGGGCTGCAAAGGCACCTCACTGACGACGGCCGAACCTGAAGCTGGCTCTGCTTGAACGATATAGTGTGATTTGGACCTCTGAGGCCTGTCTTTGTCCTTGCGTCGTTTGTGAACTCCGGTAGCCAGAACCGTATCAGATGACATTTTGTAATTAAAATGCCTACAGAAGTAATGAAATGCAAAATCGTACCTTCGTTTAATTGTACGTTGACTGAATCTAGCACAAAATCAACAACTAGCTACGTCGAGGTCAGGGCCTAAGCAAGGAATACAGTAAGAATGAAAATCCTTATGAGGCATTTGCTTCCCACATGAAATACAATTATTAACTTTTTCTGACATCGGACTGGAGCAAGAAAAAAAAAGTTTCCCCAACGGGGTACTTGGCTTTGAGTAGGAGAAGAAAAGTCTTCGGACTGAAGTTTGTTCAGAAAAAATTGTCAGGAGTCAGCCGACCGGCACTTGCGAACTAACTGGGGAACATGGCATCGGCTGTCAGCTTTGTACTCCTGGCGCTCTGACGTCGGGGAGCATGGCTGAACAGCCGACACCGGACCCAGACTTTGGGATTCTGGCAGACAGAGGACTGCCTGCCAGCAGGGGAGAACCCTACAGTCATGACTGCAACAGTGAAACACGATGAACATCAGATGAAGTTCAAGTCTGTCCATGTAGGACATGTGTTTTAAGGCCTACAATCTTTTTTGAGAAAGTACTTTTGTGGCCTCTCCAGCTGTTGTAGGTGTCTGGTCAGGTACATGCCAAACGGGGAGTTATATTCGATGACTGGTCTAATGAGGAATGACCTCTTTCTTTGGTTATAAGATGAGTCACATAGGACAACTTTGACCATAGAGGCAAGGTGGTGGTCGACCTGGGTGCCCAGATCTCTTAAGGCCCCTTCAGTGTACAGTCCCATCAATGTGGTACTTTGTGGGAATGGAGTTATTTCTAAAGGGGATGACTAAGCATTTTTTGATATTAAGCTTCAGCCCATGGTTCTGACACCAGTCATTGGTCTCAGAGGCGCCCTTTTGTAGGATGTCTGCATCACTTGGAAATGATGACTCCTAGCTTGCAGTCATCAGCAAACTTGGTCAGCCAGAGTCCTTCTGTGTTGGCCTGTTTTGAGAAGTAGATTCCAAACAGGAAAGGGCCCAGGACAGAGCCCTGTAGGACTCTACTCGTGACTGGTCGACAATCTGACTTTGAATCTGCAACTTTCACTCTGTGGGTTCTGTGAGCCAATTTGCAACCCACCTACTGATGTAAGGATTGATGCCTAGTTTGGCGTTTATCAAAGATACCAAAGTGGGGAATGGTATCAAAAGCCTTGGCCAGGTCGATGTAGGCTGTACACTACCTTACCTTCGAGGCAGTCACCAAGGCTGTGGATGAAGTGGTCAACCAGGTTCAGCAGACAGGATCTCCCCTTGACAAAGCCAAAATATGTGGGGTCAAGAGTTTAGAGATTGCCTACATCTTTACGCAGGTCCCCGATGATGCACTCCACAGCTTTGCATACCAGACTCATCAGGCTAATGGGGAGATACTTCCCAGGATCTGTAGTTGCTCCCCCTTTATGGAGCGGGATGACTAGCAGTGCACCATTCGTTAGGGTCATAGCCTGAGGTAAGGCTGTGATTGAACAAGGCACACAGATGTGGTGCCAGTTTGTTTTGTAGCTCATGTAGGATGCAGCCAGGGATATTACCAGGTCCCATGAACGCTGTGTTCTTGGCTTTGGACAATGCAGCTTTTACCTGTGTAGCAGAAACGGTGGGTACCCGGCTTTCTTCTGGTACTATAATAGGGCCCGGGGGGGGGGGGCACCGAATCTTTTTGGCGAGTATGTTGGCTATATCAGTTAGCTCAGTATAGGAGGTGCCATTGTGCAATAACTCAGAACAAATCTGGGTATTGCCTTTGAGGTTTTTGATATAGCTATATAAGGCTTTATGGTGGTTTTGGGCATTCTGCCTTCAAAGTTGGCTTTAGAGAATTTGATAAAGGATCTCAGCTTTTTGTTGAGACTGATACGGGAGGTTTTCCAATCTTGTGACTTCATTTTTTTTCTGCAACAATTTCTTCCTGCTGTTGTAGAGTTTATTAATGGCTAGGGACCACCAGACTGGCTTTTTTTTTTTTTTTTTTTTTTTTTTTTTGGAGAAGAGCGTCTTAGTTCTATTTGGTACGGCAAGGTCCATGCATTTGTGCACATGCTCATACAGTGCAGTGGTGTATGATTCAGTCACGTAGCTATTTTCCATTGGCATGGGTGCTGAGAAGTTAACCACCTCTGTTTTTAGCAGCCCAAAGTCGGCTTTAGTGAAGTTTTTCAGGGTGGCCATCTTAGCAGGGGGGTGGGTGTAGGCAAGATGGAGATTTCTAAGGTGATAAGTTTGTCGTTAGATTTAACCAGGGAGGAAATTACTATAGGTGTTAGGTGTAGAACAACGGTCTCCCATGTTGGCGATCCTCACTACAGGAAGCAACATCCTCGACCTGGTTGTCAGAATGAGCTGATCCAGGGCACTGAAACTGATAAATTCCAGAAAGCGCTGGGCCTGTACAATCAGTACTTTAATAGTTTTCCCTTAAGTCACCCCGTATGAAAGTATTGGGTTGGACCTTGACAGATTCCAGGGTGCTTAGGAACTTGGGAGTGAGTCTACAGACATGTTTGGGAATCTGTAGCAGACTAGGACTTATAAATCACCATCTTACCCAGTGTTAGTTGTATCTGAAGCATCTCAGATGCATTATGCTGGGCTACCAGTCTAGAAGTACGTGTATCCTTTAAAAATAGACACCACCACCACCTTTGAAGCTTCCGGCCGTATTCTTGGGCCGAAAGGTATGGAATAAGTTGTAGCCTGGGAGCGCAGGGGTGCCTTCTGCCTCTTTAAACCAGGTCTCTGTTACAGCACAGATGTCGACATTCTCCATTTTCAGGAGGGCTTCAAGCAAGTGCATCTTGAGATTTAGATTTCTAGCATTGAGCAACAAAACCCTCAGACTGTATTTGTAGCTGTTACAGTGGAATTCTGGTCTTTGGAACACTGTCTAAAAAAGGCACTATAGGGGTGGCAAGAGCCTTAGCCAGAACCCAGAATCCCAGGGTGACAGATGCACACCGTCTCTGGCAAAGCATCAAGGTCTGTCGATCATGTCATTCCAGGTAGACCGATACTGGATCCCCTTAGACTGACACCAGAAACTTGGACAATTGTTGAAGTCAACCATTTTCTGCTTATACCATAGTATCATTCTGGGCGATAATAGAAAACTGCTCAGGGCTAGGGTCACACCTGCCTGGGCCACATAATTTGAGAGTTCCAGCACATCTTTTTTCATGTAGTCCAGGGAGGTACAGCTCAGGTCTCACACACCCACATGGACAACAACTTAGTCATATTTGTACTTGTGGCGTGACCTGAGTGCATGTGTTATATGACGGATCTTGGCACCTGATAAGACAATTGACTGCCACATTTCTCCTTGTTCAACATAGTGAGTGGGGCATCAGTGTGCCTCACAATTACGTCTCCTATGATTAGTACATTAGGCAAAGTGTTTTGCCTTAAGGGCTTGGGTTGACGGGCACACTGTGGTGGTAAGCTACGTGTTCTGGGGTTGGTGTGTTGTGGTGATCGAATGCATTTCTGTCTCGGGGGGGGGGGGTTCTGGGTAACGAGAGAGAGCCTCCGCGAAAGTGGTTGTATGGTTTGTGTTTCTGTGTGTGGGTTGTGATGGTTGGCATTTTGGAGGGCTGTGTGTTCTATGTAGGGAGTTGCAGGGGTTTACTTTCTCCTCTTGACCAGCTAGTCCAGTCTTGGTTGCAGCGTGCACCTCTTCCACTTTGGTGATACAAGTGCATCTCTCACAGGTATAAGTGTTATGAGTTAAGAGGAGAGGGTTGTCTATGTACATTAGACAGTTGCCACACTGTCTCAGAATGCCGAAGTGCACCAGGTTAACAGTAGAAAGCACAGGAAATTGCCCTATAGTCATACCAGGAGGGATGGACATAACTAATAAGTACTGGTGCTGTTACTGTGTAGGAACAGCTAGTGCTGACAGCACCCAAGTGTGCTACAATTAAGTGCTAGCCAATTAAGATGATTAACGTGCAAGCAGCAAAATAACAAGCACGTTCTAAGGAAAAAATTGAAGAGCAGACTTTCTAGCACTGGTAATAGTTTACCCCAGCTGAGTGCCGCAGTGCGCAAACAAGGGCCTTTAAACCAGAAAGTTGAAAGGGACTGCAAAAGTGCCCAAACAGCAGGTCAAAGTCAAAAATGTGGACATTCTATGGGCACGGGTTGGGGAAATGATTTTGGCTATATGCTTGTGTAGATACAGATCTTAAAACTGCATTCAGTAATTATGAGAACTTAGTCTAAATCTGTGACAAAATCCAAAATTTACTGAGAAACAGACCACTCAAAAGATAGCAGTCAATTTCATATTTTATAGTTGCAATAAGAGAAACTATAAGCTAAACCTCACTTCCTTAAGAGGGTGGAACCTAAGAGCAAAGCATGTTAGACAGCACGTTGTGCAACATCTCACTTTAAGGAAGGTGGCACCAAAACACAAAACAGTTAACTTCGTAACAAAAAAAAAAATCCTAGTACATGTTGGATACTAAGCATATACGCATACATAGATATTAATGCCAAATATAAAAAATAGATTGATTTATATACTAAAAAGTACATATTTCATGATAAAAATCAAACAGCACCGGCTTTCAACTTTAAAATGGGTTTGATCGATAGGCACTCATTAAGCCCTGGGGGTAGTGGCATTTAAGAGAACTTGCCAATAAAGTTCCCTTTTCTACACTACGGTCTTCCAGTCACCTCCTCTATGTAGTGCACCCACCTTTTCCAAAATCACAAATACAAATTTCTTATAAGCAGGTCACATGCTGGAATGCTTATAAAGTGCATTACTTGCATTTTTGCTCTTAACAGCATAAAGATGTCAGTAAATTCTCATACGTAAAGGCCATTGGTTTTGCCAATATAAAAAGAACAAGTGACACAAAAACTGGTGTAACCAACTCCTTTAGTATTACAATATATTTACCTTTAACAGTAAACAAATATGGGCAACCTTGAACATGCAAACTACTAACCTCCAGGATATACCTACATTGTCGGCAGGCCCCACGTTTTTTCATTCCACAACCATTAGTGTGGCCATTCATTTGTTGCGTATTGGTTTCAAAAATACACTTAAATTTTTTTTTTGTTTTTGTAAACAAATATGGGTTCAGGACCCAACCTACACAAGTCCCAATGATCCAAAAACAGCTGCCTAGAGTTTCTTAATCGTGTCCTGTAATAAATATATACCTAGATTATATTAAAAAACAAATGGCCGTGATAAATTGTGATGGTCATATCGAGTATTAGTTCCTTCCCGTCAAAATTAATAGAGTTGGCACCTTGACTCTTCAAATGAGTAATTATGAAAAGCCAGTGGAGTTACACGAGATGAACAATGGTGATACGCTGAAGAACATATTTTGGCGAAACTAAAATAGTCTTCTGAGGAAGATGAAAGTAAGAGATAATTTGGACACATTGTTTACAAAACTCATCAGCTGGGAAGCTTGAAATATAAATGGTATGTAAAAAGGGAAAAGATTTAAAATGCTTGGCCTTTATTAAATCAAGAAAAGCATTGTGAACTCCTTTTCAAAGTGAATTTTAATCAAAGTAAATAGGATTTTGCTGGCTTCAGCACAGAACAACATTGGTGAACCACAGGATTATACCAGCTCATTTCACAATATGAAAAATGTTTCTGACCTTGCTCAAGTGTACAGTCAAGGGAGCATCATGTATGTTGATCAGTTTTTTAGCTTCCACCTTTAACAAGCACATCCTAAATGTGACAGAACAGCAAGACTTTAGCACATGAAAGATTTACTAATGCCCATACCCACTCTCGTTAGCAGGAGCCATTCTGAGCACTTTTCCCAAACAGCTAAAGCACCATTAACTCTGCTGCCCCTCATTAGGTGGAGCATCAGCAGACAGAAGAGTTTAAGGAAAGACATCCTTGTAACCAAACCACTGGACAGGACAGTGTGCACCCATCTGCCTGTAACAGCATCATATGACATAAAGGGGGGTGCTATCTCCAAATGCAGAGGGGAGCAGTTAGGCAAGTTCTCAGGGTTACAGCTGTCCCACGTCGCAGGGGAATCCAACTATTACAAATTTCAACACACAGGTGCAGTAACTTCTCTGGAAAAAGCCTTGAGACCCTTGCCAGAGTTTGGCCTGCACCTAGTTCCATTAGCTCTGTTCATGCTGAAATGAACGAACATTGGACTTTGTGGTTTAGAAGGCCAGTGTTACTAAAAGGAAAAAGCAAAACAGCAGTCAAGGTTTTTCCCTCCTGCTTCATCAGCTCTACATGTGCATGAGGCTATGGATTGAACAGTGAAATGAGATGTTCATACAATTGATTTAGTGTCCTCAGCCAGGTATAGTAAGATAGGCTATCTGAAAATGAAGTTCTGGATAAACTTCTGGCCCAAAAGAACATCCAAGTACCTGTGATGCTAGTCTCAATAACGCAAGTTTCATAAAAGGGCAACACTGATGAGAAACTATCGAAAGCCCTGAAGTCTAAAAGGAATGGTGGGATACAACATTTAACTCCAGCCTGGTATACTGGTGGACAGCAGAAAGCAGCCAATTTCTGCCAAGCACCCCACCAACACACACAAAAAGGCAAAGTCAAAGAAAACTAACCTCCCCATCAGCCACTAGCTTGACCAGAAATAGTACATAATTCACAAAATATGGAAAAAAAAAAAAAAAAACAGTATTTGAAATGGCCACTGGAGGAGCAACTATGCATGTGGTGCAGGAAACCAGTGACAATTATAGACCAATTGCCCAAATGCCCCAAAACAATGTCTCACCCAGAATTCTTCAGTGTTGCACAGCAGACAAATGGCTGGGAGAACCTTGGACTGCAAGCAGCAGCTGTTTAACTCCACCTTAATCCAGCACTTCAACTTGATCTTAACATACTGCATAGCCTGACAGGTTGCCTCAAAAAGGCAAGTCCTAGAGAATCAATGACCAGCCCTCAATGTCATTGATGAGTACACTGCCTCTTGACATTGTTGTAGAACAGCCAAAGTCTCCTGCGAACTTTTTCCTCCTGTAATGAATTACAGTGTAAACTCTAAAGATCTCACTAGTCATAAAGTATAACCATTTCAAGAAGCAGGGACACTGAACATGTTCACTTTATGGAGAATCTGCTTTCCATACTAAAATTGAGATAACTATCCAAGAAAATACTAAATCTGGTTAAGAAAAACAATGTAATAAAGGAGTTTGAATTAAGCATGACAGTTACAAGTTCCATGGAAGGAAACTTAAAATGAAACACCAGCTACTATTTCGGGGGGGGGGGGGGGCCAACCCCTCCAAGATGTCAAATGAGCTAAAGGGTCTATCTCCACAAGAGAACACCAGCCTAATCACAGTACTTCAATTTTACAATTCATAAACTGAACCTGACGGATAAGTAAAACTCCAGCATGAAGAAGCTAGAGCACTAAATCTTGCGGTTAAAGTGGAGCAACAATCTGAATTAGGAGA
Organism: Protopterus annectens; assembly: GCF_019279795.1. Classification (NCBI taxonomy): domain Eukaryota; kingdom Metazoa; phylum Chordata; order Ceratodontiformes; family Protopteridae; genus Protopterus; species Protopterus annectens. The sequence goes on from NC_056743.1 coordinate 509,999,638, forward strand.
TCTGGAGTACAGTGACGTGGGACAGACGTTTTTTTTGCTATCAGGAAGAGACTGGCGTTTTGAGCAATCCTAATGCTTGTGGCATTAGCCTGACAAGAGTGGGTCCACATTTCATATTACGAATCCAGCTAAGAATACAATCCATCAAGCTGCCCACACAGGTGAAACAGCATATCATTCATTCCACCCCTTAACAGACAAACTTGCAAGTTCCGTTTTCAGCTTTGTCACTGCAAACACTGTTATGAGCACATCTAGAGAACAAGGCTGTGAAGCAGTAAGAACTTAAAAGCCTCCCAACAAATCCAGCTAGTACTAAACTCTGCACATGCATGCACACATTTTTAAACTGAAACACTGTAAGACTTAACTACAACTCAGCAACTTCAAACTTGTAAAGCAACCATGCCATCACTCCCACCTCAAAGAGCTCTATTTACAATGCACAAGTACTTCCAACTAGGATAACAAATAAAAGAAAACAGTAATACAATGAGTACAAGTGATGTGGATGTGTAACTAAATGAGTTTCATGAACTCTTCCCAAAAGAATGCTGCATCTTGGTAAAAGGAGGAGTGTGTTGAGTACAGGAATATGAAGTTGGACCACCACCAACTAAAAGCACTTAATGTAATTAACATGTTCCCAAATAATAAATCCCATTTTTGTGCGTGTAATATCAATGGAGATGTTCACAGACAGAAAGTGAACTAAGCCCAACCAAAGGGCACACAAGCTGAAGTACTGAACAGCAGATTTGTGCCAACTTCAAGAGTATGAATGTGTGTGCGTGTACATGTACAGAGTTCCAATGCATGTCGAAACACTGTCCAGACACAGAGTGTTCAAAGTAAATGCAGCAGCTTTAACAACTCACCACATGCAGTCTTGGCAAATGCTCATCACATACCGTGACAACACACAACATGCCCCCACTAGAAGTCTACTGCTGTAGAACTACAAAGAAAAATTACTGTAAAAACACGTCTGCTCACACTTCAGAATACTGAAAGGTGTGCTGCTCAATGTTTCCTGTAGCAGGTCCACTAGACACAGGTGACAATATCAATAGGTTTCCATGCATGCTACTATTAGGCAACTGACAAGATTCCCAACTCACAAATTAAGGGTTGCTCGAGCACCGAAACTCCATAACTCACCCCTTATACCTTACTTGCTGTAAAAGATCCAGATCTGTTAAGTTCTGCAATAGCTGTAACCCCAACATTCTCAAAGCAGTCATCTCACGGTTTTAAACAAGGAACACATTCTGGGTCATTCCATACATCTCTGCGAAGACGACTGCTCTGTATTATGCAGTTAAACTCTCAAGCTGTTTAACACTTGAAAATGTGTGAGCCTAGTATAAAAGAGCCGAAATTAAAAGCTCTTACAATAAGAAACAGTTTTAAGGCTGCCACAAGACTGACTTCTTTACCTGTTTTTGTAAGACCTTTTTAGCTACCCAAGAGCTTTCTAATGGAACCGGACTTAGAACGGCGTCAGTGGTGGGCAGGGGGATCCCCTAGATTTTCCATAAAAAATTAATAAAATACCTTTAAAAAAATTGAGCTACAAGTAATTTTAGAAGCCTTTATACAAAACAAAAAAGTTAAAGTACAAGTATTGCCCAATTTAACATCTTTTAAATGGTGGATATGTCTCTTAAAATGAAAGTTCTATAAGTTCATGAGAGCTGAGAACTACTCTATTTTAGAAAATCCAACAGTAGTGACCCCTATTAAAAGATATGCAGCTCATAGCAGCTGTGTACATTCCAAACCCCAGAAGTCGAAAAAGTATGCTACAATGAATAAAGATAAAGATGCCAGACCACAAGGGACAAAGAGGCTCAGTCTTCTTTTATGTACCACGCAAGACCCAAGCATGTAATTTAACTTTTGTGCTGTAGAAATACTTCAGACCAAAACTGCCAATACACACATGTACAAGACAAGTCAACTGGGCATGTTTCTTCCATGATTTATTAACCCATGAACCATTAAGTAAGCCCAATTAACTGAAAAAACACATGAACTTTTTTTTTTGGGGGGGGGGCAAAGCATACACCAATGGAAATATTTCCCCCTACTTAATGTAACTCTGACCACTAAAACAAATTGTGTTAACATAAGAAAACAAGGATTGTGATAATCAGCATAAATGGTCTGGCCTAATTAACCTTGCTGAAAAGCAACTCCTATCAAAAGATTTCAAGCCCACTCTGTTGCACTGCATACACTCAATGCTGAAAGGCAACAGCAGGCAGCACCGAAGCCCTTCAGGACAAGCACCCAATTAAGGAGAGCCATAAGCTTCTACTGGGTTTGTTACAACCATGGGCAGATACATGTTTCAGGATGCCAATAATGTGGGCATCACGATTAGGCTGACAAAGTAACAGAAGATTTGTGGATTAAGCAGAAACCAGGCAGCTACCCAATGCCAGCCTACTACTACCAGGTCTGGTCAGGACACTGAAGAGGTGAAAGCTAGTTAGCAGGAATAGATTTAAGAAAGGACAATTCCACTTCTGATAAAAATGAACCATTATTTAACATTTATTAACCAGGAAAGCCTGATTTGGAACAAAGCCAGTTTTCAGCAGAGGACCGGGGAGAAACGCTCCAGACAAATGCCTTTGTAACACATTGCAAACACTTTGTAAACATGACCCCACAGACTTGAAAAACACAGCTATACAGGTGTCACCCCACTCACCTAGAGGACAGACAGACATACACACGCAAAAATGTGGTGGAAATAGAGAAGGGCATGCAACTATACTTTTGTAACCCGCTGCCACCGTTGTTGAAACCCAGTAACTCCACAGTTATGCCAACAAGCAAGCACTGGCCAAATTTCCCACGGGAAAGCCAAAAATATTTTGTAGAACAGTGCTCGGTATCCAGAAATCAGAAAAACGCAGCAGCTTAAAAAAAAAAAAAAAAAAAAAAAAAAAAAAAAAAAAAAAACAACAATCATATCCACCAAAGAACAGATTTACAAAGCAGAAGTGCAGAATATACACGCACACTACTGGTGTGAACAGCATATTTTATATAGTTCAATTCACTGTATTGTTTTTGGGGTTACACTGCTAAGATGTACACCTTAGAAAGCAGTTTCCAGTGTGTCTTTATGCTATATACAATGGTGCACTCATAGAACAGTTACTTTGGGTCCCCCAAGTACACCACACAATACTGCCTCCAGCACTTTTGGCTCATGAGGAAAGACCAGAGACTGTAACATCTTATACTTAACCCTTCAAAAGTCCCACATTAGTCTCTTCTACAATGCATCATTCCTGAACATTCTCCTTTTATGCCTACTGACGTACACTGTACTGGTACTACACAGGTCACCAACGTACAAAATATTTTATATATATATATATATATATATATATATATATATATATATATATATATATATATATATATATATATAGTTTATATTCTTTCCACACTAATCACTCCCTATAAAAACCTAGATTCCTTAAGGTCTTCTCAGAAACTCCTAGCACATACTACTAAAACAAACAAGGCTGGTGACTCACTTTTTTCTAATATAGTTGGAAAAGCGTGAATCTCCTACCAAACTAACTCTCCACACTTCCCTCACTTTCCTGTTTCAAAAACAATCTGAAAGTGCATCTCAAAACTCACTGGCTATGCCCATGCTCTAAACCTGACTAGCTCAAGAGTCACTAAATACTCTTACCTTTCCATCCCACCTACTCTTCTAAAGAAACTTCTTCCTTATAAAACTAGTTCTACTTACTATCTCTAGAACTCCTAATCTATATTACTTTCTTCTGCTATGACTGTATTCTATACTGTAAATTTTGGGTTTTAACTGCATCCTTTATTATGCCTGCATTCAACACTTATTTTTTTTTACTATGATAACCTGTAATTGGCACTGTAAATAGATGTATTTGTGCGTGCACACATATACGAGTACAGAAGGAACACCCCAAAATATTTTACAAAAGACTGCCTTGACTGCAGAAAATACTAATTTTGGCACACAACAATACCCCACCACCTATAAAATTTCATAGAAGTGTTAAATGCTACGTTTCTGACCCATTTACCGGCTGTACTACATTCCACCCCATTTATGCATGGTACTTAAAAATAAGATGGGAAATAAAGTAAAACTAAGATCATCCATGGTCATATTCAAATGCAACTTTTATCTACAAAAAAGTAATAGAAAATTTACCCCAAGAAAGCCCTCAGTACAACTAATGGACATGGCAGCTCCTGAATGCCTTATCAATGCATGGATCTCCTCAAATTATCTATGCTATTTACTCTACTCTCACTAGGGGTAATTTAATACAATTATCGACCAAGGGATGGGGTAAGGACAGCCTAACACTAGAAGGGAAACTGGCCCGACTTAAATAGCTCAAGGACAGACTACCTAGTGCTTAGCTATGAACTAAAAATCCAGCAGTCATGGATAAACTATCAAGCACTGGGTTAATATACAACAGAAAATAAAATAAGCTCATCTCCCTCTTAAGTCAAGACTTCAGATCAACTTACACTTTGCAGTCCTGATTAATCACTTTACTTGAAGGATCATCTGCCCACATGGACACTACGGGGCTACATTTAAGCAAAAAAATGCAGACTGCCATTCCACTTCTCTTCCACAATCCACTATTAACTGTGGAAATGCAAAATACCTAGGGTTTCCACCTTTTCAAATGCCCAAAGTGGGACATTCTTTATAGAAACATGAGGGGTGGGAGGTTAGTATAATGGTCAAGGTATTTGCCTTACAAACACAAATTACAGAGTTTGATTCAATCTCGCATGGAGTAATCGGCAATGCTTAAACTGGCCCACAAGGGCGGTTAGCCTAATAATAACCTACAAACCTATTTTCATCTATGAAATTTTACAGGACAAAATATATCTATGGCCAATGCAAAGGACAGAACATTTTTGCCAACAAAAGCATACGCTTATAACACTCAGTTGCTTACACTACTTCTTATAACAACATTTGTGTGTTTCAGATACAAAATAAATGTTTTAACACAACTATTAAAGAAAAATTGGGAAATATTTTTGTCCTAAAATCTCAGGGCATTTGCCATTTTCACCCCCCCCCCCAAGGAACAACTGCACAAACAGGGACCCCAAGGGAACAACTGGCCAAACAGGGACCCCTCGTAAAGAGGAACAGGTGGTAACCCTTACCACCACCTTGAACACACTACACCAAACAGTCAAGTTTAACAAAGGGAGTACAACACAACTGCTCAAATCGTACAGAATGCGACTGTACAATTGTATCACAGAAGTGCTTTTCCACATGATGCAAAATATTAGCAGGCCTAATCTTAATGCTCACTTAATGTTTTGGAATAAGACTGAATAGGACGGGCCATCACAGGATAATGAGACTTCCACGTGTGCAGGACATCTAATGGGCGCAGGCCCAGCACATCCTGACATAACCCTATTTCTCAACTAAAAAAGTGACGTGTATGTGTACATCTGACCGGGTAGTTTGCTGGACCAAGCCCGGTGGCCAGGATATAGGAGCACCGCTCTATGTAGATTAAAAAAAGGAATGAAAAGCAAGAACGACAGATTACCAATTTACTACAAGACGTTACACCTTCAAAGTCTGCTATTATTCGCAACCTAAGTTTAGAAAGAATTAATGACATAATGCAAAATGAACAAGTGCACACCTTTACTTTGTTTGGTTTTTGAGATCTCCTACCTTGATAAAGCAAACTAGGACAGTATTTACTGTGGTGCCCTCCCCCAAATCTCGGAAATAACAAAGGCAGCACAGCAGCATGTGACTATCAGACCGGAATTACTCACCTTCTCCACATGCTGGTTAAAGACCAGGAGCAACAACGTTTCAGATCTAAGAATCAACAATCAACCTGACAAGTGAACAAAAATGGCGCTTGGAGGCAAAGATTACCCTCGGCTGTCAAACACAATAACCCTCCCCCAACCCCCTTATAGCTGCCTACATTTTAAAGGGATTAGGAACACTAAGAACATCTAAAAACATATAACGGTTGACAATGGACAACCAAAATACAATAATTAAACTAGGAGGAAATTAAAACTAAAATCAGTTTTGAAACTCAAAATAAATTCCCAGAATAAAAAAGAAAAATAAATACTTCACAAGTAATCATCATCGCCCTAAATGATCTGAAAAGGCTAGAATCAGACTCCCCCTTATACACCGTGTACATACTTAGGCCACTACAAATTACCTGCTGCTGCTGTTTTTCTTGGATTTACTTCTCCTTTTAGAGCTGTCTCTGTCCTTGCTGTTATTATAGGGCAACAGGGATGCGTAGCCATGCTCCGCTTCTAAATACAGAATGTAAACGAATCCATAAATACATTTCTATACACACCACTACTTAAGAGCCTAAAACATGGAAATGCAAGTCACACAAAGCATTCAATGTGTTTTGGGAATATGTGAACGCACCAAGGCTTCAAACATCGAATCCATGGCCCACTAAAATGACAACGTCGTGCAGTTTCTTTTTCAGGATACTTATACAAAAATAAACAACTATGCACGAAACAACTATACAAGGATGAGTACAAGTCAACATTAAATTGTGTTAAAACACACAGCAACACAACAATGCATTTATGTTTACCTTGGAACAAAGGCACCACCAACCTTTCCGGTCCACTGACATGCACTTGTGTATACAGTAAGAACAGAAAGCAAACTTTATCCATACCCTATTATAAATATAGAACACTGCGATAAAACATGCAAAGACCATACGATGCCAACTTAGGTTGCATATACAACTCAATCACTACTGATCGAAACGCAAAACTTGACACCAACACACACGCACACAATCAGAACTAGCATAAATGATCAAATGCAGTTCTGAAATGTTACCTCTTTCTCGCCTGTCCAGGTACTCAGCAGCTTCTAACAACATGATAAGCGCCGCCATTTTCAACAACAATCCGACTGGAGTTTATTCACAAAATAAGCAGTTTCGTTCACGATGGGAGAACAGCGGCAATCAGAGAGACGATGGCGCCAGCACACACGCGTGGGGCCAGATGGGCAAAAGCGACAACCACGGTGTCTGTCACCCCGTGACACAATGTTTAGTTAGGGAAACAAAAGGCCGCCCAGCAGCACGAAAAAGCAACAAACAGTTTTTTTTTTCGGACTCTAAACCAAAACCCACCTCAGATGGGAACTACTGCTTATATGGCTTTGACTATTCGATTAAAAAAGTCAGTCCGTCTTGACTGTAAATATAAATAACATCAAAAGCAAGCAAATGCTATTTAAAACACAGTCTCTAGTGTGCTTGCAAATTTAAATGCCCAGTATGTTCAACACAACAGGTAATGACCACAGGGAACAACCAACTAAATGACAGCAGATCTAGATTTTTGTTTATAAAACCAACAGACATTACACGACAAATCTACTCTCTCGTGCGAACCTCAGAAAATCCAATTGGCTGGCACAAGAGGAAATAGGCACTACAGTGTACATTTATTGGTAGGTGGGATGGGCAACTGCAAAACATGACGTAACCTTTTCCTGTAAGGCCGCCTGCATACGTGATTGATTAAGCGTGCAGCCTGTGCTCATAGAGTAGGATCCTGAAACATGAAGCAGTCGGTACTCTAACTTCCACGTGCTTTTTTGCCTAAAGAGAGCATCCCACACTAAGTCCTTCCCCTTTCACAGGAGTGGACAAGCAATACCAGTTGTTAACGAAACGGGTGTTACCTTCCGTGTTTCAGCTAGCCAGTAGCGGTTGGCAATCTAGTAATACTGAACGTGGAATGTAGAAAAAATTTACCTTTCCATCAGAAGTTGAGATAAAGAAAAGTGGCTTTTTTAGCATTAGTTTGTTGCGTCTAACTAAATTGAATGTACTTGTGTGTATGTTGTTGTCCAAAAGGTTTAGAAAACCGGAGTCAAACTTAACAACCTGTTGACACTTCAGAGCTATTTGGATAGGTGAGGGGTACAACATATTATTGTATTACCATGTTTATGTTAATCTAACTGTGGAGCATTTCTCCCCGGGCCTCCGCTGTAAATGGACCTGTGCCCAATCGGACTATCCCGATAAACAAATGACTATTATTGTTGTCATTCCTCATGTGAGTGTTACGTTTCGTCACACTATGTTGTTCAGTTCTTCATTTGGGGTCTTAAAATTATATGTCCCACTTCCACGTTGAAAAAGTCCTAACGCACATGCCCTGTAGTGTTTAACAAATTTCCATTGTTAATACTGGCGACTTTTGAGCACATCCCTCCACCTCCAAAATACAATTCTCTTTTCATTATTTATTATAGCAATAACCCACGCCTGGGTGAGGGTAAAGCTGGATTTACCCACGGTTGGCGTGGTTTGGTCCCAAGTGCGAAGCCTGAGGGACCAAACAAAGCCAACCGTGGGTAAATACAGCATTACCCACACCCAGAAGTGGATTATTGCTATTATACCATGACATTATTTAAGAAAAGAAACTATTACTTTTCTTAAATAATGGCATAGTATAATGCCTGTTTACTGCCCTTCCGCAGATGTCTGGCATCCGCGGCAGTTCTGATGTACTGCGTGCCTGCGCAGTACATCAGAGCTGTGGGCGAAAGCAAGATCTCCGTTGCTTTTTTTTTTTACATAGCGAAACAGTAAAAAAAAAGCAACGGAGATCTTGCTTTCTCCGTTGCTTTTTTTTTAAAACCTGTCTCACTATGTTAAATGGGTTTAGCATAGCGAGACAGCTTTAAAATAAGCAACGGAGATCTCCATTGCTTATTTTAAAGCTGTCTCGCTATGATAAACCCATTTAACATAGCGAGACAGTGTATTAAAAGTAGAGTTATACTAATGGAAAAAAGTCCGGGCGACCGGACCTTTTTCCATTGGTATAACTCGATTTACAATGTGCACGCTGGCCAATCAGCGTGCACGTTTTGGGGGGGTCATGGTATAATTACTGACATTTGATTACTGGCAAAGTCCGACTGTCTATGTGTCCTTTTTCGGCAGAGGCCCGGGGTGAAAAGCCTCAAAGTATTACAAAAACATTTTAAGAATAAGTTTTACAATCTTCAAGAATAAAAAAAAACATGTACAGTTTAAATAATTATACCAACTTATACCATGAGAAATCACTGAGTAATAGTAGATACAACTTGTATGACAATCAGCAACGGCCATAGGTCAGCTGGTACCCTAAGCAAAAGGGCTCCACGGTACCCCCACACCACCCAGGTGCCCCCATCCTGGTCTACATACACCAAATAAATACTGGAAAAGTGCCCCTGCTGCTGTGGTGCCCTAGACTGCTGCCTAGTTGGCCTATGCCTAAGGCTGGCTATGATGACAATAATTTAATATTTAGATAAATTGTAGTCAGTTTATAGATAAATTAAAAGTTAGTATAATACAAAAGGGAACTACAATATAAAGTTGTGAGGGAGACGCAAAATTATGGTATATTAAGATAGTGTTAGGGAAAAGAAATTGGTGTAAGGTATAAATAGGTACTTGTATTTAGGTGTATAGTTTTATCCAGGGGTTATCACAGTTGTAAAGGTAAATACAAAATATTTGCTTTTGATAAATGTATGTTACCTTGTTTAATTCAAATATTCAGTGCTCATCCACCTAAAGAGCGTGCAGGGGTAGTTGGTATTCATGCATCATTGGATAGCACTGCATGTTGGAAGGCATAATTAAATGATGTGCTACTGTTTAGTAGTATGTATATCTACCTGTATGTAAATGACAGGGTGGTAATTGTATGATGAGAAAAATAATGTACAGTAAGGCCAGGACTTCTCAGAATTAGTGCAGTATAAAAATATTACCACAAAAATTAGGTACATTAAAAGGATAAGTAAAACAGCCCATTAACCAAGAATAGCTTCTGGACCAAAGGATGACTGCAAATTCTACTTCAGGCATGTTAGAAAAACAAGGACTAACAACCAACATTGCTCTGAACTTTTCCTTAAGGGGACCAGGGGACCCTCCCCATGCACCCACTCCAATCCTGATGACATCAGCTACACTAGCAAAAAGCTCTTTGCAAACTTTACCCACAACACACCTGTTCCAACATCAGTCATTCCAGATTCCCTTACTTCTCTCATCATTATTAAAGAATAGGTTCTTAAAAGTGTTATATAATACCGAAAACTTTCTTCAGCCTCCATGGATCCAGATAACCATGTGAGTGCTTATTAAACAACATCAAACAGGTTCATGCCAAACATCTCCTTAAACTGTTTTGCCTAAGACTAGCCACATGCTATGGACCTGAATCCCAAGTGTGGCAATACCACTTATCTTAGGAATTGCAGATCAATCAGCCTTACAAGTCTGATCTGTAAAGCTATGGAGCTTATCTTAACCAGTTTCATTAACTGATATTAAATATTTTATTAAGCTTGATCCCTCAACAATATGGCTTCATTAAAGGGAGCTCATACCTGTTAAACCTTGTTAATTTCTTCAAGAGGATTTCACGACAGATCAACAGTGGTCATTTGTTGTTCATATAACTTACCCATATCTGGTCAAAGCATTTAATACTATACATTATGCTGAAATTGTATCTTTAAACGCAGATTGCCAACTGGGCTGAAAGACAGAACCGACATAGTTTGGGTGGCTAGTTCCTCAAATAATGCCAAGGTAATTAGTGGAATCCCCTAGGAATCTGTACTGGATCCTGTCCTTTATGGCATCTACTTTTCAGTTCTTAAAATAGTAACCAGACCTCCAGTTAACTAGGATTACAAATTACCTCAAATTGTGTGTAAACTGCTAAAACCCTTTCAGATATCTGTACCTTTCGATAAGTTAATATCTGGGAATTGGGATTAAAGTGAATGGTAAAAAGTATAGAATGGTTTAATTTGGAAAACAGAAGTTGCCTACGACTTACAGTGTAGATAATGTGCCCTTACAAAACAAAAATACAGGCATGTATTCACCTGGGTCAGCATTACCCTTTCCTTTGATTATCACATGGCATCTGTTGCCAGGAATTCCTTCTTACCACAAATAATAGCCAAAGATATTTTTGTCTAGATCTAAATATGTTACTGTTCCTGTATACAGCAATGATCAGACCCATTACAGAGTACAGTACTCCATTCAGTATGTATCTCACATGACATCTCAAAGTAGCAAAGCTTCCTAATTAAAAAAAAAACAAATCTCTGGTCATAAATAGCTGGCTATCAGTAGAGATTGAAAGCCCTGTCCCTATACTCTGTCTTATATACTCCTGAGGGGTGAACTCTGTTTTTACTTACTATGTCTTAAGTAAGAGAAACTTTCCATTTAACATTACAACCAGAGACCTGAACCTCCATGAGCAGATAAATAGAATGTGACTGAGTGCACTTCACCAGTGTCTCCTTCAGGTTAAATATGAATTATATGTTTTTTCTCATATTAATCCTGCATGACTTGATGAGTACTCTCAAATTTATCCCAAAACTAAATGGCCTCTCCCCCCTTGAAAAAGGATAGGGGGTACTGGCAAAGAATACATAGTCATTAGACTACAGCTTTGAAACTCCTACAAATTACTACACTTAAAACAGTCTTCTTGCCCTCAGTTATTTGTATTTTAAACGAGGGCTTTTATTCTTTAAGAAAGGGTAGTTTTCCTTGTTTATTTTTAGTGAAATGTTCACAAGCTGTACTTCTAGAAAAGGCTAGATAATAGTGATTATGTGCAGATCTGCATCAGTGCCTGTATTTTAAATAAAATTGAGGAAATATTTGACATTTTGGCATCCAGTGTTACACTTTATCAGAGTGCATCTTTTGCAACATAGCACAATTCTTGGATAAGCACCATCATGGAATACCTGAACTGCACTAGTGTGACATAGGGGTGTGAGGGGAGTTTTGAGTGGCACTTGACATTTTGCATTATTGTTTTATAGCACTGAACATGTGACATTTTAAAATAAGCCACAGCATTTGCCATTGTAGTACTCTTTAGACTGGGCTGGAGCTATGATTTTCTGCTTTGCATTTTAAGAGAACCTACATGTTGATCCTACAATAACTGAACTGTACTACTAGAAAAGAGCTGTGACTGGGGGTGGAGGGGGCAGTTCATGTGGAGCCGTGACATCTTGCAATGGAGAAGTAATATACATAGTTTTCTTTACTCAGCGCTTGGCAGTACTGAAACTGCTAGCTATTCATTTATTTGAACCGGTATTGGTCAGCTATTTTGCCACCTGTCAAATTACAGCAATTTAGGCCAGTAGTCTGATTATGGAATCAGAAAAGAAGCTTTACAGGGGTCTTACAGCATTCCTAAAAAAAAAAAAAAAAATAGACAATGCAGATTCCTAATCAGACTTCAATAGTCTGATGTTTCTGAGGTCTGACCAGACATTTCAGGATTTACAAAGGCTGTCTGTTAAATATACAAGTTTATCAGTAACACCAAAAGAAACTTGGCCAGAACTATCATTCACAGGATATTCAATTGATGTCCGATGAAAACCAAGGCTTTTGCAGGATGCAAACCTCCCTGCAACTGAAAAAAAATATATATATATATATATATATATATATATATAAACTATGAGATCGTATATCAATGGAACACAAGGAGAATTTCCTCAGCTCTACTGTACATCAATCTTAGAATCACACACACAGATGCCTTCATCCAACCTAACACTCATGTTTGCCTGTGTGTGTGTCTATATATAGATAAAGATGCACACCTATTTATGACTGTATCAGACAGACTTGCAGAAAATTGGAACTCACTAATTATACTTCTGCAAGTTGAAACCCACTTCAACCAATATAAGAAAAAGGGCTGAAACACTTTTTGCAATTGTTCAAAAATCTACACCAAACATACTTTATGTGAATAGTGGTACTGTTATTAAAATGGTTTCCATAAGGTAATGTGTAGGGCTAGGTAGTGGCAGGGGCATAATACCTTACTCATGTGCTAACCTTCACCATAACCTCAACTTACACAATTACTTTATGGAAAATCCAAACAGTTCCATTACATAAGATGCACACATCTGCTGATCCAGAAAGCAGAAGCACAGACATACCCGTCTTGTACTAAAATGTATACACAATCTTTCATCAAAATGGGAACTGAAAATTTGATTCCTGCTTTGAAGTCTCCTTTCCATGACATTATTGTAAACAATATATATATATATATATATTGAATAGCAGCATGATGGTTTGACAGTAAAAAATGTCTAACAGAACGGATAGGTATATGTAGGGCATGTTGTAAGCTAGCACTATACTTGAAGTTAAATGGAGTATGGGACAGGAGAGGAATAAGGCCTTTTGTGTATAGTAGAACACACAGAGGCAGAGAATAGGGACTGATCCCTTTAAAATAAAAGGCATGCAGCCAGGTAATAGAAAGCAGTTCCACATCTGCACCTTTTTAAGGCCCAGGAAACCACAATTCTGACAGCAATAGTTAGTTAAGTGTTGCTATTTTAAGTCGTGGTAGCTTATGATACAGTATAATTCTAAAATTTACGAGTGTGCATTACTCAAGTTATGTTATTAACAACATAAGACCATAAAACACAGTAAACAACAGGACATTCTAAAAAAACGTGGTTGTATACCCAATGTCAATATGCAGGTGCAGAGTACAGAACAGAGTTAAAAGTAAACACAGTACTACACATTACCATCTAAGCAACAAGGCCCATGAAATGCAGTAAATAAGGACAGTTAAGGGGGGGGGGTTGGTGCAATGGTTAAGGTTTTCACCTCACAGAGACAAGGTTCAACATTAAATTCTGACCTCTGGTCTTTTTTTTTTTTTTTTTTGGCTATCCCTGTATTAGTCTGGTATTTATCTATAAACTTATAAAGGAGGAAACAAGAGTGTGCATATTTATAACATGCTGACCCAGGTGATGACGCTGAACGTTGGTGGTGGGATCTCAGCAGTTTGCTCTCTCCAACAAAGGTCATCCATCACTTACTGCTCAAGTCACATTAATGCTTAATCCTTGTCCGGCAGTAATTGGTATCTAGAACCTTCCGAGTATCTATCCAATGACAAAGGCCAATGTCATGGTTCAAATAGAAGAGTATTAACAGATAACCTCATGCTAAATAGTTAATTCATTTTTCTGCAATGTATTTTAAATGTACACTTGCTGTACTACTTGATATTGTTTTATTTTTAACTTTTGTACCTATTGTTAAACTTCGTTTGTATCCAAGAATGTATGTTCATAAGTACAAAAAATGTATTTTTGGAGCTTTTCTCCCCAGGACTCTATTGAAAACGGGTTCATTATGGCCCAATGGACTATCCTGGTAAACCAACTACAATAAATAAAATAAATAAATAAATAAAATAATGTTGCTTCTTTGGTACTGATAGCCAAATAAATCAGTAAAAAATTCAGATGTCCATTATTAATATTAAAAAAATATATATCTGCTTTTACTGTATTTGTGTTTATTCCTACTTTATTTTGCTTTTGCGTCATCTTAAAAGTACTCAGTTGTATTTATTACTGCTTGGTGTAACTCTTTCTAAGCCTTTTAGTTTAAGCACTTGGGCTTCAGACCAGTTGTTTTACATTAAGAAGGTTTGTGGTCTGCACTGTAGTGGCAGAACAGGTAGCTTACATCCTTCTAAGTTGGGAACTGCTGATTGAGGGCTCAGTGTCTATTATTCTAAAAGTGTATTAATTCTGGTTTAAGCACATGGGCTTCAGGCCAGTTATTTTACATTAAGAGGGTTCGTGGTCTGCACTCTTGTGAGAGGAGAGGCTGGACTCTGCCCTTCTGAGCTGGGAATTTCTGGTTAAAGGCTTATAGTGCCTGCATATTTGAACTGCTTCTTAATGAAATTGGTACACCTTCATTGCTGTAGAGTAGATTAGATTCAGGCCTGCTGAATCTAGCTTTGTTTGTATAACCCTGACCTTGAGTAGCATCTTACCCTCACCAAGAATGATGCCACAATATGAAGACAAGATGATCAATTTCAACAATTGGCTTAAGTACTGGTGTCATTCAAAGGGGATCCAATGCCTGTCAGCTTGGGATGATATGCTCGACAAGCCACAATGCTTCGCTAGGGACGGCTTGCACCTGTCACCCCTGGGCTTTCGGATATTGGCAAAGGCTCTTGCTACCCCCATAGTGCCTTTTTTAGGCAAGGCTCAAAAGACAAACCCACCTCCATAGGTATCACAAGGGATAAGAAACTAAGAGTAATGCTACTCAACGCCAGAAGTCTAAACCTCAAGATGCATGCACTCGAAACTCTCCTTAGCATGGAGAGCATCGATATCTGTGCAGTAACAGAAACCTGGTTCAGGGCTCCCGAGAGCACCCCAGCACTACCAGGTTATACCTCATACCATACTTTTCGGCCCCAAAACTTGGACCAAACCACAAAAGGAGGGGGAGTATCGATATTCATCAAAGATACCCACACCTCCAGGTTGGTGGCAAAGCAAGAAGCATCAGAGACTATCCATGTGCAACTAACAGTGGGTAAAACTGCCTTCCAGTTTATAGCGTGCTACAGACCACCCTCCCAAACCCAGGAACCCCACTCGGCCTTCCTGAGAACACTGGAAAATATGAAAGTCTCTCCAAACACCATTATATTGGGCGACTTCAACTACCCAAACATAGACTGGGAGCATTACTCTAGCTCCAACACCCTAGCCCAAAGGTTCCTAGAATTTATAAACTCAAATGCTATGGAACAACTTGTTACCACTCCCACAAGAGGGGAAAACATACTGGACCTGATCATCACCAACATGGGGACTCTATGCTCCAGACCAGAAGTGTATCCCTCACTGGTAAGATCAGACCATAAACTAATCTCACTGGATATTCACATCCCGACCCCACCCCCTGCCCAGAAAACCACAGTGAAAAACTTCTCTAAAGCAAATTTCACACTCCTCAAAACCGAGGTCAATCCTTCAAAGCCCCCGGGCCTGTGGAAAATATGGCCCAGACCGCAGAATCCTTTATAAACGCATTCTATGAACACCTTCAGGAATGCATGGATCATGCAATCCCAAATAAAACCAAGACCCAATCCTCCAAAGGCAGACGTCCTGTCTGGTGGACCCCAGCCATAAACAAACTATACAATAGAAGGAGGAAGCTACTACATGATAGAGCAAAATCCCAAAAAGGGAAGGCATTTCTGAACAGTATTAGCAAAAAACTACGGGCACTCATAAAATCGTCTAAGGCCAGCTTCAAGAGAAAAATTGCACAGGACACTAAGTCACAAGGCTTTCTTTAGTTATGTTAGGAACCTGGGTGAGAATTCCCAGATATGCTCAGAATTAGTCCAAAATGACAAAAAATACACCGAACCCACAGACATTGCCAACATCCTAGCTGACAGGTTCAGCGCAAACTTCTCCCCCCCCTCCCCACCAAAAGGGCAAATATCTATCCCAGCAGAGTGCTGCCCCCCTGACATCTCAGATGCTCAGGTAAGAGCCGCCCTCTCCAAAGCAAAAACACAGCATCAATGGGACCAGACGGTGTCCCGGGCTGTGTCCTACATGAACTCCAAGAAGAGCTAAACCCAAACATAAAACTACTGTTCACTCTCAGCCTTACTACAGGATATGTACCCAAAGAGTGGCGTACAGCAACAGTGGTACCTCTCCACAAAGGTGGTGCCTCAACGGATCCTGGAAACTATCGCCCCATAAGCCTGACTAGCTTGGTCTGCAAAGCTATGGAAAGGATCATCATGGACCTCATAAATAAAGATATTGGGGACCTACAGACACTGGATCCTACCCAGTTCGGCTTTGTTAAAGGCAGATCCTGCCTCTTAAACCTGGTTGATTTCTTTGAAACAGTCACCAAGGCCATTGACGAGGGGAAGGTGGTCCACACAGCCTACCTGGACCTCGCAAAAGCCATTGATACAATACCCCACTCGGGCATTATAGATAAGCTCACCAGCTTAAATATAAACCCCTATGTCACTAGATGGGTTGCAAACTGGCTTAAGGACAGAACCCACATGGTTAGAATTGTCAGACTCCAAACCAGTTACAAGGGGTGTCCCACAAGGCTCAGTCCTGGGACCTCTCTTGTTCGGTATATATTTCTCGGAGGTACAGGCCCACACGGAAGGACTGTGGCTGACCAAGTTCGCAGATGACTGCAAACTGGGTGCCATAATCGACTCTCCAGCCGACACAAGCATCCTCCAAAAGGGCCTCATAGAAACAGACAAATGGTGCCAGAGCCATGGCCTCAAGCTAAACGCCAAAAAGTGTATAGTCATCCCCTTTGGCAAAAACAAAGTGCCCACAAATTACCACAAAGGTGGTAATCCATTAAGTACAGAAGAAGTAATTAGGGACCTGGGGACCCAAGTTGATAGCAATCTCTCATTTGACAACCACATGGCCAAAGTGGTTAGAAAAACATTTTATATAGCCCACCTAATCATGAAGGGATTCACATCTAGATCAGGGAAGGTCATCGTGCCTCTTTACTCATCCCTCATCAGGCCCATAATTGAGTACAGTGCCCCTTTTGGGATGTACCTTACCAGACACCTGCAGCAACTGGAAAGACCCCAAAAGTACCTCACGAAGAGGATCAAAGGGCTCAAACAGATGCCATATGCTGCCCGGTTAAAGAAACTCCAGCTCTACTCAGTGGCATACCGCCTGCTCAGAGGCGATCTGTGCCTGACGTATAAAGCCATGTCCAACCCGGAATTAATGGACATGCTGCACCTCAGAAAATCCAAATCCCATCGTGCTACGCGCTCGAGAGACTTGAACCTCCGCACTGAAATAAATAGGACATGCTGGAGGGACAGATTCATAACCCAGAGGCTCCCTTCACTCTGGAATAAAATCCCAGTCCAGGTTAGGCAGAGTCCCTCATTGACTCTCTTCAAGAGGAATCTTGATGAGTGGATGGGAGATCATAGATTTACCCCGGGTATCACTTCTGTGTCACTGTTAGACAGAGGCACAGTATACTAACCTCGAAAAAGGGCATAGCAAAATAAATTTAAAATGGGTGGCGAAAGCCAAACACATTCTGGCTAGGTTTATAAATGCCCTAGGGCAGATAGCCTAGTATGAACCTATTATAAACTGATATGCTGCCAAAGATGAGATTAGCAGTTTATGTGAGACAGCCACTGAGTACAACCACTTAAGCAATGATGTACTGCACTCTGGACAGTGCCTTAGAGGTATGCAAGGCAGTACATAACTTAGATCCACTAACCCAAACCAAAAAATAAAAGTGCTTAAAATTCAATTAGCCTCCTAAATAAAATACAGTGCAACAGAGCATAGAAATAACAGTCTATGCCACGAGGCTGTGTTCCAGAAATAATGTCATTAAAAACTCAGATATGACCAGAACAAATTTACATCTTATAGGGAAAAGAAATAAATGGTATATGTAGATACATGCACACAATCACTCTGTGTATAATAATCTGTGATGTATAACAAAATGCACATGCACACAATCACTCTGCGTATAATAATCTGTGATGTATAACAAAATGCATATATAGGCTGTTAGCTGGTTTACTGCTAAGGACGTATGTGAAGAAATATCACCCACAGCAGCTAGTAGCACTTAGTCTAATGATGTACAAAAACATACTGGCGGGGGCATGGCAGTTATACTGGTGTACTCACTAACAGATACTCCCGTGATGACAGCAGTAAGACCCAGGGCATGGCCATTAACACAGAAAACTGCAGTGATGGCCATATAAAATTTAGCCTACATCATGTGGAGAATACAAAGAGACAGACTGCATTCAATGCTTCCAATGGAGAAAAATGTGGGAATGGAAGCCACTGCAGCCCATCATTTGGCAGCGAACAGGATCCAACTAAAATCAGGTAATGAGCTAGTATCTGCTTGCAGTGGAGGGGATTGTAGAACTGACAACCCAGGGATACAGGTAGTATTAGAGATTCATGCTTTCCATTACCCATATGTATGCTGGTGGACTTCTGTAAATATGTGCAGAAGCATATCATGGCATCTTATGCTAAATACACCACTGCTCTACCATGGGTTTCAAGTATTCTGAAAACAATGCACTCCGGTGCCAAGAAAATGTCAAACACTGCATCTGGCAGCAACGGATGGAATGTTTTCAGACTCCAGAGCTATTGCTGCACACAATAGTGGCAAACAATGGCATATGCTGTCCACTAATATACCCCGACATTTGATTGCCCAGCAGGGCAAGGCTCTTTATCCACCCCTCACCAACCAAGTGACTAAGCAGCTCACCCTACTATTCAGGCATGACCAAAGGGCAACTTCAGGTGTACTCTCCAATCCAGCTGGTGAACCTGGGTATCCTGAGGCAATGTTACAACTGTCTCATGTACACAGACAACCCTCTCCTCCTACCACAAAACACTAACATATGTGAGAGATGCAATTATACAGCCAAACTGGAGGCTAAGATCTCTCCACCCAAGACTGGAACAGCCAGTCATGAGGAGAAGGTTAACACTTGCACCACACCTCCAGCCTCACACACACACCTACTAAACCAGAACTGGCAAAAAATACACATAAATACACTAAATCATACTCGGAAGCTCTAAATAAAAACCTGCAAAAGCATCTGAGAGCTCCAAAGCAGACACCCAAAAAACCTGCACCTCCCGTCACAAACCTAACAACAAATAAAACACAAAATCAATGTGCTGCACAATCACAGTCCTTAAGGCAAAATAACATGCCTAACACACTAGTAATAGGTGACTCTATAGTCAGGCACACTGACGTCACACTCACTAGGCTGGACAAGGAGAAGGTTACTGTTAGCTGCCTGTCAGGAGCCAGAATCCGCCACATGACAGAAGCACTCAGGTCACTCCAGAACAAGTACAAATATGACTCTGTCATTGTTCATGTTGGTGTGAATGACCTGAGACATACCTCCCTGGACTACATGAAAAGAGACATGGAAGAGCTCTCTGATCGTGTAGCCCAGGTGGGTATGACCCTGACCCTGAGTAGCATCCGGCCCTCACCAAGAATGATACCTCAGTATAAAGAAAAAATCATCAATTTCAACAACTGGCTAAGCTTCTGGTGTCATTCAAAGGGGATCCAGTGTCTGTCAGCCTGGGATGACATGCTCAACAAGCTGCAATGCTTCACAAGAGACGGCTTGCACCTGTCACCCCTAGGCTTTTGAATACTGGCCAAGGCTCTTGCTGCCCCCTAAGTGCCTTTTTTTAGGCAAGGCTCAAAAGTCAAACCCACCTCCATAAACAGCACAAATAAAAAAATGAGGGTTATGCTACTCAACACCTGGAGTTTAAATCTCGAAATGCATGCGCTCAAAACACTCCTCAGTATGGAGAATGTCATCATCTGTGCAGTAACTGAAACCTGATTCAAGGCTCCAGGGAGCACTCCAGCACTACCGGGCTACAACTCATACCACACATTTCGGCCACAGAACACGGACCGAAACACAAAAAGAGGGGGTGTATCCATATTCATTAAGGATACCTACGAATCCAGGTTAATGGCGCAGCATGATACCTCTGAGATCATCCATGTGCAATTAACATTGGGCAAATCTGCAATGCAAATTGTGGCCTGCTACAGATCACCCTCCATGACCCAGGACCACCACTCTGCCTTTCTGGAGCCACTGGAAAATATGAAAGCCCTACCGAACACCCTGATATTGGGCGATTTCAATTACCCTACCATTAACAGGGAAAACTACTTGAGTACAAACTCCCAGGCTCAGCGCTTCCTGGAATTTATCAACTCAAATGCCCTGGATCAGCTGGTAAACTCCCCTACCAGAGGTGAAAACATATTGGACCTGGTCATCACCAACATGGGTGATGTGTTCCGCACCGGAGGTCAACCTGTCACTGGTTAGATCAGACCATAAACTAATCATTCTGGATGTCCACACACCACCACCACCCCCAACCAAAGAAACTACAGTGAAAAACTTTTCTAAAGCAAACTTCACCTTTACTTAAGACTGAGGTGGTAAGTTTCACAGCACCAACGCTAAAGGATAATGCTGCCCAAGATGCAGAATCCTTTACAAATGCACTCTATGAGCACCTACAAGGATGCATGGATCGTGCCATCCCTAGCAAAACCAAGACTCAATCCCCTAACTGAAGGAAACCAGTCTGGTGGACCCCTGCCATAAAAAGGTTATACAGTAAAAGGAGGAAACTAGTTCAGAAAAAAAGCAAATCCCAAGAAGGAAAGACATCCCTGATCAGTATCAGTAAGAAACTAAGGTCCCTCATAAAATCATCCAAGGCTAACTTCGAAAGAAAAATAGCCAATGATTCGAAAGATAACCACAAAACCTTCTTTAGCTATGTCAAGAATCTAAGTGGCAACTCACAGATATGCTCTGAACTAGTGCAAAATAGCACAAAATATACTGAACCTACTGATATTGCCAACATCCTGACAGATAGATTAAATGCAAACTTCACCCCCATCTCACCTCCAAAAGGGCCTACAACAATACCAGAAAAGTGTAGTGTCCCAGAAATCACAGACGCACAGGTGAAAACAGCCCTTTCAAAAGCCAAAAACACAGCATCAATGGGGCCAGATGGTGTCCCAGGATGTGTCTTGCACGAACTACAGAACAAACTAACCCCCTACCTAAACACGCTGTTCAACCTCAGCCTCTCCACAGGCTATGTGCCCATAGAATGGTGCACAGCAACAGTTATTCCGCTCCACAAAGGAGGGGCCACAACTGACCCTGGTAACTATCGCCCCATAAGCCTGACTAGCCTGGTCTGCAAGGCTATGGAGCGCATCATCATGGAACTCATTAAAAGACATTGGGAACCTCCAAACACTTGACCCGACCCAGTTTGGCTTCGTTAAGGGCAGATCATGCCTACTAAATCTGGTTGACTTCTTTGAGACAGTCACCAAGGCCATAGAAGAGGGAAAGGTGGTTCACACAGCCTACCTTGACCTCGCCAAGGCGTTCAACACTATTCCTCACTCAGGTATTATAGAAAAACTCACCAGCCTGAACATAAACCCCTATGTCGCAAGATGGGTTGAAAACTGACTTACAGACAGAACTCATGCGGTAAGAATAGCAGGCTCCAGGTCTGACTCTAAACCAGTCACAAGTGGTGTCCCGCAAGGCTCGGTCCTGGGACCCCTACTGTTCGGCATATACTTCTCAGAAGTACAGGCAAACACAGGAGGACCATGACTAACCAAGTGCACCGATGACTGCAAACTGGGAGCCATAATTGGCTTTCTGGCTGACACGGACATCCTCCAAAAAGGCCTTACTGAGACGGACACCTAGTGTCAAAGTCATGGCCTCAAGCTAAATGCCAAAAAATGCAGTCATCCCGTTTGGGAAAAACAAAACACCCATGAATTACCACATAGGTGGTAGTCCCCTTAATACAGAAGAGGTAATAAGAGATCTGGGGCCCCAGGTAGATAGTAATCTCCCCTTTGACAATCATATTGCCAAAGTAGTTAGGAAATCCTTCTATGTGGCTAATCTAATTACTAAAGGGTTTGCATCTAGAAATAGAGAGGTTATAGTGCCCCTCTACTCGTTACTCATCAGACCCATCATAGAGTACAATGCCCCATTTGGGATGTACCTTACAAGAAGCTTCCAACAGCTGGAAAGACCACAAATGTAACTCACCAAGAGGATTACTGGCCTCAAACATATGTCCTATGCAGACCGACTGAAAAAACTCTGTCTGTTCTCAGTGACATATCACTTACTCAGAGGTGATCTCCGCCTGACTTACAAAGCTATGTCCAACTCAGAATTGGTGGACATGCTCCACCTAAAGAAATACAAGTCTCTGCGAGCCACGCGCTCTAGTGAGCTAAACCTCGCCACAACAATAAATAGAACATGCTGGAGGGATAGATTCCTGTCACAGAGACTCCCCATGCTTTGGAACAATATTCCTATCTACATTAGGCAGAGCCCCTCACTAACACTCTTCAAGAGAAACCTTGACGAGTGGATGGGTAACAGAAAATACAACCCTGGGATCACTTCATTGGCTCTGCTTGACAGAGGCTCAGTTAATTAATCAGTGGGGTGGCAAAAACCGACACACTCTGGCTAGGCTTGTAAATGCCCTCGGGTAGATAGCCTAGTACCTACCTATGAACCTATGACTTGGCACATGTATATTGCTGCAGACAAGCACCTAGCCACAGGACACAATGATATACAATGTTGTCTAGAGGGGACACCACTATGCAAATCAGTGTGTAGCAGCCCTGCAGTTTTACTTATGATGCCAAGCACCCCTCACTGAGGATTACTATCTTGTATTAGTGCCTCTGTGTACATCAACACCAGGGGATTGCCACATACGCACACAGCTTTGCCAGGCCTTCACATCCAAGTTCTTCTACACCCAGCTGAGTATTCCTGGGCTATTCTGTAGTTTCTGCTGCTTGTCCAGAGAATGACTGTTGTGTCTATGGTGGTAAAACATTTATAATAAAAGTTTTTGTCTACTGGCATAGATTATTAGGACAATCATTCTGGGATGGTACTGTCATTACAACTGCATCATTTTGGCCATTATCCCCCACCAAATGAGCCTAAGCTATTCAGGTAAATTACCATAGCTTTTAAATCAGAGGGAGGAGTGAGTAATTTAGGAATCCTTAGAAACAACAGGAAAGCTACCATCCAAAGGACTCCACTAGAAAACTAGTAGTATCCACGAAGCAACAACAAGTAGAGACCACCACGATGAAATCAAACTGGATTTATTAAGATAAAAACAAGCGCTTTCACGTATATCCAAATATGCTTCCTCAGGTTTCAAACTAACACTCCATATAGCAGCTTATATAGCTAGTCAAGATTTAATTAAAATATATCAATAGTTCACTTATTCAATTATTCAATTTAATTTAGCTAGAACTTAAAGTGAAACACTGTCACTAAAAGGATACATAGAGCATGTAACTGTTGCTTTCAGCAAAAAAGTAAACAGAAATAAATAAATAAATAATTCAACACTCAGACATGCCCAAAACATTAATGTATAAATTATAATAATTTAAGAATCCTGGAGTCAATCGAGAATGGTTCTAGCAAAGCCTGTTCAGGACCTGAAAAGGAATCCAGTTTATAGGAGTTTGTAATGAAATGTATAGGGGACCAAGATGCTGTCAACTAAAATACTTCAAGTCCATCTCTTTCTAGAAAGGCATAAATGAAGCCAATGCCCTGTGGAATAGGTTCTGACTCTAAGGGGACTGTTATGGTGAGAACAGTACAAAAAATAAATAAATACATAAATAAAAATCCAGTGGCAACTATCTAGAAATGGTCTGCTTTGCTTCTGGTTGTCCTTTTTTTCTTATCTTCATAGGAGACAAACAGCTGATCAGCTTTCCTGAAGGAATACATTTTTCCTATGTAGTACAGGAGCCATCTATGGGCATCCAGAATATGATTAATTAATTATCCCTTGTTTTATGGTTCTGGAAAAATACAAGGAGATACGCAGACTGGCTCAAGGTGAACTCTGAAACCACATGAGATATATAAGGATTAGTTCTTACAGAAACTTTGTCATTGTGGAATATGAGGTAGGGTTGACTCACCTTATGACCTTGTAACTCAGACATTCTTCTAACAGAAGTAACAGCAATAAGTAAAACAGTCTTCCATGATCGGAACCTCTCAATTCAGTCTGATGAACTGCTTTAAATAAAGAGAGAACTGGCTTCCCAAGCACAAAATTCAGATCCCAAGGAGGCGCCACCTGTTTTGTAGATGGATGGATATGTAAAGCCCCTTTCAAAAATTGCTTAACTTGAGAATAAGAATAAAGGTAGGATCCAAGGGCAGACAAGCAGAAATGGCAGATAAATGAATCTTGACAAAAGAGTAGGGCAGGCCAGAGGACAATAACTCACACAATTAATCAAGAACCAGAGCAGCCAGACCTTAAAAGGTCCCTGGTCCTTGGAGTGTCACCAACTAAAAAATCTTTTCCACTTGCACACATGATTTTCTAGTAGTGTTTTAAGCTTCCTTCACTACCTGCTGCATGTCCTCAAAAAAGTGACTAAATATAGTCTGCTGGGGAATGTGCGGTAACTGCCCTTGGCCAGCTTCAAAAGAAGGGATAGTCACTGTTGCCTGGGCAAAAGGGAGTCACCATCATTTTCTTTAAATAATCCTTTTGAACCTATAGAAGAAGCCTATCAGTGAAAAGGGTTGAAGATTATAAAGGAGCATACCCATCAATGGGAATGAATAGCATTTGTCTTCATGGCTTGTTTGCAAGTTGTCTTGCAGCAGAATTTCTTTACCTGTATGTTCTGAGAGAAGTCAAACAGATTTAAGGGATGCTCCCAACAGCAATTTCTGCAAGAACCCCAGGCGCAGTTTCCATTCACGAGTGTCTGCCAAGGTCCTGCTTAAATTGACTACTACAGTGTTTTACTCTGATAGAATACATCAAGCCTGAAGAGTCCAATTAAGACAAGGTGCTACCTCCCAGACTATCACAGCAAGTCTGAAAAGATGGAAGGATCCGCTATCCACTCCCGCCATATATTTATGTACCACATCACTATGGTGTTGTCTGGGAAAACTTGCAAAGGTCCTGGATACCAGAAATGATTTAAAGCTTTCAGATCATTTACAACTGCCATAATCTCCTTAAGTTTTTGTCTGATCTGTTTGTTCCACAGACCTTGCACTATCACCCCTTTGGACACAATTCCCCACACCAAGTCAGAAGACCTCTGTTGTGACAGACTGAAGATGAACCAGAAAGTATAATAGGAGACCTGGATTTCAGGAGAACTGGTTTACCTGTCATAGAACCTTCCTCCTTACAAATTCCAAAATCAGGATCTAAAAAGATAAAGGGTGCAGATGCTAAGTCCAGACTGACCTGAGGTACCACTGAATAATTTGCATGCAAAGTCTGGCCAAAGAAATCATAATAATCATAGAAGCCATGTACCCCAGAACACTGAGAAATTCTCTGGCAAATATCTGATTTTGACTGGAATAAAAAAATAAAACATTTTGGAACATCTGTACTTTGTCTAGAGGAAGAAAAACTCTTCCCAGGGCAACATCTAATAGTCATCATAGGAAACCCACTCTTTGAAAAGAAAGGCAGACCACCTCTGTAAGTTCACTTGAAAAAAAAAAAAGACTGAATAGAAGATTCTGAACACTTGCTAAGGGACTCTTGACAACCAGAAAGAGTCTGCAAATAAGACATTTGTCCAAATATGGAAAAATTGGAATGCCTTGAAGTCTGCAATACACAATTACTGGAACCAGATATAAGCAAGATACATAAAATCTTAAATGTCTGAAATGTATGTCAATAGGAATGTGGTGGTAGGCATATTTTAAGTCTATCTTTACCAAGAAGGCTAGTAAAGATAACAGGGTTTGAAAGGATACAACATGAACTCTGGAACTTTGACAAAAAGTGTGAAGAAAGGAGTGGTCCAGCACAGACCTTCAGATCAATGATTTTTATGGTGCCAAAGATATATGTAAAGAAACCTTTTAGCCATCTGGCAAGCAGACACTGGTTCTGTAACTCCCTGAAATAACATTTGCCCAGAACTGGAAGGAACAAGGATATTTGGTTTAATGGAGGGACTGCCATTGGCAAGTGTGCCCCTGTTGAATGACTTTCAGACAAATGAATTTCAAAAGCTTTTGAACTGCAATCTGAAAAAGGGAGCTGACAAGGAAAAACATATTTGCCTTAAAAAAATTTAGCTCACCTCTTGAAACAATTTCCTCTCATCAAATATCTTAAGTGCATTAACTGCAGAAAGGCAAAAAAGAACTTCATTTTCTAGGGGAGAACTTAACATTTCTGTTTTGACATATTCATGACGATTTTGTGAATATAACCAAACAAATCTTCTCATGACTGACCCAGAAGCAGCAGCAGCCCTGGAGACAGTATCAGGAGCATCATAAGAACACTTTAAGGCATGTTTAATTAAATTGTAAATCAGGTACAAAGAGGCATTTAAACACTGTTTCATCTCAGAAGAGACAAGATTAACAGCTAGCATTTTCATGTTTTGAAATGAAGTAAAAATAATGTTTGCCTGGCAGTTTAAAATTCTGAAAGTTAAACTGGCAGAAGAATAAACCTTTTTCCCATCCTTGTTAGAAGGAATGGGATTAAAATGATTAATCTGTCTAGCAAAGGTAGTTTTGAATAATTAAATCACTGCTGGGTCCATTTTAAGGTTAAAAATAAAAACAAGTATTTCTGAGTCTGAGATGCTCTGTATAACTTATCAGATGCCACAGGGAGAGTAAGTTGACTGTCAAGTAAACTACATGCGGTCAGAAAAACATTCCCAAAAAACAGGAGGAGCAGCTGCAAAATGAGGAATATACAAATGTTACAAATCAAAATACATTTGTTGGGAAACAGAAATTGCATTCTGATCCCACTGAAAAGCTTCTTTCAATTTTGGTAAAATTTCAGAAAAAGAAAGGTCTTCTGAAGGGAAAACTGAAGCATGACTTTCCTCAGAATCAGAATCTTCAGGTTGTGAAGAAAATCTGAAGCACAACAACCTCATTCCAATCTGTGCTCTTCTGACTGAAAATCAGATTCATAAAGAAAAGGTACACACTTTCTTTCTTGAAAAGGAAAGTAAGTGAAGACATTTCCTAGAAAATCTTCCCATCCACTGAAATAGAACTGGAAAAAAATGACCAAAGGCATATACACTATCCCAGGTCTGATGCTCCCTTTCCTAGTTTGTAGCAGGCCTTCAATTGCACCCGCATCAGAGACTGACAAGATTTTTTCTCCTTTGCCCATGGAGGAGAACCTTACAGCCGCAGAGACTGTATCTATCCAGTGGCCCACAGTGGCTGTAGGTGGCATACCAGAGGGACCAGGGAGGTGGACGATGAGCAGTCTGAGGAATCAAATTTGACCCCAGAAGAGTCATCCATCAATGGCTGAGGCAAAATCAGAGCTTGCCTGACACCCAAAAACTCCTGGACAACTTTCTTCCTCTTGTGAATGTGGGAAGGAAGAGACGAGGAGACCAGTAATTGCTTCAAAGGTCCAGCAGCAAAGGAAGCCTCAAAATTTGTTTGTGCAGCCTGCAAGAGTAAGTAAACTTAGTGCCAGATAAAAAGGTGGTCTTGGTAAATAGAGCCGGGCAGTCCCCCAAAGCACCAATCCAACCCCTAACACAATTTCTATATAAAAATATTAGAAAGTTAAAAAAGGGGTTTTAAACATATTTCAGCAAGCATTGACAGTAATAAAATATCCTGGTAAAGAATCACAGTCCAAACAAAATAAGTTCCCTAGCATAAATATTTTCTCAAAAACAAATACTAGTTTTCATAAAAAAAAAACAGTGGAAGATTTTCACAAGAATGCTACTTATCTGTTCAGCCTTGAAGGATCACTAGCTGACCGTCAGTTGCACAAAGCCCACAGAAGGAGCATACTTCGACAAGAAAGCTCTAAAGCGTTTGGCACTCTGCTTTCTTTATGAGGGTCTACTCAAGCTCCTGCCAGATAAAGTGCACAGTAGGTACCCTTTAACTTTGGTAAGATGGCCAGTTAGTCACATCTTTGGCAAGATATAATCCAAATTGCTTAAGCTAGAGCAACAGTGATCTAACATTGAACATTAGATGTGTCACTAACAATCACAAACTTGTCTGGGATGAAGCATGGCTACATCTGGATGCCAACATTTACAATTGTAATGAAAAATGTCATCAAGGAAAATGAGGTGCTGTGTTTCTATTTATATCAAAAAATCATAAAAGTAGAGTTAACCAGATTTGCAGATAACTGCAAATAGGATGTAGCATTCAGAAAGTTTACCCATGTTAACGCAGGTATATGGATAACAGATTTAAATTGAGCTGTAAAAAATGTAACTGTTTCCTTTGAAAAAAGGCTTTACTGACAACATACAGTGTAGATAAGTCCTGTACTAAATGAAAAGGTAGCCAGGTACATGGGTTAATAGTTCTCTCCTTTGATCATCACGTAGCAGCTGTACTTGGGAAATCCTTCTGTTTTGCACAAGTAATAGCCAAAGGTATTTCATCTAAATTCAAGGGTGATATCACCCCCTGTATTCAGAACTGATTATACCCATTACATTAGAGTGTATAACACCACCATTTGGCATGTTATTTCACTTGACAAACTCTAAAAGACCCCAGATTCCTATCTAAAAAGATTTCTGGTGAAAAGAACATTAGCTACCAGGATAGGCTGGAAGACCTTTTCCAGTACTCCTTGTCTTACAGACTCCTGAGGGATGATCTGTGCCTCACTTACTACTCCATTATTCTCAAAGTGGTCCTTTACCTCCTATATCTCAATAAGTCAAACAGCTCAGCTAACATTAGAAACAAAGATCTGAACTTTCACTAGCAGATACATTGAAAAATAGATAACCCAATGTGATAAAATATCTTTCTTCATTCTAAACTTTGACAACTGGACGGGTAACATCATATTCACCCCAGGACTAACTAGTTCTTCTCACCTTGAAAAATAAGGTAAAACCTGAGTATAGCTGTTGGCAAGGCATGTGTGGTCTTTGACTAAAATTACCTCGAACCTCCTATGAAAACAATTTCACTACATGATCAAAAGAGCTAAATTTATCATTAACACTAACAAAGAAAGCTTAAGGAACTACAAGCATTCTAAAAAGCACTCTTAGAATTTGTGGAATTAATGGAATTTTACAACCCCCCCCCCCCCCCCCGTATACACACAGTTATAGGAGATTTAAATTAACCAAGTAGAGTAAAATAGAGCAAGAAAGGCCTCCATGATATACCCAAAAGAAAATAATTTAAGGTGGCTGGTAGGGGAAGTGACAAGAGGACTGTCAATTTTGATAAAATAGACAAATAATGAAATGATTAAAAGCGATACATCCATGCCTACCCTACTAGAGGTGTGCTTCAAATATTTATTTTTTGTTAAAAGAAAAAAAAAACATAAAAACCAAGAGTCAAACTGTTAGTGATGCCAAAAAAAATTAAGGAAAAAAAACATTTACAGAACATGGAAATGAACAAAAAAATCAAGGCCAAAAGGGAGATAAAGTTGATAAACTTATTAAAACTAAGATCAAGGGAACCTGATAAAGACAGGAAGAAAATTAGTTTTAGAAGCTAAAGGCAACAGGAAATCCCTCAGGATATATAAAAATGTCAGCACAAGAAATATCTCCCTTAATGATGACAAAGTTACCCAGAATATAAAATTCTGAGAGACAGGGAAAGGGTTGCAGTGATTCTTATAAACAGAAATAGGTGTGGCAGTATTTGAGAACTCACAGAACAATAAGTTTATCATGAACATGGAAAGTAATGGATAAATTGCTTTTGAGTAAGCTGTAAGATGAACCAAGATTACGAGACATCCAAATCTGTGTATCACAAAGAAAGATAGAATTTCTATATTACAAATCAACTGATTTCTGTCAATTTCTTTTACATTTTCTCTCCAAAGTGACCCCTTCATATTTTTCCCAATATGACACTTCCAACTCATACTCTCCACATCTGCTGCTTCTGATCTATAGCAAGAAACAGTCCAGTCTGTCTGATTTCTCAACATACCTTTTCTCCTTTGTCCCATTTAAACATTTCCGTGGCTTTCATCTGGATTCCCTCCAGCAACATGATGTCCATTTCTTTGTTTGGCATCCAGCACTCAAGATGTGGCATAACTAGGACACAGTAGATTTGAAGTATTTCTTCATTAGGTCTGCACTCTGAGGGCACACCCCCCCCCCATTTTTCACTGCAGAAAGGGCCTCTCCACTTTGCTCCTGTTGGCCTAACACAGATGTGATAAACACGCAGATCCTTTCTTGTTCCACTGAAATCGGTCCATCTCCCACATTTGAGACTTGCCAGTGAGGCTAAAGTCCAGCACCTTGCATTTAGTGACATCAAACTTAAACTGCCATCTTTCTGCTCACATGGATAAGCCTTTGCAAGTGTCTTTTCTTACCCTAATATCACTTTCTGAGTAGGTGTAAATAGGTAGGTGGCACACCATTCCAAAACACCTGAGATGCCACAGTAATAACTCAAGACACTCCAAGAGTATCCAATGGTCAACTGCATCAGACAGCTTCAAATGAACCAAGATCAACCATTAACTATCTTCTTTTGGTAAGGACCATCTCTGTATCATGTCTGGACAGAATAGTATATGTTAATGTCATTCAAATACAAATCCAATTCAGAAATAGGTCTGTAGGCATACAGATCATATGAATCTAACTGCTCTTCTTAAGTGAAGTAACACCAAGTTCTCTTTAGAGTTAATGAATATACTCCATTCCCAAGTGAGAACACAGGGATGTCGTAAAGAACCAAATACTACAACTCCAAGCATAACACAATCCTGGTAGGGCAGAGGTCCAGTCCACAAGTTATTGTATACATTCTGGAGACTACATCAATAAAGTGACTATAATCACAAGCAATAAACTCAGGGTAGAAATCTAGTGGTCCCTCCCGTGGATGACAGTATCCCTGAGAATGCCCTAAGGTCAACACTTGACTTGATCAAGACAAGCTTGGCTGTGAAATACTAAGAATCTAACTAGTCTTTTAAAAAAAACTTCCCTAAGTGACATGACAGACTGGACTACCAAGTGTGATCACTACCCAGGAACGTGGCGTTGGTTAGTGTGCTACCACAGATACTTCCCAGGACAAGTATGAAGACTGTTTACAGGAGATCTCCTTCTAATAAACTGAATATTTTCATCTAATAGAAGCCAGTCTTCAAACAGGTTAGTGTGATTTTTGTCTGCACTCTAGTCTTTGTTCCAGATTCCTCAACCAAAGGGTCTCAAGATTATACTATGGCTTATGGGTCACATGGCATGAGGTGGACAAGGGATACACAAACTGGGACATGATGATCAACAAAAGCAGTCAAAGCAATATTATGCATTATGCAATATTATACATTTCACCTGTTTCATCTAAATCCATTACACTGAAGTCCTCCAAATGTAGAGTCTGGGGGAGACAGAACTCAGGTTCCTGCAAGCCATTAGACCAGTCTGTGGTCACTACCTAACATAATTCAATGACAAACTGAATTAGTCAAAAATTCAACTATGTGTCTATGTTCTTGTCTATGGGTAGCAGAGACAACGGCCTGAGTAAACCAAATTCCTTCATCATACAAAATAATTAATTTACAAGAAATAAAGACAGAAGTCATCCATGGACTCCTGAAAGACTTTTGTTGCAGTAACAGCAGAAAGGAGATGGGGCAGAGTTTTCCTTCATCTGTGAAATTATTCAAAGGAATTGGTAGCTCTTGCCTTAACTTCTTACATCTCTATGGTTAAATTATGAAAAATGATAATCCCAGGATCCGATTGGGTTGGTATAAGAAAAGTACAGTTTTGTACCTACCATAAATGTAGATGTTCGAAGATCCACATTGCTGCAGTCCTTACACTTGGGTAGTCCGCTGTCCTCGGTCGGCCCGACTATCAAAGTATAAGGCTGACGTCGGTCAAGGCGCATTTGACTGACATCAGGACGTCAGGGTACAAATGCGCATGACCGACGTCATATCCTCAGTCTTTTCTTGCCCCAGATGTCAGAAGACCCTAGAAATAAAGGCCAAAACCAAAAGACAGCAAACCAACAACCAACCATCCTAGCACTAATAATATGTACAATATATACAATATACACCCTATTAACAACCCAACCCACACAACCGCCTCCAAGAGGGAAGGAGGGGTAAATTGGACTGCAGCAATGTGGATCTTCGAACATCTACATTTATGGTAGGTACAAAACTGTACTATGTTCTTCATCTCACATTGCTGCAGTCCTTACACTTGGGTAGAATCCCAAAGCAGAGGTAAGGGTGGATGGCTAAACTATAAGGAAGCAGGAGCTGCCAAAATGCCCTGCAAAACAGCAGTGGCAAAACCAGCCCTGGATTTAGAGTAAAGTGGAAGGTGATAATGCCTAGAGAAAGTATGCACTGAACTCCAAGTAGCTGCCTCCAAAATATCCTTAGTTGCCACCCCTCAAAAGCTGTCAGTGGCAGTAGCCCTAGTGGAATGAGGCCTAATCCCAGCTGGAATTTCCTTGCCATGATGGGAATAACAGAAAGCAATGCAAAACCCAATCCACTTAGAAATAGTTTGTTTTGACACAGGCTTGCCCTGAGAACTCAAAGCAAAAGAAACAAATAACTGCTGAGACTGCCTGAACCCCTTAGTTCTGTCCAAATAATATCGCAACTGCCTGTGTACATCTAAAGTGTGCAAAATCTTCTCCCCTTTATTTTGGGGATTTGCATAAAAAGTAGGCAAATGAATAGTTTGGTTTAAAGCCACACTAGAAACCACTTTAGGCATAAAGGAAGGATTAGTACGTAAAGATACCCTATCCTTATGGAAAATTAAGAAAGGCTCAACCGCCATAAGGGCCTGTAACTCAGAAACCCTTCTTGCAGAGGTAATAGCCAACAAAAAGCAGTCTTCCATGATAAAAACTTTAACTCAGCAGTAGCTGCAGGCTCAAAAGGTTGTAGAGTGAGTTTCTCCAACACAAAATTGAGATCCCAAGCAGGCGTAGGAGCTCTTCGTGGGGGTCTTATATTCTTTGCCCCTCTAAGAAATTGCTTGAACAAAGGATGAGAAAACAATGGTGGGTCACAATCATAGTGAGCTGAAATTGCTGCAGCATGAACCTTAATAGAAGAGAAGGACAAACCTTTGTCCAGTAACTCAGTAAGATATTGAAGAGCCACACTTAATTTAGGCTCGGAAATATCAAAATCCTTTGCTGCACTCCAAAACAAAAATCTCTTCCATTTATCTGCGTACACTTTCCTTGTACTAGGCCTTCTAGCTTCCAAAATAACATTCAAAACTTGCTGTGGAAGTGGAGGCCCACTATGGTTCAAAACAGAATATGCCAGGCTGTTAGGTGCAGAGAGTGAAGCTTGACGTTGAGCAAATGACTGTCCTCCTGAGACAACAGGTGTGGAATCGAAGGTAAAGGCCATGGAGGCTTCCGTACCAGGCTTCTCAGTAATGGGTACCAATGCTGTCGAGGCCAATCTGGAGCTATCAAAATCATCCTTGGCTTGTCTTGTCTGGCCTTCAGTAGTACCTTTGGGAGGAGAGGCAGAGGTGGAAAGGCATACACATGAAGATTGCTCCAATTGAAAGAAAGAGCATCCACTTTCCAAGCTGTGGGATGAAACCTTTTTGTGCAAAACTTTGGCAGCTGGTGGTTCAGTGGAGAAGCGAACAGATCTATGTCTGGAGTTCCCCATGACACTGTCAATTTCTGAAATACATGAGGATCCAATTTCCACTCGTGGGGATCCATAATTTGTCTGCTCAACACATCTGCTAAGGAGTTCTGTGCTCCTGGCAGAAACCTTGCCTGAAGATTTAGCTGTAAACTGAGAGCAGTCCCCCACAAAATCATTGCTTGCCTGCAGAGGGGATAAGAATGTGTTCCGCCTTGCTTGTTGATGTACCACATGACAGTTGTGTTGTCTGTTAGAATCAACACCTGCCGTGGAAGAAGTAAATCCTTGAAAGCTAGTAATGCAAACTGGACTGCTAACATCTCTTTCAAGTTGATATGTAGATGCTGTAGTCTGGCAGGCCACTTGTCTTGTATCCACTTTCCATTCAGATGAGCTCCCCAAGCTATGTCTGAGGCATCTGTTGTTAGAATTTGACTCGCCTCTGGCCGGGTCACAGAGAGTCCCTTGTTTAGGTGACATTCCTGAGCCCACCACAAAAATTCCTTTTGAATGCAAGGTATTATTTGAATGACAGTGTCCAAATCCTGGCAGTGCTGTGTCCATACATTTTTGAGATACCATTGCAGCTTCCTCATATGCAGTTTGGCATTGGGAAGCACCAGAATACAAGATGCCATGAACCCCAAGGCTTGAAGGACTGTCCTTGCAGTCAGCCTGGACAGATGAGACAACTGATGAAAGTAAAGGGAAAGATTCTTTTGTTTGTCCGGGGTCAAAAGGCCATCTGGGATGCTGTATTCAGTCTCACACCCAGAAAGCACATGTCCTGAGAGGGTACTAGACTGGACTTTATTTCGTTCACAGAATACCCCAGGCATCTTAGCACTGCTATCTCATAGTGTAAATGATGAAGAAGTTCGTCCTTTCCTTGAGCCAGAATCAGGCAATCGTCCAAGTAAGGATAAATCTGTATTCCTTTTAACCTGAGGAAAGCTATCACTGGAGCCAGAACTTTCGTGAACACTCTGGGCGCAGTAGATAAGCCAAAAGGCAATGCAGAGAACTGATAATGAGAATTCCCAGCTCAACGCAGATACTTCCTGCAACTCAGTCTGATAGGAACATGAAGATAAGCCTCCTTGAGATTTAAAGTTACCATCCAATGATCTTTGCCCAGCAGAGGTAAAAGCTGCTGTAACGTCAACATTTTGAACTTGGGAATGTCCAGATAAGTGTTGAGGATAGATAGGTCCAAAATTGGTCTCCACGTGTTCCCTTTCTTTGGTACTAGGAACAGGCGAGAATAAAATCCTAGGCCCACCTCTGGCATAGGGACTGGCTGAATGGCCCCTATTTGGAGTAACAGAGAAATTTGCCTGTGAGCCTCTATTCTTTGTGGAGGAGGAACGTCTGGCATGCCTTTGAAAGGAGGCAAGGTATGGAAATAAAACCTGTAACCGTGGTGTATGATATCCAATACCCATCTGTCTTGGGTAATTAAACTCCAATTTCCTTTGAAAAGTGCCAACCTTCCTCCCAAAGGTGCTGCCAGACGAGAAGGCTCTGGCAGCTGAAAAGGTAGGTCATTGGGTCTGTGTACGAAAGGACTGACCCCTGCCCTCACCCGAAGACTGTGCAGGAGAACTCCCTGTCCTAGGCCTGAAAGAGCCCTGAGCTCTGCCCCTACCACGTCTAGCTCTACCCCTAGACTGGGAACCATAAGAAGGATACGTCCACCCTTTAGCAGGCCAATTTCTACTAAACTTTGGAGGCTGAACCTGCAAAAAATCTTTAACAGTCTGCATAGACTTAGCCTTGTCTTCCATTTTCTTTAAAACAGACTCAACAGGAGAACCAAACAACACATCAGATTGTAAAGGAGCATCTAAAATCCTTGTTTTAACATGGTCAGATAAATTCTGATCCCTCAGCCAGGCGTGCCTGCGAATAACTGACCCAGTAGCAGCCACCCTAGACGAGGCCTGTACAGCATCAAAACCACATTGCAAAGAATGCTTACCCACCTGTTCAGAAACATGTACTAAATCTTGCAACTCTTTACAATCAATACCTTCCGCCAGAGCATCAACCTTAGACTTCAATTGTGAAAGGAGATAATTTTGTATTTCAACATGTGAAACTGGCAATTCAAGGCCCTCATAGCTAGAGTGGAGGAAGTATAAACTTTCTTTCCCCATCTATCCAAAGCCCTGGCCTCTTTATCAGAAGGAACTGGATTCTTGACAACAGAAGCCTTAACACCTTTAGGCCCCTGGCTAACAGTTTCTGGGTCCGCCCTAGGACTCTTAAAAAGATACTTATGAGCTTCAGGCACCCTGTAATACCTATCAGGTTTAACAGGAGCAGGAGGCAAAGAATCAGGATTAAGAGAGGCCTCTGAAAAAACATCTTCTACCACATCCAAAACAGGAGGTATAGCCAAAGGCCTATGCTGGGGTAAAAACAAAAATTCCCTAAGCCTTTTTCTGGAATCAGAGAAGTCCTGACCTTCCCACTTAAAATGTTCCCTCATGGAATGAAGAGTTTCTGAAAATGAAAAATCCTCAGGAGGAGAAGCAGGAGGAGTAGAATCATCCACCTCAGAATCAGAATAAGGAGAATACTCCTGCAAGTCTTCAGCCGAAGACTCTGAAACATCCGAAGCCTGCTCAAAACTCCCTAACTCAGGCACCACCCTAGGCCTCTTATCAGGAGGGGCAAGGAACCCTAATCAAAGTAATCAAATCTTCTGCCATTTTAAGCATATGCTTCTTGGGCACAGTTCCAGAAGAACTAGGGGTGACACCAACTGAAGCTAAACCTGGTCTGCCTCTGGGAGAAGCCTTGGAAACAGAAGGAGAGGGCCTAACCACCTTAGGAAGAGAGGGTAGTATAGTAGCCTGAGAAGCCCCTTCAGCCTGACCTGCCTCCAGAGAGGCCACATCCTGCAACAACAAAGTCTCTCCCTGGGAACCCAAAGAAACCTCCGGTTGAACCACCGGCTCCACCGACACCTCTAAAGAACCAGCGTCCAGTACGGATGGTTCTTCTAGCCTAGGCTTAATAGCTTTGTCCTTGCGCTTCTTCGAGGAAGCGGGCGTCGGAGCATCCGACGGCATTTTATAATTGCACCGCTTCCCGAAGACTAACCTGGCACAATCTAACCTTCTCTTTATAGTGCGTTTATTGAATCTAGCACAAGAGCGGCACCCAACAACGTCGTGCTCAGGCCCTAAACAAGGTATACACAAAGTATGGTAATCTCTATGCGGTATTTGTTTCCCACAAGAAATACAATTATTCACTTTCTGACATCCGGTAAACCACTGAGGCAAGAAAAAACTAAAATATTCCCCAACGGGGTACTTAGCCAACTTTGAGTCGGTCTGAAACTCCGGAATCGAAAAATTTCAGAACGCCAACCGGCACTTGCAAAGCTGCTTCTGCATCGGACCATGCGGCAGAAAAGACTGAGGATATGACGTCGGTCATGCGCATTTGTACCCTGACGTCCTGATGTCAGTCAAATGCGCCTTGACCGACGTCAGCCTTATACTTTGATAGTCGGGCCGACCGAGGACAGCGGACTACCCAAGTGTAAGGACTGCAGCAATGTGAGATGAAGAACATCTATACAACAAAATAATAATTGGGGTCACTACTGCTGCAACAATGGATCCAGAGTTGGAATCGAGCCACATTTCAGTAATGAATGCCAAGTCAGTATCAAGAAGCAAGTTTGCTACAGTACTAGACTTGTTCCTGAGAAACCTGGTATTCCGATAATTTCCTAGCTAGAATTACAGGACAAGAGATTCCACTTATATGATGCTGGTGAAGGAAAGCATCAGTGAGTACATGATCCAATACAATGTTACCAAAATCCATTTCATGTTTTCCCCACAGCAAAAAAAAAAAAAAAGCAATGGAGTCAACTCATGCCTAGACCCTGCAAGTATCAATGTCAGTAGCATTGTGCCTCCTGTTAGTAACCCAGTCTCCTGCAGGTACAAAAAGTGCCCGATGGAAGGTGGAGGAGAACAAAAATTTGCCTGGCAAGTTGTTGTTGCTGATCATAATTAAATAATCCAAACACTCCGCAAAATGAAGTTAAAAACAAACCTGGTAAGCAACTAGTAAACATCAGAAAAAGAAACAGAAAATTTGAAAACTAGACTAAAATTGAACAGAGCAAAATAAAATACAATATGCAATCAGAATAATTGCAAATTACTTAAAAAAAAAAACAGTAAAATCAATATTAAACTCCAGCAATTTATGAAAAAATTAAAGCAAAACCAGTAAATGAAGACAAAAAAAAAAAAAAAAACAATAAAACTCCTTGATTCAGAGTATCAAGAAGTCAATCCAAGTGTAATCAGTTGCTAAAATGAAGATGAAAAAATGTCTGAAGACTAATAGTTAAATAGGTAATGGGAAAACTTGCAACCAGAATTGCCCAGAAAAGGAAGTCAACACAGGGACAGTTTGGACCCAGCAAAACCAGACAATGCCGAGGCTGAGCCCTGATAGAAACCCTACTAGATCATAATTTGACAAACCTGAGCAATAGCAATTTAAATTACAGGGCAACCGGCTGACAAACTTTTAGTTTCAGCTGACAAAGCCAACTCCCCAAGATTTCAGACATTTGAAGCTCAAAGTCACAGTTTGAACAATTAGCAAAAGGTAACAGTTAAGGCAACCTTTAAGTAGTAACCAGGCCCAGATACAAACCTTGCAAAAATAAAATAAACTAGTACCTTAGATATAAAATCCAGGGGTCCATTTTCAAAAATAAACTGGTCTAGGCCTTAGGAGAATTGTTGCATTTTAAATGTGCAAATCCTTGGGTAATGGATTAAAAAAATTGTTTAAGCAAAGGTTCCAGTTACAAAGTCCACCAAAACAGCATATGCAAAGCACCTCCACCCCTGTGGCTAACATAATGGGAATGTATGGTTCCCCACAGGACTGAAACCCAAACACAGCATGGAGATAATCACAAACATAGCAACACAAAAATATCCATCAAATGTGACAAGCTGGAGAGTAATCAATATTGATATGCAATCACTGCAAAACAGTGAAAATGGTGGTAAAAGATCAACGTTGAAGACAAGAAATGTTGCTACAATACCAGAGGGCTGAAGTGACAACAAATGCAATCCAGCGTGGTTGAGAAAATACTACTGCGATGACTGGAGATCCAAACAACCAAAGATGAAAACATTTATACTGTAGCACAGTAAGGGCACCATGGATGGCAGCCAACTTAAGTTGCATAAAATACCTACTGCAATAAATCCAAGTCCACAGATGAAATAGTAACCATTCCACAAGCTGGAAACAAATCAGAAACTGTACACAGTGCAGCTAACAGTGCACTACCCAACATGTCATCATATAGGTAAGGAAAGGGTAAGCAAAACGTTCTCATAATACCGCTAAAAGATTTAAAAAGTAGAATACATCTCTGGCTAAAACAAATGAGAACAGTCTCTAACAGTGAGATCTGTTCTACACAAAACAAAGATTGCTTTGTTTATTGTTATAGGTGTGTTCAATGTTTAGGTAGCTAATTATCAGCATGGCGATTTCTGACTCAACAGAAGTATCGACATCAGAAATAATTATGTACAGAGGTTTATATAGAGAAGCCATAAATACTTGATATACAGAACAGGCAGTACTTTTAGTGCATGCATTTAAGCCATGCAATACAATGGGTATATCATAGCTTTAAGTGCACATTTTAACAAACTTGCATTAATACTACCAACAATACTCTATCGCATCTATAACATATACTAGTATTTTCACCACACTGTAGTTCTGTGACTTGTATACCCTACAAATCCTGAATTCAGTCTACACAGTCTGTTAAATTCAAATGATACCAAAGTAGAAGTGACTCTCGCATGATACTGTATGGTGTAAGTTATTATTTTGTATGCTGTCTAGGCACAATGCTGAATTACAGAAAAGCACTCAAAGCACTTAAAGTTCTGCCTTTGTCGCGAAGGTACTCTGTGGATATTCAAGTAAAATACAGTTTGTTATGTAGCGAAATGCATGACCCAAGGCTACTTTTAACTAATATTGGTGCTGTAGTGATCACTCTATATTTGGGATTTCCATACACATTCTAAACCATTGGTACTGAATGCGTATAGTAAACCACAGTATATATGATACCTTGCCAAACTCACAGAAAACACTGCACCAGGAATGCATATTTTGTATCACACTTAACGAAGATGCTGGTAAATGTCCTTAGTGCATAATTGTGTCATTTCTTAACCTTGAAAACTGTTTTTAAAAAAGAGCCCACTAAGTTATACGTTTATTAAACTAGACACATACACAAAAGCAATTTATATAGACTCCTCCCCAGTACTGAACACTATACAACTTTAAATTCTGCCATAAATCATAATTGTGTTGCATAAAATATTTGTTTATAGTGGTATACAACTGATGTTTTCTGCATACATCATGCTAAGGAAGCACCTGATTGAGTGGAAAACCGGACGCACTATACTGCATTTTATTTATTTATTCACAGGATTTACTGTATGTGCTAAGCATTTATATAATGAATTTTGTATACAACATTTAGATGCCAGGTGTTAAGAATGATCAGCTTAATACTAATGTATAATTTCCTGTTTCATTACAGCACTTCTTTGGATAGTAGCATTGGGTGCAGTTCTTCATTCTGCTAGTGCCATACAACATCCACAGTGTCTAATGTCTCTGTGGCCAGCTTGGTACATATGGGCATCCTGAGACAATGTAGCAACTGTCTCATGTACTCAGACTACCTTTTAATCCTTAAAGAAGCTAACAGTGTGTGCAAGAGATGCACATTGTTAACTCTCTTGGAGGCAAAAGTCTAGCTTACAAATACGTTTGTCAAGAACACACACACACACACACACACCACTTACCATACACACAGACTTTCATATGCTAATACACTTAAAGAAACATCTTCAAACTTCAAAAGATCTCCTAAGCCATCAAAACAGCAATATCTATCCTCAGTAATCACTGAAGCACATACCAAAA
This sequence comes from Protopterus annectens, assembly GCF_019279795.1. Lineage (NCBI taxonomy): Eukaryota > Metazoa > Chordata > Ceratodontiformes > Protopteridae > Protopterus > Protopterus annectens. The sequence continues at coordinate 510,041,126 of NC_056743.1, forward strand.
CACCACACATAATCCTACACCCAATGAGCCCCCAAGAACAAAGCCCATAAGTTAAGCAAACACTTTGCCTAGTACTATTGTCATAGGAGATGATCACAGATGCCTCTCTCATCAGGCTGAACAAAAAGATAATGATTAGTGACCTTTCTGGAGCTAGGATCCGTAATATCACTCACGTACTCAAGTCATTGCACCACAGATACCAATGATTCTGTCATAGTCCATGTGGGTGTAAATGACCCGAGACAAAGCTTACTGGACTATATGAAGAGACATTATGGATTTCTGTGAATAGGTGTCAGACAGGTATGTGCCTTGCTCTGAGCGGCACTGTAACTTCACCCAAGGATAATGCCATAGTACGAACAAAAAGTTATCAATTTTAATTGGCTTAGTTTTTGGTGTCACTCCAGGGGAATTCCAATATCTATCAGCATGGGAGGAAATGGTTACCAGACCATGTTGTTTTGCCAAGGATAGTCTGCACCTGTCCACTCTGGGCTTTCAGATATTGACTAAAACTTTATCCACCATCTTAGAGCCTTTTTTTAGGCAATGTCAAAAATGAGAAAAGAGAAAACTACCAACATACCAAAAATAGGTGTTACTGTTCAACGCTAGGAACTGAAACAAGAAACTACACCCTACATGTTCTCCTCACACTGGAGAAGGTAGGCATTTGTGCTGTTACCTAGACTTGATTTAAAGCCACATAAAGTACTCCAACAGTGGAAGGCAACAATGCCTTCCACACACTTGGACCAACAGCAGGGCTAAAGATGGAGGTGTCTCAACCTACATTAGCAAAAATAACTCCAGGTTAGTTAAACAAAATGATGCCCTTGGGGTTCATCTATGTCCAAGTCTAAATAGACAAGGTTCCTTACCATGTCATGACCAGATACATGTCACCCTCTATGACCCATGAAGCTCACAAGTTCACAACCCTTACCTAGACCTAGTAGAGGAGCTCACCATCCAACTAAATATCCTATTCATGAGAGACTAACTACCCCTCTATAGAATAGGAAACATGCACTGCCTCAAACTCACAGACACAATGTTTCCTGGACTTTATCAACACAAAAATCCTGGACCAGGTAGTGGGCATGCCAACGTCCAAACATATTGGACCTAGTACTCACCAACATGGAGAGTGTTTCACCCCCATTGTCGCTTCCTTACTAGTGAGGTTGGAACACACAGCTGTCTCCCTTGAAATAAAAATCAACCCAGAAATCCCAATTGAACCCCTAACACTTGGGGATATTCTAAAGCAAGCTACATCCCATTAAGAGACAGTATCAAAATTCAAAGATTCACGTCTCCCACAAACCACGGGAACACAGCTACCTATGCAGAATTATTTAAAGAAACCCTGTACAAACATGTAAGTAGCTGCACTGAGGTTGCCATACCTACCAGAATAAAGCACAGATCTAACATAAAAAACACCCTTCTGGTTGAATACTTACCTTAACAGGGTATATAACGAAAGAAAAAAAGTCATGGCCAAAATCAGAAACAGCAACTATCAGAGACAAGAGCTTTCTGATTCAGCTAAACAGGAAACTAACAACAAGGCCAATTACAAGGTCAGAATAGCCTTCCAGGCTAAGGACAATCACAAAGCCTTCTTAAGCTAAGTCAGGAACCTTAAAGATAAAGCACTGTGCACAACTGGTGGTAAATGACACAATCTTCACTGACCAGGGTGACATAGCAAATCTACTGGCTGATAAATTTAGTTCTAACTTTAGCCCCCTGTGAAACCCCTCTAGCATAACACTCCAATTATCAACAGGAAGCAGATCTTAGTGGCTCTCACTAAGGCCAAAAACACTGCTTCAGTAGGCTCTGACATTACCTTTTTTTCCTCCTAAACAGCCTAAAACATAACCTAGCAGGACCAATTGAGGCACTCTTCAACTACAACCTCAAAATAGGTTACGTGCCAGGTGAATGGAGGGCCACAACGGTCATCCCTCTTCATAAGGGTGGACAAACCAACCAACCCTGGGAACGAAAGACCGACCCATCAGTCTGACAAGTCTAATATGCAAATCCATGGAACAAATTACCATGGAAATGAGCAAAGACATGGGGAACCTACAAACATTAGAACCATCCCAGTTTGGCTTTAAGGGAAGGTCTTGCCTACTCATGCTAGTAGATGTCTTCGAGAGAGTCATCAAGCCTATGAATGAGGGGGAAATGGTGCATACTCACTAACTTACCACACTCAGGTACTGTTTACAGACTCTTAGAACTAGGTGTATCTCTCTACATAACTCTCTGGATTGCTGGCTGGCTTAAAGATAGGACCTAAGAAGTCAGGATCAGTGAGACCACCCCCCACCAGGAGGCCGGTCACCAGCGGAGTACCCCAGGTCTATGTGTTGTGTCCACTCCTGTTTGGCATCTACTTCTTGGAAGTCAAGGCTAATGTCAAAGGCCTCGGGCTCACCATATTAGCAGATGATTAAACTGGGAGCTATCAGATTCCCTCACAACACTAACATCCTACAAAAGTGTCTTGCACAAAAAAAAAAACACTAGTTTCAAAGCTATGGATTAAATCTCAATGTGAAGAAATGCATTATAATGCATATCGGGGAAACTGTACACTCATGCTAATTGCTCCATCAATAAAAACACCCCTAAGAAATGGCCTGATAGTTACAGATCTAGAAATATATATATATATATATATATATATATATATATATAGAGAGAGAGAGAGAGAGAGACAGTAATCTGACCTTTGACCAACATGTAGCCAAAATAGCAAGGAAATCATTCTATGTCACTGTCAGCTGTACATGATACAGCAAGGATCGTTTACTGCTTTGAGAGTTTTCACACCTCAGGATGAGTATGTGGGGGAGGGTTTGCCAGTTCCTTTAGAACTAGAAAATTCGGTACTTACGTATTATCGCAACCAGATTTTCGGGGTTGCGCAATTCGCTTCCTGGAATAGAAATGACTTCAGAAAACAATGTTCAATGTTTTTTGAAGTTGTTATTGCAGAAAAAAAAAGTTTGCAGTACCTTCAGGCTGTCAAACATTTCAAGAAACATTCTTCCAGTTTTACATGCATTACACACATACACGCTTGAATTGGATGCTCTCTTTCTGACAAACACAAAGCCTGTCATGCAGTATTACAAGCAGAGCTACTCACATGTGTGATTCTACATTTTTTTGGTAATAAGGACATGTATGTCAATGGAAAAAGATGTGAAGTGTTCATACATGATTCAATGTGTGTCTTCAAATATGAAAGCAACTTACATATCGTACGCCAAGTCCCACAGTGCTTTCAAGCCAATAAACATAGACATGCAACCACTCTTAGCGCTAAACTCAACACTCAATGTTTTTACAGCACACTACCGACAAATCCTAAACATTGTACGTGATAATTGCCAAAAGAAGCACTATCAATAACGCAGAATACTTTTGAACACTTTACCCTTCCGTAATACGTTTCTTTTTCACTTGCTTACTAAACGTCAATAAAGTAGATTGTATCGCAAAATCTGGTTGTGATAATACGCAAGTACCGAAAATTCTTTTACAAAAGCCTGCTATTTAACTACTGTCTTTTGCTGGAAATAGCCAACAGTTACTTATAGCATAGAAAAAGCTATAACAGTCATATAAATGAGACTCACTCAAGGAAACATAGAAGTAGTTCTGTTGCAGAATATGTGAGATGACGGTGCTTCTCTCAACTACTATTCTATCTTAATGGTATGAGAAAATACCACCACTTCCTTATGTCTAGCATGACTCAAAGAGGACTTGAAATGTATTCTGGAAAGAAGGAATGAAAGCAAGAAAATTAGATCACATAACCATGGCAGGCCCCATCAGCTGCCATTCTGTGGGAAACGCATAAAAATTGTAAATGAAACACTTGGAGTGATTTTAAGGCATTAAAATAGCTCAAACAAAAGATAGAATGGAAAAAAAAGCTTTTTTGAGTTCTAAGGTGGAGACTTACTTTAAACAGATATACTAAGTAAGATAAGTAAACACAAATATAACAGTAAGCCACATTTAGCCCAATTATTTAAATGTTTTAAGATGGTAAATCATTTTCTGTTTAGTTTTTCCATTCCCTGTTCTGTACTTCAGTGTCAAATGCTCTAACTCTATGAAATTAAACTGCTTAACATCACATTATTACCATGGATGGAATGAAGTGTCTAGAAAATCGTGTCCCAAACAAGCAGCAAGTGTCACTAAATGGCACTTGAACCTTATTTCTTGGCTTTATCAACACAAGCGGACACGTAAAAAAAAAAAAAAATCAGTGGCATCTGTAATGAGATTTTAATGTTATAATTATGCCTTCTAGTGGTTATATAATTAAATACAGCTTATTTATTAAAATACTGATACAGTCTGCTTCTTTCACACAAAACCACCTTTAGATTTGGCATCTATGTAACGGTTCACTGCTCCATATGTTTTTGGTTTAGTGTTTTGAACAAAACTAGTTTCCAAATTTTATTTTTGGTATAAGATAGGAAGGGGCACAATCCTTTTTCATATAAATATTTATCTGCCTGCAAATCATGGCAATCTCTAAATAAAACGAACTGTACTGAGCAGTAAAAATTGAACTAGACAGGGTAGCCTGTCAAATGTAATGTTTTTACATGTACCTTCTGTATTAATGCTGTTCTTGATGTATTTTTGGCTTGGTACAACTGTTTCCACAACATTTGCAGCGTAATAGTCACAGCACATTTTACTTTACTCTTCAGTCCTTCCTGAAAGATATTCTGTTTGGGACAATTCATTCTATATGACTTTATGGGTATATACATTAAGATATTAGGAGGGGAATGAGGTGTTTGAAAATAACACAGTCAAATGCTTTTCTGCATATCCCTTACTTCCAAAAAGTAAGCTAAAGGGTCAAATCTTTATTGCGCATTTTCACCCTAGATAAAAATAAGTAGCATCACAACTGCGGTCACTGAACAAGATGGAAGCTAAGATCATGTCTCTGTTCTTTCCTTTTGGTTTTAGGCAAGGCTAACAAAAGAAAAAATGTGGAAATTAGGACCCCCGAGTGACCCCAGTCAGACATTGTGTCTGCATTTTCATAATTTTCGATTTCTTCTTCTTTCGGCTTTTCTCAGTTAGGGGTCACCACAGCGGATTACCTGTCCGCTCATGACAAAAATTAAATTAAAAGTATATAAACAAATGTTCATTCTACAAGTATAAAACAAGAAGCTAACATTAAATGATTCAATGTTACATATATTAATAAGAATCAATATATTTTCCTACCCATAGATCTAAATAACCGTACTCTATTTTTGTCCTATAACTATACAGCTATGGTTTCTGCTGGGATAAAGCTAAGGTATTTCATTTTTAAATAAAAATGCTTCTTAGGCTAAGTTACTTGCTAGACTTTATGACTTTTACTATTTAATTCAGATTTTTTAAGACAGTGTTTTACACTTCAGTTTAAATTAGCTGATTCCAGAACGATTCACACTAGCAAACTTTGCAATAAAGAAAAATAAAACAGTACCTTTTTCTCATAGTCTTGTATTCTGAATCTGATAGTTGCTAGACTTTTATTTACAAGATTTTGTCACAATTCTTGTATTGGTTATTGAAAATTCTACTTAGATTATACACCCAGGCATAATTGCCACACAATAAACAAAATGAACATTTTAAAATGCACAGTGGTGCAGCTGTCTTATTAACCTGTAAGTGAGCAATGCATCTGTGGTGTCAATGATCATAAAGAAGAAAGCTGTCACAAATAGGATCGGATATGTGAAACAAATATTACATACAACATATACACACACATATAGTCGTGTGTCAGTAATTTCTAAATGTCAATGTACAACATAAGTTAAATTAATGCCCGGTGTATGGGGACAAGCTAACTACAGAGTGACCCTAACATGCAGACTGCAAAACAGGCAACATTGTATCCTTTTTCTGTTTTCTTGTGTTCAGACTCTGGTACTTGTTGGTCTATAATTTTAGATTTGATTTTATAATTTTGATGATTTTGTTTATGGAAAAGTCTACATGCGAGTGTATTTATTCAGCATTCGTCTCTGTTACTAAGACTCGAGTTACGTGCACTTTTGTTGATGCAGGGTCTTAATGTTTACAATCGTTTATTAATTTCAGAACTTAGTTTACAGAAAGAAAACTAATATGGCACTGACGGGGTTATTTACATGTGTGCTGACATGTTTTGACATAGCTTTCACTCATTTGTTAACATTGTAATTGGTTATGTTACACCATTTGAACTTACCTAACTATTAAGACTTAACTTGACGGAATCTAAGTGTCACTCCATTACACATACAAGTCCTGTTTATAATAAAAGTTGAGAATTTCGGAGCAACTGTTCTTCAAATTATAAGTGCTTCTGAGGTAAGAAAAAACTAGTAAAAGAAGGACCTTCATATCCCAAAAAGCAAGATCAACGTCTCTAAAAAATGGGAAAAAAGTGGCCTTTTAGTCTGTCAAGAGAGCTAAGGCAGCCTGATTCTCTTGTTTAGGAAACACTGAGGTTTTTCAAGATAGGATATGTATCTGGTTAAGACACAACCCAAATGGACTATTATATTCAGTGATTGTCCTAACAGAGAAATAAAGGGAGGACTAAGACATCTTTGGATCTTGTGGATACACCTAGGGGATGTGTGTCTGCTAAGGTACAACCCAACTGTTATATTCAGCAATTGTCCTAACAGAGGACTAAGACCTCTCTGGATCTTGTGGATACACCTTTAATAATTAACTAAGCAATAAAAATATAATTCCTTAATGACCAAAGGACAGTGTGCTGTTGAGAAAAGTACCCCAACTCCAATGACAGACACTTGTGTTGTCTAAGATGGGATAATCAGTAACGACATCCTGTTTGCAGCTACTTGTAAAATTGGTCAGCCACAAACCATGAACACCTCTTTTCATATCAGCAAAGTAGACATCGAAAAGGGTACCCAGCACAAAACTGAATTATACCGCTTGTGACAAATTAGTAGAAGGTACCCCCAGCTCTCAGAGATCTAGTTAGCAAGCAATCAGAAAAATAGGGGGTGAATATTTTTGCTGGTAGTCTTACTGACAACTGCATGAGTAATCATACTGAATGCCTTAGCAAGGTCAAGTGGCATGAATAAATGACGTTCTTCACTGTCAAAAGCCACAGCCTCAAAAAAAAAGACAACCTAATTAAGCAAAACCTATCTTTAACAAAACTGTATTAAGTGCTTGTAAGTTGTACATTTCTCTGTTAATAAAATTGATTAAGATCTGCTACATAATTTTACATATATGTTACTGTCCCAATTAGTCTCAGCTTCTAAGGCCAGTTAGGACATTGCTCTTATGTAAAGGCCCCATAGCTGCTGTACTTCTGAGCTCAGATACACACTGGAGAGACTCGCAATAAAAAGATTAATGACGTTAACTCGCTTTGTGCCAACAACAAAACAACCTGTTTATATTATCCAAGCCTGTGAAGCTGTTATTTAAAGCTGTGGTAATACCTTCCGGGATCTGGTCCATAGTGATAATGGGAGGGGCAGCGTTAAGAGATTCAAGAGTGGGGGCTTTGGGATGAAGGAGGGGAACATTTTGAGCTAAATTTGTCAGACAAGACAGTTTCCATGGCTTCAGTACCAGAATTATTAGTGGTAGTGCCGTTCACTTTAAACTTGCTGTAGTTTAGGCAGAACTACCAATGTTGTTGTTTGTCTTTCGGCTTTTCCCAGTTAGGGGTCGCCACAGCGGAACTCCAGTCTGCTAATAATTGGCAGTTATTTTTTTATGGTGTTGAGTTGCCAGCCTGACCCCCAACCTTCAACGAAGGCACGCATATCTTTCGAACGCCCATAGAATTAAAAAAAGTGTATTGCAACGATCCTTCACAGACTTCGTTACCTTCAATTAATATTCAGCTTCACTCATCCTAATTATGGGATTAAGACCACTACAGGCCTACTTCTACTCCTCCTCTTCCTGACTGCTGGTAGAAATATATATTTTTTTTTTTTCCCTACTATAAACTTTATCTGAAAATTCACATCAACAACAATAAAAAAGATCTTACAGTGAACCACTAATCTGAAGGTCAGGAATCCAAGAATGCCTTTACTTAAAAAACAAAAAAACTTCAAAAGTTCTCTAGTGCAACAGCCTTTACAGAGTATAAGATTCTCTTAAGAAAAACATTCTTTATATACAAATAATAATTGCACAATAATTGATCAATTAAACAATCAAATTAACCATTTCCAATTGCATTCCATATTTAACCCCTTAGGGGACAAAATGTCAAACTTTAAAATGAAAATAGATGCTTTCTGAAGCAGTTTATTTTTTATACTAGCTTCACCAAAAGGGTCGATATGTATTTGTTCTAAAATTGTTACTTGAAGTCCCTCAACATTACTATTGTGTTGGACTTTAAAGTGCATAGCAATTGGACTTTCTATTTTACATTTTTATGTCCCTAATATGTTCCTTTATTCTTGTTGCAAATGTTCTTTTACTCTTACAAAAAAAAATTTCCACATGGACACCTAAGTATCTGAAAACTCCACCATAGGGGGTTTACCGATGAATTTACCAGCATACTTATGCCTAATAGCTACTGACTGATATATACATTGGTTGAAATTACTTTAAATCCATGGAGAAAGATGGTGGCTTTAAAGAGCAGGTCATCAGGGGGTAACACTGATTTTGGAATTCTTAAGGTCCTCAGACAGAGATAGACAGTTGTCTTTGAAGTTGTCCACTAATATAGTTGGATTTGTGGGTATCTTGCTACTGTTTTTAAAGGAAAAGGTGGCAGTCTGATGGTCAGGAGGTTTGATCAAGGATGGGAAAAGAGCACATGTGCAGGCAAAGGCCACACCCATAAGGACAGTCTTCCCTCCTCTTACACTGAGCAAATTTATTGCTAGTTGTGCAAGACTGACAGTTGATGGATGGATAACTGAAGGCATCTGGAATCTGGGTACTAGGATTGCACAGGTACCCAGTCATTCTTGGGTGACACTGAAGAGAAGTAGCGCTATAGCTGGACATTTGACAACTGAATTCATCAAATATGAATGAAATGTAAAGCAGCTCAAACTCATAGGTTCATAGGTAAGTACTAGGTTATCTGCCCATGGGCATTTATAAGCCTAGCCACACAGTGATGGCTTTTGCCTCCCCATTAGATTAGTAACCTGGGCCTCTGTCAACAGGGCTCCTGAAGTGATCCCAGGGTAGAACTTACGATTACCCATCCACTCATCAAGATTTCTCTTGAAGAGGGTCAGAGAGGATCTCTGTCGAATATGGATTGGGATTCTATTCCAGAGTGAGGGGAGTCACTGGGGCAGGAATCTATCCCTCCAGCATGTCCTGTTTATTGTTGTACATAGGTTCAAGCCGCTAGAATGAGTGGTTCTGAGGGATCTCGTTTTTTTGAGGTGAAGCATGTCCATTAGTTCAGTGTTCAACCTTGAAGTACTTGGCAAGTATTAATATTTGACTGGATAAAAAAACAGACATTCCCCTGCTGCTCTAAATGGTTAGAGAGTAATAGGTGTTGCACCCTGTTACAAAGGGAGTGCTATCACAATTTTGAAGCCAAGTTTATGTACTAAAACATAAGGTGCTTGAGCATCAGGAAGGCCTTCAAATCAGACAGTTGATCGGTCATCTCTTAGGATTGTGTAGCCACCTAAATGTAGGCTGGATTAGAATCTATTAAACTGGAATGTATAACAAATTAATTCTGTCTAAAAAGGCACAATAGAGGCAGACAAGGTCTTAGCCAATAAACAGAAGCCCTGAAGAAGGAGATAAAGGCAATCTCTGGTAAAAGTGGCCAGTCTGTCAGTCATCACATCCCTTACTGACATATTGGATTCCTAAGAATATCAGCTAATAAGCTAGTAATTAACTTTTTGGCATAATGGTTAAAGTGTTTACCTTACAGACACAACATACAGAGTTTTATTCTCACATGGGGTAATTAGCTAGGTTTATGGCCCACAAGGGCAGTTAGCCTAGTGCTAATCTATGAACGGAAGTTATTTTGTCTGAAATTACTGACTAACTGATAAGCCACTACAAAGATTAAGTAGGTGAGCCCCTAAAGTATCCTACAATTAAGAGAAAGGACCAGATTGTTGAAAAATTCAGGATAAACATCCAGCTGAGGCAGACAAAGGCTGAACCATTCTCTCTCACTGGAAGCAGCAACCACAAGTTCCAAAATCAGCTAACAGTCAACGCCAAGTCATTTGTCTGTTCTCTAAACCCAGACGAAACAAGGGGAGATGAAACCAAATTAGCTGGTTCAAAGACAGGTGAAATAACAGCAATATAGAAACACAATACAGTTCACATGGCAGAATCCAACAAGATAAATGCACTACAGCTCAACACTACAAAGCTTTCACTGCAAAAAGCTTAACTTACTTCTGTATTTACATATAAATTCCCCTACAGATTACAATTACATATTTTAACTCAAACTTTTAGAAAAAGGTTTACTGCATGACAACTATAAAAATTGATCAGAGGAGGTTAGGAAGGACGGGGAAGAGAGATTAGATAAGCCATTCACAAAGAAACAATGGAGGATATATGTATGTCTCCCAAATATGCAACAAAATCTAGATGATTTTGGATCTTTGCCTCAAAGTGCTTTCATTAGGTACTTTTGTACGCCAAGCAGACTTCCTGAATTTTTCCTCAGGTAGACAGCAAATGTTGGAGGTGTGAATGGGCAGAAAGAGGTAACCGGAAACATTTTCTGGGAGTGTAATGAGTTGGTAGACTTTAAAGATTCCGTGCAAACTGCTCTGTCAGAAATGTTGGGTGAGCAAGTTGGACTGACTAGGGAAATTATTTTTTTGAGCTATGATACAAACACTGAACTGACTAGACACAGCAAGGCCTTGCTAAGTCTAATTATGATGGCTGCCAAAAAAGCAATTACTAGAAAATGGAAATCAAAGTCTAAACCAACATTACTAGTAGTAGTAAAGACAGTAACAGAGTTAAAACAATTGGAATTGGGATCTTTAGAAAAGGGTAGGATAAACCACACATGAAAAAATGGGAACTCTGGGTTCAATACATGCAGAGGAGGAACGAGGTTTTAAAGAAAGTAGGATTTGAACGAGCTGTGTAATGGTTAACTAACAGTGACTGGATATAAGTGATGTATGTTTGCAGCTACAATTGTCACATGGTTTGAAATGCATAATATTTGCAACCAAGACTGTGTCGCTATGGTTTATTGTCATTTGCATAAATGTAACATGGCCTGTGTCATACACAATAATTTAATAAAGATGTTTCCTGTTTAAAAAAAAAAAAAAAAACTTAGGAAAAGGACTATTGTGGAAATGTTTCAAACCCTATTTCTCATACTTAAAACCACTCAAAAAGGAAAATGCTATACACTTACTGAAACAAAGCCCAGCAATGTAACAAATCATGGAGATAAGAACAATGACCATTATTATTCACAGTTCACAAAAGACAACAACTCGGTCATATAAACATGGGGAGATTCCTCAAGACTGGAGACATGCACTTATTAAACCTGTTTTTAAGGGAACAGGAATTAGGACAAACGCAGAATCATATAGACCCTTATGTCTACTTTTATGTTGTGGAAAAATAATGGAGAAGGTAATATTAGATAAGTTACTGTCAGAACTAGATAAATGCTGCGGTGGTACGGCGGTAGCATTGTTACCTCACAGCAAGAGGTTCTCCCGTTCGATTCTCGGCTGGGCTTGAGAGTGCCTTCTGCGTGGAGTCTGCATGTCCTCCCCGCAGATGGGTAGCATTCAAAAGACATGCGTGCGTAAATGGGCGTGCCTTCGTTGAAGGTTGAGCGTCGAGCTGGCACCTCGGCGTTTCATAAAAATCTACTACCAATCATTAGTGGACCGGAGTTCCGCTGTGGTAACCCCTTACCGAGAAAAGCTGAAAGACAAACTGTCAGAACTAGATAGGTTGGGACTTGAAACCATATATCAGCATGCACATTTGAAAACAGAACTATTACCACCTGTAACATGATGTCCTATAACAATATAGCAACAACTACAAATGAAAAATTATGCTGTAATGTAATTTATATAGATTTAACTTCAGCATTTGACAGGATCATACACATAACACTGATCAATAAATTAGTACAACTAGGTATTGATGTACTGTTGATAAGATGGATAGCTGCATGGCTTACAAATAGGACATGGCAAGTATCATACAACAACTGGACAGGCAAAATCCTTGGTTACAGTCAGGGTGACCCACAGGGCTCTGTCCTAGACCCTGACTTGTTCAGATTGCATCTTTCAGACTTAACTTTTTCATCTGAGGTTTTCTACAGTCTATATGCAGATGGCCTGAAATTGGGTAAACTGATTACGTGTGTTACAGATAAGGCATGTCTGCAAAATAACTTGACTAAATTGACCATTTAGGCACAGTAGAATAATATGCTGATAAATGCATCAAAAAATAAATATATGAGATTTGGTAGGCATAAATTGAAAGGTGAATATTTAATACAGCACACAGTGATTTAAACTGTAGACTTGTTTAAGGATCTGGGTATATGGGTGGATTCAGCTATGAGTTTTTCTAATCATATCAATCAATTGGTTAATGATAGTTATAGAACTATAGGTTGTATAAAGAAATGTATAAAGTCTAGGAAATCAACAATAATTAAGTCATTGTTTGTTAGTTACATGAGACCCAAACTTGAGTATGGAATAACAATATAGAAACCCTATAAGAAAACAAGCATGAGTAAACTTGGAAATAGTGCAGTGGAAATATACCAAGGGCATCCATGGATGTGAAAATTTAAGTTATTATGAAAAACTAAAATATCTGAACTTGTACAGTGTCTCTTACAGCTGTCTAAGAGGAGATCTTATTCAGGTATATAGGGCATTTAGCGACAATTACGTCTGGGAATGTTTGGGGCTATCAAAAAGTACTGGAGATTCATCAGACAACCCGTGTAGGAGATTCTATAGGAATGAAAAGTGTACTAATTGGTTCTCTGACAGAGTAGCTGATGCATGGAACAGACTACCAAATTACATTAAAGCAAGTATAGATATTTTTAACAGCGGCCTGGACACTTATTATGGGAACAAGTGTTTTGGTATATTGGCAAGCTAGAAGGGCATTAATGCCCGTGCTTGAAATATTTGTAAGTATGTGTATGTAACTCCATAGATGCACAGTTAAAAACTCAAGTTTATTACAAGCAACAGTTAAATGTTTTTGTCCTTATGAACAATCTAAAATGGCTTCATCAGAACAATTGAATTACTTTACTTCCTTCCTTATATAAAGCAGACGTGTGACAAACTAACGATTCCTTTACTTTCTTAAAAAGGTACAAATTCATATTCTAAAAATCACATAAGTAACAAACCATTATACAAAATTATATTAAATGGGCACTTACAATTCATTTAATACTAAACGTGTTAAATTATAAATTTTCAAACACTCCTATTTACAATCCAGGTATATAATATTACTCTGAAATTTTAATAGTTCAGTAAACACTGACTGAATACAGCATAAATAGTGAATAATAAATGTCAAATGTTCTCATCCTTATGTCATTTCTTTACCTTCATAAGTTGGCGGACCTTAGTTTTAACACAGGCTTAACAGAACAATATTCATTAATTCCTGGTGGTAAGTTGGCATTTAATTTTAATTGCCAAAAAGCTCCCTGTATTCCAACCTATTTTCCCCAGTTACCTCCCCTTGGTTTTAAAATTACCTTTTCCAACATAGCAAACTTAAACCTGTCAAATCCCAGGCAAATTGTGGAGTGTTTATAGTACAATTAATATTTTTAATTGAAATATCATATCTATGCTAGTATATCTTCTTAAGTGTTCTCACCATACGAGGGGCAGTTGGTATATTTAACAATATATACTACTATTACGACACACGTCATCTAATAATATTGGTCAGCGTTATCTTCGTGATTTGATAACACTACTGTTTTTTTTTTTTGTTTTTTTCTTCTTTTATTTCTCACACAACTGCAACAAAAAGTGTGTGTTAACTAAGCTACCACTGTAGACTGGGTGAAAAGCAGGTAGAGCCAAGGAAAAAGGAAGGACCGAGAGAGAATTTGGAATACAGAACATTATGAACCACGGAGATTAGAGTGTAAGGCAACATTCCTTCCCAAACTGGTACTTGTTTTAGTACCATACTACCAGTCCTTGCATTTAAGGATCAGCGTGAACTGTAAACTCCCTTCACATTCAGATATTTTCCATTATCCCTGTTATTATTGTGTACTACCAATACTGCCAGCTGGGTGTCAGAATTCAGGTTAAAATCTTCTCAAGGACAGAGGGTCTGGCCCCTAAGACAGACTTACCAGCTAACATACAGCATTCAAAGCTTGAAATAAAGGCTAAACAAATGGATATATCCTTACCTGAACCTACCCCCAGAGGTGGCAGGCAGTAAAGCAAGTAAAACATATGGCTATAGCAAAGCAGAAGGTACTGGGCATCAGGCATTCTCTTGCAGTTTATACCAGAAAATGTGGATGGTGAAGGGAGGAAGGGGTAACCCAAATGAAGATGGTCAAGGAGCTACTGAAAGTTGTTAGTAGAATGCAAGTCAAAAAGGAAATAGATAAAAGGAATTGGGCAGATGTGGCTTAGAAGAATGGTAGGAAAGCAAATTCGGAGGAGGAGGAGGAGGTGGCAAGTAGAAGAGCTGAGCATGATGTGAGCAAGGGAAAAGCATGGAGAGCTGAAAGGAGAAGCAGTGAGCAAGTAGGAAGAGGAGACAGGGCTCGGCTAGGCTTAGCAAGGAGGAATCTGATTGGACAGGTAGGAAGGAGATGTGTTTGGAATCCATGATGGAAGGGAGTAAGCCATCAAGAAAATAGAATATTGCAGAAAGTGATGATACTGGAGGTGGAATTACTAATAACAGAAAATATAGCATTGGTGTAGAGTAAGTAAAGCAGCTAAGCACAGTCAATGCAGAATTAATGATAACCTTAGCTACTGGGGACTTGTTCCTCAAATGAATCAAATGCCTAGGTAAGAAAGGCAAGAGGGACCTCATCAAAGTAAAGCCAGTACTGGACCTTAAACTAAGCAATGCATGGGAGGAGATTTCCAAAGTGATCAGAAAAAGGTGGTGGGCATATGCTGTGATGCATGTAGATACTAATGTGAGTCTGATGGAGGTGGTAAAAGCAAAGTCAGAAAGGTAGCTGAGAGACATTAGAAAAGAAGATAGTTTTCTTGCTTTCTTGGATGTGTTTCTAGTTCCAACAGAAAGTTATCCAAGGAAAAAGAATATTAAGTAATGCAACGTATATTAAACAGTGGGGGCAAGGAGAAGGGCCTAGGACTGTGAGGGGGGCCAGCAGAGGTCTAGAGTAAGGATGCGCTTTATATTAGGGATGGACTGCATCTCAATGCAAGAGGAACAACACTGCTTAAAGGAGGACTGAGGGTACATATACATGTTATTATGGCTTTAAACTAAAATGGAAGAGAAGGTTGATAAGGATAGGCCACCAGCTACAAGTTGTTTGCATATTCAGAGAGAGGCAATAAAACAAACAAATGAGATTAAGACAGGGGATGGGTGATGATGCAAGGATTCAGGAAAAATGGGGATGTGCGAGATGGCAGACCTTGCTAATATAACAGAAATGGGCTAGTGAAAAGAGGGGATGAGACATGCAAGTGACAGACCTAGACTATTCAGGAAGGAGAAGAATGACTGGGTGACAATTTAAGGAAATATTTCAAACATGAGGTAAGAAAGGAATAACAAAAGTACCAGCAAAAGAGGTGGAGCAACAGTAGCCAAATAAAAACTAAATTCCCATATAATTACAATGCAGGGAAAGCTAGTGAACACACACTATTGCCCCACCTGATATATCCAAGAAGACAAGGATAAATAACTATTGGAAAGAACAAAAAAATGGAGTAAGGGGAGGGTCATACTGATAGGGAGCATGAAACTAGCACAAACAGACTGTGAGGTGACAGCGTTGAGGATTGGGAAGGAGATTAAAGTAATTTAGGTCTTGTCCCAAAAGGGATTCAGTCAAGTTGTAGATGAATGCACCAGCAAGAGCAAAATCTTAGATGTAGTACTAATTGAAAGGTGGGGGGGGGGTCAATGTGTTGAGGTGAAGGAATCCCCAGTTATCATGGATTATTTCAATGCATGTTATGGAGTGGAGGGAACTGCATGAAGCAAAGGACAGAGACAACAGTGCACATATAAAACTGAGGCTAAACTATGCAGGGTCAAGAAAGGATAAATAAAATGTGCTTGGGGACTGGACAGAAACTGAAGGGAAAGTTAAGCTATGGCGCTCAGGACTATGGAAGAAAGAATATACCAATATACTAGCAAGGAAGTAAGGCTAGCAATTAGAGTAAAGAGTAGGCATAAAAGCAGAGGGTAGGAATTAGAGAAGGCTCTCAGCAAGAAAGCAAGCAAAAACAATAAATGAAGATTAACAAACATTTCAGTGGAATGGGAATTAGTGGGTTGGTGGGGTCAAGAACTTGCACAAAGATTTTTTTCAGAAATACCCTCGATAGAAATGTGATGAGACTGATCCCACCAGGATAAGGATGGCAAACTGGGTCACAGATGGAAGGAAAAAGATGAAGTACTGAATGAACACTTCCTCAATAGTCAGCAACAAAAAAGGAGTGTGTGCTGTGGTGGAAAGTGCAAAATGGGCAGAGTAATGACAGACAACCATTTAGGTGGAAGTAGAATTGACTGCCTTAATGGACATCACTGTACAGGGACTAAATGGCGGTCCCCTTTCAGAGGGGCTCAGATTTGGAATTTGGGTGTGAAGCTGGCATAATTGTTAAGGTATTTATCTTACAGACACAAGGCACAGGGTTTGAATTTCACATGGGATAACTGGCTAGGCTAAAATGTCCCAAAAGGGCAGTTAGCCTAGTACTAATCTATGAACTTATAATCAATCCCCTGACAAGTCTTTGGCAGGTCACTGTTCTGTACAGATGTACTACAGGACTGAAAGATGGCAAGGGTTACTTTTCTTGAGTAAGGACGAACAAAAAAAAAAAGATGTCTGGTAACTATGAACCAACCTCCCTGACATTACTAGGGGATGGATCAAGGAAAGATCCCAAGAGGAAGATATGTTACTTTACTGGAAGATATCTACCAACAAGGATTGATAACCAGGAGTTGTCGTCAGACAGACCTAATCTAATTTTACAGCTGGGTGATATTGGTGCTAGACCACAGAGTGTTGATGGACATAGTATATCTGGACTTCAGTAAAACATTTGATGCAGTCCCTCAGAGAAGGCTACTGGATAAACTTTTGGGAGTGAGGTGGAAAATCAGGTAACATATTGAGGTTTAACTGGAAACAGATACAGAGTGATGGTTGGGGGGACCACTGGATGGTAACTAAGGTACATAACCAGTGGTATCCCACAAAGGACTATTCTGGGCCTTCTGCTCCTTCAGTCTCTCAGATGTGTTTGGAGGGCTATGGGGTAGAGTAAACTCTTCAAATAATGAAAGTTAAAGGCTGAAGTGAAGCATAAGGGAGAGATCTTCAGTAAGGATTTGGAAGGTCTGGCCAATTGATCAGTGCGATATCTCACATGCAGTGTAAGCAGCTGTGAAGAACAGCAATGAGCCCCACAGCAACACGTGTGAGGTGAAAGATGAGAAGGGGAGTAGAACTGACACAGACAGGACAGGAAAATGGTCTTGGCAGTGAACACACCAGGAACAGTGAGAGGGTTCACTGACATATAGTGAGGAGGATTCCAGAAGTAATGCTTGCACCAGACAATGCATCAATGACACCGCAGGTCACACCTTGTGTAATGTAGAGATTATGCCAGGTGTAGAATACACGATGCATAACTTTAATATTATGGAGTTAGCTGGTGACAGTGATTACCATACCATCTGGTGCACATAGGCTTCAGACCTATCAATCTGAATTCTGACCTCATAGAACATATGTCACTTTTCCTCTCTCTGTGTTATTTACTAAACCTCCTGACATGACATAGGGTCAGAAATGGGAGGCGTATCTGCCAGAACTGAAGAAATATCTGCTAAATAGCTGGTGAGTGTCTAGAAAAAGAACTACACAGGTATAACTATGTGGCAGCATAGATCAGCTGTAGCTCCTTGCAATTCATGTGTTAAGTGAAATAAAAAAAAAACTGGAACACAAAGCAAACAGCTGATAAGCCCACAGCTTTAATGAATTAAATTGATAACAACCCTCCTTAAGTGCTTTCATCTTAAAATCAGGACAGCAGGCCATCCAATGGCACATCAACTTTCCCCTCTTCTCCCCATTACATTAGGGGTCCCCACAAGGCTCCAACCTTGGACCTCTACGTTTCTCTCTCTCTTCACCAACCAGCTCCACACCACCACACTACATGCCAATGTCATACAATATGCAGATGACTCCACTGTGATATGCACAGCCCCCTCCCTACATGACCTCCACACCATAACCCAAGACTCCTTTCTATCCATTGAATCAAGGCTCACAGTCTCCCAACTCCTACTAAACCCCAACAAAACAAAGCTCCTACTCTTCTGCCCTACAAAATCCACCTCAGCTTCCCAACCTTTCATGATCCTATCCTATCCAACAATAAAACCACTATCACCCCAACAACTCATACCAAACTACTAGGCATAGAAAGTGACAACAATTTGAAGTTCGATATACATATAGCACAAAACATTGGGAAGGTCCACAAGAAGCTAGATCTTCTATACAGAAACAAACAATTCCTAACAAGACACACAAAAGCTACTATCGCCCACACACCTCTTACTTTCCCTTCTGTATGCCTCCCCAATCCTAACTAACCTCTGCAAATCTAAACTAACCAAACTCAAAACTTGTTATAATAAAATTGTCAAGATTGCCACTAATACCTCATACAGAATACATTACTGTACTGCTCTTAAACAACTAGAATGGCTAGAACTTTAACTGCTACACTTTAGTCAGTTAACCTTTGCCCACAAAATACTGTATCAACCAGACAAAACCCCTGCCCTCGAATAACTATTACAACCATACTCCTCTTCCAGACCCCTCCGCCCCAATAACAAATTCCTGCTAGACACCACCAAAGCAAATAACACAGCTGATGAATCACTCTTCTTGAACTACATTCCTAAAATATGGAATAAACCGCCCCCTAAAATTACTTCCTGCTGCTCTATAGCTCAGTTTAAAAAACTTCTAAAATTACACTTGAAAGACACTTGGCTCTGTTCTTGTAGCACCCTGGATAGACCTTTAACTGCGCAAGTCTACCTCCTTAACCTGTTTTTACTGTCCTCTCACATCTTACTGATATTTCTGTCCACACCTTACTCTAACTAGATCACATTAAATACAGGCAATCCAGGAACGAAACCAAAAAATCATTTTTACAAGACAAAAAACAATACTACTGTAATTTACAGACAGTAAATCAAAATAACCCTCAGAAGTTTTGGGCAGGTTTAAATAATCTACTACATCCTGGACAAACTTCAACCCCAATCCCTGCTACTACTATTGATAAAACCCCTGAAGATGTTTCTGATAGTTTTAACCAATTCTTTACTGAGACAATTCAAGCCCTAGCTAGCCAACTACCTCCTAGCTCCCCTGGTCCTGAAAGTAGCACCCCATAGAAACCTATTCGCGTTCAGCTTCCAACCAGTCACCACTTCACTTATCCGTACCTTGATCAAAAAATTAAAACCCACTACACTTTCTGCTGATCAACTCCCTGCAGAGTACCTACAAAAATCAGCTGATGCTATTGCTTACCCCGTCTCAATACTAATCAATCGAACCATAGTAGAAGCTAAAATTCCCACCATCTGGAAAATATCCTATGTAATCCCACTTCACAAAGGAGGCAGCTCTACTGAATTCTCCAATTATAGGCCAATAGCTATACTCTCTCCACTTGCAAAGATTATGGAAAAATGTATTCATAGACAACTCATGCACCACCTAATCCAAAATCGCCTTATGGCAGACACTCAGCATGGCTTCCGTCCTCATCACAGCACTACTTCAGCCCTCCTAGCCTTTACTAACACCATAAACCATAATCACAACAATAATTATATATCCTCGGCCCTCTTTTTGGATCTTTCCAAGGCATTCGATATGGTTGATCACCAACTTTTAATCCACACCCTGCAAACATTCTGTCTAGATACTGGAGCCCTCTAATGGTTTCAATCCTACCTGAATGGTCGACAGCAGGCTGTCCTCTGGCAGAACAAACTCTCTAACCTTCTACCTAACACCCTTGGAGTACCATAAGGCTCTATACTAGGGCCCTTGCTGTTCTCCATCTTCATTAATGACCTTTATGCTGTCATCCCAAAAGTCAGCTGTATCCAATATGCTGATGACTCTACTCTGATTTGCTCAGCCACATCTCCAGTAGAGTTATGGTCAGCTACCCAGACCACCTTTAATACAATAGAAAACTGGCTTTCTGAACATCGTCTGATCCTAAATCCCAAAAAAACTAAAATGCTGTTATTTTCACCAACACATAAGTCTACCACTTTCACCTTTACCATAAAATCACATGATGGCACAGTAATCTCCCCTGACCCATCTACAAAACTATTAGGTGTCATCATAGACAATAATCTAAAATTTGACCTACATGTTAACCAAACTATCAAAACCATCAATAAAAAACTAGGGTCACTTTACAGAATAAAAGCCTTCCTAACCCCTCCATCTAAAATTGCCATAGCTCGCTCTCACCTTCTTTCAACCCTTCTGTATGCATCCCCTCTACTCTCGAATTTAAACAAGACTGTCCTTAACAAACTCTAAATTTGCTACAACCACATTGCCAGGTTTGCCACTGGGCTGCCTTTTAGGACACATCATTGCATCAATCTAAATCAGCTTGGGTGGCTTGAACTACCAAGCCTAATCCAGTATAAACTACTGATTATGGCCTATAAAATCCTCTATAATCCTGACAATACTCCTGCACTTAAAAATATTATCACCCCCTATAACAATCCTAGACCGCTTCGATCCTCTAACAAACTACTAATTCAGACTAGCAAAATTAATAACACAGCTGGTGATTCTCTCTTTGCAAACTCTGTAAGTAGATCCTGGAACTCTCTTCCAGCTGATATTACCTTACTTTCCACTTTAGGTCAATTTAAAACTAGACTCAAACAACATTTGTCACTTAACTGGCTACGTCAATGTATCAAGCCTGGCTAACTCTCTCTAGAATGTGTAAAAATCTGTTAACCAGTTTACTGTTTATTTTAATTTAATCCTGACTTGTGCTCAGGATTAACTGTAACCTGTGGAACTTGTTTAACTTGCTTACTTATGTAATCTCTGTAAATAGTCTGTTTGTAATATATAATGCTGGTATTATGTAATGCTGTATCTGCTTACCCTTGGAGCTTTTCTCCCCGGGCCTCCGCTGAAAATGGACATGCATCCAGTCAGACTATCCCGGTCAACAAATGTAAAATAAAAATAAAATAAATAAAAATAGTCTCTCTTGCTCATGATAATTAGTTAACTTATTGTTTTTATGACTGCTATGTATATATTTACTCTTGCTGGATGTGCATTGCACACAATTACCTTCATTGTATTATATTTATCCCCCTGAAACTGTCATTTTAACCCTTTACACCTGCTTACAGACAAGCCAAATTTATTTTGCAGTATGTGTATGTTTTATATTCTTTGTAACTGGAACTTGTAAGATTTTGTAACTGGAGCTTTTCTCCCCAGGCCTCTGCTGAAAAGGACCTGTGTCCAGTCAGACTTTCCCGGTAAACAAATGTGAAATAAATAAATAAAAGAAATATTAGCAAAGACTACATCAGACCAATATAAAAGTGTAAAACCATACACTAAATAAATTATGAGTCACTCTTTAAAACTGGCTAATCAAACAATGAAAATAGAGATGGCATAAACAATATATTCAAAAGTTCTATAATCTGTGCATTTTTAAGATGCTCTAAAATATAAATGTTTATTAAGACCCAGAAAAGCAGTTTAATGTAGGGCAACTTGCTGGTTGTACTCTCGTGTCCAAGTTGTTTATATCACTCCAACAGAAATCTGAAGCTACAAAATGTAAAACTTCATACACAAGCCTATTCATGTTTGCATAAGAAACTATGCCTATACTTAGCACTTTTCTTACTTCTTCTGGAAATATCAAACGTATATGAAAAGTTAAAAGCTGATTGTCCACCTTTTGTAAAACACATGATGCACTACCTACCACTGCAAAATGTTCTCTGATGTACAGCTGAACTAGTTAGGAGCCTTGTAGCCTTTCTTGGTATATTAAAATAAAGTGGAGATGGCTGGCAATAAAGCCATGTTCCCTACAAGCAAAAGTGCCATTCACTGTGCAGTTTACCAAAACAATACATATCTTTGTACCATGCTCTAAAATGCCCTTAATATTTTTCAATCTATTTATTCACAAAACTGGGTCATTACCTACTGCAAATTTAATATCAGATTGCACAATCAATATTTCAAATTAGATACAATCATGTGACTATCCAAACAGCAGTAGGTTCAGATGAGGAGCAAACAATGAAAAATCCATGAATATAGCGGCAAGTACAGAGCTCTTCGGGAACAACCTCATGTTGCCTAAGATTTGAAACAAGAACGGTTAAGGACAGGTGAACTGAAACAAAAAGATGAATTGCTAACAATGGTGGCCCAGGATAGTGGACTACATAACATTGGTTTACAAAGAAAATGTTGGGGGAAAAACAAATAAAGGTTCTGTAAAACAGAACATTGCACACTTGTTACCGGGTGTGATACACTCATGGCAGAGGACCTGTTTACTGAAAGGCACAGTAATGTGGCAAGGCTGCTTCATTGGGGAATCAGCAAATACTATAACATAGAAGTAACTGGGAAGAGATGTGAACCACAAAGCATGATAGAATAAAGTTTATTTTGCATGGGGTCACCCATTACCAACAGTTCAAAAAACAGAGGTGAGAAAACAAGATATAATAGTCCATGAAAAAGTAGGGTTGGTCACTGAAATTGCTACACCCAGTCATAAAATATCAGGATTTGAAAGACGAAACAAAAGTAATGTGGAAGACAGATACCTAGACAGTTCCAATAGTAGTTCAAGCAACAAGTCTAATAAAGCATTCACAATCATACTTAAATATGCTATCAATACATGTAATCCCACATGAATGACAAGAGGAGACAATTCCAGGCACATTGCAAGTGCTGACCAGAGCACTCTTGGTAACAAAGACGGAAACAATACTAAATTTCATGGACATTAACCATATGCCCTGACTTGGGAATGGGGTCCATTCCCTTCAGGATATTAGAAGCACAAAACACTTGGAGAAATTAAAAGAGATTGAAATTATTTTTAAAATTTTAACACTTGTAACCTTGTGTAGGTTCAGAAATATTTACTCCCACAATCAATATCTTGTAAATGGAATCACTCACACTTTAGCTGTTTAAGTCTACTAGTTTTTAGCGCCAGTTTAACTGTTTCCTTCTATGCAAATAAAACATACTAACAGAATGAATCATGAGGGCAGATACACGTGTAAAAGCTGCAATACTTATAATTACATTAAACAAATTGATAAGTTTGTACATCTAGAACCACAGGTTAAGGATTATTTTAAGTGAAAAGTAGATTGCAGGACTCAGTTTTTGATGTATGCTTCAACATGTGAATGGAAAACTGAAAGAACACTGCATAAAAGACTTAGGGAACGCACACATTGTATTAAAAAAGGTAACTGAAGTCGTTCAGGAATGCACTGTAAAGTTTGTTAGGAATATAAAAGTATATTCAATTGTTTATAAGTTACATATAACACAGACTGTTTGTCTTCAGGTACTAAATTACATATAACAGTGATATAAAAACTGTAAGAAGCAAAAAGCCATTGCCAGTTGAACCTTAATGCCTGCAGAGACTTGGGTTTAAAATGAAAAAATCTGCATTAAATCCATCTTGAAGTTAAAATACAGTTTAACGTTTGATTGAATGCTTTTTAAGGCCTGAATGATGCTGATCCTTTTACTTTAGTTTACCTTTGTTTTGACTGGTTGATGTTAGTCTTGCGATTTTTAGAGGGAAGCTTTAAAAAGCTGTGTTATGTGCATTTTAATCTTAAGAGTCTGATGAAGAGCATTTAGTTTGCAAACATTTACAAAAAGTGCTAATTTAGTGGCATGGTGGTGTCAGTGTTTAGTGTTAGATTCTGCTTTTTGTTCAAGGAAAACAAGAAGTGATTTATTGGTATTCTTATCACTCATAAATTTGAGTTTAAAAAATGGTGGAAACATTCAACGTCACACATAGCCGGCCTTAGGCATAGGCCAACTAGGCAGCCGCCTAGGGCGCCGGTCTAGCAGGGGCGCTTTTCCAGTATTTATTTGATGTAGATAGACCAGGATGGGGGCACTAGGCAGTGTGGTGGGGGGTGCCGTGGAGCCCTTTTGCCTAGGGCACCAGTTGACCTAGGGCCGCTCCTGCCACACACACACACACACACACACACACACACACACACACACACACACACACGTAATCAAAGAACCTGTAAAAACATTTCACTTTGTCAAAAAAACCCCCACTGGTAAATACATCCAATTCTGTGCAAATTCAGTATTACTATAGCTGAAAGGCCATCGCCACCCCACCCCATTGCTACACCTTAATCATTTGTTACCAAGCATCAAAAAAATATAGTGCAACATCACATCTATGCACTCACAGATAAAATTGATATAATTAGAAATACTGTTCTCTATGGACATTCATCTAATCCATAAGTGTAACAACACCATATAAATACAGTTGATATAAAAAGTTTACACACCCCTGTTAAAATGCCAGGTTTTTGTGATATATAAAAATGAGACCACAATAAATCATTTCAAAACTTTTCCCACCTTTAATGTGACCTATAACCTGTACAATTCAATTTCAAAAACAAACAAATCTGTTAGGGGAAAAATATAAAAAGTAAAAAACGTACGATACACTGGTTGCTTAAGTGTGCACACCCTAAACTAACGCTTTGTTGAAGCACCTTTTGATTTAATTACAACAGTCAGTCTTTTTGGATATACACCTGCCATCAACTAGAGAAACTCTGATTAACCCCAAATAAAGTTCAGCTGTCCTAGTAGGATTTTCCTGACATTTACTCAGTTGCCTGCTACAGCAAAAGCCATGGTTTGCAGAGAGCTTACAAAGCATCAAAGGGATATCATTGTTGAAAGGTATCAGTCAGGAGAAGGGTACAAAACAATTTTCACAACATTGGATATACCATGGAACACAGTGAAGACGGTCATCAAAAAGTGGAGTAAATATGGGACAACAGTGACGTTGCAAAGAACTGGACGTCCCTCCAAAATTGATGAAAAGACCAGATGAAAACTGGTCAGGGAGGCTGTCAAGAAGCTACAGCAACACTGAAGGTGCTGCAGGAGTTTCTGGCAAGTACTGGCTGTGTACTACATGTGACAGCAATCTACCGTATTCTCCATATGTCTGGACTATGGGATAGGGTTGCAAGACAGAAGCCTTTTCTTAAACAGAAAAACATCCAGGCCCAGCTAAAATTTGCAAAACAATACATCAAGTCTCCCAAAAGCATGTGAGAAAATGTGTTATGGTCTGATGAGACCAAGGTTGAACTTTTTGGCCGCAATTCCAAAAGGTACATTTGGCACAAAAACAACACTTTGCATCACCAAAAGAACACCATTCCCACGGTGAAGCATGGTGGTGGCAGTATCATGCTTTGGGGTTGCTTTTCTTCAGCTGGAACTGGGGCTTTAGTCAAGGTAGAGGGAATTATGAACAGTGCCAAACACCAGTCACTTTTGGCCCAAAACCTTCAGGTGTCTGCTAGAAAGATGAAGATGAAGAGGAATTTCACCTTTCAACATGACAATGACCCCAAGAATACATCCAAATCAACAAAAGAATGGCTTCAACAAAAGAAAATTAAACTTTTGGAATGGCCCTGCCAGATCCCCGACCCAAATCCAATAGAAAATCTGTGGGGTAACCTGAAGAGGGCTGTGCACAAGAGATGTCCTCACAATATGACAGATTTGGAGCACTTTTTCAAGGAAGAGTGGGCAAATATTGCCAAGTCAAGATGTACTCAAGAAGACTGAATGCTGTAATTAAATCAAAAGGTGCTTAAAGTATTAGTTTAAGGGTGTGCACACTTATGAAACCAGCGTATTGTACTTTTTAAATTTTTTTCCCCTAACAGATTTGTTTGTTTTTCAATTGAATTGTACAGGTTAAAGGTCACATTAAAGGTGGGAAAAGTTCTGAAATGATTAATTGTGGCCCAATTTTTTTATATGACAAAAACCTGGCATTTTAACAGGGGTGTGTAAACTTTTTATATCCACTGTATCTTATAACCTATTGCAATTAATAGATAATCAGAATTGCACTCTACAGTCATTTTTTTTTTAAGTTAAATGATTTAATACCTTTAATGACAGAGTAACTTGGTTTCAAAGCAGAGTAGCTAAGAGTTCTATTTTTGGTCCCGCAGCTGCCATAATAAAGTTTGGGGGGGTGACAAGATGATTGTGAATAGGTTAATTAAATAAAATATTGTCACTGTTTGGGGAAATCTAATGTTAAATAAGCCTAGATCTACGTAAGCAAATTTAACCTTTATTTTGTCAATCTGTTTGTAAGGAGTATCAGAAAAAAATATCTGAAGCACCCTTCTCACATACACATTTGAGTCCATTAATAACCCATCTCAGAATGGACGGCATCATTTATTTGTAAATTGAATAATGCTCTTTGCTCTGTCACCATAAGACAAATTCTAGACTTTAGATTAAAGGTACTGAAAGAGCCCTTCAGATGTCCTTTTCATAAGGAAAACAACTGGAAGCTTTGTCTGCAACAATTTGCTAGTAGATTAGCTGTAAAGAACAGAGGTTCACTGTGTTGCATTTCAACATGCTGCTGGGGAAGAAGTCATAAAAGTACATCATTTATTTCTATTGATCAGTAAGAGTGATCAGTACTAATAGCCATCCCCAAAGAACTTGGCAAAGAAACCAAAGACAGCTAAGTATGGTAAACTGCTTAATTTTGTAATAAAATATACGCACTTCTGGCTTAAGAAATTGCAAACAAGGAAAAGCCATAAAAATGACCTTATAAAATGTGGATGTTGTGCAACTTAAATTTCTAAAGCATCTAAAAAATGAGCAAAAATTAGAATGTGTATGTGCATATATATATATATATATATATATATATATATATATATATATAAGATATAGCAGTCATTAAAATAATGGTGGGATTCCTTATAAACGCAAAAGATATTTAAAAAAAAAAAAGGCCAAATGACTGTCCGAGATGCCATCACCTGGGATTGTAACATGGCTGCTTCTGCACTCACAGAAGGAAATCAGCAGCAAAACCTGCAATGTGCAACAGTTGAAGTGCTGAGTGGTGATCAAATGAGTTAAAAACTAGTGCTGAGTTTGACACTGTCCACAGCTGACAGATTATTTAGTTTCACAAATAGTAGAGTTGTTATAATACTGTGGTCTACCCTGACACAATACTGCATTACTTGTAAGAGCCAACATTCAGTCATATAATCCATTATTTGTTTAGCAACTAGATTTTCTATCATCAAAGACAAAGAGGACAATAATCAGGTGGAGATGATTTTGAAAGATGAGGGTGACAAGTCCTTATAAATGTGAAACTAGATTAATTGGATGAGATAAGTGTCAAGGGGGACAAGTAATTAAGAAGCCACAGAGCTTAATGAAACACAATTGCAAATGGTCATCACTAAGAAATGCAGTATTAGGCAGAAATTCAGAGGATAAAGGCCTGCTTCTTTGTAAAATATTTGAAAATAAAAAATAGGAAAGCATGCTAATCTCTGTGGTAAGATGATGGGGTGCTGAGGTAAAGGGCAAAGGTAAGGGATAGGGTGAGTAAACAGAAATTCAGGTGATTTTACCCCTGCCTAGGTGAGGACTGTCATTCCAGAAAATACATGGGACTGAAGGGGGCTTTCACTGTCTTAAAATACCGTGGCAGGGGTGGCCACCAGGAGGTGTAAACCTTGGCTTTAGATGATTGACACTGTGGAAGTGACACACGGATCACATGTGCAAAAATGGGAAAAAAGGGTTGTGGATGGCTGGATGACACTGGTGTTGGACCGCAAGACATACCTGCCATTTCTAAACAAGTTAATGTTTACTGAGAAAGTGTGGTAGGTGGGAGGGAAGGGTTACTAACTCCAAGGGTCATTCCTCCACATTTTTACACTTGGAATACATTGATTTGCAGTCCCTCAAGAAGTCTGGGTTCTCCCCTATTTAGAAAGCAAAGCATAGCTCTAAAATAAAAATATAAAGGGACGGTGCTTCCAGTCCATTGCAATAGCTTAGTGATTTTCAACTAATCATGATCTTAGTTAGGAACCTTAGTTTTTTTTTCTAGTTTGATGTATCTGGTGATTAACATCCCAAAGGGGGGGGGGACAGTATTCAATAACTGATGTAGTCAATGCTGAGTATAATGGAACAATGACCTGTTTAGATCTGGATGATATTCTCTTGACAGTCAGCTATATTAAGCAGAAGAATGTTGACTACTGTTGTTACATGATCAAAGGAAAGGAAGTTATCAACCCATATTCCAAAGTTTCTATCAACATTTTCATTGTGGAGTGGGGTATTGCCTACATTGTATAGTTTTATGTTGTGGGGCAGTCTACCACATGTGGCAATATGGTCACATATACTTAAAAACACTGCAAGATTAGTACTGAACATTAAAAAAGGATATACAAAAACTGCTTAAACAAATTAAACAGGGAATTGTATGCCTCCAAGCTTACAGAATTTACAGATTCCTTGAACAAACTGGTTTTCCTGTTCATTAAGGAGCACATGTGGTAAATAGAAGCCCTCAGTAATGCATGCACACATCTCAACCTGCAGACATTGAAAATAGGTGCAAAGTCCCTTGAAAAGTAGTTAAAATCCAGACATCTAATTTGGATATCTTGTTTCCAATAGGAAGGTGGGATACTACTCAGAAATGCATGTTTAAAAAACAGTGTAACAAAATAATGGTAAAATACGTACACTATCAAAGTGACAGTGTAAAATTTGTAGATTTTAATGAAATGCATTACAAATTTCTTTCATACATCATTTATTTGTGCTTCTGAAAAAGGGAGATGTAATGTACGTGTTCTCTCTAAATTATTATTGCCACTTGTAGCATGTTGGTCAGATAGTGTGGTTTTCTATGCATTAGACAACTTCAAGAATCACATGCAATGAGGGGGATTCAGAAAATCGTGTGAAGGTGTAAATCAAACCAGACAACAGAGACACTCCTCCAAAATAATATTTTTGTACAATCATTCATTTTGAAGATTTTCTCCTGGGGTCTCCACTGAAAAAGGGCATTTGCTCAGACGGACTAACCCAGTTAACAAATGTCAAATAAATAAGGACAGCTGATAGTTAACAAGCACATGCATTCAGACCTGTGTGTGTTAAGAAAGAGGTAAGAATTTCACAATGATGCATGCCAGTTATGCACTACTGTTGTAATGTGCACCCTTCATCCAGTAAAATGATTACACTCTAGCCAGATGTTAAGCAGACTGTGCACTGCCGAGCTGGGGGTAAAAACAACTGTACTAACTAATCCATTTTAAGCAAACTACAAGGATCACAGAAGTCAGCAACAAATGAAATGCTGTAAAGATTCCTGTAATAAGCCTTTCTGGTTTGTCTGAATTTACAGTATGATGTGAATGTACTAATGGTTTTAAGAGTCAGGCATGTGCAGAGTTGTGAACTGTAAGCTACAAGACTAGCACGCTCTTCTAATGATGAAAAAGAGTGAAAACATTTCTGACAAAAAATACTGAAAGGCAGTTACTGCAGAACAAGGAAGATACATCCATGTCAGCAAGTGGTAGCTTCCAGTTGTGATAACAGTTATGTAATATGTTAAGCTGAAGGATATCTAACTAACTAATTATACCATGACCCCCCCCAAAACGTGCACGCTGATTGGCCAGCGTGCACATTGTAAATCGAGTTATACTAATGGAAAAAGGTCCGGTCGCCCGGACTTTTTTCCATTAATATAACTCTGCTTTTAAAACACTGTCTCGCTATGTTAAATGGGTTTAACATAGCGAGACAGCTTTAAAATAAGCAACGGAGATCTCCGTTGCTTATTTTAAAGCTGTCTCGCTATGCTAAACCCATTTAACATAGCGAGGCAGGTTTTAAAAAAAAAGCAACGGAGAAAGCAAGATCTCCGTTGCTTTTTTTACTGTTTTGCTATGTTAAATGGGTTTAACATAGCGAGACAGTTTTAAAATAAGCAACGGACATCTCCGTTGCTTATTTTAAACTGTCTCGCTATGTTAAACCCATTTAACATAGCTTAAAAAAAAAGCAACGGAGATCTTGCTTTCTCCGTTGCTTTTGCGCGCAGTACATCAGAACTGCCGCGGATGCCAGACATCTGCGGAAGGGCAGTAAACAGGCATTATACTATGCCATTATTTAAGAAAAGTAATAGTTTCTTTTCTTAAATAATGTCATGGTAGAATAGCAATAACCCACTTCTGGGTGTGGGTAATGCTGTATTTACCCACGGTTGGCTTTGTTTGGTCAAACCACGCCAACCGTGGGTAAATCCAGCATTACCCACACCCAGGCGTGGGTTATTGCTATAATATTACAAAGTTGCACATGCTTTAACAACTAACATTCCATCGGGTCGTCTCAGTTTACTGCCTGTGATATTACAGATGTATGTAGGAAGTAAAGAGATGGTGGAACCAAGAACCCAAGAATATAAATATAAGTATGAGTAAAGAGATTTGTAGGCTGGAGAATAAAAGACTTGAAATTTATTCCAAAACACAAAGTTAGGTTAAGTGCTTTTGAGGCAATCCTCTTCATCAGACCTTAATGCACAAATAAATTAGCGCACAAGGTTTAAATAAAACCAACAACCAATAAAAATTCTTTAAAAATCAGTGAAGAAACCCTAGTTTTTTTCAAGAGAGGTTTTAAGGACACAGCACTGTTAAGGCCAGGTGATAAGTATGCCTTAAAGTTCACTATCCACCTTAATTCAGCATATTCAGTTTCATTGTTAATGTCACCTTCTCTAAAACTTACATTCATTTTCTGCAAAACCAAAAATGTAAATTTGTGCTGGTCTCCACAATCTAAAACATGCTCGGCTAGTACATTAGTAAGCTTGCTGTTCCTAACATCATTAAGATGCCCCATTACCCTTTCCTTTAAAGTTCGATTGGTTTTACCAATGTAGAATGCACTACAGCGATTACATTTAACAAAATACACAATGTTTTTAGTAGAGCAATCTTCATAAAATAAAAACTCTACAGGCTTCTGATGTACAGGGTGTAAAATCATGCAAGTAGACCAAATACCATTACAAATTCTGCAATTCCTACAAGAAAAAGTCCCTCTACGCTGAGAGACAAACCTGTCACATATTTTCTTCTTTTTGTAACAAAGTTTCTTTTTCAAATTCTTGCCATTTTTAAAACTAAAACTGGGTATAGAGCAAAAATGAGGATTGCTTTTACACCAGAAAATGCGCAGGCAAATGACAAAAAGAATCTCTCGACAACCTCAATATAAATCTTGACTGCAACTTCAGCTTTTCATTAAGAAACAAAAACAAATCAGGAATTATCACTCCAAGCAGTGATCAGCAATAGGTAATCCAGGATCATATTAGCAGATTCACAAAACTTAGGTCATCTGCTTAATCAACAACTGAATCCAGTATATAAATTACCTCAACAAAAGCAAACACGTTCGATGAAAATTTGTTTCTGAAGGCACAAATTACATCTTTCACCTGCTTCATTTATTAAGAGCACATAGAAAGCATAGGTCACAATTATTGTGTACTTCAGACACCTGTCTTGCCATCTCTGGGCATTTATTGAGGTCTGCTAAACTTATCTGTACCCAGGCTTCAGTTTTTATAACAAATGCTTACTGATATTTTGGATTAGCAGCATCTTGGTATACTTGTAACATGATTCTAATAAAGTCTGAAAGCTCAGATTATGCTGTGGAACAATACTCTAGTGCTCGATATGATTCTCCATAATGAATACTGGTTCCAGTGTAAGCTTACAAAGGGTTGGCCCCCCCAGTAACTAACAAGCTAGTACTAAACATTTTAATACTGTCAACGTTATCATTTTTACTTCTACCATTTCATCAGCTTTATTTTACATGGGATATTCAGCATGACAGACTAACCATTTAAATATGATGACTTGCTAGCTTGTCTTGCACTTATTTTGTAAATTCACATTCATTTTCACTACTGTTTGTACAATGGTAGGATTCAACTGTCAGCTGCTTGATTTGATGTGCATCAGTTGGGTACCACAGCCAAGTAACTGTTAATTTCATCTTTAACCTTTTTAGTTGGGAGGAGTCTTTTTCAAATTTAGACATTTATTTAATACATGTATTTTAATGCTACATGTCACTGTTAGTGACAGTGCTTGTATTCTGTATTTTAACAGCAACTACTTTTGTCCACTGTCCAGGTCATGTTCTTACGGTGGGCAATGCTTGACATTTCACCCACATTCAGCCTACCTTACCCACCAGTATGCACTTCCCAGATGTGTAAGAACTTTCATATTTTGCAAAGGCAGAAACTGGGCTGCTGTATATACTCCTTCACGTGGTGCACTACTGGAAAGTAAGGTAACCAATCACCACCCTGAACTGAAGTGACATGTCAAATGTCATCCATATGGTTTCTTTTGCTAAAGCACTACAATCATTCCCTCTTCTCGTGAAATACAAACGATCCCTCACACTCTCTCTCAGTTTCCAGTTGGTTTTGCCTATATAAAATTTGAAACATGAACATTTTATATAGGCAAAATCAACTAGAAACTGAAAGAGAGAGTGAGGGATCATTTGTATTTCACGAGAAGAGGGAATGATTGTAGTGCTTTAGCAAAACACACATACATTTGTATTCCAAGTTGTGAATGTGAGTATGGGGGGGGGGGGTTAGTAAATATGAATGAAAATGCAGAATTACAGTGCTTTTTAAGGTTAGGAGCGCACAGGGCAATGGGTCTGAATGACCACGTATCCCTAAAACCAGTATTAAAAGCAAAGAAAAGTAGATAAATGTACCATTCTGCATCTTGGTATTTTTACTGTTATTTTTTATGCGTAGTTTTTAGACACTGTTGCTTTAAAAGCACATGCCATGTGGATCAGTTAGGATTCTGCATTGTTGTGTTAATTGATACTGAAATCTAGTATAAAGGAAGTCCATTTGCTTTACTTTTTTGTCTGATGAAGCAGTGGTGAACACTGCGAAAGCGCTAACGTTTAATAAAGCTTGTGGATTTTACAACTGCTGAGCCTTGCCTTTCTGCCTGTTACCAGCTGTGGTTTTGCTTGGAATTCTGCTTGGGTTTGCTGCTGGAACACACTCACTGCTTCTGGGTTTTCTTGCTGCTTAGTAATAACCATGAGCATGGCAGAAGGTGAAGCTCTTTATGGTACTGGCTATGTTAATGGAGATGCTGTTCATGTGCAAACTGACATGGTGAATCACACGATTTGTAACTTCATGATGGTCTCAGAAAATCCTCTCCTTACTGGTGAGTTGCAGTTAAATATTAATGAAAATGAAGTTCCTGAAATAAATGATCATCGAATTAGAGATTTAAAACGTACTTTGGAAAATGACTTATATAAGTATAAAAGATTACAGTATCAACATTTTCACCTTGAGGCATGTTTAAAAATGAATGTTATACCTAGAGGCTTGAGAGTCCTTAACATGCCTACTTATGGTGATATGTATCCTTCTTTGCTGGCTCAGTGGCAACAGATTAACTTAAACACCAGTTGGGCTTATTTGAAATTATTAATAGACTTTTTTCAGCCTGTAGAACTTGAGCTGTATGATAAAATATCTCAACAGCAGCAAGATTTAACTATTGCAGTGGGTGAAGCAACAGCATATATTTATTCCAATGACCTAATTGAAAAGGTAGTGGGATATGAAAAACGGTTGTTACAACAAAAACGGAAAAAAATGACTAAGGACATTAATGATTTTTCCAAACAACAAGTTTTTACTTGGCCCAAGGTACAAACTCGCCAGGAACGTAATACGAAACATTCCTGCACATCTGCATCTGAAGGGCCAAATAATCAGTGTGTAATGAGCAGAACACTGAATCAGCAAGTACCATCGTCAGGTCGCAGCAGTCAGCAAGTGGTGACAGACAAAGCGACCAAATCCAGGTGATGGGGATAAGGTGACATCGCCAGAGACACAAACCTCTACATACTCCACTCGGGTAGGGGAGTGTCAAGATTTGAGTAATGCAGTACTGACTTCTAAGACAGCGGAAATGGGCCCAGTTGTGAGGCGTAAAATACTCCAGCCACAACTGGAATCTTCATCTTTTTTTTCAAGGACTACCCCTGCCATATCGCAGTATCAGAAGGAAGTCCCACGATTTAGACAATTACAGAGGGGGCCAAAAGAGGAAGGAGCCACCATCCGACCAAACCAGAACCATCAAGAAAATGTGGGGATTGGAACAAGGAGTTTAGTTTGGAACATTTCCAGCTATAGTTTAACAGCAGCAGAAGAGTCGCTGCTGACTAAAGGTTTGACTTTTGTCCCCATTACTAGAGCTGATATTACAGAACTGCTTGTTGAGTTTTGTCTGTTTGCACGTAATTTAGCATTAAAATTAATGTTTGGTAATGATGGTGAAAACAATGAAGTTAAATTATTTAAAAAGCCTAGTAAGTTTGTACCAGCACTGCCTCCTGCTGTTGACGTTTTTTATTAGCCGGTGAGGAACTGAACAGGCACAACATCTCAGATAATTTAACTAAAAGTGAATGACAAGCTTTGTTAGAAATGCAGCATAATACAAATATTGTTATTCGTCCAGCAGATAAGGGGGGGGGGGGCGGTGGTTGTTCTTGATTCAACTTACTATTATGATAGTATGTTTACTATGCTTAGTGATTTTAACACTTATGTATTGAAGCAGTAATGGTGCATGACTTGAAATGTAGACTTGACAACTGTTTACTAGAATGTTTGAATTTAAGGCTTGTTACTAAGGAACTGTATGATTATTTTATAGTGCAGAATCCACTTATACCTCAATGCATGGGCTACCAAAAATACACAAGCACCCCTTAAAAGCCCTCATTTAGACCATTGTAGAGGGTGGGGGCTGGTTGACAGAGTCTATTTCTAGATTTCTGGACAAACAACTTAGAAAGGTTCTGGATGAATCTGAAGTAGTGTTAAGGGACACAGAAGATTTTCTAAGGGATCTATATAATGTAATCAATGGGGAGAATAGTAAAAGTATTGAGGTCTTGGCAACCTTAGATGTGATTTCATTATTTACATATATTCCCAATCAGGAGGGGATATTGATGGTGAAAAGTGTCTTAAATATGGAAAATTTGAATTGAAACAGGTGGATCTATTTTGTTTACTCTTGGAATTAGTTCTAGAGAATAACATATTTTTCTTCAAAGACAAGTGCTATCAGCAAAAAACAGGAGTTGCTATGGGCACTAGCTGTGCGAACCCCTATGCCAACTTGGTCATGATGGAATGAGAACACCAACACATTCTAAACACTATGGATCCACATATAATATATCGATGTTTTGTGGATTATATTTTTATAGGTTGGCAGGGAGATGGAGAGTTTAGAACTTTATACCAGATATTTGAACACCAGTAGTAATTTTCTTAAATTTACCCTAAGTAAATCCATGAGTAAAATTTATTTTTTTGGATGTAACTATAGCCATGCAAGGAACTGGTCTAACCACCAGTATTCATAAGAAAGAATGTCATCGCTCCACATATTTGCATAGGGATGGTATGCATCAACAACATATTTTTAGTAATATCATTAAGGGACAGGTTATGAGGATCTCACGTCTATCCTGTAATGACAAGGACTTTCAGGATGGATTATGCCGTCTATGGGATGACTTTAAGGGTAGAGGGTATGGGCCTGTGGAAATTGACAAGGTATATAGTGTAGTAAATAAGGAAAGATGAGGGAGGGCCAAGCCCTATTTCTCACAATGAAATGATACAACTAATTATGCTGAAAGTAGATCTGTGAAAACGCCCATGGTTATTTCCTGTACAACAGAGGTGAATAGGATAAGGGAAGTGGTTAGAAGTAATTGGCACATTTTACACACTAACGAGAAGGTAAAAGAGCAGGTAGGCCAGCAACCTGTTTTTGTGTATAAAAATAATAAGAATCTTAAACAGCGCTTATGTTATCCTAGATTATATCATAATCTAGGGGAAAGGCAATAGTGTACACGTAAATGTCAGGAGTGTGCATATTGTGACTATCTTGATCAGTCTATGTACTTTAAGCATCCAGAGACAGACTAGTTAAGGAAACTTAGGGTTTCAGCAGACTGCAACACACAGAATGTTATTTATGCAGCACACAGTGTTTCATGTTTCAAATTTTATATAGGCAAAACAAACCGGAAACCAAAAGAGAGAGTGAAGGATAATTTGTATTGCATGAGAAGAGGGAATGATTGTAGTGCTTTAGCAAAACACACACTAACAAATGGCAACACACATACATTTGTATTACAAGTTTTACAAGTTGTGAATGAGAGTATGGGGGGGTTTAGTAAATATGACTGAAAATGCAGAATTACAGTGGATTTTAAGGTTAGGAGCGCACAGGGCAATGGGTCTGAATGACTATGTATCCCTAAAACCAGTATTAAAAGCAAAGAAAAGTTGATAAATGTACCATTCTGCATCTTGGTATTTTTACTGTTATTTTTTATGTGCAGTTTTTAGACACTATTGCTTTAAAAACAGATGCCATGTGGATCAATTTGGATTCTGCATTGTTGTGTTAATTGATACTGAAATCTAGTATAAAAGAAGTCCATTTGCTTTACTTTTTGTCTGATGAAGCGGTGGTGAACACTGCGAAAGAGCTAAC
The DNA here is from genome assembly GCF_019279795.1 of Protopterus annectens. Taxonomy (NCBI): domain Eukaryota; kingdom Metazoa; phylum Chordata; order Ceratodontiformes; family Protopteridae; genus Protopterus; species Protopterus annectens. The sequence goes on from NC_056743.1 coordinate 510,078,440, forward strand.
TTTTAATAAAACTTGTGGATTTCACAACTGTTGAGCCTTGCCTTTCTGCCTGTTACCAGCTGTGGTTTTGCTTGGAAAACTGAACAAGTCGGTGAAGAAAACAAAGTTCCAGATGGTAACACTGCAGTCTATACTGCCCTTTGTGGGACAAGATAATTGTATGTGCTCCATAGATCTTCAGGATACGTACTACCATACAAAGATGGACAGGCACTCTAGAAGATATCTGGCTTCCGGAAGGGAGCCAGTCACTACCAATTCAGAGCTCTGCCCTTTGGCCTCACTACAGCCCCAAGAGTGTTTACCAGATGTATGGCAGTAGTTATGGCTCACCTGAGGCATCAAGGATTCCGGGTGCTTCTATACTTAGACAACTGGCTCCTGACTGCCACAACTGAGCATCTACTAATCAGGACAAGAGACACTACCATTCATCTCTGCTCAGAGCTGGGCATTACTATAAACTTAGAAAAATCTGCCTTGTTGCCATCATACCATATTACCTTTATAGGGGCAGACAAACACAAAAGACATGGTGGCAAAACTGCCTCACAAGAGAGTTCAAATGCTGTGCCATCAAGTGTCAATATTGCTCAAGAAGAATAAAGTGCAAGCAAAATTTGTCCTCAAGGTTCTGGGTTCAATGGCAGCTGCAATAACACTAGTCCCACTTGACACGCCTACACATGAAAATATTACAGTGGCTACTTTTTTCTCAGTGGTCCATGCAGGAGTTGCCCATGTCACACAAAATTTTCATTACAAACACATGCAAGAGGGACCTACAATGGTGGCTTCAGTCAACTCAGATAACGATAGGCAGACCATTTGTTCTTCCCCAACCTGTAGCTACAGTAACCACGGATGCTTCCCAGATAGGGTGGGGGGACATTATCTGGGACAGACTGTCCAAGGAACTTGGCAAGAACATGAATACCACTTGCACATCAATATCCTAGAGATGAGAGAGGTGCTCTTAGCATTGCAAGCATTCCAGAGCTCTCTTCCAACAGGTACGATTGCAATAAAGACAGAAAAATATGTTTATGGTGTGGTACATCAACAAACAAGGTGGAACCAGATCCTATCCCCTCTGTCGAGAGGCTCAGAGAGTTTGGCAATGGGAAATTTCTTCTCATCCTTTGCTAACTGCAATGCACATCCCGGGAAAATCCAACATGATAGCGAACAAGCTAAGCAGGGCAATTCTTATGCCTCATGAGTGGTCCCTAAAACAGAAAATTGTGAACCGAATTTTTAGCAAATGGGGCCAGCCTTGCTGCAACCTCTTTGCCATGTCCATCAATTCCAAATGCAGCAGCTACTTTGCCCTAATCCCCCCAATAGGGGAGTCACCCAGGGATGCACTTGTTCACGACTGGCTCCCGGGACTTCTTTACGCATTTTCCCCATTCCCATCAAAACCAAAAGTTCTCCAGAAAGCCAGATTGTTGAGTTGCAAGCTGATTCTCATTGCTCCTTACTGGCCTCGTCAGATATGGTTCCCTTTTCTATGACCCCATCTTCAGGAGGAGCCTTGTATCCTGGACCCAGTGCCAGATCTTCTGACTCATCAGTCAGGAATGCTCCACCCATCTCTTCAAAGCCTCAAGCTGATGGCTTGGTTACTCCACTTCCCATCTTAGCCAGGCTCCCAGATCTATCTCCAGCAGGGTGACACATTCTGATTTCATTGCACAGGAATACAATTAGGAAACTCTATGCAAGCAAATGGAAGAGGTTTTCTTGCTGGGCTGGCAAGAACCATATATACCCTTTTAAAGCCCCTATATCAGCAATCCTGGAATTTTTAACAGAAACCTTTAATCAGGGTGCAGTGGCAGTCACGGTACGAGTACAACTAGCTGCTATATCAAATTACCACATAGGAGACATGGGATTTAACAATGTCCCACAGATTATGCAAAGCCTTTCTGAGGGGTGCATTCCTTTTAAGACCTCCCATAAGAGAACCACCACCTCCTTGGATCTAAATTTGGTGTTAACCTTCTTAATTCATCCTCCATTTGAACCAGCCTCCTCTTGCCCACTGAAGTTCTTATTTTGGAAGACAAAATTTTTGATAGTCATTACTTCCACTAGGAGGGTTTCAGAACTGCAAGCTCTGTCTGTTCGTCCCCCCATCTGATTTTCCACTACAACAGAGTGTCTCTAAGGACAAATCCTTCCTTTCTGCCAAAAGTTTGTTCTGAGGCCAATTTAAATCAGTCTATTGGGCTACAGTATTGTTTCCCAATTATGGCAACAAGGCAGAATATGAGCTTCACCAACTAGATGTTCATAGGCAGTTATGTTTCTACTTGCATAGGACAAAGGAGTTTAGAAAATCTGACCAACTGTTTGTTTCATTCACAGAAAACAGAAAAGGAACTTCAGTTTTAAAACTGACCCTATCAAAATGGCTTACATTCACCATTACTTATGCCTATAACTCTCAGAATAAACAGCTGCCGGGAAAAATTAGAGGGCATTCAACTACAGCAATGTCAACTTCCACTGCCTTTCAAGCTAGGCTACCTTTGGATTCAATTTGTGCTACAGCCACATGGGTTAACCCTCATACCTTTATCACTCATTACAAAGTAGATGTGGCCTCCCGGAACAGGGCATCCTTTAGTTCCACTGTTCTGAAGAGTTTATTCCCTTGAGCCACCCAAGTAAGAAGGTGCTGGGGACGGTGTCCCAACCATCAAGAATGAAGGCGAGATAGGACAACCCAACAAAGAAGTTATGTACTCAACATAACGTTTCATGTTTGTTGTCCATAATCTCACCTTCATTCTTGCTTCCAACCCTCCTTCCCCCTTCATGGAGGATCTTTTTAAAACTGGCTGTAAGTTCCTGATTCCCTTCATGCCTTAGGAATTATGGGCAGAGGATCTGTTGTAGTAGTTGTATTGGGTTGCATAGACTAATGATTAGTTGTCTCAAACAAGATCTGGATAACCGTTAGGCATCTTGGGATAGTATGTAACCTCGAGCCAGTGAAAGCTCTCGAGTTTTAGTATACGTCCGAGTCGGAACCAATGCTCGGTTCTGAACCCAACCATCAAGAATGAAGGCAAGATTATGGACAACAAGCATGGAACATTATGGTGAGTACATAACTTCTTTTTTTTTTTTTACTACACCCCCTTTACATAACTACTTATCCCACTATAGTCTATCAACATTTTCTCAACCTCTAAATCAAAATCTGAACCCTGTAATAGCCAGTACATCTGGCCACTTCTCCCGACTAATACATCTTCAACCATGCCTATCTCAGTAATTTCTGCTCTACTCCTGCTTCCACTATTCATCCTACTCTCTAGAACATCACCTCCCACACTCTTAATCCCTCATCATAAAGATCCCACCAACCCACACACACATACCTTCTCATCCGCAGCAATCCATAGCTATCTCTGCATTTATCTTTCCCATATATACCATATCCCCTAAAATAAAAATTCCTCCCTCTCACCCACAAACATCTAAAACCAAGGTAAAGTAGCAACACCTACCTACTAAAAATGAAACCTCATTATTTCCTAATGACCCTGCTCTTATCAGGTGACATACATCCAAAATACAGTACCTATTACTAACTACCACCCTTCTAAATACCTCTCCCAAATCTACTCACTCATCCACAACTAATAAACAAACCTCATTTTATTCTATCAATACTCAAAGCATCCTTAAAGTAAGCCAATTTCATGCATGGTTATCTCATCATACCCTAGATGTTATTTCTGTAACTGAAACTTGGTTAAAACCCCAACATCTAAAGACATTCTTCCCCCTGGATACAATATACTTTGCCTAGACCACTTAAACAAAAAAGGTGGTGGAGTTGTAATAGTTTACTCCAACAACCTCACACACTCTCATCCTAAGGAACCAATCCCCTTCCTTTACACCTGCTGAAGTACTGGCAGCTAACCTTAAGCTCAACAACTATAATGCCATTACAGTAATATTGATCTATATTCCAGCAGGGGATAACATTCCCCTACTGGAAAGTATGCTCTCATATCTCTCTCAAACCATCCCTAACGAAACCATCCTCCTTCGAGATGTAAGCATTAACTGGCAAACCCTCAGCAATCTCAACTCCCCACACATCATACAAATCTTTATGGATTTACACAACTACTATCTAAACCAACCCTTACAAATAGTTCTCATTCTCCAAGCTCTCTGATACACTGAATAATCCCAGCAGCAAATACCACAATCCATAAACACTTCCTGACTCCCTGAGTGATCACTCACCAATATAAGTGTTCAGATAAAATCACCATTTCTCTCAACCATGCAGGCTTATCACTTGCCATAAACTCTCCAATTTTAACCCTGAAACATTTAGAACCCTCCTCTCTATAGTTAATTGGAACTTCCTCACCCAGCTCCCACTAGATGATGCAGTTAAAGCCTTCAACTCAGCTTTCCTTAACATCTTAAATTCATTAGCCCCACCCAGAAAAGTTTGAATAAAAGCTAACATATTACCCTGGCTATAAAATCACTCGTACACTTATGAAAACCAGATATGTGGCTTGGAAAATATGGGAACAATCAAAACTCCCTACCAAATTGCAAAGGTATAAAGAGCTTAGAACTCTAACAAAAAAAAATTCATCAACAAAGACAAAAGAGATTTTTACTATAACCCCCCCCCCCAACATTAAAATCTGATCCAAAAAAATTCTGGAATGCTATAAACCAAATACAACATCCTGGCAACCCAACTTCACCCAACCCATGTCCAGACAGGTCACCTGAGGATACAGCCAACACCTATTTCATTAAATCTATATCCAAACTATTCAAGCCCAGCCCTCACCCATTGAACACCAATACTCCTAACTTCCTCAAACTTCAACTACTAACTCTGAAAACACCTTCTCCCTCAAACCTGTTCCCACTATCTTTATCAAAACTCTAATCTCTAAGCTAAAACCATGCTCTGTATCTGCTGATAATATCTCCTTCACATTTTCTCCAGATAGCGGTCAATTCCCTTGCTCTCCCTGTATCTATCCTAATAAATTGCTCCATCTATGAATCTAAAGTTCCATCAATCTGGAAACAATTCTACACTCTACCCATTCATAAAGGAGGTAACTCTTTAGAAATCTCTACTTTCAGACCTATTGCTATCCTCTTCCTCTCTCTCTAAAGTCCTGGAGAAATGTATACACAAGCAAGTTATGTAATATCTCATACAGGAAAAACTGCTCACTCCCACACAGCATGGTTTTTGACCTAAGCATATCACCACCACAGCTCTACTATCTTTCCTCAAGACTATTACTCTAGCCAAAGAGGATCATAAACTCATCTCTTGTCTATTCCTTGACCTCTCTAAGGAGGCTTTCAACACCCTCACTCTCTGCTACTAAAAAAACTAACAGACCTTAACTTCCCTCCTGATACAGCTGCATGGGTATCTAGCTACCTCAATGACAGACTGCAATCAGTGAGATGGCACTCTGCACTATCTACTCCTCTTCTGGTAAGAATGGGCATCCCCCAAGGGTCCATTCTTGGACCACTACTTTGTAATATCTTCATCAACTTACTCTACTCGTCTTGTCCTCAGTCCTCCATTGTTCAATATGCGGATGATTCTAGTCATCACTATTGCCAACTCACCCTCTGAACTCCTATCAGCTACCCAGTCATCCTTTAACTCAGTAGAGATATGGCAGTAAACAACCAGCTCATCCTCAACCCAAAAAAGACAAAATTGCTACTCTTTCTTCCTAAAACCATTAACCACATCAAAATGCCCTTCTCCATAATGTCCCTGAACAATATTCCTATTGAAGTCGAAACCAGCATAAAACTACTTAGCATTACCATTAATGATCAACTAAAATTTGATCTACACAAATAATTGTATCAGAAAAGCCCATCAGAAGCTAGAACTCCTGTATAAAAATAAAAAATTCCTAACCACTAATCTAGGTTTACTCTGTTGCAACCTTACCTACTACCTTGCTTAACATATTGTTCCCAAATACTCACAAATTTCATCTCCTCTCTACTTAGTAGAGTTGACATATCACAAGAGCTCAACAAACCTATAAATCTCACCACTCACTCTCCCTAAAATACTTGAACTGGCTTGAACTACTTCACTTGCTTCTAAATTTGCAGGTCCAAATCATATACTCCATTCTATATCAACCAGCTTTCTGTCCAGCTCTATCATCCCTCATTTCCCCTACAAGACATCTCCGAAGCTCATCCCAAGACCTATTAAATGTCTACAACCTCAAGTTAAAAACTGGGTACAACACATATAGCTACCACCCCTCTATGGGTATAATTTGATTCACTGAAAACTCATTTCACTGAATTTCAAAACACTCACACCAAATCGCTGAAAGCTCATTTCACTGAATCACATTTCACTGAATGTAAGTACTGCTGGGCAAATAAAATGTATATGCACTTGTCCCCACTGTAGTGCAATCCTGGAGTTAGTATATATAGTTGGGGGGCACAGCCCCCCACCTACTTTTGGTTTTATAGTGTTAGTTTTCAGGGTGAGATTCATAAATATAAAAGCTAAGTAGGTGGGGGCTAAGCCCCTCACCCCCCCAATGTGGGGGGATGTGCCCCTCGCCTCCCCCCCAACTATATATACTTACTCCAGGATCGCACTACAGTGGGGAAAAGGACATATACATTTTACTTGTCCAACAGTACTTACATTCAGTGAAATGAGTTTTCAGTGATTTGAGTTTTCCGCGATTTTTTGAGGGTGAATTGAAATTCAGTGAAATGAGTTTTCAGTAAATCAAAGTAGACCCCCCTCTACTGCATGGAACAAACTCCCACTTGAAATCAGGACTCTCACATACCCCAAACAATTTAAATCAGCCACCAAAGAATACTTTAAAAAGAATTGAACCTGCCACTGTTCTCACCCTCCCTGACCACATCCATCTTACATAGTAACCATCTATCTCCATTACTCCTTACTTTCCTCCCCTATATTCACCCTATCTCCCCTGCTCAACTTACTCTATTTCCATCCTCCATAGCTACCTCTAAACTCTCTTCCTTATCTCCAAATATATCTGGAGCTACTATCACTGTTTATGTAGTACATAGTATAAATAGTATACTGCCTATACTTTTTATTGTAACCTCCTATGCTCTTGTCTCATTTTCATTTTAAGACTTGTAAACTTTTGTGACTACTGAATGTGTTTGCTCTTATCTCCTTTTGTACTAAGGCCTGCAAATCTTTGTGACTACTAACTGTTTTTTTTTATTTTAATTTATTATGTTATGTTAAATCTTTGAACTAACTGGAGCTTTTCTCCCCGGGCCTCTGCTGAAAAAGGGCTTTAGCTCAGTCAGACATTCCCAGTCAACAAATGTAAAATAAAAATAAATAAATAAATTAAAATTAAATGGCATTTCTAAATCCTTTGTTTAACCTAGTAACAGTTATTGAAACTTATATTGAATACAAAACTTTAGAAAATATAAGATTATAATAAAATCAATATAAAATAAGAAGTTATGTACTCACCATAACGTTCCATCTGAGTAGGTGACTTCATTTGGATGCAACCTGTGGGATTCGGATCCGACCCGGCAATTCATAAGCTTTAGGATCCGAGCTCCTAGCTCCTCCCTTTACCCATAATCCCCTGCTAAGCCCTGACTGACCTCAGATTGAGTTTGCCCTGTGAATACCAGTATAACAGAATCCTGGGAAACCAGAACTAATAGCGTCATGAAAAGTCAGGGGGATGGGGGGGGGGGTGGTTGCATCCAAATTAAGTCACCTACTCAGATGGAACGTTATGGTGAGTACATAACTTCTTAATCTGAAGTAGGAAGACTTCATTTGTCTGCAACCTGTGGGACAGAGTCCCCAGCTACCTGGATCTTGGGCGGCCGTCATGGAAGGATGTTTCGGAGCACCGCAGAGCCAAAGGATGCTCTCCCTCTGGAAACAACGTCCACTTTGTAATGTGAAATGAAAGTATGACATGACGACCAAGTGGCTACTGCGCAGATATCATCTAATGGTACTCTAGATTTAAAGGCAGCAGAAGTAGATACTGCTCTTGTAGAATGTGCTGTAATTCTCTGAGGAGCTGGACTTCCTGAGGTGTCATAAGCCTGCAAGATACAATTAGAAATCCACTTTGACAAAGTGACCTTAGAGACTGCCTTACCCAGTGCGAATTTTGCAAAGGAGACGAACAGTTGATCGGATTGTCTATGACCAACTGTTCAGTGAATGTAGAAATGCAGTTGTCTATGAACATCTAAGGAATGCAGTTTATATTCTCCCTTGTTTTTATATTTGGGAAAGAAAACTGGCAAATTAATAGATTGGTTAATGTTGGCTTCGGAAGCAATCTTTGGAAGAAAGGAAGGATTGGTCCTGAGGGAAACCCTATCAGGAAAAAAGGAGAGATAAGGTGGTTTGACGCATAGAGCTTGGAGTTCTGAAACTCTTCTAGCCGATGTAATGGCCACTAAGAAAGCAGTTTTCCAGGAAAGATACTTAAAGTCCACAGAGGCTGCAGGTTCAAAAGGAGGAGCGGTTAGGGCCTGCAGCACCAGAGACAAGTCCCAAGGTGGTACGGCTTCCTTAACAGGAGGTCTTAAGAGAAAAGCACCCTTAAGAAAGGTTTTACAAATTTTTGCAGCCATGAGAGGCGTCGAGTCATGACCCACATGGTAATGAGAAATGGCTGCCATCTGTACCTTTACCGTCGAAGAGCTTGCTCCTTGTTGGAAAAGGTCTGTCAAAAAGTCTAGTACCGCAGAGAGTGGCGTGGAAAAGGGATCAAGATTTTTATGTTCCGCCCAAATAGAGAACCGCTTCCATTTGCTTCGATAAACCTTCCTAGTAGAAGGTTTATGGGCAGCCACTATGATGGCTTTCACTGGTGAAGAGATACCGGGAGTCCTTATTAGGGATGATCATGGAACTGGAGCAGCCAAGCCGTCAATTTCAGCGTGTGAAGGTTCGGGATTGGAAGCCCCTGAGGATGGGAAATGAGATCCGAAATTGGATCTAGAATCCAGGGCGGATTCACTCTGTGAGACCATACATAAGGGAACCATGGTTGACGAGGCCAGAATGGGGCAATGAGAATCATTTTGCTCCCCAAACTGCTGGCTTTCTGCAATAGTTTTTGCATTAGAGGAAGAGGAGGATAAGTGTATAGGAGACCGGGAGGCCAAGCATGCACCAGGGCGTCTCTCGGGGATTCCCCGAATGGGGGAAGTAGCGCAAAGAAGTTGTCGCATTTGGCGTTTGAGGGAGAAGCAAAAAGATCGCAACAGGGTTACCCCCAGGCGGCAAAAATCTGCTTCGCTACTAGAGAATTGAGAGACCATTTGTGTGGGGAAAGAATGGTGCGACTGAGCTTGTCCGCTAGAATGTTGGACCTTCCCAGAATGTGGGTTGCCACAAGAAAGCAGTTGGTGGAGATTGCCCATTCCCATACTCTCATGGCCTCTCGACAAAGGGGGTAGGACCTGGTTCCCCCCTGTTTGTTGATGTACCAGACTACCGACATGTTGTCTGTCTGGATAGCAATAGTTCCTACAGGAAGAAGGCTGTGTAGTGCTTGCAACGCTAATAGCACTGCCCTCATCTCCAGAACATTTATATGCAGGGAGGTCTCTGAACTGTTCCACGTGCCTTGGACAATCCTGCCTGCTGAATGCCCCCCCACCCGAGGCGAGAAGCGTCCGTGGTCACCGTGGTCTCCCTGTTAGGAGGTCCGTCGACTGGAGCCACCAGAACAGGGAGCTCTTGCATGCTCTGCTGATGGCTATCGGGCTGTTGAGAGGAAGGTAAAGCGGGGACCATTGGACCTGGAGGGTCCATTGAAGAATCCGCATGTGTAGCCGAGCATGAAGGAGGAGTGGGATGGCTGCCGCCATTGAACCTAGGGCCCTCAAGACCATAGCTGCAGTCGGAGCCGGTTCTAAGATGGCCGTGATATGACACCTCAGGTTGGACAGTCGATCTGGAGTGAGGAATGCCCGCATGTTTCTTGTGTCCAATCTTCCTCCTATAAAATCTATAAGCTGTGTGGGGGCCAAGGAAGATTTTTCTCGGTTTATGGTGATGCCCAGCCGAGGGGCTATGTGAAGGAAATAGTCCCTGGCTGAGCACAGTAGATGCCTTGATGACGCTGTAAGGAGCCAGTCGTCCAGGTATGGAAACAACTGAATTCCCTGGAGTCTCAGGTGGGTCGCTACCACTGCAAGTACCTTGGTAAACACCATGGGGGCAGAGGTGAGACCAAAGGGAAGGACCCTGAACTGGTAGTTTTTGGCTCCCAGCCGGAAGTGAAGGAACCTCCTGGATCATCTGTCCATTAGAATGTGGTAGTACGTGTCCTTGAGGTCTATAGAGCACATCCAATCGTTCTCCCGCAAAAGGGGGAGGATAGATTGTAAGGTGACCATCCGGACCTTTTGCTTGGTTACAGACAGGTTCAGTTGTGACAGGTCTAGGATCGGTCTTAAGTCCCCCGTCTTTTTTGGCACCAAGAAGAACCTGGAGTAAAACCCTGATCCGGTCTGATCTCGGGGGATGCGTTGGATGGCTTTTTTTGTTAGCAGCTGTGCAATTTCCACAGTTGCTACCTCCCGTTGATCGGGTGGTACTTCGGGGAGGTTTTTGGATCTGGGAATACTGTGAAGGGGGATTGAATAGCCTCTGGATATCACTCAAAGCACCAAACGGTCTGATGTGATTGACTCCCATGATGTCAGGTGCCTCGAAAAATGCCCCACGACGGCCTCCAGAGAGGAGCAGCCGGGTAACCCATCAGGGTTGCTGCGTGGGTCTGTCAGAGAAAGGTTCTCTGGACCCAAAGTTCCTAGGATCCCCTCTGCCTCTAGGACGGCAACCTCCCTGTCCTCCTCTGCCATGGAAGGACTGGTTGTCTGGAGCAGGTTGTGATTGCTGCGATTTCCGGAACCACATCTTCTTCTGTCCCTTTTGGTTCTTCAAGAAGGACCTCTGGGGAGCTGAGAAGCAGACTCCAACAGCAGACAGCGTCTTCCCGTCCTTTTCACTCTGGACAAGCGTTTCGCGAACTGTTTTGCCAAAAAGGGCAGAACCATCGAAGGGGGCATTCGCGAAGGTCGCTTTGAAGGACTCCGCTAAGTCACAGTGGCGGAGCCAGGCCTGGCGTCTCATAACAAGGCCTGATCCGCTCGCTCTAATGGCTCCCTCTGTTGCATGAGATAAGAGCCGCATAGACGTATTAGACACTGCTCTGAGAGTGGCCATACAGGTGGAGTACACTTGTTTGTCCTCCGCCGAAATGGACTCTGGGGGAGATGCAGCGTATTCCTTAATCAGGTCTCGCTGCATCCTGATCATGTGTGCCATATAGTTCAGCGCCCTCAGGGAGAAGGTTGCTGAACTAAAGACTTGCTTCCCAATGTGATCCATCGAGTGGGATTCCTTGCTCAGGGGATGCATAGAGGGACTCTCCTGAGCCAATTCCCTCTTTGTGGCTGCAGCCATCAGCATGGCATCTACTGGGGGTCCCTTACTCCAATGTGTACGGTCCGATGGGGGACTAAGAATGCGGTCCGGACGTTTGGGAACAGGCTCTACAGTGTCCGGGTCCTTCCACGGTCTGTTGGCAATAAGGTCCACCAGAGGGTCGGCAGGAGGGGACACCCAAGAGGTAGACAGGCCTGCCTCCAAGAACACAGACTCGTCCGAGGAGGCCTTGGGGCAGACCACCCCCCCCCCCTGATCCTTAACATTTCCATAATGTCTCCAAAGGAGACATATTCTGGGGGTGATCTTGGGGAGCCCTCCCCTTCCTCCAAGTCCGTGTCTTCAGTAATAGACTCAGGGGAGTCCACGTGCCTCCTCTTACACTTATGCTTATGAGGCACTGCCTCGGGGGGACTGTCCGAGGAGTCCTCGCCAGCAACCAGTTGTTCCAAAGGAACCACTTGGGACATTGAGGTGGGCTGTCCCTGAGACCGGCTGATGGGAGCCTGGCCCAGCTGCGAGGGAGTGCGGGATGGAGCCGAGACAGGGACCGGGGGTCCGGATGTCCTCGACAGAACCCTCTCCACAATGTTGAAGGCCGAGGGGGAGCAGACTTCTCTAAGCCCAGAGAGCCGACCCCCACTCGGATCCGACGAATGGATCAGAACCGGAGCCGAGACCGTCGGATCCGAGAGACCGGTGCGCTCCGACTTAGACGGAGTCGAAGAGACACCGGCTCCCTCGGATCCAAGGCTAGGCCCACGGCTCCGGGAGGTCAGGTCCGAAGTACCCGAAGCACTCAAGGGAGGGATCGGATCCGAGGTGCGCCGACCAGTCGGATCCGACCCACCCCCGGGTCCAACGCTGCCCAGCTCCGAAAGCTCTGAACCAGGGAGTCGGGTCGGAGAAGGAGCTATTTGGGTGAAAAAAGGGGTTGAGGCCCCTCCCCGGATGGGGGGTGGCCAGGAGCACTCCCATCTGCATCTGGGCCTGGATGAATCGCCTCATCATCCGGTCCATATCAGCGTCCGACATAGAAAAGGTTGACCTCGATGAGGCCACCGAGGCGGATCTAGAGTGTCGCCTTGATGACCTTGACAAAGGTCTAGTCTCCACCTCCTCGGGTCCGGGAGAGAACCGAGGGGATTGGAGCCGAGGAGGAGATTTAGAAGCCAGAGGGGAGGCACGCTTAGGCGGGGGGGCCAAGACAGAGGCCTCGGCCCACCGCTTATGGTGCCCCTCCCTGTGCCTCTCCTTTTCCCTCCTGGTCTCCCTATCCTCCGGTTTCTTGGCAGGAGATTGAGTCCCTGCCGGAGGAAGGGAGACCGAAGTAGCCACTGGTGTAGCAGGGGCCGAGGCCGAAGCCGATTCAGGAGGGAGAAGTCCCGCCAGAACCAACTTCGACCTCCGCTCCCTTAAAGCCCGGGGGTTGAACCCTGCACAAATGGTACAACCAGGTGAAAGGTGTTCAACCCCCAGGCATTTAAAGCACAGAGTGTGGCCATCAGCTGGGGAAAGCTTATGGCCACACTCAGTACATTTAGAAAATATTGCCTTGGGGGCTTCAGACATGGCTACGCCCTAACAGGCCCTAAAAAAAAAACACACACACACAACTAACACACACTACTGAACACCCGAGAAAGGTTAACTAAAAGAAGGGAGGAAAGCCTAATCAAACACACACTAATTTCTGCTAAAGTATGAAAGGAAATAGTCAAAAATATTTCACCAAATCTCTTTGCTATGGAGCTCGAAAAATCCCGTCAGCTACTGAACGCGGCAAACGAAATCTGAGGTCAGTCAGGGCTTAGCAGGGGATTATGGGTAAAGGGAGGAGCTAGGAGCTCGGATTCTAAAGCTTATGAATTGCCGGCTCGGATCCGATGTCGGATCCGAATCCCACAGGTTGCAGACAAATGAAGTCTTCCTACTTCAGATTATATTATTTCAACCTTTTTGATGGAGAGGAACATAATTTGAATTGTGTGGTTACTAAACTCACCCTTACAACCCATCAGCTTTTTCTTTTAAAACTGGTGCTACAGAAATAAATTCAACCCAACCTATCAGCTTTTTCTTTTAAAACTGGCTCTGTAGAAATAAAGTCATTCAACCCGGGTTGGAAATTTGCAGCTAATCTCAGTTGCCATTATAGTTCCTTTCCATTACATCCGGGTTGAATAGCTATTTCTATAGCACCAGTAAAGAATTTCTTAGATTTAGATTTGGCATAATCTAACACATAATTGTTGACCCGAGGGGGGGGGGGGGAGAGTGGAAAATCTTTTGTATAAAAAGAAACTACAATAGCAGCTGAGATTAGCTGCAAATTTCTCACCCATGTTGAATGGCTATTTCTATAGCGCCAGTTTTAAAAGAAAATGCTGATATTTTGTAAGGGTGGGTTTTGTAACCACACAATTCAAATTACATTCCTCTCCATCTACAAGGTTGGAATACTATATTTTATGTTGATTTTATAGTAATCATATATTTCTAAGGTTTTGTATTCAATATGTTTCAATAATCGTTACTTGGTTAAACAAAGGTTTTATGAATGTTGTTTAAAAATCAGAGTGGTTTATTTTTACTTGTTATTTTATATTTAGTCTTTGTATGGGAAATCACATGATTAACATATACCACTGTTCATTGGTGGATTTCTAGCCTGTTGTGACTGCTCGCAGTATATTTAAACAGTTTTGTAATACAGTTACTATATTCTGATGAAGTCCCCAGAGCAGTAGGGACGAAAGTGCTCAATATCTTGTGTTTTTAACATTAAAGTGGATCTTTTATCTATTGTTAGCCTCTGTTTGGTGCGTTTTTTTGTTTTGTTTTATTTGTGAAAATACAGACTATACTGAAAACTGATTTGGTCAAATGGAAAACTGAAGGGGTTCAATTTTTAAAAGCAAATTGAAACCTGCATTTACTATTAGTTTTATCAAACACTTTTATGCATCAGTAGCCATTACAACAAAATGCAAATATTTTATAATCTTGATGAAAATGACAGACTGAAGGATGTGACTGACTGCATTCACAGGTCTACCACATGTGACTCCAAACTAATACTGAGTAGTTAACTGTTAGAAGTACTAATGAAGGTAATGATTCATAATATAGCACCAGTCATGTCATCTGCATTTAACACAGCAATGGGATGATATAGTCCTGCTTTCTGAGGCCTTTAGTGAGTATATGAATCACGATGAGTTTTAACTAACCTAAAGTACATTGAATATTTAAGAATGACACTATCATCATTCAGTGACTGCTTAGGCCTCGGTGTCTTGATTGGAAATTATTTTATTAAATTTATATCAAAATGAAATTTAGTAAATGAAACAGACCACTGTTTTATTGGCAAATAGTTTACAACTGCCATCTGGGCAAAATTAATCTGTATAAAGTGTAGTATTGTGCAAGTTTATCTATAATCTGCTGCATCTTGGTTATGATATAATCACAATATTAATATGGTTTCTATTGTAATGTATTACAAAGAATTTATCATCTCTATCAGCATTAAGATACTTGTTTCTCCTATATAGTATATTTGAATTTACACACTGTTCTTGAAAATTTTGAGCCTGAAATGTGTAATTTTGAAAATATACTTGTCATGATTAATTTAAGTAACATTTCAAGATTTATGAGCTTATCTTGTAAGACATTCAAATGCTCTATATTTTACTGTTGGGTTAATGGGGAACACAATTAAAGCAAAGTTAGAAATATACTTTAAAAACTGCTCAATGATGAGAGAAGTAAATATCTGTTCTGATTATGATACCACTGCAGTCCCTGAAAGTACAGTTGTAATGTGCTGTTAACAGTGAGTACCTGTAGCAACAATGCTGCAGAGCTTTGTACCAGCTGCAGCTAATCATTTTGGTTCCATGAAACCCAGTGTAAAAAGCACTGCTTTAGCTGAAAAGGGAAATAAACATGGTGTAAACAATCCTTCACAAGCTATTAACTGCTTATTCAATGAGCAATTTCTCAAATAGAAACATAGCAGTTTAAAAGCAGCAGACACCTGGTACTTAAAATGTCAGTTATAAAGGATTATGCCTAAATGTCACACATCATATATAACATCAGACTGCCCAAAGGGGAGGAGCAAAAATGATACTAAAAAAATGGTTGAGGACACTTACTGCTTGTGCGTCTCAGTTGCTCCCTCTTTTTGAACATGCTTCCCAGCAGGTTTTTTCTTCTTCTTCATTTTATGGTGTTAAGAAGCTCCTTTGTTCTTAAAGTATTTTCTTATACTTCAACTTTGAATCTTTTTTTCTGTTAAAGTCACTACCTAAGTGTTACATAGCCTTAATGAATTTTGAGTACAACTCAAGTGTGTGCAAGTTCAAGCCCTTAAAATAACACCTGTGTGCAGAACTTTTTTTTTTGTGTGTGTGGATATTTACCTACCGCAAACTCTTACTGGTTTGTGCAAGGGGAAAAATGTGCTGTCAAGAATGTGAAGAATCCAAAAATGTAATTCAAAGATATCTGCAAACAGGCATCCTGTAGATGCAACTAGCACATCCCATCTCCTCTTGATAGGCATGAGAGAAAAATGTTTGCACATAGACCATTATATGGTTGCACAAGCCAGTCAGGTCCAGGATGGTCCCAATGACCTTTGTCATGTTTAGCACCAAAACTAATCTTGCATATGGTTCTTGACCTCTATATTAATGGGTCCTTCTGAATAGGTCTTTTCTTCCAAACATTATTTACCTCTTGTCCTGTCTCTTGTCTGATGGGGAAAACATGCCTTGGGGATGACACAATTAAAGCCATCTAGGAATTTCTGGATATAATATCCCTGACCAACTAGTACCAAGTGATTTTAACATTCTTCACAAGAGTGGGAGACATCTCCCACATTGCCGTCCAAAGGAAGCAGCTGAGGAAACTCTTCAGCAGTGCTACTGCTCAACCCATGGGTTGACCATGGCCTCCTGATTAATAACCTCTGCTTCTACAGTTTTCATTGAAATTAAAATGGTTTTGTCCTCTGCTGCTCCCCTTTGATAATTTTACTCCATCCATCATGAAAATCATCAGATGATGGCTCCTCTGTATCTTTGTAAAGGACATTTGCTGAGAATGGAATGTCACCAACAACTGTCAGGATTTTGTCCTGCTCCTCTATATCTTTAAGATGCTTACCAAACCGATCTCCTCTCCAAAGAGATGTTATTCTGACAAGGGAGAGTCCAAGTACCTCATCTTGGTGCCTGTGTGAACTGTGAGCTACAGTCACTCATTCTAGTGTACCACAATGTCAGACACTGTAGCCCCTGCCATACCCTAAGCCATGTTATTTATAAACTGGACAATGTGGCTGATTAATTAGAGGGGGTAAAAAAAAAAAAAAAAGCAGGCCTTGAATTTCTCATTCTGTAGGGCATCTGGTAACTTGGGCATTTCATTAGTGACCCTGCAATAAAGATACACCATGTGGGTTAAGCAGATCATTGCCCTGGGATAAAGGTGTTAATGCACTCACTTTCCTAACCTGTCCATCATTCTTATTTACTTGCCTTGTGGACAGACTGCAGAGCTCTAATGAACATATAGCATTTTTCCAGAGCTGCTGCTGCAGTAGGATCTAGCTAGAAGAGGGGTCGCTGGCCAGACTGACCAGTCCCGAGAAATGTGAAAATGCCTACCCAACTTCCTAGGTTCTAGGGCTACTATATCTGGTTTGTCCTCAACTACCTTGCTGGCAGCTTTATGTCTGTCCACCAAAGAAGGGGCTACCCAAAAGGTCTGGGTTGAACTTGCAAGCCTGTCACAGTCTAATTTGCAGGAAGGAGGACAGGGTCTGTGCATGACCCCTTTGCAAGAATGAAGGAACTCTCCAAACATGAGAGTCCATTCAGGAGCTGACCCAGAGAAACCAGCTACTCCACAGGGAAATTGATGAGTCATGATTTGAACAAGATCTTTTGTGGAGCACTCAAACAATGAGAAGTTTGCCTAGTGGCTTCTTATGCCACAAAAGACTGCAAAGGACCTCTCTGACATGACTGTGGCATAAAGTGACTGGAATCAGCAGGTCAACTAGACATTAAGAGCATACTCTGGGCATAATGCAACATGTGTACCAGCACAGGTTGCTTAATTCTAGGTATAGTGTGTACTGGCAACAACTGCACTGTTGGAATCCAACAAAGCCCACTTTGGTTCACACTGGGATGTCACTGCTGAGATAGCAGCTGTTGGGAGGATGCCATAGTCAATACTGCTGGATACATCTGGGTGATTGATACTAGACAGGTGGGGAAGACCACCAATGACAGCAGACCCTGTGTATATGTATCATTGTAGAAGCTGGGGTTGAAGGAGAAACAGATTAATAATTCCAGGATCCCAGATGTTCTAATGTCTGCATAACATATTCCTACACAAAGTGTCTCTGTTATGTCCCATGAAGTCTCACAAACCTAGTATGTCAGTATACTGGGTCCAACAACAAATAATTAGGAAACTTCTCTGTGTGGAAGATACATGATTCCCTAGAGTTCTGGCACCTAATAAATACAATTTTCATCACATATTCCTACCTTTTACCAAAAGTAATCATGCTGATATGACAGATACTAAGTGGCGAAGCCAAGCATCACTGAAGTTAGGTCATACTGCCTAAGAAATAGCGGCATTGCTACAGAATGGTCATGGAGGGGCCTTAAATATAGCAGTTTGATAATCAGCGACATGATATGCACTGGGCGATGACTGAGCTGGACAGAAGATAAACAATGGCAGCTCTGGAAAATGTTCCAAGGGTCTTGTTGCTGAGGGATGGGGTACTAGATGCCTGTCATCTCTTGCCCTGCCTTTTGTATTGTCCTAGCTATTGTCTTGTGGTATATGTCTCGTTTCAGTGGCTCAAAGAGTGAGACCATCTATGCTGTGGGGTCTGGCTATGGTCATCAAGGATTCTAGATCCTGTCTGTATAATGTCTTGTGAAAAACAGACTGGCAGCTGTTTCAACAAAAGCACTGTCAAGGAAGAGACTGACTTTCTGGTATGTTTGAGTTGGAAGACTTCAGTTCATGAAGCTTGTTTAGACAGTGATTCTGATTGAGGCACCCATGTTTTCTTTACCTTGGCTTTGAGGTAAATGAATGGCTTTGCATGAGAACACACCTGATTTTGTTGGGAGATGAGACAGGACAGGTCCAGAATCTTAGATGTGGCTGAAATCTTCTTCTTCTTGGGACCCAAACAACAGTCATTTTTACAATGTGGGTGACAAATTTATCTCAGCATTGTTTTCTGATTAACACAAAGAAAAAGGACAACCTGGTATATCACTCTGCTAGGGAGTAAAGACAACAAAAATATCCATTGCTAAGTGCGTATTCTCACTGCAAGGGCACACTAATGGTTTCAAAATAGTTTTGATGGGGAAATATAGGCTTTGGGGCTTGCATGCCTAAAGGGGTGGAGGGCTGGCAAAAAATATACATCACACTAAAAGATAAAGAAAAGATGGTTCCCTGAAAGAACACGAACAATTCTAAATATGGCTCTGATAGGAGTGGATTTTGTAATAAAATAAAATTCTGAGACAAAATGACTCAAAAGAACTAATCTAAGTAACTCAACTTGATGTGCTACAAAGATGAAATGGAGAGAATAGAAATGAGTAACATCATGGAAGCTGGGGGTGAAAGAACAGGCTGACAAATTCAAGGGACTTAGTGGTCATGATATCTGCATCACATATCCCTCACCTTTTACCAAAGATGGACAACTACTTACTAGATTTAAATTTTCCCTCCAAGTTCAGAGCTCATATCTGACAGCGCTCTCTCTCTCTCTTCATTCATTCATTCTGTGTTTCCATAATCTATACAAAAAAGAACCAAAACATTTGAATGGAACTGTCCCTACATTAATATTCCAACAAACTGCAGATGTCTGCAGTTCTCAGAAACAATAAGTATCAGCAGGAAAGCATGAAAGCTGAATACATTGCACATTAAAAGATATGATTGCTAGAGTGCCACAATGCATTTTCTTCATTGTTCTAAATTTAAGTGATCTATTTTTTAATAAAATAGTTTGTAAACTTAAGGATATGACCAAATAAATGTATTTAGCCATTGGTGACATCACAGCAGAGATACCTTAGGAATCCATCTATAAAAACTTCAATGGATATGTCTCCATGCATGCAGAGGACTTGTTAATTATAGTATATGGGCACTCTCTGAACCTAACCCGTACGCTGGACTCACCAGAGATTCTGTAGGTTTATGTGGGATATGGCTTAAAGAAGCTTACAAAATTATTTATCAGACCTGCGCAGTACATCAGAACTGTGGGCAAAAGCAACGGAGAATGCAAGATCTCCGTTGCTTTTTTTTACTGTCTCGCTAAGTTAAATGGGTTTAACATAGTGAGACAGCTTTAAAATAAGCAACGGATATCTCCGTTGCTTATTTTAAAGCTGTCTCACTATGTTAAACCCATTTAATATAGCGAGACAGCTTTAAAAAAAAAAGCAACGGAGATCGCAAGATGTCCGTTGCTTTTTACACACTGTGTCGCTATGTTAAAGGAGTTTAACATAGCGAGACAGCTTTAAAAAAAGCAACGGAGATCTCTTTTTTTAAACCTGTGTCGCTATGTTAAACTCTCTTAACATAGCGAGACAGTGTTTTATACTAACGGAAAAAGTCCGGGCGACCGGACCTTTTTCCGTTAGTATATTGAGGGATTTACAACGGGCACGCTGGTTGGGCTGGCCAATCAGCGTGCACGTTTTAGGGTAGGAATTGTATAATAGTTAATTACTCACAACATGATGTTAAAGAGTCAGGAAGAATATTTGCCTTTTTGAAGATCTTTAATGCTGGGCATCCTTTAGAAAGGATTTAAATAGGTTTGCTGATACATAAGCAGAAACTGCAGAAGGGGACTTAGATGGACAAGTATGCAAATTTTGACTTGGTGAGACTGCTGCACTGATCCAACCAACAATTCTCATTTGCTCCAAGTAAAATTTCATTGCAGTAAGCTCTAACCGGGAAAAGCCGAAAGAAAGAAACAAACAAACTGTTGTTTGGAAGAGGACTCATTAATTAAAATGTTGTCCTTCAGAGAGAGATTAAATGCCTTGAAATTAAGATGCAGTACTCTGACCCATGACTGATTAATAAGGACTTTAACAGAAAGGAGCCATGTAGGTACAGTATAAAATTTCAAGGCAGAACCACAGTTCGGATCAGGACATTGCTAAAGGAATGAGACTGGCTCTGCCCTCTTCTGCTTTTGAGAAATACTTTCTGGATTGGAGCAAATGGATGAAAGACCTACAGAAAGGTTTGGATCTACAGGCATGAGAATATACAGATTTCATAATCTCTCTTACAAAATGAAGAAAAGTCTGGAGCTGCTGCCTCATGTGTGGGAGCTCTAACTTCCAGCATTATATCACTTTTGTCCAACTTCCTGAAAAATCTGTGGATCTAGTCATCAGCCAGGAGCCACAATGTCATATGCATAGAAGTTAGAAATAACGTACGAGTCATGTGAAAAGGTGGGCCTGGGCAGTCATGGGTAAAGCTACAGCAGAAGAGCACCTGTATCTCCATGTCATATGCCTCGGATAATGCAAGAAGAGAGCCATAGCTCTGCCATCTAGCAGCTCCCAGCACCAATGTTATGCCAGGTACACCTAAATGTGGTATTCCTTGTCTAACTCCACCATACCGTCCCATCCCAAGGCACCTGCATCTTGGAGTGCTAGCCAAATATGTCTGTTAGGGCCTCATCCCTCAGGATGGGAACACCTTCTAGGCCCTCAAGTATGAGCAATTCAGTGACTGGGATAGAGTGGAGAAGCCAGGGACATTTTCCTACAGTTAGCTGGATTTTTCAGTTCAGCCCTGCTCCCTACTGATATGCTTGGCTTACATCCCTAAGATGGGCATACAGTAGTGCTAAGAGACCCCTCCCCACATTGTAGCATTGTCTGTCTTTGCCTACCTTCTGCAGCACTAGTACTCGGAATGAACACAGTATCAGTTTTGCCACCTGGGCTCATGAAACACCCATACCTCCAGGACATCCCCACACCCTTCTCTCTGGAAGAGGGAAGCAGAGAATACCTTAAAATTTATCTTCCTTCTGACTAGCTCTAGTAAGTGCCTGACCTGCTAATTTTAAGCTCGAGTCAGCTGAGTCCTAGTCAAGGTATTATTTTTCTACACAAATGTAGTGAACACATAAGGAGAATACTGATCCTCTGAACACTTAATACTGAAAAGGCGGAAAAATACTTTTGAGTACAACAGAAATGCAATTTATTGAAACTCTGCAAGCAAATCGGAGGCATTATGTGTAAGCAAGTTATGGGACAAAAAGCATAAAACAGCAAAGCATGCCAAAAGATTTTTGCGAAACTGCATATATACAGCAAAAAGATTAAAATGGCATGAGTCTACAGTCAGTAATTTAACTGTAATCTGCAGGTCAAGTAAATTTTAATGTGCACAGTTATTCTAGGCATAAAGCCTACGCTTGTAGATCAGTGTGTGTGATGTACCTTTAAGAAGCATTCCGGTCAGTGGGCACATGCATATAAGTACTGATCATGTGCAAGCAGGAGTGCCATTTTGAGTGAGCAGACAGAATGAAAGCATGCATGTCTGTAGTAGTCAGTTGGATAGTTTGTTTAAGTTTAATGTTCTTGCCATCCATCCTGATGTGTTTGTATGCAATAAACTACTTGAACACCCAGGCCTCATCATTTATTTATTATTTATTTTATTTTACATTTGTTGACCGGGCTAGTTTAACTGGATATATGTCCATTTTCAGTAGAGGCCCGGGGAGATGCGCTCCATATAAACAAAGAATATTAGCAACTTCAGGTACAATAATAAGGAGATGAGGTGCATGGCAAGGAGAGGGTTGACGAAGGCTAAGGATAAGACAGATGAAGAGTTTTATGAAAGGTTGGACACTAAGGAGGGAAAAAGGACCTGTAACGATTGGCTAGACAGAGGGACCGAGCTAGGAAAGATGTGCAGCAGGTAAAGGTGATAAAGGATAATGAGGGAAACATTCACAAGCGAGGAGAGTGTGTTGAGCAGATGGAAAGAGTACTTTGAGGGGTTGATGAATGAAGAGAATGAGAGGGAAAGAAGGTTGGATGATGTGGGGATAGTGAATCATAAATTGCAATGGATTAGCAAGGAGGAAGTAAGGATAGCTATGAAGAAGATGAAGAATGGAAAGGCTGTTGGTCCAGATGACATACCTGTGGAAGCATGGAGGTGTTTAGGTGAAATGGCAGTGGAGTTTATAACCAGATTGTTTAATGAAATCTTGGAAAGTGAGAGGATGCCTGAGTAATGGAGAAAAAGTGTTTTGGTACCAATTTTTAAGAATAAGGGTGATGTGCAGAGCTGTAGTAACTACAGAGGGGATTAAACTGATCAGTCACAGCATGAAGTTATAGGGGAAAGTAGGTTAAGAGGGTAGTGAGACCAGCTATGTTATATGGGTTGGAGTCCATGGCAATGACAAAAAGGCAGGAGTTAGAGCTGGATGTGGCAGAGTTAAAGATGTTAAGATTTGCAATGGGTGTGACGAGGGTGGACAGGATTAGGAATAAATATATTAGAGGGTCAGCCCAGGTTGGAAGGTTTGGAGACAAAGCCAGAGAGGCAAGATTATGTTGGTTTGGACATGTGCTGAGGAGGGGTGCTGAGTATATTTATTTATTTATTTTGTATTTATTTATTCCAGTTTGATTACCGGGGAAGTCCACTGGGTCAACATGGCCCATTTTCAGTGGAGGCCCGGGGAGAAAAGCTCCAAAAATGCATAAAAAAATATTACATACAGAATTTCAAACACAATCAAGAATTTAGAAAGCATTAAACAATTTACAGAATACGATTTCAAGGAATACAGGACAGTATGAGAGTACAGTTCATACTGAAATTGATTGAAATTTAGTTTTTTTTACATTAAGTTATGCTTATTACATTTGCATAGTAAAGCAGTAATTCTTAGAGATTCCTAAACTGAGAGTTAAGGTTGTATAGAAATTGCCTGTAGTGGAGAGATTCAGGGAAGGAGAAATAGTGGTGGTGCTTTGAGTGAAAGAACTAGAGATAGAAATTAGGGCTCAATATTTACAATATTTACATGTTTTGTTGAGCAGGTATAGTTCTGGAAGTAGAAGGATTGTATAGTATTTACATGTTTTGTTGAGCAAGTATAGCTGTAGGAGTAAAAGGATTAGGTAGTATTTACCAGTTTTGGAGAGCAAATCTAGCTCTAGGGGTAGAAGTAGTTAAGTAGAGTGATAAAGCTGCAAGAGATTGTGGGGAGAGATAGATATAGTTGTAGGAATATGTCTATAGGAGGAGGATAGAGTAAATGTATCAGAATGAGGAGACTCTTCTACTAGAAGTGATCCCAGATCAAGTAGGAAGGAGGCAGGGGCATTTCCGTTTAATAGACAGGTGTTTGAAAAGTAGGGCCTATATTGGGAAAAAGATGCTAAGGAGGAAGCTACCAGGTAACAGGAATAGAGGAAGGCCTAAGATAAGGTTTATGGATGTGGTGAGAGAGGGCATGCAGGTGGTTGGTGTGACAGAGCAAGATGCAGAGGACAGGAAGAAATGGAAACAGATGATCCACTGTGGCGACCCCTAACGGGAACAGCTGAAAGAAGATGAGGTACAATACTAATTTAAGGCGAGGAATACAATTGTTATATAGCAGCATATCAATTTTTAAAGTAGCATATATTAACAGAGAGAAATGAAAACACACTAGCAAATAATAGCAGCTTCAGGTACAGTAGTATTTTACAGTGTAGAATCCAATTGATTATATAGTAACATAGCAACTTTAAAGTAGAATATAAGAAGAAGAAAGTGAAAAGTTCTTTATAGGTATGTATAGGTGAAAACATGTTCATACAGTAAAAATACTTACTATACCAGTTCATACTCTGCAGTGGTTCCTATATAAGAGTAAGTTGTTAAAGACTTTAATTAGCTTAAATGGATCTACTCTATGAGGCTAATGAAAGAGTTGGGTTAAAATGCAAATGGTGAGCTAGGAGAAGCTTAGACATAGTGGAGGGTATTATTAGTGTGGGTTACTACATGGGCATAACCAGTTGTTTTTAAGGTATTCTCAAAGTTGCTTTTTGAACAGTTGCACTGAGGAGAGAAATGAGAGTTCCCTGCGAAGCAGATTCCAGGATTTACCCCCGGTGTTGCAGAACAGTGAATCCCCAGCCTTATTTTTGGATTTAACTGTAGATACTAGAACTTTATTGGCTGAGTGAAGGGTTGTCAGTTTATTATAAGGGGTTAGAAGGCTAGTAAGTATTGGGGTGTTATTGGAAAGATACAGGATCTTGTGGGCAATAATAAGCTGTTGAAACTGAAGTTGATTATGTAGTTCCACCCAACCTAGTTGCTTTAGGCTTTGACAGTGGTGAGTTCTAAATGAGGAAACAGTAGCAAATCTGGCAATGTTATTTTAGGAGGTAGCCAGTTTGTTAAGGTTGTTTTTTGATAGGTTGGTATAAATGGAAGAGGCGTAGAGGAAGATAGAGATAAGATGGGTATGGGCAATAGCTGTTCTAGCTGTTGGAGTAAGGAAGGGTTTAATCCTGTAGAGGGAGCCTAGTTTGCTGTTAACTGATTTTATTGTTGTGTTAATATGTGTGTCAAAGTTAAGATTATGGTCTATTGTTACACATACGAACTTGGTGGTTGGGTCAGGAGATATGACAATGCCATTGTTGGATATAACTGTGAAGTCAACTGGGGAGGATGTTTGTGTGGGAGTGAAGAGTAGTAGTTTAGTCTTTTTGGGATTCGGGAGGAGGCTATGCTGTAAGAACCAGCTTTCTACTATGTTAAGCACTGTTTGGGTAAGGGACTGGAGTTCAGGTGCAGAGGTTGCTGAGCATATTAGTGTGGAGTTTTCAGCATATTGTATACATGTAGCTTGAGGAATTATTAGATTAAGATCATTGATAAAAATCGCGAAAAAGAGAGGGCCCAAGATTGAACCCTGAGGGACGCTTAGGGTAATAAGAAGGTGAGAGGATAGATTATTCTCCCAAAGCATGGCTTGTTGCCTGTATTCTAGGTAGGATTTAATCCATTTTAAAGCCTTTGTATCTAGTGAGAGAGACTTAAGTATATTCATAAGTAGCTGATGGTTAACCATATCAAAGGCTTTTGATAGGTGGATAGAGCATTGTTACAGTTTTTGTTAATGCAGTCAGAAAAGGCTGACAGTTAGCTAGCAAGTTATTTTGCAGTAAGTGGTCCAATAGTTGGCGGTGGATACATTTTTCCATTATTTTTGCTAAAGGAGAGAGTAAAGCTATTGGGCAGTAGTTTGAGAGTTCAGTTGAGTTGCCACCCTTACGAGCGACACTAGTGACATATAGTTGAAAATGTATGTACAATAATAAAGTGAATAGACTGTTTTCTCATGTGGTAGCTATGCAAGTTAGAGCATTCCAAAACACTTGGCAAATGTGCATGTATGTCTACAGGATAATTACTCAGGCTATACAGCTGAGAAATAAAGATACCAGAACAGGGTACATAGTCAGAATGAGCAAACTATAAGCAAATGTCTTCATAATTCTGAGGGCCAAAACTGGATGTTAGCATATGCAGAATGTGCAAAGTGACTTTACAAGCACTGCAAAGTCTAAACCAAACAGAAGCAGATCGATTTGGGCAAAACAGTGACTAAATGGAAAGAGGAAAAAAAAGGAACTTCAAAAGCTTCTACAGACAAAATGCTCACTGAAAAGGACTGTAGAAGAAATGTGTTAGAATTATCATCACTGCAGATTCAGAAAAAAATGCAAGGCTCAGAGACTAAAAATGATTAAGGAACTACTCTGAAATGCCTCACAATCAATGTTTAAAATTAAGTATTATAAAGTATTGGAAGTGATGTATGCTTTGTACATTGTTATGTTAGAGAAAACACAAAACAGTTGCTTAAAGAATGGGACTGCTGAAGTGATAGCTGGATGGACAGAATGAGTATACTGAATGGATTAACAGTATGGCAACTTGCGAACAAAACAAAATTATGGATCTGATGTCAGTTTTCATTTTATCCTTGATGTATGGGTTCAGTTCCGATATCGGGACTGACTTGGCTATTACTACAGCTCGTGCAGGCCAAAAACTCTTGAGCTTCACCTCTACCCACAATCCTCTCCCAATTACCTCGGATCTCATTTGCCACTTTTCCAGACAGACATGTTCGCCATAGCTCTTGAGCCAAGTAGATTTTTCTAATAATTTTTCTTCACATTTCTTCATTTTTCTATTACCTTGTTATAACTTTATCTTCCATTTTCACTACCTCTCCACCTTTCCAGTTTTAATTGCTCCTTTTGTGCACACTTCTGCGTACGTTCCACTCTCATTGTTGAGAGCCCCTTTCTGTACACTACTTTGTACCCTTAACTATCATCGTAGATAGTTTCTTCACTCTTTCTCTTCTGTTTGACAGATCTCTCTCTCTCTCTCTCTATATATATATATATATATATATATATATATATATATATATATATATATATATATATAAAACATATTGAGTGTATGTTCTGTTCTCCTTTGATGTAAGAGTGGTGTGCCCCCTTTTCCAGCCTTTTTTGTTGTTATGGCTGAAAAAACTAAGGGTCCCTCTGGCTTTAAAAAATGCCACAAGTGTGGCCATAAGATCCCTCTTTCTGATTTACACCTGTTGTGCGTTTATTGTTTGGGTCCTGTTCACTTACAGGCAGATTGTAGCATTTGCCATGGTTTTAGTCATAGGGCCCTGGTTGAAAGAAAGAAATTCTGGAAAGTTTAATTACTTCCGCCTTTGGAGAGGCCATATCTGCTGATGATAACAGTAAAACTGATGTTTCCTCTCCTTCCTCCTCTTCCTCACTGGAGAAGGCCATAAAGAGGAGGTTGTCAGTACAAACATCTCCTTTGGTGCAGACAATTAAAATATCTAGATCCTCAGTTCCTAAAAGTTCTTCGGATCCAATGGAATCTGAATCTAAGCTAATTTTGGGAGGTATGTTGCCATCTATGTTTGGAGAGGTCATTTCTGGTGGGGACCTCAAATCTTTGAAAACTATGTCAGCTCAATCGAGCCCTGCATCTTCTTCCTCTAAAAGGTCTGAGAGAGGGAAGAAGAGACCTTCCTCAACTCCAAAAGATTCCTTGGAGCCAAAAATAAAAGTGACCAAGAATACTGATAAGACATTGGACCTGTCGGCACAGACCTGATCTGTTTCGGATCACACGTCTTCAACTGCAGGTTTATTGGACAGGGATAAATCAGAGCTATTACACGCTGATCAGGCCAGCCCATTCAAACCAATTATGACTCTAGCAAGGACCAGATACTCTCCCTCTATCAATCCAGTCCCATCAAGAGTGCCATACCCCTTTTTAAGTAGACCTAAATCTTCATCTGCTTCCTCTTCCCACTCTACCAGAAGTCCCACTGAAGAAGACGAAAAGGTCCAGGATTCATCTAAGCTGTCCACCCCCACATTAGTTCCTCCTTCAACTTCAGGGCAAGTTTCACAGCCCTCATATCTGACACACCCAGTGTCTGCCAGCCCGGATCAGAGGATTTTCTTTTCTTCAGATTGGGCCTTTGCTCAGAGCTCCTCAGCTTTTTCAGAGCCAGGGAGCTCTTGACACCATAGTGAGCCTCGCAGGCTATGGATGCATTCAACCTTAGGGCCTTCTGAGCTCTCGATGCACCTTGGGGTTTCTGCACAGGTGAGCTTGGCTCTGGCTTCAACCCAAGGTGAGCTGTCTTTGGATCCTGAGAGGACTCAAATCCATAGGTAGCCTTTTGGATCGGAAATCCTTCTCTATTCAGCAGCAGTCAGACTTCAGGGCTCTGGAGAGGGCAATAGCTGCCTCTGTAGCAAAGAAGACCCACCCATTTCCACAGTCTTCCCTTCTACAGCTCTTGCACACTCATTCTGACCATGACATTCCTCAGGGACAGTGGGTCCTAAGGCCCAAGGATATCTGTAAGGATACCCCTGCCTCTTCTGATACCTCCCCAGCGTATCCCACTAAAGAAGTCCTCAAAGAGGACTTGTAAGAGGAAAGATTTGAACTCCACTGAGGAGTCAGCCACAAAAGACACCAACCTCAATGAGGAAGAAGGATCCCCTTGGTCACCTCCTAAGGATGTTCCTTCGAGGATATCTTGGAGATTTTGAAGCAGAGAGATGGCTGTCAGGCCAGCAGTCCTTCACCTGAGGAGTCGCTGCACCTGGCGGCCTTCGGATCCTGTCCATCTACCTCCTGGGTGACTCCACCCATGGACAAGCTTATAGATCTGATTTCTCAATGGGCATGGGAGAACCAAGACTCCATTGAACCTACTCCTAGGAGACCAAACAAAATACTTACAGCACCAGACAATAAATGTAGGTCAAAAGGGGTTACAGTAGATGCCGTGGTCATGGCAGCAGCTACAAGAAGGAACTCTCACAGAAAAGTTCCACTCTCCAACCTCCTAAAAAGGATTCCAGGATGATGGATAGATGTAGGAAGCAAGTTATTTTCATTGACCTTTGCCCTATGATCGCTGAATTATCTTTCCCATTTTATTAAGCTTCAGAAGGATCTGATCAAGGAGCTCTCAGATGCACTTGAGAGTGCCATAACTGAAGGAGTCCAGAAAATGGTTGCTTCCCAGCTGGCAACCCTACATTCTATAGCTAACTCTTCCATGAGGCTCATATATGCAGCTTAGAGAACGAGCAGAGTGGCGGGTTCAGGCATATCCTTGAGAAGGCATGCCTGAATGTGCCTTTGCAGAGCCTTTTAAGTGTTCGTTCATCAACGTTCCATTTGATGGCAGGTCCCATTTTGGTCCCAAGGTCAAAGATATGCTATCCAGGTGTGAAAAAGAAGGTAAGACCCTCTCTGTCATGGGCATATGTTTTTCCACCCCACAGAGACCATATCTAAAGAATCAGAGAGGTGGTGGAAAAATGTAGTTCAAGATATCACAAGGGTCTTATGACACACATGGAGTGTGTTACCCCAGAGGCAGAGGGGAAAACAATGCTGGAAGATCCCACCCTTGCAGCAGAGGAGGCCTGCAGAACCAGCAGTCCAGAGAACCTTTCTTTGCAAACCCTTACAACACTCCTGAAAGGCAGCCTGATTGTCCACCTATGGAAGCAATTAGGGGATGACTGTCCCTGCATTGGAGAGCCTGGCTAAACAACCACTGACGTATGGGTGCAGAGGATAATATCCAGAGGTTACAGAATATCCTTTCTCCACCCCCATCCACCAAACAAGAGAATCATGGACATCTCATCCAGTCAAAGGGATCATAGAGTTGTTGAGATACAGAAACTGCTAGAAAAAAGTGTCATCCAAGAGATCCCCCAGACCAGACAGGATTTGGAACCTGCTCACAAGTTCTTTTTAGTTCCAAAAAAAAAAAAACAGGGGACTGGATCTCAGCAAACTAAAGTCAGTTCAATGCAAAAAGTACCAAATGGTCATGGTACAATCCATACTTCCTTTGTTGGAACAGGGCGATTGGATGTGTTCCAGAGACTTTCGGTATGGGTACTACCATATAAAGATGGACAGGTGCTCTAGAAGACATTTACACTTCCAGATGAGAGACAATCATTGCCAGTTAAGAGCACTGCCCTTTGGCCTCACTACCACCCCAAGTTGTCTCTTTCGGCTTTTCCCAGTTAGGGGTCGCCACAGCAGTCCGCTAATGATTGGTAGTTGATTTTTACGTGCCGAGTTACCAGCACTGATGCACAACCTTCAACGAAGGTACACCCATTCATGCATTTCTCCACGCATTAGACGGTCTAGCTGAGAATTGAACCGGACAGCGTCTTATTGTGAGGCGACAATGCTACTGGAGCACCACCACCGCAGGGGTCACCTCACTACCACCCCAAGTGTGTTCACCAAATGCATGGCTGTGGTAGTGGCTCACCTGAGATGACAAGGATTCTGCATGTTTTCCTATTTTGATGACTACCTCACTTCCTCCCTGACCAGGCAACTACTTATCCAGGAAGGGACTCTTATCTACAGCTGTACAGAGCTCAGCATAACCATAAATTATGAAAACATCTCAGTTGGCAATTCCCAAACACTGGAATTTATAGGAGCAGATGTAGATATGAGTCAGAGGAATGCAAAGCTTCCATCCTCCAGGGTACGGACAATCGGACACCAAACTTACAAGCTGCTTCAAAACAGGATGGTAGCTGTCCATTATGTCCTTCAGATTCTGGGGTCTATGGTGGCAACTATCTCCTTGGTCCCACTAGCGGGACTTCACATGCAAATACTACATTAGTTACTAGCTGTTCACTGGTCAATTCTTTACCACCCCATATCCTACTAGATTCTCATCACGGGAACTTGTAAAAGAGATCGTTCCTGGTGAATCCATTCCATTCAACTAACCTAAAGGGCAGACCCTTTGTTCCCCCACAACCATGGCCATGATAATGACGGATGCTTCCCAGATATGGTGGGGAGGCATTATGTAGAGAAGATGGTCCATGGCACCTGGTCTGCCAGCGAGGCCAAGTTACACAAACATCCTGGAGATGAGGGCAGCTTTCCTAACACTGCAGGCCTTTCAAGATGCTCTCCCTCGAGGAACATTGACGATTCAATCAGACATGTCAGTGGCCTGTACGTAAACAGGGAGGGACCAGGTCATACCCCCCCCTCCCCCCATGTCAGGAAGTGCTCAGAGTGTGGCAATGGGCAATCTCATCCAACCACTTTCTTGTAGCAATGCACATTCTGGAAAAGTCTAACATGATAGTAGCCAAGTTGAACAGATCCATTCTCATACCTCACAAATTGTCCCTCAATCAGAAAGTGGCAGAAGACATCTGCTGCAGGTGGGGCCAGCCTTGCTGCAACCTCTTTGCATTCCCCCAGACAACAAATGCAGCAGCTACTTTGCCCAAATTCCCCCGATGGGGGAGTCACTGAGGGATGATTTAGTGCACGACTGGGCTACCAGACTACTGTATGCCTTTTCCCCAACTCCCTTGATTCCCAAATTTCTTCCAAAAGCAATCAGGTTGAAGAGAACAGTAATACTCATAGGTTCATAGGTTCATACTAGGCTATCTGCCCGAGGGCATTTACAAGCCTAGCCCATAGTTTTGTGGCTTACGCCACCCCTTTAGTATGGGGAACTATACCCATTATTTTGCTGTGCCTCTGTTGAGCAGTGACACTGAGGTAATCCCTGGGGTATATCTGCGATCTCCCATCCATTGGTCAAGATTTCTCTTGAACAAGGCCAGCGAGGTGCTCTGCCTCACATATACCGGGATTTTATTCCACAGCATAGGGAGTCTTTGGGTGATGAATCTATCCCTCCAGCACGTCCTATTAATAGCCGTGTCGAGGTTTAAGTCTCCGCCCTTGTGGCTCTGACGGATCTAGATTTTTGAGGTGAAGCATATTCATCAAATCTGGGTTTGACATGGCCTTGTATGTTAGGCAAAGGTCACCTCTGAGCAAGCGGTAAGCGACTGAATAGAGCTGGAGTTCTTTCAGTCGGGCAGCATAGGACAGATGTTTGAGACCCTTTATCCTTTTGGTGAGGAACTTTTGTGGCCTCTCCAGCTGCTGCAAGTGTCGGGTCAGATACATTCCGAATGGGGCATTGTACTCAATCATTGGTCTGATGAGTGATGAGTATAGGGAGACTATGACCTCCCTTGATCTAGATGAGAATCCCTTCATGATAAGGTGGGCAATGTAGAAGGTCTTCCTAACTACTTTAGCTACATGGGTGTCGAATGACAGACTACTATCAACCTGGGTCCCCAGGTCCCTGATAACTTCTTCTGTACTCAGTGGATTGCCACCTATTTGGTAGCTAGGGGTAACCTTGTTTTTCCCGAAGGGTATGACTATGCATTTTTGGCATTTAACTTTAGGCCATGGCTCTGGCACCAGTTATCCGTTTCTGTGAGACCCTTCTGAAGGATATCTGTGTCAGATGTGTTTTCTACTATGGCCCAGTTTGCAGTCATCTGCAAACTTTGTCAGCCATAACCCTCCTGTGTTTGCTTGTACTTGGAAAAGTAGATGCCAAACAAGAGTGGGCCCAGGACTGAGCCCTGTGGTACACCACTTGTGACAGGCTTTGAGTCTGACATGGCGCCAGCAACTCTGACCCTGTGGGTTCTGTCACTCAGCCAGTTTGCAACCCATCTTGTGATGTATGGGTTAACATTTAAGCTGATGAGTTTTTCAATGATACCCGAGTGGGGTATTGTATCAAAGGCCTTTGCCAGATCGAGGTAGGCTGTATGGACTGCCTTTCCCTCATCAATGGCTTTGGTGACTGTTTCAAAAAGTCAACCAAGTTTAGAAGGCATGATCTGCCTTTGACAAAGCCAAACTGGGATGGATCCAAAGTCTGCAAATTCCTATGTCTTTATTTATGAGGTCCATTATGATCCTCTCCATGGCTTTGCAGATAAGGCTTGTCAAGCTAATGGGCGGTAATTTCCAGGGTCGGTGGAGGCACCGCCTTTGTGAAGTGGGACCACAGTTGCAGTGCGCCACTCCTGGAGTGCGTATCCAGAGGTAAGACTATGATTCTATGATTAAACAGCTGTCCTAGCTGTGGGTTTAATTCCTCGTTGAGTTCGTGGAGCACACAGCTGGGGACACCATCAGGTCCCATGGATGCTGTGTTTTTGCTTTGGAGAGAGCAGTTCTCACTTGGGCGTTGGAGATGTTTGGGGGCTGCAATCGCTTGGTATAGATATCTCTCCTTTTGGGGAGGGGGAGAAGTTTGCACTGAACCTGTCAGCCAGTATGTTGGCAATGTCTGTAGGATCAGTAATCTTCACATCATTTTGAACTAGTTCTGAGCATATCTGGGAGTTTCCTCCCAGGTTTCTAACATAGCTAAAGAAGGCCTTATGATTGTCTTTAGAGTCTTTAGCTATTTTTCTCTCAAAATTTGCTTTGGATGATTTTATGAGAGCTCTTAGTTTTTTACTTATAGTGATCAAGGGTGTCTTACCTTTTAAGGATTTTGCTCTATCTTGTAGTAGCTTCCTCCTTTTGTTGTAGAGTTTGTTTATGGCTGGGGTCCACCAGAGTGGACGCTTGCCTTTGGTACAAAGAGTCTTTGTTTTGCTTGGGATTGCCTTATCCATGCAGTCGTGCAGGTGCTGGTAGAAGGCATTTGTAAGTGATTCAGCGGCTTGAGTACTGTTTTCCGTCGGCTCGGGGGCCTTAAAGGAGACCACACTAGTCTTTAGAAGTGTGAAGTCGGCTTTCGAGAAGTTCTTTACTGTGGTCTTTTTATTTCAGGTGGGGTGGGATGAGGACCTCCAGCGAGATTAGTTTGTGATCTGATCTCACCAGTGAGGAGTATACTTCGGGTGTTGAACATTGTGCTCCCATGTTCGTGATGATGAGATCAAGTATGTTTTCTCCTCTTGTGGGGATGGTGACTAGTTGTTCCATGGCATTTGAGTTTATGAATTCCAGGAACATTTGGGCTAGGGTGTTTGGGCTTGAGTAGTGTTCCCAGTCTATATTAGGGTAATTGAAGTCACCTAGTATGATGGTGTTTGGTGATACATTTATCCCCTCTAGTGTTTTCAGGAAGGCCATGTGAGGTTCCTGAGTTTGTGAGGGTGGCCTGTAACATGCTACAATTTGCAGAGCAGTCTTGCCTATGGTTAATTGCACCTGGATGGTCTCCGATGCATCGTGCGTTGCCACCAGTCTTGAGGTGTGGGTGTCTTTGATGAATATGGATACCCCTCCTTTCTTGGTATTGTCCGGATTTTGGGGCGGAACGCATGATAAGAGGTAAAACCTGATAGTGCTGGGGTGCTCTCAGGAGCCTTGAACCAGGTTTCTGTCACTGCACAGACATCGATGTTCTCCATACTGAGAAGGGCCTCGAGTGCGTGCATTTTGAGATTTAGACTTCTGGCATTGAGCAGCATTACCCTTAGTTTTTTTCCTTTTTTGTGTTCTAGGGTGGTAGGTTTAGAATTTGAGCCTTGCCTAAAAAAGGCACTATGGGGGTGGCAAGAGCCTTTGCCAATATCCGGAATCCCAGGGGTGACAGGTGCAAGCCGTCCCTTGCGAAGCAGCGTGGCTTGTCCAGCATGTCATCCCAGGCAGACAGACATTGGATCCCCTTTGAATGACACCAGAGTTTAAGCCAATTGTTAAAGCTGATCATCTTATCTCTGTATTGTGGCATCATTCTTGGTGAAGGTAGGGGAGGGGTCCTTATAATGTGGTCTTAGCAAAAGGGTCCCCTTTCAGAAAGACTTTGCAGAGTTTGTGGGAAATGACTGACAGGTTATTCTTCCCAACATGAAAATCAGAGATTGACACTAATTGTGGAGAGATGAGCCAAAAACTCGAGAATAGAGTGGATTGGTGCATTGAAAGGGGTCTATGTCATGTTGTTTAGCCAGGATATGAATCTTTTCCATTTGCCCTTAAGTTTGACTAGAAGGCTTGTGGGAGGCTAGTAAGATATGGTGGGCTGGGGAGGAGAGCATAGGGTAGTCTGGCTATCAGTGAAATTGGAGAAACCAAGCATTCAGCTTGAGGTTGGACACTATGAATCATTCCTGTTGGATGTGACAGGAGGTCTGGAGTGGGATCCGCAGTCCAAGGCTTTCCTCAGTAAATGAGACCAAAGGAAGGTAAACAAGATTTGTCATGGCCAAAATGGGACCCTTTTGCTAAGACCACATTATAAGGACCCCTCCCCTCTTTGAGACCTAAACTTAGTTCAACGTTTTATTGTTCAGCCCCCTTTTGAACTCGCAGCTACATGTGATATAACATTTTTATCTTGAAAGATATCTTTCTAGTAGCCATTGCATCTGCTAGAATGATACTGGAGATTCAGGCTTTATCTTCCCACCCTCAAGTCATTTTCCATAAAGACAGTTTCCTTGAGCACCAACTCCTCCTTTTTACCCCAAGGTTGTTTCAGAGTCCAATATCAATCAAACTGTTAACTTACCCATCGTCTTTCCTAACTTTAGTAACAAAGGTGAATACGTGCTGCATTTGATGAATGTCCACAAACAATTACTTTACCTGCACAGGACAAAAGATGTTAGGAAGGCAAATCAATTATTTACTTTGCAGGCCCTAGAAAAGGCCTTCCAGTATCAAAGTTACTTTGGCAAAATGGCTATCCAATTGCATTGCCTATAGCTACACCAAACAAGGTATGAATCTTCCTAGACCTGTTTGAGCTCATTCAACCAAAGCCATGGCCACTTCAGCAGTTTTTCAGGCTAATGCCTCCATGGACAAGATTTGTGCAGCAGCCACATTGCCTAACCATCATACCTTTATCACTCATTATAAACTGGATTTGTTCTCCAGGGGCAGGGCCTCTTTTGGGTCAGTGGTTCTGAGGAACATCTTTCCATGAGTCCACCCAAGATAAAAGTAGCTTGGGACTCTGTCCCATATGTGAGGACAAAATGAAAACTGACCATCAGATAAAGAAGTTATGTACTTACCATAACGCTCCATCTGTATTGTGGATTTTCATTTCACCTCACATCCCCACTCTCCAAATCCCCAGGCTTTGCTCCTGGTAGGGTGGGAAGCTTCATGTTAGTGGGATTAGCTATATTTCTCTATAATCCAGAAATGGTCTCACCATAATAAGTAATGTGAAATTCTCTGTATATACTCCTTCATAAGATAGCATTAACCAACAAGATCTGAGGTAACAGGGAGGGATGCATTATGGGTAAGGGGCAGTGCCCAAGAGCTTTTTGGTTGCCACGAGCTATTCTAACAGCTGACTCAGATCGGATCTGAACCCATATGTGAGGTGAAATGAAAATAGACAATACAGATGGAACATTAAGGTAAGTACATAACTTTTTCCCCTATCAAGATACCACATGAGAATTCTACAGTGGTTGATGGCATCTCAATGGTCTATGCTATACCAACCCATGTTGGATCAGCTTTTGCTCACCAATCATTGCAGAAAAGATTTAGCTTGGTGGATACATTCCAAAGAAATTCTCCGGGGCCTCCCTTTCATCCTTCCAGAACCCAAGGCCATAGTGACCACGGATGCCACCCAGATGGGGTGAGGGGCATTTTCTGGGCAAGATCGTCCAAGGCAATTGGTCCCCCTTAGAGGCCAACTTGCATATCAATGTTCTAGAGCTAAGAGCAGAGCTTTTAGTGTTGCAAGCCTTTCAAACTGTTCTTCCTATGCAAACAATCGCGATTTAGACAAACAATATGTCAGTAGTTTGGTACATCAACAGGGAGGAATCAAATTCTATCCCCTTTGTCAAGAAGCTCTCAGTGTGGCAGTGGGTGATCTCTTCCAACCACTTTCTGATAGCAATGCACATTCCAGGGAGTTTCTGATAGCAATGCACATTCCAGGGAGTTTCAGTGTGACAGCAACAAAACTGAGGAGGTATATTCTCTTCCCTCACAAGTGGTCTCTCAGTCCAAAGGTGACAGAAAGGATCTTCCATCCTCTTCCCTAAACAACAAGTATAGCAACTACTTTGCCCTGATCTCCCCTCTCCTGGGGAGTCACCAAGAGATGCTCTTCTCCACACTTGGCCCCTTGGACTCTTGTATGCCTTTCCCCCAAAACCTCTAATCCTAAAATTTTTACAGAAATCACTCAAGTTGAAGAGCAAAGTAATCCTCATTGCACCTTATTGGCCTTGACAGATATGGTTCCCCTTTCTTTGGCCTTGTCTGATTCAATGACCTTGGATTCCGGAGCTGGCTCCAGACCTTCTGTCCCATACAGATGGATTAGTTCATTCAGACATTCTGAACCTCAAGATGATAGCATGGTTCCTCCAATTCAATTAATTGCCAGGCGAATTAACCCCTCTTCCCTGATATGTCAAATTCTCCTAGCTTCTCATAAGCCTTCTAAACTAATAAATGGAAGAGATTTAACTTTTGGGCTCATAAAAGGGATACTGACCCCATTTTTTGCATCTACTGATAATATTTTAGATTTCTTAGCTTCTCTCTTCAATACAGGAGCTTCCACATCTACCATTAAAATTCAGATAGCAGCAATTTCAAATTTTCATAATGGTTTAGAAGAGCATCCCTTGGCTTCTCAAATTTTGTAAATCCTTAGGGACACTTTTGTTGAAACCTCCTTTTAAAGAATCCTACTCCACCTTGGGATCTACATTTAGTGTTGCAAACCACTGTACATTCCCCCTTCGAACCAGCTGCACACTGTGATCTAAAATATTTGTCATGGAAAACTTTATTCTTGGTGGCAATAACCTCTGCCAGAAGGATTTCAGAAACTCAAGCCTTACGTAGACCACCTTATCTGATTTTTCTCAAAAACAGAGTTTCCTTATAGACAAATCCCACTTTTCTACCTAAGGTAGTATCAGTCTACTATCAGACTATTAATTTACCAGTATTCTTTCTTAATTTTATGAACAAAGGTGAATACTACTTACATTTGTTAGATGTTCACAGACAATTACATTTTTATCTACACAGAATTAAAGACATAAGGAAATCTCACCAACTAGTTGTCTCCTTTTCAAGTGCAAGGTCTGGTAAACCAGTCAGCAAGGCGACCTTGGCCAGATGGCTCAAGGATTATAATTTTTTTGTCTATGACCAAGAAGAGAATTGATTTGCCTAGGCCTAAGGCACATTCTACAAGATCTGTAGACACTTCAGCAGTTTTCCAGTCTAGAGCTTCAGTGGATGATACATGTGCGGCAGCAATTTGGGCTTCTCCCCATACCTTTATTACTCATTATAAATTAGATTTGGTCTCTACGGGAAGAGCATCTTTTGGTGCAATGGTGCTCAGAAGTGTCCTTTCGTGAGTCCTCCCAAGGTCTAAGGTATCTTAGGGACTCTGCCCCATATGTCAAGGATAAAATGAAAACTGACATCAGATAAAGAAGTTATGCATTTGTCCTTGATTCCCCTCCCTCCATCCCTAGCTTTTGAAGGCACTGGTGGAATGGATAATGTACATATAAGTTAGTGTGATCATTACAGTATAGCACATGTGGCTTTCATTGAGCCTTCCTTATCTGTCACTTTTATATCTAATCTGCAAAGCTGCAGTAACAGTCAGGTTGGTCCCGATATTGGAACAGAACACATATGTCAAGGATAAATGGACAACACAGATGGAATGCTATGGTAAGCAATTAACTTCTTTTTTATGTAGACCCAAAAGATCTTAACAGATGGATCATAAGAAATTACTGCTAAATAACAGAAGAGGAAGTAGTTGCTTGTTATGCTTAATTCAAGTTTCTCAGTGCTGGATATAAATCTGTAGAATAGGATTATACGAAACAATCTGTAGGCTACACTTTGGGCATATACAGATTTGAGACTACCATTTTACATTTCATTGGCTCAAGAATTTTTTCAAAGTGCTGCAGAAGACACAGAAGGTATAATAATTACAGTTTGGGTTGCAACCAAATGAACACAATCAGATTTAACCTTGTAGGCATACTAAAAGATCATTTGGTTTGAGTATGAACAGAGCAAATTATCAGAATGGTATCTCATCTAATCATCTCATCTAAAATATGCTGATCATCTTCTAACTGCTGAAAGACTAAATAACCAGACTGACGTGTAAATATGCAAACCAACAGGCAAACCCTCCTTAAAGTGATCTTGTGGCTGGTACAATACCCATCAGTGTTCATACCTCACTTGTCAGAACTGTACATCTAAAAAAGCTGCTTGAGTAAGTTACTGTTTGGACAGGGTAAGAGAAAGAAAGAAGCTTGACCTATTAAGCATACTGGCAACCACTTTACCTAAAACTGAAATATTTTGATACAACGCTGCATTATAATGTTTCAAATGGCTTTAAGTCAGAAAAGGCTAGCATCAGAACTACTGCAGTAGAGCAGGCCAGTTGCCTATGTGCTGGAGGCTTTAACAGATGCACAAACTGAGAAGAAACATGGTTGCAATATTTTTTTTTCATAATTGTGTGTGGCTAATCATAAGCCTTTACAAAACATCTTGAAAATGGTCACTATAAAGTGCACCAATTCATCTAGAAAGGATGTTGCTATCCCTGCAAAAATACAGTGCTGAATAGTAGTATAAACTAAGCTTAACACCTATAGCTGTTATGCTAAGTAGTAGCTATCCAGCCAAGTGCAAACATGATTTGCTGGAAAATTATGTGAAAGTTCTACAAGTTATGACAAATTGCAGTGACACCTGAGAAAATGCAGGAAATCAATACCTAAACGGGATAGCAGATATGTGCAAGTACTGAGAACGCTGTAATGTCACAATGGCCAGATAATGCAAAGCACTGACATCCATTGAGCAATCCACACTATACTTAAACTATATCTTACATACAAAGTTTATTATTTACAAGGTGCGAGTAGTTATCCCTGCTCAGGTAAGAAATCATATGCTACTGCAAATTCATGAATTACATATGGATAAGTCTAAATGCAGAGAGCTAGAGTCATGCGTCATATGTTGGTAAGTATGAATGCAGTGCTAGAGACGTCACACATTGGCTCAAATTAGAAGCATGAAGAGAACATTTGGTATATCTGTTTGTATGCTCAGAAATCAAAATGCGAAACTGATGTCAAAATTCGGAGACTGGCAAGGTAAAACACAGTAATTCACTTGTATCATAATACATCACAGGAGAGAGACAGCTGCTGTTTATTCAAATGAGAGCTACTGCCACACAGCTAACTCCCTAGACCTGGCTGCCCCTACTAGAGCCAAATATAAAGGCAAGTTTAAGAGTGGTCCACCAGTGTAAATTCCATAACAGAAAAAAAAACTTCTCAAATTGTACAATAGACCTAAAATTCCACATTTTAAAGACTGCATCAGTATCTTTAAGGCACAAAAGCTAACAGGGTTACTAAGGCACATCATGAACGTAATTTCTGAAGCCAAGGATAACTTTTTCTTTAGGTAAATTATAAAACTAAGAAATAAAACCCAGAAGTGTTCTAAACTTATAAAAAAACAAAACCACCCACTCAGACCCAAGCAGACACATCAAATGCATTAGCAGACAAATTTCATGCAAACTTTACTCATGAAAAAAAATTAATATTGCACATAAACATGTACAGAAGATGCTCTCTAAAACTACAATACTACTTCCATAGGGCATGATAATTTGGGCATCTAAAAAACTGCACCAAACATGACCCTGTGAAGTCCATCTTTAAATTGTTTAACCCAAACTCATACAGGACTTATTCCTGAAGCATATCAAACTGTAGTAGCAGTAGTGACACCCTTACAAAAGTGCAGCCATACCACAGGCTTGGGAAGTTTTAGACCCATTACACTGACTAGTCTAATTTGTAAAGTTATGGGATGCATCATGTCTGACTTGAACATCTGTCAAAGTTTTGAAATGGCTAGAAATATCAGACATCGAACTGGGTGGAGGTAATTTACGACTCACAAAGTGACATACCATCAGATTGTATACCACAGTTATCCCACACTCTAAATGGCATTTCTTTCTTCATTCACATTTGCTTTCCTGATAATTTTCTTAGTGTTATTTCAGGGGAATAGATGAGAGCCCACTTTCTTATTAAAAACTATTTGTTAAAGATTATGTGAAATAGGATCATTTTCATTTTTCTGGATTGATATACAGAGAAATCACTTATTAACAGTTGATTTTGTTATACTTGTTAAGCTTTTGTTCCATAATAAAGCTGGCATTTAAAAATGCAGGTTAAACCATCATTAGATTTGCTTTGTCAAAGGGTGATCCTGCCAATTCTACTAGGTTTTCTTAAAGACTGTTTCAAACTGTTGACAGCAGTTATTCTGTTCATGCAGTTTATCTGGATCTGGCTAAAGCATTCAACACTACAGCCCTCATGCTGGCATCATAAATAAGCTAAGTGCCTTTAAAGTAGATTCATTCTTGGTAGTGGTGGTGGTGGGGACAGGCAGCTAGCTGAAAGATAGAGCCCATGTAGTTAAGGAGGCAGGTGCCTCCCACAGTAAGGATGAAGGCAGCTAGTGATTTACCCCAGATTTAATTACTGGACCCCCTCCTTTTTTGGAATCTATTGCCATGATCTCCAGACTGAGAATCAGAACCTTTGGTTATCCAAGTTGCAGATGGCAGCAAAAAAGAAGCTATGCACTCACCATAACATTCCATCTGAGTAATTCTACTTCATATGTCTTCAACCTGTGGGTCTTCGGATATGACACGGCTGCATTTTCCAGCTATGGCTCAGAGCTCCAAGCACCTCCCCTTATCCATAATGCCTCCCCCTTCTCCCTTCAGATCGAGTTTGCTGCCTAACAAGACACCCAACCCAATAACACCTTATCTGCCAAAATATCCAACAGCCACAACCTTAGCCTAGGCAAAGCCAAGGATCCCAACAGTAACAATCTGAAGACATGACATATATCCTGAAGATAAGGTCAGGGAGAAAGAGGGAGGGATGGTTGAAGACAAATTAAGTAGAACTACTCGGATGTAATGTTACAGTGAGTACATAACTTCTTTATCTGAAGTAGTTTACTTCATTTGCTCTTCAACCTGTGGGACAGAGTCCCCAGCTACCTAATTCTTTGGTGGCCTCATGGAAGGATGTTCCAGAGCACCACAGAGCTGAAGTATGCTCTACTCCTAGAGATGATGTCTAATTTGTAATGCAAGATAAAGGTATGAGATGAGGCCCAAGTGGCAGCTGAACAAATGTCATCCAAAGATAGTCCAGACTAAAAGGCCGCTGATATAGCCATAGATCGGGTTGAATGAGCCTTCACTTTTCCTGATAGAGGCAGACCCCTTTCTGAGTAAGCTCGGCCAATGCATTGTGAAATCCAGCAAGCAATTGTTACTTTTGAGACTGGTTTATCAAAGAAGGGCTTGGCATAAGACACAAAGTTGGTCAGACTTGCGGAAAGGTTTGGTCCTGTGAAGGTAAAACCTCAGTTGTCTATGTACATCCAGTAAATGCAATTTATATTCCCCCTTGTATTGGTAGTTAGGAAAAAAGGCTGGCAAGTTTATAATCTGGTAAATATTGGCTTCCAAAGCTACCCTGGGAAGGAAGGAAGGAAGGGTTAGTGGGAAGCGACACCCTGTCCTTATGAAAAATCATGTAGGGCACTTTGAAAGAGCCTGAAGCTCCAACACTCTTGGCAGAGGTAATGGCGACCAAGAAAGCAGTTTTTCATGTCAAAAATTGCAAATCAACTGAAGACGCAGGCTCAAAAGGGGGAGAAACTAGTGC
The DNA here is from genome assembly GCF_019279795.1 of Protopterus annectens. NCBI lineage: Eukaryota > Metazoa > Chordata > Ceratodontiformes > Protopteridae > Protopterus > Protopterus annectens. The sequence continues at coordinate 510,121,373 of NC_056743.1, forward strand.
CTGCAACAACAAGGTAAGGTCCCACGGGGGGGGGGGGGTTCTAAGAAGAAAAATGCCTTTAAGAAAGGTCTTGCACAGTTTAGAGGAAGCCAAAGAAGACATATTAATCCCCACATGAAAATTACATATGGCTGCCAGCTGAACCTTAACTCTAGAAGAACTGAAGCCTGTTAGCCAGAAAATCTAGAACTGCCAATAGAGGTGTCATAAAAGGATCCAAGGACCGCTGAGTAGCCCATATAGAAAAACTTTTCCATTTACTATGATAGACTTTCCTGGTAGAAGATTTGTGAGCCACTACCAGGATGACAAACCGGGAGTCCTAATAATCATGGGAACCGGAGCAGCCAAGCCGTGAGCTTTAGACTGTTCAGATCAGGGTGTGGAATTCCCAAAGGGTGCGAGATAAGATCCGGAACTGGATCCAGAGTCCATGGTGGAACAACTAGACCTAGAACTAGACGAGACCTGAGTAAGGGAAACCAAACCTGTCGAGGCCAGAATGGGTCGATGAGGATCACAGTGCTCCTCAGACTTTGAGCTTTCTGCAGAAACTTCAACATGAGGAGAAGAGGAGGATATGCATAAAGAAGACCGGGAGGACAAGCATGAATCAGAGCGTCTCTGGGGGGGGGGGGGTTCCCCCGGCGGTGAGTTCAGAGTGAAAAACTCGCTGCACTTCACATTGGAAGGAGATGCAAAGAGATTGCAGCAAGGATGACCCCACTCTCGGAAGATCTGTTCCACTACTGAAGGATTCAGAGACCACTCATAAGGCATCAGGATAGCTCTGCTGAGCCTGTCCGCTACAATGTTGGACCATCCTGGAATGTTCATTGCCACCAGAAAATGGCCAGTGGAGAGCACCCACTTTCACACTCTTATAGCTTCTCAACACAGGGGATAAGATCCATTTCCCCCCTCTTTGTTGATACACCAGACCACTGACATATTGTCTGTCTGAATTGCAATTGTTCCTAGAGGTAGTTGAGCATGAAGGGTCTGCAATGCAAGAAGAACCGCTCTCATCTCTAGAACATTGATATGCAGATAGGTCTCGGAAGGGGACCACGTCCTTTGGACTGTCCTTCACGAACAGTGCCCCCCCACCCCAGTAGGGAGGCGTCTGTGGTCACCATGGTCTTGGGAAAGCCAGGTTGAAACGGGCGTCCCTTGAGGAGATCCAGAGACTGAATCCACCACCAAAGGGAATCCCTGCATGCTTTCGAGATTCTCACTGGAAAGGACAAAGGGAAGTCTAATAGAAACCACTGAACTACCAGTGTCCACTGCAGTACTCTCATATGGAGACATGCCATAGGAAGAAGAGTGATTGTGGCCACCATAGAACCTAATGCCCTCAACACTGCTTCGGCTGACTGAGATTGAGTCTGAAGAATGTGTAGGATGTGTAACCTCAGATTGCGTAACCTGTCTGATGTGAGGAACACCCTTGTTTGCATTGTGTCCAGCCATGCCTCAACGAAGTCCAACACCTGAACCAGGAGTAAGGCAGATTTGTTCATATTGATTGTGATTCCCAACTTGTTGGCTATCCGAAGAAAGGAGTCCCTGGCTTGACAAAGCAGATGCTCTGAAGGGGCAGTAAAGAGCCAACCATTCAGGTACAGAAAGACCTGAATACCTTAAAGCCTCAGGTGAGATGCTACTACCCCTATTACTTTGGTGAACACCCGGGGGGGCTGTGGTGAGACCAAAGGGAAGGGCTCAAAATTGGTAATGATTGGCTCCTAGCTGGAAGTGAAGGAACCTCCGGGACTGCCTGTCCTTCTTGACATGGTAGTACGCATCCTGGAGATCGATCGAGCACATCCAGTCTCTGGCCTGCAGATAGGGCAGGATAGATTGAATCCTGACCATCCGGAATTTTGTTTTGGTTACAGACAGGTTCAATTGGGACAGATCCAAAACTGGTCTGAGGTCCCCCATCTTCTTTGGCACTAAAAAGAACCTGGAATAAACCCCAGATCTGGATTGGTTTGGGGAGACCGTTTGGATGACTCATTTCGTAGCAGTGATTCCATTTGCACTGCTGCCTCCTCCAACTGAGTGGGTGGAACATCCGGTGGGGGGGGGGACTTTGTTGGATGGGGGAAGTTCTTTGAACAGAACAAAATATCCTCTGGATATGATTCGCAACACCCACTGATCTGTTGTGATGAACTCCCAAGCTACTGGTTGTAGTGACAAATGGCCCCTGACTGCCTCCAGAGATGGACAGTTGGGCAACCCCTCAGGGCTGCTGCTGGGTTTGTCTGAGAAACGTTCTCGGGACCTGAAGTTCTTAGGACCCCCTCTGCCTCTTGGGCAGCGTCTGTCAAATCCCCCTCTGCCTCTGGAGGACGGTGAGTCCTGAGTGTCCCAGGAAAACACCTGAAACTTGTGGAACCACATCTTTTTCTGGCCTCGCTGGTTCCTGGAAAAGGACCTTTGAGGTGGAGAGAAATGGATCGTAATGGCAGACAGTGTCTTCCCATCCTTCTTGCTCTGGACCAAGGTCTCTCTTACTGTCTTCCCAAAAAGAGAACCACCATCATAAGGGGCAATGGTAAAAGACGCCTTGAAGGGCTCCGAGAATTGACATAAGTGAAGCCAGGTGTGACACCTGTCCCCGCCACCTGTGCGACTCCCTCCATGGCATGGGAGAGCAAACTGATGGACATGCTTGCTACAGATTTAAGGGTGGCCATTTGTGCATCAAAAGTCTTCCTGTCATCTTCCAACATGGACCCTGGGGTAAAATCTGATTTTTCTGACTAGCTCTCTCTGGAGTCGGATAACATGCACCAAATAGTTCAGTGCCCTCACGGAGAAGGTCGCTGAAGCATAAGCTCACTTCCCAAAACTATCCAACGTCCTCGACTCTCAGTCAGGAGGATGGACCATGGAGCTCTGCTGTGAGAGCTTCATTTTGGTGGCCGCTGCCACCATCATAGCATCTACAGAGACCCCTTGTGCCAATGCAGCCTGTCTGCAGGGGGACTTAAAACCTTATCCAGACACTTTTGTATTGGCTCTACAGTGTCCTGCTCCTTCCAAGCCCTAGATGTTAACTCCACAAGTGGATTGGCCAGAGGGGACACCCAGGAGGTAGGTGGGCCCAAGCCAAATGCCTACAGAAACACAGACTCGTCGGAGGTTGGTTTTGGGTGGGACCACCCCCCCTTTGGCAAAGGATCTCCATAACGTCTCCAAAGGAGACATCATTGGGGGTGACTTTGGGGAACCTTCCCCTTCATCCAGCTCCGTGTCCTCAGTGAGGGACTCTGTGGGAGAGTCCAAGTGACTCCTCTTGCATGCATGCTTGCGGGGGCCTCCTCAGGGGGACTGTGTGGGGAGGCCTTGCAAACAGGTTGTTCCAAGAGTGGAACTGCCTGGGGCACTACAGCTATTGGCTGCCCCTGAGAGGGCAAGATGGTCAGAACCATACTCAAAGCCAGGGGGGTCTGGACTGATTCTGAGGACAAGATAGTCTGAGGCCTTGACCCAGATAGAACCCTCTCCACCACGTTGAATGCAGAGGGTGAACGGGCCTCCTGGACAGAAAAAGCAGTAGCTGCTCCCCCTTGACCCGACAGGGGAGTTAGTGCCGTGCCTGCTGGAGCCAAGAGGTATGCTCCTCTCTGACAGACTCGGAGCAGAGAACACCCCCCTCGAATCTGACCCCGAGGCTCTGGCTCCAAGAGCTCGGATCCAAACTAGTCAGATCTGACATACTCAAGGCAACTGCCGGCATCAAGGTACAGGGTACCATCAGCGCCGACCCCTCGACTCTGAGCATCCTCGGATCCAATAATTTCAAAACCAAAAGTCAGATCAGAGAAGGAGTAATAGGGTGGAATATGGGCTGAAAGAGTCCTGCTCCAGAGGGAGATGGCCCCGGCAAGACGCCCATCTGAATTTGAGTACGGATGAACTTCCACATCATCTTGTCCATCTCCGCTTCTAAAAGGCTCCAGGTGGAATGGGAGGACACTGCCAAAGATGGGCGGGAATGCCAGTGGCATGGGGGAGACCTAGACAGTGACTGGCTTACTCTAACTTCAGGCTCAGATGAAAATCCCAGGGACCTGAGCCGAGGGGAAACAGGCCTGGAAACAGGCTTTACTTTCGGTGGTGGACTGGCCTGCAACAAGGGTCGGGGGAATGCTTGCGAGGCCGGTCCTTCTTAGGTTTATCCCCCTCCCCAGGCATCTTGGCAGGAGTGTGAGTCCCCGAGGCTGGGGGGCAGCAGCAGCAGCCACTGCTTTCCCTGCCGGGGAAGAAGGGACTGCAGTCCCAGCAGAAGATGGCAACAAGCCCTTGAGGATCAATTTGTCCCACCTGTCCTTACGTGCTCTGGGGTTAACCCAGTGCAAATATGACAGGGGAACTGGAGGTGAGCAACCCCCAAGCAAACTACGCACAGAGTGTGGCCATCCGCCAGTGAAAGCTTATAGCCATACTGTGCATTTTTTTTTAACCCAGGCTTTGGGGCCTCAGCCATCCCATCGGCCAGTTCACTAACTCACACAGAAAGCAAGAAAGAGAGGAAAAAGAAACCCTAGTACTTTTTTTTTTCTACGATGAACCCCCAGGAGGTGATAGCCAGATTTAAGATATAAAGACAAGAAAAGAGCTAAAAAAACAGAGAAAAATACAACCTGACAAACGCTGAAGAAACACTGGAGCTCAAACCTTGCTGTGTACTCTAAGGCGGCAAACAAGATCTGAAGGGATAAGGGAGAAGGGGGCATTATGGGTAAGGGGAGGTGCTTGGAGCTCGGAGCCATAGCTGGAAAATGTGGCCGTGTCAGATCCGAATTGGATCCTAAGACCCACAGGTTGAAGAGCAAATGAAGTAAACTACCTCAGATCAGGATGTTATTGTTAAATCTCCCTCTGACAATGATTCACTGCAGTAAGAACTAACCCTTACAAACAGACAGACATATGGGACAATGGCTAAAATGAAATATGAAAATGTGTAGCATTGTTACATTTAGTAAAGAACTGTCTCCATCAATGTACAGTACTGCCAATACCCCACATAAAAATGATAATGTATATCAGGGATATTGGACCCTAGGTTGATACTTTCCTCTTCTTCAGCCACTACGTAGCAGCAGTAGCCAGAAAACCCTTCTGTTTAGCAGAGCTAATACCTAAATCCATACTATCTAGGTCATCTCTAAACATTCACCTTAACAAAAACAAAAATCAAAACCGCTACCTCCTTCAAATACTTGGGTATTTGGCTTGACTGTGGAGGTAGCAGTTTTGATTTATTTTTGGCCATTGTTTCATGTGTCTCTTGTTTGCATGGGTTAGTTGCTACTGCAATGAATCATTATCAGAGGGAGACTTAACAATAATGTGTTGTTTGATGTCACCTGCAACTTGTATAAGCAAAACTTCATGTGGAGAAAACTAGATCTAAAATAAACCAATTACTCTTTTGGGCTCACATGTTCTCCCAATATCTTTCTCAGTCAGCAAGAGCAGCATTAGGAAAAAAAGGAATCCTCTTTGCAAGTTAATATATGGTCTACCTTTGTTTGTGGTAGCATGTAGTAAAACACTAGTATCCAATCAAACTTTAACAAAATATGTTGCATTTTAAGTTTTTTATTGTTGTTTTTTTTTTTGTTTTGTTTACCAGGGTAGTATACCAATCAAACTACTGCAGGCGCACTTGGGATCTCTCTGACTCTCCAAGGTCAGAGCCCATTACCACAAAATCAAAAAAGCCATGTGTTTGTAAGTGAAACAAAGGGCTAATCTTCTAGTTTCTGTTCTTTTCAATGTGCTACATGAAGACAACTACAACCCCCCTTGATGCCAAACTAACCACCCTCATTCTTCCTATAATTTTCAAGTACAATGTGGTCCTTTCTGCAGACTAAAAAATAGACTTCACTGTACAAATCAGAGATTTACCATAGTAGCACCCAAACCTTGGCAATCACTGCTCAGCTACATCAGACCTAACTTCACTAACTTCAGACTCCAACTTAAATACCCAACCAAGCAAAGCAAATGCAAGTGTTGCTATACCTATAACACCGAACACTTTTTGCACCTTTGTGTATTTCTAACAGTTGTTTCCTCCATTGTACTGACAGTTATTAGCTATGTCTTTCCTTTCATCTGAAGTCTTACACAAACTGCAGACAGATGTTAGTTTCAGCATTTTCTGTCTTACTGTATACATTTTGTATTATTTCATTACATTTACTGTGTTTGCCGCCAGTTTGTAAACATTGTGCTTTGTACTGTTTCATTTATCACCCAGGCTAGGCCTGAGCTTTATCATATTTGGTCTGTGCCTTAACCTGGTAATTAAAAGTTATCATACCTCTTTATGCAGCCCTAATTAGACAGTTATTGAGAGCAGCTTCCCCTATGGGATATACCTTTCTGATTACATTAAGCAGCTGAGACTGTTGACCTAAAGTCCCTGAGCTACCAGGAAAGGTGATTAATTATAGGCTCTTGCAGGGTGATCTATATCTTGCATTCTACAACATTAGGGACCTGTCCTCCTGGATTTTCTGTACCTTTGCAAGTCAGATAGTTCCACTAATACCAAAACTAGGAATTTGAAACTCCACCAGCATATAACTAAAATGCACTGGAGAGAAATTACACAATGCCTACCTCACCTTTGAAACAACCTTCACCTGCAAGATAAACAGTTACATCCTAGCATCCTTCAAATTAAATCTGGATGATTGAATGGGTACCTATACATTTTTTCTGACCTGCTTTGCACTTCTTGAAAGGGGAGATGCAGCATGATGGTGCGTACTGGCAAGGTGTAAATGGTCTTGGGACTCACTTGCCTTGTATTTTTTTTTATAATCTTTAATTTCTGCTGTGTGAATTATTCTTCAACATTTCCAGTTGAACTCAAGTCTAAGCCAGCCACTTCAGGGATCAATGGGTTGAGGTCAGTAATTGCAAGAAAATGGAATAACTTAGCAAGTAATACAGATGTTTCAAAATATGCATGTTGATGGTTTTATACAAGTATTTTTTGAAATTATGAGTTTTAAGATAATGGAGATCAAAAATATCTGCAGATGAGTGGGCAAGCAGAGTGCAGCATGATACAGACCGTGAAATCCATGCTGAAAAAGTGATGAATTCGATCAAAGGATCTAGCATTAAAAATGCTAGTCTGCAAGACTCTCTCCTTCATACATGTTAATGGGAAAATGGTCAAGATCAAAGATTCTAACCACCACACATTTTTTTTTCTTCTGACAGAATACAAGCATCAAAACTATTAGGAAAATGCAATTAAATCAAAAGCAGTATTATGACAGAAGCACAAAAATGCTTCTTTGATAAAGGAAAAAGTCACAGTAACAGAACAAAATTGAGGTCATCTCATTATGAGGGTCAGGATCTACACTAAGATCATATATAGTTCTGGGTGCTTGTATATAGCCACCAACGGCACCCGCAGGCAGGTGCAAGGGGGTGCACTTGACACCCCTGGATTTTCTTAAGCTATCTGTGATGATTTGGCAAAACACACATTTTTCTGTCATTTCAACTTTTTTTTCTTTTCTGTAAAGCCTGCATCATTCGGAGGATATGTTATTGGAGGTGGCAGTCACATGATGCCTCAATTCCTCTTTTAAACTGCATCTCTCCATTTATAACCGTTATTTGCGGAGAGTTTGGATGACTGTGGGTGGAAGAAGTATCCGATTCCTGACCTGAACAAACCAAACAGTTGAGAATCATTGTTCTTGTGGTGGACTTTTTGGAGAACAACTGAAGGTAGGTTGATCAAAGAGAGGGAATCAGGTCAGGAACAAGAAAGAAGCTCCTAGTCCACTCCTGAGCTAACATATATATATATATATATATATTTTTTTTTTGTACACTGAACTGAATCATGGCATCTTTCAACTTGGCACAAAAACATGAAAGCGGTGCACTTGAGACAGTTTGAGTGTCCAGTATTTTTGCCTAGGGTCCAGTGCCCTCCCCCCATCTCATCTCAATCCCATCCCATTGCCCGTACTGCAGACATTTCCTGCGGCTAACAACTTCTCTGTTGCATCCACGACGCAATGCCTGATGACGGGCCTGCCTTGCCTAGTAGTTAAGTTTATGGCCTTTTGACCTTTCACATTCCTAAAGCAAAGAGGGAAAGTGGGAGGATGTGTATGCGGGCATAAAATGTGTGTGGGCTTCAAAGAGAGAGAGGCAGCAGGAAAATAGAGAGAGGTGCTTCATCATCGCAGATTCACCACACAGAGTTCTTATTTCTTCTGAAGACCAACTGCTACACCGGGCTGCTTACTACCGCGAGACACAAAGCTGCCGCACTTCTTACTGAGGAACCGGTGAAAGGACTGAGATACATTCTGCGCCAACACCCTCTTGGGGACTCGCACTTCACACTGGAAGGTGAAGAAGAGATAGCAATCAATCACTGATCCGATACCCACCACCACCGCCACCCTCCTCCCAATCTCTGAGGTTTAATAACAAATAAGGTCATCTCTGTAGAGGATTTACTTCTGAAATTGCTGGGAGTTTTCAGAACTAGCTGCTTTAGTCTGAAATTATCTCCAAAGTTAATGTATACAAATAAAATGGCTATGATGCACAAATTAAAGGCTAATGTTGCCCTGTGATAGAAAGTGATTCAGCTGTGTATTTGAGAGTTAAGGACTGTGTAGTGCCTGTCAAATAGACTGACAAGGAGGGAACATGATAATTGGTTATTTAAGTCAGCTACTTGGAATGCTTGTTAACCAGCAACATCTTTAGATGAGATGTTTCTTTTGCACTAGAGTACTGAGGAGAAAATCTCTAGATGAAGGTAGTAGTTAAAGCAGAAAATAGATACCACCATTAGTAACCAACCTAACATATATGTGTTTATCTGTATGTATATATATATATATATATATATATATATATATATATATATATATATAATATATATATATATATATATATATATATATATATATGTGTGTGTGTGTGTGTGTGTGTATATATATATACATATATAGATATACAAGTATATGAACATGCCCCATATGTAGCAATAAATAAGTATAGGTTTGCTTGTTTATTTAATTATTTATATAGACAATGACATTTAGTGTAACGGTGCTGACCAGATTTTGAGGTGTGTGTGACATGAACTAAGATATCCTAAGCAAAGCACAAGTTCTTAATAGTTGCACACACCTCAAGAGGTTTACTTTCCTGGTAATTGCTATACTAGCTATTATTCTTTGTAGCAAACTGCCTATTTGTTGATATTATTACTACTATTACTATTATTATTGCTATTTCTATTACTGGGGAGAATGTTAGTGAGATATTTATGCTAAGAAAGTTACTTCTGCTTTTCTTCTTGACTTTTTACATTTTTTTTTAATTTTATGATTTCTAAGAGGATTATTTTAGAGGATCTCTATATTCACACAAAATATTCAAAATCTGTAACGCTATCCCTCCACAAAATCTGAATAGCACTAACACGCACAAATTCAAACTACTTGTCCGAGTCTACATTAGCAAAAATTGGCTCTGCTCCTGTACTTCCCCTGGGTAACCTTATATCCACCCAGGTTTTCTTGCCTGTCAACTTACTACATGTAAATCCTTCAAAACTTTCTTCCCTGCCTAGATGTCAAGATCTAATCATCCTTGCGATTTTCCATGGACTGCTAGTATCATACTAAACAGAACTGCTGTCTCCCAAGACTGTACCTAAAGTTCTGCTTATCATGACTTTATGAATAGCATATCTAACCATGAAAAGATATCTCTATACATTTGTAAATTACCCTTCATTTATTAAATTTCCATTTTTTTCTCTTTCATGCTGTATGACATTATCACCTTACACAAGGCATTAATCTGTCTAGTACCATATGTTCTTAATATATTATTAACCATTTTACATTTTTTTTGCATTATTGTCTTCTGTATTTACTGGCATTTTGTAATTTTTGTATTTTTTTGTATGTGGAGGTTTTGTCCTCTGCTGAAAATGGGCTCCCCTCCCAGCCCAGTTGGACATTCCAGGTCAATAAATGTAAAATGAAATAAATAAAATTATTCATTAAACATTTTATATATTTATTTATTTGATATGAAGGAGCAGGGCTTAATGACCAGTGTTGACCCCCCACACACACACACACATACACACCTCCACCTTGTTTTGTCTGGTTTAATGCTTGCTAATTAAGATATGATAATGCAGGAAATTTCCTGGCAGCACTTGGAAGGTAAAGTTTTGCCTTGTAAATGAAATAAAGCTTTTCATGGGTCTTTTTGATGGATTGCTGTGTATACCAGCCACATTTTCGATTGTCATCTGTAGTAATCCTTAGTAACTTTGTATGAGATGTTATTTAATTTGTGGTATTACTGGTTGATACGATTATAAATTCATGTTTTTTTTTTTGTTGGGCAGCTGCTTTGATGTGAAAAGCATTAGCTTGCTTCTCTTTGGGTGTAGGAATAGGTTTGCATTAGACAGTCAATATTTAATTAAGGGGGAGATTTCTTGGAGTTTTTGTTAAACTACGGGCATAGCAGATGAGAGTGGACTTGTGTACATTCTACACTACAGCAGTATGTTTAGACACTTACGGCTGCTATTTATGAAAGATGTTAAACAGCAGCGAACCAAGTAAAGAACCATGGAGAATGCTTTCAGAGACTGTACTTATTTATTTACTTAACATTTGCATACTGGGAAGTCCAGCTGGGGTGTAGTAGCCCAGTTTCAGCAGAGGCCTGGGGAGAAAAGCTCCACAGACACAATACAAAAATAGGAATTAAAATCATTGACATTCGTACATTACATACTTATGTTCCATTACAGACATTGTATTACATACTTATGTGACATTATAGACATTACATTGTTTGAACATCCTTCATATATACAAAACAGCTCAGTCAGTCAGATCATCCAGTTTGTATTGTTGTACACTTAGAGTAACGTCATTTGTTATACAGTGATTGCATTACTTTAAAGCAGTAATTTTACTTAGGGCCAAGAAATAGAAGGGGTAGATTAAAATACACATCAAATACAGGAGATAGGGGGAGAGATGACAGAAATGGATATCTATGGTGGGACAGATGAGGTGGCAGAGGGGGTGTATGGAACAGCAGCATAGGAAGATGGGGTGAGAGTAAGAAGTGTGGGAGAAAATCTATAAGATTAGGTATATATGTGTTTATGGGAAGGAACTGGTTAGGTTAGTTAAAACTTGTGAATAAAGGGTTTAATCTGGGAAGAATGATGAAAAATCTGTTTGCCATTTTAAAGCCTGTTGTCTGTTGCTAAGATAACAATGGAACAAAGGGAGTGACAACAGAGACAGACCAATGGAGGCTAGTTCAGTTAGTAGCTTTTGGTGAAAAATGGTATTAAAAGCTAACTCAAGAAATGGAGTATTTCTATGGAAGCTGATAGTATCACTGAAGTTAAGGAGGAAGTACAGTTGTGTACACTTACTATAAATGTAGATGTTCGAGTGTATTCACTGTTGCAGTCATTACATTTGGGTAATCTGTTGGCAGGTTGCCCTCAGTCGGCCTGAATTCTAAAGTCTTGGGTCCTGCGTTGTTTGCTGTCTTCTCTTCCATGACGTCAGGTCATCAGGGGTATAAACATGCAGCCGATGCCATTTTCTTTAGTTTTTCTTGCCCCCGATGTCAGGTTCCCCCAAAAAGGCTGTAATATTATATATATATATATATATATATATATATATATATATATATATATATATATATATATATATATATACACACACACACACATGCATCAATATAAACTTTACCTTCATCTACAAGCACATACACCACATAGGTTGTAGAAGATAGAGAAGGAAATATAAACTGAAGAATGACAGGGGGATGGCGGGAGGGTAGCCTGGACTGCAACAGTGAATACACTCGAACATCTACATTTATGGTAAGTGTACACAACTGTACTACATTCTTTGTGTTTCACTGTTGCAGTCATTACATTTGGGTAGAATCCCAAAGCTATGGTTGGGAGGCTGGAGCTAAACAGCATTAGGTGTGGCCCTGCAGCACTACAGTGGCAAAACCTGCCCTGGATTTAGAGTAGAGAGGCAAATGGTAATGCTTTGTAAAGGTGTGAACAGAACTCCAAGTAGCAGCCTCTAGAATGTCTTTGGTTGGTACTCCTCTGAGAAAGACTGCTGCAGTAGCTGCAGCTCTGGTGGAATGAGACCTAATACCTTGGGCACAGGTTTACCATGGTGTAAGTAGCAGAAACGAATGCAGTGGCTTATCCACTTTGAAATTGTCTGCTTTGAGATAGCCTTTCCTTCTGATCCTGCAATATATGACACTAGTAATTGCTCAGTTTTTCTTAGAGCTTTATTCCTGCTCAAGTAGAATCTTAGCTGTCTGTGTACGTACAAGGAAGGCAGAATTCTCTCCCCATTGTTCTGCGGATTTGGATAAAAAGTTGGCAGATGAATTGTTTGGTTAAGAGCCACACTGGAAACCACCTTAGGCATAAAAGTAGGATTTGTCCTCAGAGACACCCTGTCTGGGTAAAATATGATAAAAGGCTCTACAGCCATGAGGGCCTGTAGCTCTGAAACTCTTCTTGCTGAAGTAATTGCTAGTAGCAGAGCTGTCTTCCATGATAAGAATTTTATATCAGCGGTAGCAGCTGGTTCAAATGGAGGCAGGGTGAGCTTTTCCAACACATATTTGAGGTCCCATGCAGGTAATGGTGATCTTCTAGGAGGTCTTAAATTTTTGGCTCATCTAAGATCCTGCTTTAGTAAAGGATGAGAAAAGAGTGGTGGCTCTGTATTGTAATGAGCCGAAATGGCAGAGACACGGATTTTGATTGTTGAGAAAGATAGGCCTTTGTCAAGCATCTCAGTTAAGTATTGTAATATCTGTGGAATATGTGGTTCTGCTGATCAGTTCCTTGTGCTTGATTCCAAGCACAGATTCGCTTCCATTTGTCAGCATAAGATTTTCTAGTACTAGGCCTTCTGGCTTCCAAAATGACATCCATCACAGCTTTACTGAGAGGTGTAATTTGTATGATTACATGATTAGCCATGCTGCCAGGTTCAGTCTGTAGTTGATTGTGCAGGATCCGATTGTTTTGCTGGGACAGTAGTTGTGGTCTGCGAGGCAGGTCCAAGCTGGGTATTGAGACAAGTTCCTTAGGATTGGGTACCAGTATTGGTGGGTCAGTTTGGGGCAATTAATATCATCTTTGGCTTCTCTTGTCTGACTTTTAGGAGGACCTCAGGTAGAAAAGGCAGAGGAGGAAAGGTGTAAACTGACAGGTTTTTCCAACTGAAGGATAGGGCGCCCACTTTCCATGCTCGTCTGTGATAAGTCCTTGTGCAGAATCTTTTCAATTGATAATTTTGAGGAGAGGCAAATAGATCCATGTCTGTCCACCCCCATTTCTCTGTTATCATGCTGAATACTTGTGGATTTAGGTACCACTCGTGAGGATCCATAAGGTTTCTGCTTAAATCATCTGCCAGAGTGCTTTGCTTTCCTGGCAGGAATTGAGCTTGAAGATGTATTTGGTAGGTCAAAGCTGTGTTCCACAGTGCCATGGCTAATCTGCAAATGGGGTATGAGTGTGTGTGGTTTATATACCACATGATTGTTGTGTTGTCCGTCTTTATTAGTAGTTGTCCTGGATGAAGTAAGTCCTTGAAGGCTGTTAGGGCATTTTGAACAGCTAGCATCTCTTTCTGGTTGATATGTAGATGCATTTGTTTTGGTGCCCATATGCCCTGAATGCATCTTCCTGCTATGCGGGCCCCCCAGGCATAATCTGATGTGTCTGTTGTTAATGTTTGGCTGGCAGGAGGTAGAGTGAAGGGCCGTCCCATGTTTTGGTGACAGGCCTTTGCCCACCAATAGAAACTCCTGTTGCAGGCAGGAAATGATCAGAATCATTGTTTCCAGACTGTGTGAATGTTGACTTTTTAGGTACCATTGAAGTTTCCTCATATGCAGTCTTGCATATGGAGTTAGTAGGATGCAGAATGCCATGAAGCCCAGAGCCTGCAGAATTTGTCTTGCAGAAGACTGGGTTTTTGTTGCCATCGGTTTGAAACAAGTAGTCACTTGCCTTTGTCTGGCGTGAGGTAAGCCATCTGGGCAGTTGTATTCAAGCTTGCACCCAGGAATGTTATCTTTTGAGAGGGTACCAGTTGTGATTTCTTTTCGTTTATTGTGTACACTAGGCATGTTAGAAGCCTTTTCACAAACACCAGGTGTTGAAGAAGAAACAGCCGTCCAAGTAAGGATATATTTGTATACTTCTTTGTCTGCAAAATGCAATTACTGGTGAGAGGTACTTTGTAAAGATCCTGGGCGCAGTAGATAAGCCAAAGGGCAGTGCAGAGAATTGGTAATGCATTAAGCCAGCCTTGAATCTGAGGTATCTTCTGCTCGGCTGTCTTATTGGGACATGCAGGTATGCCTCTTTTAGGTCTAAAGTCACCAGCCAAGCATTCTTGCTCAGCATGGGCAGAAGCTGCTGCAAAGTCAGCATTTTGAATTTTGGAATGTCCAGGTATGTGTTCAAAATCAATAAATCCTGTATTGGCCACCAGGCCTTGTCCTTTCTGGGTAGCAAGAACAGTCGAGTAAAAACCTTGTCCTTTTTCCTGTTCTGGTACTGCCTGAATGGCCCCCATATCCATGAGGGACGTAACCTGTTTCTGTGCCTCTGCCCATTGATTTTTTGGCAGATCTGGCCAACCATTTGCCATTGGCAGAGTGTGGAAATGGAATCTGTATCCCTGTGATACGATGTTTAGTACCCACTTGTCCTGGGTTATTAACTGCCAATTTTGAGCAAAAAGTGTTAATTTTCCCCTTATGGGTGCTGCCAAAACATAAGTACTTGGTGTAGGCAGAGGGAAGTCATTGGGATTGCTTTCTGTAGGTTTGCACTTTATCTCCTCCAGATTTTGAGGTGGATGTGCCCCATTGCTTTGACCTGTACGAGTCTTGCTCCTGGTATCTGGAACCCTTAGGGCATCTGGATTTGCCCCTTTGAGCTCTGTCTGACACAGGAAAGGACCATTTTTTGTAGGCCAGTGTCTACTGAATCTTGGTGGCTGCACTTGTAAGAAGTCTTTAACAGTTTGCATAGACTTAGCTTTGTCTTCCATTTTCTTTAAAACGTCTTCTGCCTTAATACCAAACAGAGAATCATGCTGTAAAGGTGCATCTAGCAATTTAGTTTAACATGATCAGGCAAATTTTGTTCCTTTAACTAGGCATGCCTCCTAATCACAGATCCAGTAACTGTGGCCCTGCAGGAGGCCTCTAAAGAATCAAAACCACATTGTAAAGTATGCTTTCCAACTTGTTCAGCTGCATGCAATAATTACTGCAATTCTTTATTTTCTGCACATTCTGAAATCAACATAATTTTCTGTTTCAGCAATCCCATAACATGTTGTTGGTACTTAAGCATATGAAATTAACAGTTTAAGGCCCTGATTGCCAAGGTTGCAGATGTATAAACCTTTTTTCCCCATCTGTCCAGTGCCCTTGAATCTATGTCAGAGGGGGTAGGATTTTTTGCTGAGGCCTTAACTCACTTTGGACCCTGTGAAATAGTTTCAGGATCAGCAGCAGGGTTTCTAAATAAAAAATTATGTGAGTCGGGGACCCTGTAATATCTGTCAGGCTTACTGGTAGCCGGAGATAAAGAGTCAGGGGTCAAGCTTGACTCCGAAAACACATCATCCACAATGTCTAAAACAGGGGGAATGGCCAAAGGCTTGTGCTGAGGGAGAAGGAGGAAATCCCCGAGCCTCTTTTTTGATTCTGAGAAGTCTTGTCTCTCCCAGTGAAAATGCTCCCTCAAAGTATGCAAGGTTTCTCCAAATGAATAATCCTCAGGAGAAGATGCAGATGGAATACACTCCTCAGCATCAGAATCCTCATAGGGAGGTAAAGATAATTCCTGATCAGAAGAGGAATCAGAAGAAATAGAAACCTGATCTGAAGATTCATAATCAGTGTCTTGCCTAGGCCTCTTATCTGGAGGGGGATGGGTACCGGTCTTCAGCCATTTTGATCATCTGTTTTTTAGGCATAGAGGCCTGTGCACATGGCTCATGCGTCAGTTTTTTAGTTTTAGAAGTTGCTTTTGTCTTTGATTTGGCAGCTGCCATTGGTTTGATATACAAATGTTGAGGTCTGAATACACCCTCAGAAGCCGGTGCCTGCTCAGCGGCTCCGGACCCATCCGAGGGAGATACATCTGTCAGTCCAATACCTTGAGTATCATGCGGCATGCCAGACTCCACATGGGTATCGGGCTGTGAAAGCACCTCACTGAGTACCGGTGAACTGGCGACTGGCTTAGGAGAAGATTAGTCGGTTTTGGATCTCGACTGCCCTGGTAGTCGGATTGCTATCCGACGACATTTCTGGGTAGTTAAATCTGTTTCCAAAATACTTTGATGCAAAAATATACCGACGCTTAATAGTGCATTGGTTAAATCTAGCACAAAACCGACATCCAGGCACGTTGTGATCAGGGCCTAGGCAAGGAATACAGTATAAATGGAAATCCTTATGAGGTATTTGCTTCCCACAAGTAATACAATTATTAACTTTTTCCGACATCGGTAAAAACTAAGAAAAAAAGTTTTCCCAATGGGGTACTTAGCTTTAGTGAAGACTTCGGTTCTGAAACTCAAACTCGGATATTTCAGTAGTCAGCTGACCGGCACTTGCGAAATGCTTCTGCTTCAGGCACCGCGCGGCAAGAAAGACTAAAGTAAATGATGTCGGCTGCATGTTTTATACCCCTGATGACCTGACGTCATGGAAGAGAAGACAGCAACCGACGCATGACCCAAGACTTTGGAATTCAGGCCGACTGAGGGCAACCTGCCAGCAGATTACCCAAATGTAATGACTGCAACAGTGAAACATGAAGAACATCAGTAGTGGCAACATGATTTGGGAGAAGCTGTGCTGTGTTAGTGAGAGGAGTTTATTTTCTATGATTTTTGGAGACGCTGTGTCTATGTATTTTTCTAGAATTTTTGATAAAGGAGGTAGCATAACCATAAGACTGTAGCTGGATAGATTGGTGGACTTCCCACCTTTTTGCAGGAGTATAATGTATGATTTCTTCCACAAGGTAGGGACATAAGTTTCTTTAATGGAGTAGATAATCAATATGGAGTGTAGGTAGCCAAGTATGTCCGCTGCCATCTTGATATATTCTCTTCATAGGTCGTCTGCAGCTTGAGTGTTGTCTTCAGATTATGGAGGTGTTTTCTAATGACTGAAGAAGAGGCTAGCTGGAGGGTAAATGTAGGTGTCTGGCAATTTACTTGTATGGTTATAGTGAGTGGAGAGGAGCATCCTTGATTAGGAAGAGAACAGTTTGGAAAAAAATGATTATTGAACTGAATGGCAATAACATCAGGGTAATTGTTTGTTGAAGGTGCTGGCGTGGCTTATTGGCCAGGATGCAGGAGGTTTTTTAAGAACAACCAAAACATTTAATGGCTATTTTGATTAGTATGCTTTATGTTCGTGTAGCAGGAGTTTTTATCTGCTTATAGTTGATATTTAGCACAGTTTCCAAGGTGTTTTGAATGTTTTTTTGTTGGTATTGCTCCGTGTCCATTATGTCGATGCTTTATCCCTTAACAGAATTAGAAGCTTGGTGTCCTTTAACTATGGTGCTGGGTTTTATTTTATGTGTTTTATGCACAGTAGAGATAGGCTGTTTAGGTTTACAGATGGTTACTATGCTTGCAGTACAGGGGACTATTGAGGAGTCTGGTCCAAATTCCCAGTTACCCACAAGCACTTTCTGATTACATGACTTGCTCAAAGTCAAACAGTAGACAAGCAAGGGGGTAAGGGAATCAAACCCTCTACCACAATAACTACAGCTCACAGACTTAACCTCTATGCTAACTGCCAGACTGTTTAGAATACTTAGGAAAATATAATTAAATTGGTAGAGTTTTTAGAACATTCCAGTTATAAAATTTTAAGGTAGGTAGTCAATGTATCTTTACAGACTGTACTAAGGTTCTGAACTTGGTTATAATACAGTGATTTGATAATATTACTTCGTTGACTCAGAGCAGATGTTGGGAGATGGTTACTGAAAGTATCAGGTAGACAGCCAGCAGTAGCTATATCGTTTGAAGCAGCTGTAACAATCCAGTCCAGGACTGATTTTTTTAATACTACTTTTGTCACATCTTGTGAGGGTTGTGATCAATTAGGAGAACTTATACAGATTTATGGTGAATATTGACTGCTTGTAAATATGACAAACATTAACTCTCTTTTGCTAATGTTGTAAAGTCCTTTTTGTGTATTAAGCATATTGTCACTATTATTGTGCAAATGCCAATGCTTAAAGCTTCAGGTTGGTATTTACACCACACAATCTCTTCTTTATAAATTAATGCCAAGTGTTACTCACCTACATACACAGTCATTCTACTTCAAATCAACAAGTTAGAAACATTTTCAAACATTAAAGAAAACAGATTTGCTATGAAACTACTTTAGAATTCACAGAGTCTCATTGCCTGTGCTAATTGGCCAATACTGTTTGGTTGATTCATGCTATGGAGAGACTATCTGATTCAAAGATGTGGTAAAGCCACACAGAGAAAACCTCACTAATAGTTCATTAGGGTGTCTCTAAATCAAGCACTGTGCTTTCAGACCTGACAGCACTAGTGTCTTCCTACTTGCCCGTGCATTACAGCAGCACAGGCATCCCTCACACAAACACGCGCGCACACACACATGTGCATGCACACGCACACACACACACCTAAACATGTACAAACAAGCCCCCAACAACCCCACACTCATGGAATGACTCCTCAACTTACTCACGTTATACTAAAATACACACACACGTACCCCTACCTACCTAATTCCATTGATACAAGCATCTAGACAGACATTCATTCAGCTGCATTCATGCCCTCATAGCTACACACACCCCATCTACCTAACTCCTTTGATACAAATACCCAGACAGACATATTCATTCAGCTGTTACATACTATGTGAACAGAAGTTACATGAAAACAAGAAGTTATGTACTCACCATAACGTTCGATGTATGCAGTCCATCTCGCCTCACATTTTTACCCGTGGGTTCGGAGCCGAATATCGGCTCTGACTCGGCCAAACTTTTCTAGCTCGAAGTCTTCTATTGGCTGGGCTAAGCAGGTATCCCATGCTGCACTGTTCCATATCCCCAGATCTAGTTTGCTGCGAACACTCATTCATACCCCATGCATAACAACATCCAGGTAAAGAAGAATAAGTTAAAAGTGAAGGGAACTCTGTAAATCAGACCTAACCTCCAGATCCTCCAGGAAGGGGGAAGGTGGGAGGGTAAGAAAAAATGTGAGGTGAGATGGACTACATACATCGAACATTATGGTGAGTACATAACTTCTTGATGTTATGTAGTCCAATCCCACCTACATTCTTACCCATGGGACAGCGTCCCTAGCACCTACATGCTGGGAGGCTCATAGGAAGATACTCCTGAGTACTGTGGAACCAAAGGAAGACCTGCCCCTAGATACCACGTCAAACTTGTAATGAGTAACAAATGTGTGAGGAGAAGCCCAAGTAGCTGCAGCACAAATATCATCCATAGACAATCTGGCTTGATAGGCTGTAGATGTAGATACAGCTCGAGCAGAGTGAGCCTTGACCGCAAACGGTAGGTCTTTACCTCCTGCGGAATAAGCGAAAGAGATGCAACTGGAAATCCATCTGGATAGGGTGATTTTGGAGATAGGGGACCCAATTTTGTTTTCCGAAAAGGAGACAAATAGTTGATCAGATTTTCGGAGATCTTTGGTTCGGTGCAGACAGAAACGCAACTGTCTGTGTACATCCAATTGATGAAATTTAAATTCTGCCTTGTTTGAAAAATGAGAAAAAATACTGGCAACTCAATAGATTAATATTAGATAGGGACGCCACTTTTGGAACAAAGGAAGGGTTTGGTCCAAGAGAAACCCTGTCCTTATGAAAGATCAAGTATGGAGGTTTGATAGAAAGGGCTTGAATTTCTGAAACTTGCCTGGCTGAAGTGATGGCTATTAAAAAGGCAGTTTTCCAGGTCAAGAATTTTAAGTTGCAGGTAGCTGCAGGCTTGAAGGGTGGTGAAGTAAGGGCTTGCAGGACAAAATTTAAATCCCAGGGCATGATAGGTTCTGAGACCGGAGGACGGAATAATAGAGTGCCCTTCAGGAATGCCTTACAGAGTCTGTGAGCCATCAGGCTAGGCTCATTAGCAACATGAAAGTAAGAAATCGCTGCCAAATGAACTTTAATGTTAGCTGACGCTGAGCCCTGATGGAAGAGCATAGACAAAAACTCAAAGACTGAAGCAACTGGGGCTGTGGTAAGGGTCAATTCCTTGGGTATGAGCCCAAATAGAAAACCTCTTCCATTTGCTAGAATAAATTTTCATAGTAGAGGGCTTATGAGAGGAAGATAAAATATGAACTACCTCAAGTGAAAAGTGATGAAGCCTAACAACGGAAGTGGAGTAGCCAGGCTGTCAACCGGAGGGTCCACCAGAGAGGGGTGGAACTGTCCCGACGTGTGTCAGTAAATCTGGTTGTAGGTCCAGAATACAAGGTGTGTCCACAATGTAGGGGTGGAGAAAGGGGAACCAGACTTGACGAGGCCAGTGTGGAGCAATCAGAATAATTTTGCTTCGCAAGGATTGCGCTTTCTGAATCACTTTTGATAGCAAGGGAAACGGAGGAAAAGCATAAAGCAGATTGGAGGGCCAATCGTGAACTAGAGCATCCCTGGGTGACTCCCCCAGTGGGGGATCAGCGTGAAGTAGCTGCTGCATTTGGCATTGAGGGGGCTGGCAAAAAGGTTGCAGCAAGGCTGACCCCATCTGCTGAAGATTCGTTCTGCAACTAGACGATTCAGGGACCACTCGTAAGGCATCAGAATAGCTCTGCTTAGCCTGTCCGCTATCACATTGGACTTCCCCAGAATGCGCATTGCCACCAGAAACTGTTGGGAAGATACTGCCCACTGCCACACTCGCATGGCCTCTCTGCACAGGTGGTATGATCTGGTTCCCCCCTGCTTGTTCTGATACCACACCACTGACATGTTGTCCGAGTGTATTGCAATAGTCCCTAGAGGTAGAAAGCTCTGAAGTGCCTGCAAAGCAAGTAGCACCGCCCTCATCTCTAGAACGTTGATATGCAGATGTATCTTGTGATCTTGCCACATGCCTTGGACTGTCCTGCCGAGATAATGCCCCCCCCACCCCATCTGGGAAGTGTCCGTGGTCACTGTGGCAACCAGGGTTAGTGGACCGAATGGTTTTCCCCTGTACAGATTGTTGGTGCAAAGCCACCAACTGAGATCCTGTTTGCATCTGTCCGTGAGCAAAATAAGGTGAGAAAGAGGAAGTTTTTGGAGAGACCATTGAGCAAAGAGGAGCCATTGAAGGAGCCTCATATATGCAATCTCGCTAGAGGGACAAACATAATTGTTGCTGCCATAGTCCCCAGGAGTTGAAGATCCAATCTTGCCTTCGCTTTTCTCAGGGGAAGCAGGGCGTGCACCTGTTGCTGTAAGACTCTTATTCTGTTCTGTGGTAGAAAGGCTCTCATTTGAATGGTGTCTAACTCTGCACCTATAAAAATGACACGCTGTGAGGGCAACAAGGCAGATTTTTCCCAATTCAGTGTTATACCCAACTGCTGACAGAGAGTGATGGTAGCTCCCCTGGTTTGGATAAGTAGATGCCTGGTGGGGGCGGTAATGAGCCAGTCATCCAGGTACAGAAACACTTGGAATCCTAGTCGTCTCAAGTGAGCTGTCACCACCACCATACACTTGGTTAACACCCTGGGGGCTGTGGTGAGACCAAAGGGCAGGGCTCGAAACTGGAAATGACTGGCTCCCAGCCAGAAGTGTAGGTGACTCCTGGATGCCCTGTCCATTTTGACATGGTAGTAAGCATCCTTGTGGTCAATGGAGCACATGGATACTCCTTCTCCCAACAATGGGAGAATCGATTGTAGTGTGACCATACAGAACTTGGACTTTTGTACATAGTTGTTCAGTTGGCTGAGATCTAATATGGGTCTCAGGTCCCCTGTTCTTTTTGGCACCAAAAAGAATCTTGAGTAAGTCCCTAATCCGATCTAGTCTGAGGGGACATGCTGGATGGCTCACTTTCCTAGTAGCTTTGAAACCTCTGAAGCTGTGTGATCCCTTTGACTGGGTGGAACGTCCGGGATTTTCCTGACTGGAGTGGGGGGGTCTGACGAAAAGGGGATGACATAACCTCCGGAAATTATTCGTAATACCCATCGGTCCTGGGTGATGCTTTGCCAGGCTTCCGGGTATAACGATATTCGACCCCCTTCTGGCTCTGGAAACACACAGTCGGGCATCCCATCAGGAACGACGGTAGGGAGAGCCGCGAAAGGAGTCACGGTCTCCCGAATTGCGGGGGCCCCCTCTGCCTCTAGGGCAGTGTCTCCCTGAATAACCTCCCCCTCCTCTGCCTCTGGAGGGGGACTCACCTTGTGCACCAGGAAAAAACCTCTGTGATTTTTTGAACTATATCTTCCCACCCCACTGGGCCTTGGGGTAAGGCCTAGAGGGAAGGGAAAAATGGACCCCTACAGCAGACAGGGTCTTTCCCTCTTGCTCGCACCTGGTGAGGGTGTGTTTCACTTCGGTTCTGAACAAAGAAGAACCATCAAAGGGAGCATCAGTGAAAGAAGACTTGAAGGCCTCCGCGAAATGACAAAGGTGCAGCCAGGCTTGCCTTCTAAGAGCGACTCCTGTGCTTGCTGCCCTACTCACTCCCTCGGCTGCATATGAAATGAGCCGCATGGAGGAGTTCACAATGGAATTGAGGGTGGACACCTGAGTGTTAACCGTCTGGGCCACCGCCTCAGGCACGTTACCCACAAGAGTATCTCCTAACTCCTTGAGGAGATCTCTCTGGAGCAGAGTAAAATGAGACAGGTAGTTCAGCGACCATAAGGTAAAGGTTGCCGATGAGCGGGTATGCTTCCTGTACCGGTCCATGGTCCTGGTCTCCTTGTTAGGAGGATGGACGGAGGAAGAAGCCTCTGCTACTTCCTTCTGAGTGGCAGCCACCACCACCATGGCATCCACAGGGACTCCTTTGGACAAAAACTCCTTACCCGGGGGAGCAGAAAGAAATTTATTGGGTCTCCTGGGTACGGGTTCCAGAGAATCAGGGTTCTCCCACACCCTCCGACAATTTAAATCCAGGAGCTCATCGAAGGGTGGGGGCACCCAGGAGGCAGAGGGCTGAGCACCAAAGGCCTTTAAGAAGACCGACTCCTCTTCAGAGGGGGCTTTGGACGGCCAGTCACCTCTGTTTCAATATCTCCAGGATGTCGGAGAAAGAAACATCATCAGAGGATGACTTGGGGGACCCCTCCGATTCCTCGAGGTCAGTATCTGAGGTGTGAGACTCATCCTGGGAGTCTATGTGCTTCCTCTTGCACGTTTTCTTTCTAGGGGGCTCCTCAGGCAAAAACTCTGAGGGGCCCTCAGAAACTTGGGGACCACTTGTGGGGGTATCCCTAGGCCTTGGACCTCGGCTGTCTACAGATAGGTAGTGATCAGAGGCTCTCACCGGAGTGGTAGGGGACAGAATGACTGACCCGCATGATGTAGCTAAAGATCTGGCCAGCGCACTCTGCATGGCCACAAAGGCTGCCCCCCCCCCAAGTCCGAGGACCGGCCAGCCTCCGAGACCATGACAGGAGTTAGGGTTCCACGAGCCGAAAGGTGTCCCAAGGTGTCCCCCTCAGGCCCAACTGAAGAATCCCGAGTCCCGAACCCCGTGGACAGCGCCGACGGGGTCGGAGCTGATGCCGGCACCGATAAGCCTGGAGGGGCCATTGGAGCTGACCTAGGAACATCACATGGAGTGGAGCATTCTGGCTCCGAAGACAGAGATGCGCTCAGAGGAGGAATAATCAAAGAAGGTATCGGGACTGGCTCCGGAGCCGACTGGGACGGAGCAGAGAACAATTTAGCCAAAACCGGTGACTGAAGGAGCCTCTGCACAACCCTATCGACATCCACATCTGAAAGTGTCCTGGAGGATTTGGAGGACAGGGAGGGAGATCGCGATCTCCTCTCAGGTGACACTGGTCTAGTAGTGGGCGATCGGCTCTGAAGAGGTTCCAATATAATTGGAGCCGACGCTGGTTCCATCAACACTGACACTTCCTGCAGCCCAGAGGACAGTGGAGCCGAGGAGGTCGAAGCTAGTTTCATTACTTTCTCCGATGGCTCCGAGGAGACTGAAGGAGCCGGAGATCTTTTTTTTTTTACTTTGGGGATTTAGATTTTGAACTGGAAGCAGAATCCATGGCCTCTTTGAACAAGGATTTCAAGAGTCCCTTCAGAATTAACTTATTCTTTCTTGGAGCACCCTAGGACTAAAAGCATGGCAGAAGCTGCAAGGACTCCTGCAGGTGGATTGCTCCCAGACAATAAACGCATACTGAATGTCCTTCGGTGATGGACATCTTGTAACCACCCTTGGAGCACTTTTTAAAACCAGAAGGTTTGTGCTCCTTGGAATCTTTGGACATCTGAAAATAATCACAAAAAAACAATACCACGAGCAAGTAACTGCCTGACCGGAAAAACAACTACAGTCACACAAAAACACCACACTAAGCACGGGAACAAAATTTTCCACAACAGCAGCACACACAATCCTTAGAGAGGACACACACGAAGACGACTAGGGCTAAAAACCTCTAACTAAAACTTTTTTTAGACCAAACTCGCCCACAGAACAAGAAGACAGACACTAAAACCTTTAACTCAAACAGTTTGAGCCAAAAACAAACACAGGGATAAGTAAGGGGATGGATTAGGTTATCTAACTGAAACGGGCCTAGCCCGTTGGAACAGATAGTGGGATACCACAAAAAACAATCACACTACAGATTATACCCAAAAAATACCAAATAGAAATAGCTATTAAAATAGCTTTTGTTTGTAACAAATTGTCTCAAGAGGAAGAAGAAAAAGGGCACTTGGCCACAGCCAAGGGCGAGACCACGTCTGAGCTACAAGAGCGGTAAACGAGATCTGGGGATATGGAGCAGTGCAGCATGGGATACCTGCTTAGCCCAGCCAATAGAAGACTTCGAGCTAGAAAAGTTTGGCCGAGTTGGAGCCGATATTCGGCTCCAAACCCATGGGTAAGAATGTAGGCGAGACTGGACTACATAATATCTTAGCATTAAAACAAATACCAGAACTATATTTACTTTTCCATTCAGACCTGTCTGACAAAGTACATTCCCAATGAGTTTTTAACAGAATACAGCACTGAATATGAGCAATTCAGTTTGAGCATTCATGCCCCCATAGTCAGCTGTACACACACACACACACACACACACACATGGTTTCATTATATTTACCAGTAATTAGTCATATGATGGCATTCACTTTTCTTGTTTCATTCAGCAGAGGCAATGTATCATGTTTTCCTGTATATATTATTGCATACAATAGCTGGTGGCAGTAATAAAGAAAAGCTGCTGCAGCCTGGCAAGTGTTTAAGGAAAGTGCTAGAGAGAGAGGCAGAGCAACAAAGGATTGACAGGAGAAATAGTGTAGTATATCTTGAGATTATTCCTGATAAGAGGAGACATGAGTATTACACAGTGCATATTCGAGAGAGCATTTGAATATTATAATGTTACAGATTAAATGAAACAGATAAGTCCCAGCGATCAACAAACAAATGAATCACCAACCAGTGGCAAAAAAGCACCAGGAACCAGGATACTATGCTGGAAATACTAGATTTATTGTAGACACAATAGTTAAGCGCTTTCCGCAGTACTTAGACTGTCTTCATCAGAACAACATGTGATAAAATTCTTAAGCTTATATATAACAAACAATCTGAAAACCCGCCCTTAATAACAATTAATCAATTAAATAAATTAAATCATTAACAATAAATGAATGAATGAGCATTCTTACTCACAACATAAACTACCATGTATTAAATGCTAACTTAAAATGAAAAACAAAAAACAATATATAATCTTTGTGCAAGACAGTATTGCAAGTGCAATCATTTGCACAAATATAAAAATGTTTGAAATGCATATAAAACCTAACTAAACAAAAATTACTGCATTGTTGAATAATTAAATACATATGTTTTCTACTATAAAAATTATTTAACACTTTGTTTAAAAATGAGATGAATGTATATGTCTCACTAATATACAAGAAAAACACTTGTGTAAAAGCCAATATATAAAATTAATTACTACATACTATTCGAAGTAATAATAAATGAATGGATGTTACCAATAATATAAAACCTTCTGTGAAGTTATTATAACAAAATGTCCAACTTGAATAATTAAAAGCTAGAAACATGCAAAAAACTAAGAAAATTCTTTAAATTACTCTCTAACTAAGTAAGTAAGTAAGTATGAACTAGAGTTAGAATAATAATAGATGTAATGAATATGTTAGAAAAGTACATTGTATTGCACAGTGAATTGAATTAAACCCTAACAAGAGGTTTGGTGGGAATCATCTCATTAAGGCCAGGGGGGGTGGCTGCATCTAACCTGATCTGCCATCTGATTTCCCTTTCCCCCACTGTAGCCTTGATGTTACCACCTCGAGGATTAGGGGTAATAACATCCAAAATAGCAAATTTAAACATCTTACACTGCGGACTGTTAATGAGATGTCTAGATAATGCATTATTAATGTCACACTTCCTCATACAGTATGTGTGGTCATAAATTCTACTCTTTAAACTGCGATCAGTCTTCCCCACATAATAACTCATACAAGTTTGGCAAACACTTAGATATATTACATGTTTAGTTAAACAATTGCCATTGGAGAACCAGATCTTACTTTTTAAACAATTCTTAAGAGTAATACTAGGTGTGTCCAGGATATATTTACAGTAATTACATTGACCACATTTTCTAGTACCTGTCTTCTGTACCTTAGTATTTTGTTGACAATTTGATTTAATTTCTATTATTCTTTTCAAATTGTTTCCTGTTTTGTAAATAAAGTGTGGTCTATCAGTAATCTTGTTTTTTATTGCCTGGTCACTAGTCAAAATATTCCAGTTTGTTGTAATAATATTCTTGACCTCACTGGAATGTCAACCGTATTTGATAATACATGATCTAGTGTGCGTGTTGTCAATACCTATCCCATCTATCTTATTGTCCCATATGACTGAGGGCTTAGAAATGCCCACCCCCAGTAGTGGTTTGTATTTCTGTCCCCATTCCTTACTAACATAACATATAATATCCTTCACCATCTTGTGTGGGTACCCCTTGTCCATAAATAGCTGCCCAATATAATCCAATTCTTTGTCCATACAATCTCTCTCGGTGGTCATACGGGCAGCCCTTATGCACTGCCCCTTAATGATGCCCCTTTTAGTGTTGTATGTATGTGCACTGCTGTAGTGTAAATAACCATTACTGAAAGTGTCTTTTCTGTAAATACGGGAATGGAATTCATCACCCTTACTGTAAATAAAGACGTCAAGATAGTTGATACCATAAGTGTCATATTGGTGGGTGAATTTAAGATATTCCGTGGTGTTGTTGATGTACTTCATAAATTCCAACAAAACCTGCACTTCACCCTCCCACAGGATGAAAATATCATCCAGGTATCTGACATATTTTTTAATGTGAGACATCCAATCCGAATTTAAAATGAATTCCACTTCCCAATCCAGCAGTACCATATTAGCATAAATGGGGGCACAGGCTGTACCCATGGCTACCCCCGTTTTCTGTCTGTAGTGCTCCCCCTCGTAGTAGATGTAATTGTGGTCCAGGACAATATCCATGAATTCAGTCAGGAGTGAGATATCATCCTGTCCCAACCCACTCACTTGGTGCATGCTGTTGATGAACCTCTGGAGTCCATCCTCCTTCGGAATACAGGAAAACAAATCCTGGACATCAATGGTCACATAAACCACATTGGGAGACCACAATTCCTTTTTGAAAAGACCCAGGAACTCCCAAGAATCTTTCATTATGTGTTCCACTGTGTTGTAAACATGTTTCAATTTGTGATGAATGGCCTGTCCAAAAGGAAAAGCTTTGCTAGCACTACCGGAGATGATGGGACGAAATGGTGGATCGTAGATGTTTTTATGGACTTTGGGAATACCTGTGATGGTAGCCAGAATGCGGAACTCCACCTTGAGAAACCTGTATCATCTGTCTGTGTCACACTTGACATTTTGATTTTCTTCAAAGAACCGATGGGGGTAGATATGAATGTTCACAACATTAAACTTTGTAATGACATGTTTGATGAATTTGGCAAAAAGTTTATTATGTTCATTATTGAAAGTAATGATTCTAAAATCAGCCTATTGCTTAATGACATTGACAGAATTGATAAATTGATACGGAATGATATTTTGTTTTCACAGTGGGAGAAGTTGTATTACAAGCAGTACGAATATGCTGAGAACATGTATAAAAAAACTTATGACAGGAAATATAAGAAATTGCAGAGGGATATTGCACAGTATGAGAAAGGGACAGCTTACAGATGGAAATGTGGTAATGATAGGAAATTTGTTTCAGAGAAAAGATATGGAAAGTATTCATTCTCCCGTTTTGGTGATGATGCTTATGTAGATGGTCACCCTAATGATGATGAATGTTTTTTAGAGAATGGAAGAGACCAATGGAGAACAGTAGAACACAGGGGGAAAGGGAGGAATATTTGGAGGAATCGGAGATACAATTAGAAGTTGATTCTCCTAACCCTGACCCCAGTAACGTGGACATTGGTTTCAATGATGTGACCAACGGAAAACATTCTTTAGAAATTAATGACTGTGGGATCCTACACACTAGTGGGGAGATTAAGATCTACAACTATAGTGCCCACCCAGTCTCACCAAAATTTTTCCAAATATTTTCAAAGGGTATGAAATTTATACCAGATTTTAAGTTTGATTTAACCGACACTCTTGTTGAATTTAAATTATTTATGAGAAAACTGAATCTGGGAATATTTTTTAAAAATCAAAATGTCACAAGTGTGACACAGACAGATGAATTAAAGAAAAGGAGTGCTTTTACTCCACCTATGTGTAACACACTTACATCTTTTGAAAATGTAGTTAATTCTGAGTTATATTCTCTACATAATAAACACAAGCACACAAGAAGTGGGAAACAATCTGGCAAGGACATGATGGATGTGATTCAATCGTTGTGTGACAACAATATTCGCATCATGACTGCAGACAAGGGTGGGGGGATTGTGTTTTATGATCAGGAACAATACAAAAGTAAAATCTTTGATCTTTTGAATAATTCAACACAGTACACACCCTCTTCTATTAATGAAGTAAATATAGCCCACAGCCGTATAGATTCTTATTTGGAAGAATTTATAGTGGAAAACAGAATTAGTGAAGACTTATACAGGTTTCTCAAGGTGGAGTTCCCCATTCTGGCTACCATCACAGGTATTCCCAAAGTCCATAAAAACATCTATGATCCACCATTTCGTCCCATCATCTCCGGTAGTGCTAGCAAAGCTTTTCCTTTTGGACAGGCCATTCATCACAAATTGAAACATGTTTACAACACAGTGGAACACATAATGAAAGATTCTTGGGAGTTCCTGGGTCTTTTCAAAAAGGAATTGTGGTCTCCCAATGTGGTTTATGTGACCATTGATGTCCAGGATTTGTTTTCCTGTATTCCGAAGGAGGATGGACTCCAGAGGTTCATCAACAGCATGCACCAAGTGAGTGGGTTGGGACAGGATGATATCTCACTCCTGACTGAATTCATGGATATTGTCCTGGACTACAATTACATCTACTACGAGGGGGAGCACTACAGACAGAAAACGGGGGTAGCCATGGGTACAGCCTGTGCCCCCATTTATGCTAATATGGTACTGCTGGATTGGGAAGTGGAATTCATTTTAAATTCGGATTGGATGTCTCACATTAAAAAAATATGTCAGATACCTGGATGATATTTTCATCCTGTGGGAGGGTGAAGTGCAGGTTTTGTTGGAATTTATGAAGTACATCAACAACACCACGGAATATCTTAAATTCACCCACCAATATGACACTTAGGGTATCAACTATCTTGACGTCTTTATTTACAGTAAGGGTGATGAATTCCATTCCCGTATTTACAGAAAAGACACTTTCAGTAATGGTTATTTACACTACAGCAGTGCACATACATACAACACTAAAAGGGGCATCATTAAGGGGCAGTGCATAAGGGCTGCCCGTATGACCACCGAGAGAGATTGTATGGACAAAGAATTGGATTATATTGGGCAGCTATTTATGGACAAGGGGTACCCACACAAGATGGTGAAGGATATTATATGTTATGTTAGTAAGGAATGGGGACAGAAATACAAACCACTACTGGGGGTGGGCATTTCTAAGCCCTCAGTCATATGGGACAATAAGATAGATGGGATAGGTATTGACAACACGCACACTAGATCATGTATTATCAAATACGGTAGACATTCCAGTGAGGTCAAGAATATTATTACAACAAACTGGAATATTTTGACTAGTGACCAGGCAATAAAAAACAAGATTACTGATAGACCACACTTTATTTACAAAACAGGAAACAATTTGAAAAGAATAATAGAAATTAAATCAAATTGTCAACAAAATACTAAGGTACAGAAGACAGGTACTAGAAAATGTGGTCAATGTAATTACTGTAAATATATCCTGGACACACCTAGTATTACTCTTAAGAATTGTTTAAAAAGTAAGATCTGGTTCTCCAATGGCAATTGTTTAACTAAACATGTAATATATCTAAGTGTTTGCCAAACTTGTATGAGTTATGTGGGGAAGACTGATCGCAGTTTAAAGAGTAGAATTTATGACCACACATACTGTATGAGGAAGTGTGACATTAATAATGCATTATCTAGACATCTCATTAACAGTCCGCAGTGTAAGATGTTTAAATTTGCTATTTTGGATGTTATTACCCCTAATCCTCGAGGTGGTAACATCAAGGCTACAGTGGGGGAAAGGGAAATCAGATGGCAGATCAGGTTAGATGCAGCCACCCCCCCTGGCCTTAATGAGATGATTCCCACCAAACCTCTTGTTAGGGTTTAATTCAATTCACTATGCAATACAATGTACTTTTCTAACATATTCATTACATCTATTATTATTCTAACTCTAGTTCATACTTACTTACTTAGTTAGAGAGTAATTTAAAGAATTTTCTTAGTTTTTTGCATGTTTCTAGCTTTTAATTATTCAAGTTGGACATTTTGTTATAATAACTTCACAGAAGGTTTTATATTATTGGTAACATCCATTCATTTATTATTACTTCGAATAGTATGTAGTAATTAATTTTATATATTGGCTTTTACACAAGTGTTTTTCTTGTATATTAGTGAGACATATACATTCATCTCATTTTTAAACAAAGTGTTAAATAATTTTTATAGTAGAAAACATATGTATTTAATTATTCAACAATGCAGTAATTTTTGTTTAGTTAGGTTTTATATGCATTTCAAACATTTTTATATTTGTGCAAATGATTGCACTTGCAATACTGTCTTGCACAAAGATTATATATTGTTTTTTGTTTTTCATTTTAAGTTAGCATTTAATACATGGTAGTTTATGTTGTGAGTAAGAATGCTCATTCATTCATTTATTGTTAATGATTTAATTTATTTAATTGATTAATTGTTATTAAGGGCGGGTTTTCAGATTGTTTGTTATATATAAGCTTAAGTATTTTATCACATGTTGTTCTGATGAAGACAGTCTAAGTACTGTGGAAAGCGCTTAACTATTGTGTCTACAATAAATCTAGTATTTCCAGCATAGTATCCTGGTTCCTGGTGCTTTTTTGCCACTGGTTGGTGATTCATTTGAATGTTACAGATTAGTAAATTACACTGGGACATGGCCATAGCCACGTCTCTAGCAGGAATTGTTCTAGGTGAGATTTGAAGTGTGGCATTTTGTCTCGTCTGTTTTGAGGGATGTATTTCATTCTATATCTTAGATACTTGGTTTGAATATAAGGATTGTCACAAGCTGATGTTTGATTTAATAATTGTTAATAGGTTTTTATTACTTGTGCTTAGGTTTTAGGTGGAGTACTATTGAAGGATATTCCTTTGAGAAGGGCTATTATTTAATCAACCCCTTAGTGTCAGTGCTGATCAAGGTTCTGGGATAGGTGCACCTTTACTTAAACTAGGTTTAGCCATTATAATTCATACACAGCAATTAAGAATAAAGTCATTAAAGTTTAACACATTGGACTTCCCACTAATAAAAATACGTCAGTGTCTGACAGATGCAGATGTTTCAGGTAATAGGAACCTGGCATTGGCAGTCTTCAGGAAGGTTTGAGTTCAGAACTGGGTGTTTGGAGTTTTTATTTTATGTCCATTGTACTGGAAAAGGATGCCAATATGGCATTGTCGTTGTTCACCTATATCCTGGTGCTGGTATGACTTAAGTTTAGGAAACTGAAATGGAAAGGATGCGGATATGGAACATGGACATGATCAATAAACGCAGGGTTTCGATATTGATGGGTGCTGATGAAGGCAAGAGCAGAATTAATACTTATTGTGCTTAACAGTGGGGCTTGAACATGACTTTTTTGCATGTGCTTTCACACTGTGGAAAGAAGCAAGCAGTGCCCAGTTGTTGTGCTAATGGACAGCAGTGACAAACTTCTACCTGAGGTAGAATCGTATCTGCCAGCTTACTAATATGTGACACTGTCATGTTCTGCAGTAAGCCAAACTCCTGAATTCAACACCAGACTAGCTGCTGAGAAGTGCAACCATCTCTTAATGTTTGGTAGTTTTCACTGACAAAAGCAGACAGATTTGTTCAGATTAATTTGTCAGTGTGGCTGAGTATCCAGGGCTTAGTATTTTTTTTTTTTTTTAAGAGTAGTTCTGAAATTTCTGTTCTACCCAACTAAAACACCCTGGTTAATATACAAACAGTGGTGTGTTTATATTTTATAAACCAATATTTTGTTAGGAAGGAGTTTTGTTATTAAAAAGCTTCACCCCAGTATTGAATTTAAACCATTGCTGGATGCATAGCACACTAACCTTCCATGGACAGAGACTGTGTTTTATTATGTTGTTTTATAATAGAAGGCTGTCTCTTTGTGAGCAGCATATATTGGGTCTGGACAGAACATGAGTTAAAAAGTAAGGGCTGAAGGGAAGTGTGTCCAGGATGAAGGCTGTGGTTCTGAAGCTGAAATATGGGATTGAATAACTATGTTTTGAGACTCAGAGATGAAGATTCTGTCTATATCATGCATCTGCAGTTCCTAGCATGTATGTCTACAAATTACCTTTGCCTCTCTTACTTTCTGCCTGTTCTGCAGAGAGTGTGTGTGATTTGATAAAGCTTTCTTCTCAAAAGAAAGACAGACATACTCAGAGATATAAGCTTAGTCTTGGGGAAAAATGTAATACATTTTAGTTTTACTTAATTTTTTGAGGCGAGACTAGCATTTGGTATCCAAGAAAATGCTAATGTGGAGTTTTTCTTGATGGCAGAAGCATTCATGCAGCATAAGCCATTGCTTAAAAATACAGGATGTCTTTAGTTTCCGTACATGTGTAGGTTGTCTAAGGAAAATGTTAATGTAGAGTTTGTCCTGATAACAGAGACATTGTTTGGTGATTTGGGGTGTAAGAGCCCTGTGAGAATGTCACTGACCGTGGTGAAAGAGGGAGGTAGGAATGTGCGGGGGGGGGGGGGGGGTTATACAGTCTAATTATCCAGATTTTTGCCTCATATTTTCAGTTTCTTTCTCATAAAATTGTGTTTTTCTGGCAAATCAGAGGACTGAACTCAGAAAATAATTGCAGACATTTGAGCTTTAGACTTCATATCTTTAAGAAAATGCATATTAATGCAAAACATGTTGTTCCATCCACTTTCTAGGGAGGTAGGGGGATGAATATGTATGACTCGTACCTCTCAACTGTACAGATTTTCACAGAATGTCCAGATTTTTGCATTATATTTTTGGTCTGTTCCTCATAAAAATTCTGTTTTTGACAAATCACTGGGATGAGCTAAGGATTAAAGTTACTAAATAAATGACATGCATTTGAGTTTCAGACTTGATATCCTTCAGAAAATATATTCTAACACAAATCCTGTTATTCTAGCAACTTTCTAAATGTGTCCCTAGTTTGGGGCCTTTGTGTGTGTGTGTGTATATGTATAAAAGGGAGGTAGCATACCCCTTAGCTGTCCACGTTTTTTCCCCGTAGTCCTCCTAAAAAGGATTGAAGTTGCTAAATAGTTTTAGGCATCATATCCTTTAGAAAAATGCATACCAACACAAATCCTGTTATTCTAGCAATTTTATAAGTTCATGAAATCAATATTTATAATCTGTCCCTGTTTATTTAGGCTTTGTCCAGATTTCTTGCTCTAAGAAGAGGTGTTTGCGTGAGAGAGAGACGCAGAATCAGAAAGAAAATGCCCTAGTTAGATCTAGCAGGTGGAATTTATTTTCAAGGAATTGTGAGCTTCAAGGGAAGCAAAGGTTACTGCTGCTCATGCGAAGTCTGCTTAAAACGTGCAACTGTTTTGTTTAGCAAATGGTATCATTATTGTGGTATAGAATTTTGAAGCAGTGTTAGCACTGCAGGTAGCATACTTGCATCTTGATGCAAAGGGCTGTAGGCTCTATTCCTACAGCATGTACATTTGTATTTTTAGGGGGTATGGTACTACAGTCCTTAGTATGTCCTCCTTTGGATGAGACACCTAATAACTATGAACCTGTTTTTCAGCTTGCCACCCATTCCCTATTGCAATATACCAGCTTACCCTTTCTTTTATTACACATTCTAACAAGTGGTGCGGTACTATACAAGGGATATAATTCAATTATTACATAGTATAATTAATACAGTCAGGAAGGTGAATCAAAGAACTTTTGCATGGTTCCTAAAATGTGTGCAAGGAGCCTATGATTTGAAACAGCCAAAGGTAAACTTACCCTGCCACTGGCCAAATGCATTTTCTTTGAATGTGGGTTTCAAAGCTGTTTCAGTGAATGTGGATTTCAAAGGTAGAAAAGTTTTAATGCTAAGTCTGTTTTCATTGTAAGACTATTGCTTTGTTTACGTTTAGTAAATGTCTGTCAGTGTTTGTGCTATAAAATTTGAAATAAAAGTTGTAAATGAAATCCAAATATTTGTAATCATTGTAGAAGTAAAGCATAAAACAGTATGCACACAGATTTGAACAGTGTCTGTGACAAATGGGGAGAAATATCCAAGTAATGGGACACTGGAATGGCTGCGGGGGCTCTGGGTTTGCACCCCCCCCCTGCAAAAATTCTGGCGGGCTCCCTTGACAGACACACACACAAAACAGATGGCATTTGCTAAAGATTACAAATCAGGACTTGTCAGAGAATAAGGTGGTCAGATCCACTCCAGAGTTACTATTCACAGTGTCTGAAATGGTACACTAATACTCAAATGTATGTGAGATCTAGAAATAAAAGATCCTTTACCTTCCACCCCAAAGTTGCTAATGTATATTACTTGCTAACTCAAGCCAGTGCCTGCTGCACTCAATATGGTAGACTTGTGAAAACCCTTACAATACGACGACTGTACATTATGTTAATAGAGTTAAATATTTTCATTCTGTTCTGGTGTGTACTCATCCTATAACTCACTAGTCTTAGATTAATGCTACAGCTAATTACTGTATGAAATGTATAGTCGGTCACAGAAGGTATATACCTTTTTCTTCTAATAAAAGGAGAGTGCAGTATAAGTTAGAAGTTGCTTGCTTACTTGAGGCATGTGACATAGGTGGTAATCCATTAAGTACGGAAAAAGTAGAGACCTGGGGACCCAAGTTGACAGTGACCTCTCATTTGACACCCACGTCGCCAAAGTGGTTAGAAAGACCTTCTACCTTGCCCATCTTATCGTGAAGGGATTCACATCCAGATCAAAGGATGTCATTGTACCCTTATATTCCTCCCTTATCAGGCCTATGATTGAGTACAATGCCCCATTTGGTATGTACCTCACCCGGCACCTGCAGCAGCTGGAGAGACCCCAAAAGTACCTTACCAAGAGGATCAAGGGTCTCCAGCATATGTCATAGGCTGCCAGACTGAAAAAGCTCCAGCTCTATTCAGTAGCATACCGCCTGCTCAGAGGTGATCTGTGCCTTACGTACAAGGACATGTCCAATTCAGAATTAATGGACATGCTCCACCTCAAAAAATCCAAATCCATCAGAGCCACGAGAGCTAAAGATCTAAACCTCAGCACAAATATGAATAGGACATGCTGGAGGGACAGATTCATAACCCAGAGGCTTCCCGCACTCTGGAACAGGATACCTGTCCATGTTAGGCAGAGCCCCTCACTGACTCTCTTCAAGAGAAATCTGGACGAATGGATGGGTGATCGTAGGTTTACCCCGGGGGTCATCTCTGTGTCATTGCTAGATAGAGGCACAGTAAACTAAATTTAATTTAAATTGTACACTTTTGTATTACATGGGGTGGCAAAAGCCACATACACTTTGGCTAGGCTTATAAATGCCCTAGGGCAGATAGCCTAGTACTATACTATGAAACTATGAATCCTCAGACAGACAAAGCAGAGTCACCAAAGTATGGAATAGGCAAGAAGTCCAAGTGGGTCTGACTCAAGCTATCACCCTGTCTCACCTCCCCAGAAACCTCATCAGTAATTAGGAAAATGAGTACAGATAAAACCCAAATGGTATATGGTAGCCAGTGCTATAGTTATTTATTTTCGGGGACAGAGAATTGATCTGTATGGATCTTGTATTTATCCTGTAGCCATGGAGGATTATTTGACATGAAGACAGGACCCATGCCAAAAACCACCTCCAAGGGGCAACTGATCAATAAAATAGTGGCAAAGTCAGATCCGAGTGGGGGCTTGGTTCGGAAGAAACACAAAACCGCTCTATAGTTCTGGATCCAAAAGTGCCAGATCCATGGACAGCTCAGCTAGGATCCAACTGAGGGAATACCTGAGCAGATCTGATCTGATGGTGGAATGGCAGGAAAAGAAATAAGTCATGTCTGGAGCTTGCACTGCTTTTTGCTGAACAGCTGCAGTAGTTTTTCCAGTCCGTGTTTGTTACCTTTTCTAGAGGATTTTTCTTCAGGTCCTCTATATTTTTTTTACTGGCAACTCGGCACGTAAAAATCTACTGCCAATCATTAGCGGACCGGAGTTCCGCTGTGGCGACCCCTAACCGGGAAATGCCGAAAGACAGCAATAACTGGCATCCAGGCATTGCATTTACTAGCCAGTTACTGAAATTTACCCAGAAATATAGGTCCACTAGCTTTCTCTAAGTTTCTGTTCTCACACTGTAAGAGCTAGAATAGTGACAAAGTCAGATCTGAGTGGAAGCCTCAGTTTAGAAGAAACACGCAACTGCTCTCCAACTCCAGATTTGAAAGCATCTGATCCAGGGACTGCCAAGCTCTCCCAGGGCAACCAACCATGTGTTAGCTAAAAATTTTGATTCACATATAACTGTAATAGGACAGATCCAGGCACCCTGGTTCCAACAGAGGGTGAATTAAGCTGAAAAGCAAGCAGCTTAAATTCCAGTCTGGACAGCCCGATGCCTGTTAGATTAAGTTTTAGTCTGGTCGGCTCCACACTGGACAAGAAGCTACGGCTCTACAAGAGGTGGATCCTAGAACTGTCCAGCTCTCCTTAGGTACCTGCCATGTATTGGATCCAAGTCTTAGGATCTGAAAGATAGAGAGAATGGTTGGAGCTTTTGGATCTAATTTTAGGAGGAATCAGATCCAAAGGAGTCGTACAGAGTCAGATCCAAGGAGGTTGCGAGAAAAGAGAGTCTAAAACAGTGGCTATTATAGCATAGAATTGTTAGTGTAACAGGACTTCAGTTAGCAAGCATTTTCTAAAGAAACAAAGTCCAAAAACTCAAACGTATGTAGATATTCTGCTAAAAAGGACAGCAGCAGAGAACTATGGTTAGAGCAAGACAGGGGAAAACAATGTCGATAGGCAGGAAAGCCTAAAGACAACTCAAAAGAGAGGAAAAAATATGTACACAAGCAATCTGTAACACAAGAAAACATTTTACTAGCACTAATATGACAAGAACCAAGAGGGAGAAAGGGACTATTTACCAAAGAACTACTTATATAAAAAGGAAGGGATATAAGAAAACCAAAGTCCTTACAGCTCTAGACTACAGAATCTTCCATCTTGTCAGTCTGGTGGGAAATGAGATCTGAGGAGTTAGAGGTAGGGTAGTGCATTATGGAAAGAGGTAGGAGCTCGAGACTTGGATCTAAAGTCTGAAAAATCAGTGCGGAAGAATGAAAAGGACAACACTAGATCCACTATGTTTTTGTGGGACCTCTGGGAACATTCCAGTTGTTGCATGTGCCTGGTCAGTTACATACCAAAAGGGGTGTTGCACTCAGTGATGGGCCAGGTGAGGGCTGAATAAAGTGCAACAATGATTTCCTTGTACTTGGCTGTCATGCCCTTGCTTACAAAGCTGAGCAATAGAGAATGATTTCCTTAGACACATACTGGTCAAAAGCCAGGTTACTATATATGTGTACCCAAATCCGTGACTACTGGTTGTGCTCAATGAGAATTTCTTAGGATGGCTGACTTCCTAAAGGGTACTATTATGCATTTAGTGAAACTGTGTTTTAATCAATGGCTGTGGCACCTATCATTTGTCTTGGGGTAGTCCTTCCTGTAGGATTTTAATGTCTTAGGATAGATTCTATGACTGCACCTAGTTTGCAATCATCTGCAAACTTGGTTAGCCAGAGGCCCTTTACATTGATCTTGCATTCTGAGTAGTAGATGCTGGAAAAACAGCAGACCCAGCATAGAACCCTGAGGGACTTTGCTAGTGACCAGACACTTTGTGGAAGTGGTCTCCCTTATTCTGACTTCCTGAGTCCCGAGAACTGGCTGACTAGCCAGTGCATAACAGAGGTTTATGTCTATATCCATGAGTTTGCTTACAATTCCCGAGTGGGGTATTGCATCAAATACAATAGCCAGGTCAAGGTAGGTAGCATGCACCATTTTGCTCTCATCCATTGCCTTGGTGACTTTCTCAAAGTAGCCTACCAGGTTGAGTAGACACGATCTGCCCTTGATGAAACCAAAGTGGGCTGGATCTAGAGATTGAAAGTGTTCTGTGTGTTTAATAATTTCTGTGATAATTCTTTCTATGACTTTACATATGAGGCTAGTCTCACTTATGAGTCTGTAGTTCCCAAGATCCATTGCTAGAATGGAAAACACTATTTTTGATGGCTATCACATTGTGTGCAGAGGGATGACCATTGCAGTTCTACATTTGCATGGCAAAAAAGCCTGTCTGGAGGCTGCAGATCAACAGTGACTATAGTGGTCCAGATAGGTCATGTTTTAGGCTACTTAGGAGTCATCCTGGGATATTATTGGGGCCCAATGATGCAGTGTTTTCACCTAGGACCTGCTACCTAGTGATATAAAAAAGTTATGTACTCACCATAACGTTCCATCTGTAGTGTCGATTTTTCATCTCTCTTCACATGTGGTGGGTCTGGATCGGAGTCCTCGGATCAGGCTCAGTCATTAGGCAAGCTTGTGGCAGCCAAAAAGCTCTTGAATATCTCCCACTTACCCACAATATATCTGTCCCCATTACCTCAGATCGTGTTTGCTATATTAGTAAGAGGAGAAAGGTTAGAATTTAACACAGCCTTAAATGAAGCAATTTCTGGAGTCTAATGGAATTCAATCTAACCTAGACATCGCCCTGCCATTCAACCAGGTGTCTAAGGATGGGGGCTGGAGGTGGGATTGTGAGGAGATGAAAAATCAACAATAAGTGGAACGTTATGGTTAGTACATAAATTCTTTATCTGATATCTGAACTTTGCTCAGAACTAGGCATAACAATAGATCACCAAAAATCTCATCTGGAACCCACTCAAATGATAGAGTTTATAGGAGCCCTGTTAGACATGAATCTGATGATTGCCGAACCTCCCCCTTCCAAAAGTACTGACAATCAAGAGACAAGACTGCAAGGTTGATCAGAAACAAGAGTACCCACCCGTTATGTTCTTCAGGCCTTAGGTTCCATGGGTTCTGTGATTGTGTTTTTCCCACTTGCCAGGTTTCACATGAAAATTTTGCAATGGCTTTTAGCCTCGCAGTGGTCAATAATGCATCAACCAATGTCCTATCAGATTCCCATATATATATATATATATATATATATATATATATATAAAGCTCTCTCGTGAAGGATTAATTCTCGGCAGGTGG
This sequence comes from Protopterus annectens, assembly GCF_019279795.1. Lineage (NCBI taxonomy): Eukaryota > Metazoa > Chordata > Ceratodontiformes > Protopteridae > Protopterus > Protopterus annectens. The sequence goes on from NC_056743.1 coordinate 510,161,930, forward strand.
CAGAAGGCCAACCCTTTGTACCCTCTCTACCACAGGCTATGGTGACCACAAATGCTTCCCAAATAGAGATGGGGGGAGCATTATTTGGGGAAGACTGTTCAAGGCACCTGGCCTGCAGATGATGCCAAGCTCCACATAAATATCTTAGAGATAAGGGTGGTGCTCTTAGTGTTGTAGCCATTTCAGTCTGCCCCTCTGCTAGGCATGGTAGTGATTCAATCTGACAATATGTCGGTGGTATGGTACATATGCAAGAAAGGAGGAACCAGATCATACCCTTTCTGTCAGGAAGTACTCAGTGTGGCAATGGGCTATCTCATCTAACCGCTTTCTGATAGCCATGCATATTCCGGGGAGATCCAACATCATAGGGGACAAAGTGAGCAGAGCCATTCTCATGCCACGAGTGGTCCTTCAATCAGAATGTGGTAGACCATTTTTTTCCACACATGGGGCCAGCCTTGCTGTGATATTTTTGCCTCTCCCCTCAACAATGCAATGACTATTTCAGCCCGATTCCCTCACAGGGGAAAATCCTAAGGGATGCTCTGATGCATGATTGACCCCCCTGACTTATCATGTTTTTCTCCCAATTCCACTGATCCCCAAGTTCCTTCAGAAAGCCACATGGTTGAAGAGACCAGTTATCCTCATTGCTCCATATTGGCCTCGACAGGTCTGGTTTCCCCTCTTGTGGCCACATCTACAGAAGGAACCCTGGATACTGGACCCTTCTCCAGACGTGTTGTCACATCCGACAGAATCATCTCATCCCAACCTTTACAATCTCAAGCTGACAGCTTAGTTCTTCCAGTTCCATTGATCACCAGGCAACGTATGCTGTCCTCCCCAGTCAGTCATGTCATCCCATACGCCATCAACCCAGAAACTATATAGGCGTAAATGGAAGAGATTCATCTTTTGGGTACAGCAACGCAACATGGATCCCATCACAGTCCCTATTCATTTCATATTGGACTTACTAGGCCATCTTTTCAATAATGGGGCAGTGGCATCTACCATTAAAGTACAGTTGGCAGCCATTTCAAACTTCCATATTGGATTTGACAATTCCTCCTTGGACTCCTATAAACTTTGCAAAGCATTCTTAAAAGGGACATTATTGTTAAAGCCTCCTTACAAGGACCCTTCTCCCCCTTTGGATTTAAATCTGGTTTTGTCTCTTATTACTCAGCCTCTCTTCAAGCCTGCACCAACTTGTGATATTAAATATCTTTCATGGAAAACACTTTTTGGTGGCCATGTCAGTAAGATGGATTTCAGACCTTCAAGCTCTGTCTTCTGAACCTCCATATATAATTTTCCTTAAGGACATCCTCATTGAGTACCAACCCCTCTTTCTTGCTCAAAGTTGTCTTGCAAGCAAATCTTAATCAGGCTATTCAGTTACCAGTTTTCTTTCCTAATTTTATTAACAAAGGGGAATATATTCTGCATCTGTTGGATGTACATAGACAGTTACTGTATGTTTCTATTTACACAGAACCAGAGAGTTTCGGAATACAAAGCAGTTTAATGTGTTTGCAGGGCCTAGGAAAAGCCTTCCAGTTACAGACATGGCTTTCTGGTTAAATTTCCTTTATTTATTCTTCAAAGGGCATGAAGCCTGACAGTTCCATTCAGGCCCATTCAACCAGAGCAATGGTCACATCTGCAGTCTTTCAATCCAATGCTTCCTTGGATGATATTTGTGCAGCAGCCACTTATGCAAACCATCACACTTTTATTACTCATTACAAATTAGATTTAGTCTCCAGGGGAAGGGCTTCCTTTGCCACGATGGTTCTGAGGAATATTCTCCCATGAGTCCACCCTGGATAAAGATAGCTGGAGACTCTGTCCCATGTGTGAAGAGATGATGAAAAATTGACAATATCAAATATATATTTTTCTTTGTGGGGGGTGATGTTATTTCCTAAGGAGTTGCTAGGGAGGAGGGGATAAAACTGGAACTGAAATTGTCAGCCAGCAGATTTGCTATATCTTCTGGCTCCATTTGCAATTAGTAATGCACACTGCTGTGCACTCCTTTGAAGTTTCAGACATACTGAAAGAAAGTTATGTGGTTGTATTTTGCCTGGAAGGCTATCTTTACCTCAAATCAGGCTTTAGTAGACAACGTGCCCTCTTAGATATTTGTTTAGATTGAGAAGAGTGTTATTAACTTCCTAATCTTGGCTATGACATTAATTTGTTGTACAACCTATTTATATTCTACCAGGGTGTGTTTGTGTTTTTTTTTTTAGTTACGTCTGGGCTCATTAGGCACTGCTATCTCTATGCATTTATTGACATAATTGTACCGTTTTTGTGAACAACTATGCATGGGCATCTGTGTTCTCATAATTTGAGGGGTGGGGCTTGAAATTTCGACAGTTCCTAAATGCTCTGGGGTTAGCCAGGGTCACAGAACTATTTTTTTTTTATTACAAAGACAACAGCTTTGTGGTCTGACCTTACCAGGGAGGACACTACACAGGGGGGAGGGGGTACAGCATTCTAGACATGCTCACAGAAATCAATAAAGGTAAAGAATGGGTCTGAAGTCTGTCATGTGACTGGGAATGCACAAAAGGGGGTACAGTCTCTCTGAAAAAGGATCTATGGGTCATTCGAACAGCAGAACATTGGCCTATTCCACAATTCTATGATCTGCCAAGGGAGCCTTTTCTATGTGAAAGTCTTGGAGTTCTGAAACAAATGTTTGCTGCCATAGATACAGGACAATATTTCTGACAAGGGTTCTTCAGGCCAAGGCAAATGTGCTGCAGCGGCAGCAGCAGCATTCTATGCAATGTCTTGCTGGATAGTCAGGACTGCTGTACAGCTCCGTCTACAGGCCATCTCTGGAACATGTAATAAAGGAAGTGATGAACAGCCCCCACTACATTATTCTCATTCCCTGAGAAAGTGATTTCTTGAGACAGAAAGGATGGAAAGATGGGTGAAGGATGATAGATCCCTCAAATGTGGATAAAGCCTATATCCTCTTCTGCAAGATTTCAATCAGCTGTTGAGAAGATGTGATAAAAATGATACCCATCAAAGAAAGGGCACCCAAGATATTCTGCCAACGTTATTTAAAGGAGATGTCTTAGCCGAGCCATTTTGTACAAGCATTCACAAGATGCTGCAACCTTGGCCACATTATTGGCACACATGAGATTAGAGCTGGTTACGTAGAAAACAATATTCTCATCTTGTCACTTGATCTAAGAACCACCTCTTCTTGATGGGTCCTTATGTTTGGCCTCATCCTTTCCGCTAGCCACTGTTTGTCAAGGTTTCTCAAAAGATCCCACTGACAAGAAGGCACATGCTTACTATTAATGCATGACATGATGACATGCAATGATTACATAAGCATTCCTAATACATGACCCCACCAGCTTTCTCCAGTAACTAGTGAGCACAGTTTTATAATTTGCAGGAGAGGAAGAGTTGGTACCTATACTCTTGGCAAGTACTGTTCAAGTATAATCCTGATCAATTCACAACATCAGAGGCTGGCTGGAGGTGCTGCCCACCCACAGGGTATGAGAAGAGGATATGTATGGCCCAAAAGAAAAAGTCCCTCACAGAATATACCCCACTATATCCAGCAATGGAGATCTACCACGATGATTCCTTATAGTAGTGTTGAAACACAAATGGTTACCACTACGGTGGAAGAAGCTGGACAACAGCCTAAGGACCAAAAAGAATGTATTTATTTTCATTAATAACCCCTCTCTCTCTCGCCTGTCCTCATTCTTCATTAATACAATACCCTGATGACTCAACAATAATCTCCACCTCTGACCATCTTCACCACCTATTCTCCCTTACTCAAGATTTTCTGCACTCAATTGAAAAATGGCTTACATCCAACCAACTCTCACTCTACTCCTAATAAAACTAAACTCCTCCTATTCCTTCCAAAACCTCTACAACATCTTAAGTCTCCTTCTCTCTCTCCCTCAACACATCTATCAAGGTTATTATTAATGATCAACTTAAATTCTATCTTCACATCCAAAACTGCATCAAAAAGACTCATCAAAAAAAATGAGCCTACTTTATAGAAACAAAACATTCCTCACAAATTAATCTAAACTCTCACTAACACAAGCCTATCTACTTTCCACCATACTATACGCTGCCCCAATCCTTATGGACTTACAAACAAATCTCTTGACTAAACTTGAACATACGATAAAATTGCTACATTTGCCGCTAATTTACCTTACCTCTCTCACCACTGCCTGTCACTAAAAACCTACGTTGGCTCAAACTACACCATAAACTCCTTTGGCTTAAACTACACCTGACTCACTCCATCCTAAACCAACCCCCACTCCTGTTCTCCTCTCTCAACACTCATCAGCCCCTATGCTCCCAACTGTATGCTCCGCAGCTCAGACCAACACCCCCTCCAGATGTACAGACCCAATATAACCATTGTCAAACTTCTCTAGGATTACTCAGTAGATAATGCTTGGAACAAACTTCCTCTATTTTTAAGATTAATCTCTAACAAACTGTTTCAAAAAACTTTAAAAGACTATCTACTAAATTCTTGGACCTCCTCTTGCACTCACCCTTCTTGATTGACCTGACCTCTTTCCCAATTCCCCCTCCTTTTTAATTGCCTAATCCACTCCATCTCTCTTCCTCCATTATATCCTAAAATTTATTATACCAAAAATATCTTATTCCTGCTGAACTTTTCCATTCTATTTACCTACCTCCTGCTTCATAATTGCTAGCAACTGTATTTTGGTCTAGCTGCTGGAAGAAACTATTGTAATTTTACTTGTAATTTATACTTCCACTGTCTCCATGTCCTAGGATGAAAATACTAAGAAATATTGTAAAATTGTTTATTAGCATCATTTTACTTTATGTACTATGTGTGTGTGTGTCAAGTTTCATTTGGAGCTTTTCTCCTTGCTAAAAATGGGCATCTGCCCAGTCAGACAAACCTGGTCAACGGATATAAAATAAATAAGCGAAATACAGTTATAAGAAGCACAACTATTGGTGCTGCATTCAAGAAATGTCTATTAAAGACATGCTAACAGCAGCAAGTTGCCTCTGTGCAACTGTCTGCAAGAAACATTCCTGAGACAAGAACTGGAAGTCACCACTTCCTTAAAATATGGTGGCTCAGTGGTTAAGATTTCTGCTTCAAAGCTTCAGAATACTACTATGACCTGTAGTCACCATCTGTGTGGAGTTTGCAAGTTGTCTCTAAATATTTGTCTGTGGTCTTGTTCTCCAGGTTGCAGATGAAAATGTCCCATGATGACCAGCTCTTTTACCTGGTTAACAAATGAATAAATGTATCTTTTGACTGCTGCATTGTTCTAATGTTGGCTTTTCCACAATGATAAAATAAGCCCTAATAGCCATCTGCTTCAACAGGATTCATTTAGCAGCTGTGGGTCCTTTCTCCCTTGATCCAAAGGAGATGAACAGATGATGATGCTGCACATACAGGATGTGAATGGTTACCCACCCCTTAATTTCTGCCTCACCAAAGACACTTTTAGCAACAATTTTTGAAAACTTCAAAAAGAAAAGTATGCATTAATTTAAAGGGTATATAATTCTTGTTTTTGTTGGGTTTGAGGACACTGCTCACTATGAGGACCTAAAGCTGTGAGATCCTGCAAATAGACATGACTACGATGATAGTTCTGGAAAAAAAAATGAACATCAGTGCCCCCATACCAGTAGGCTGAAAGGAAAGATGAGCAAGCCTGTTACGAAGTTCTTATCCCACAAAAAGGAGAGGACGGCTTCAAAGGACCAATATGCAGCCAGTGACTGGCTACAATTCTACCTGCCACAAGGCAAGGCAGACAAAGATTATGCATGAACCCTCTCTGGGGAATGACTGATGTCCAACTCAGACAGGTGGCCAAGACGCATCAGGATCATCTGCAAGCTAACCAGTTGAGGCTGGACACAGTACCATTCCGTCAAGATTGAAAACTATTTCCTCTTATGAGCCTGGAATACAGAAGACTTCCCAATGGAAACACCAGCTGTGAGATAAGAGTAGGAAGCAAGAAGGCTATAACAGGAGCAAAGTCCTGAAACAAAGCTGGCTGCCACCAAATAGCACAAGAAACCTTAGGCTAGAACCAGGGGGTTTGTCTATACCACCACAGACTGGACTAGACTAGGTGAAACTGCATTTGTCTTGTCCACCAGGAGGTGCTATATTTTCATAACTATATAACACAGAGGTGGGAAGGTATATAGGAATGCTTCCAAGGCACAGGATGGAGAACTTTTCCACTGCTATTCCCCCTATCCCTGCTGCATCAGACAGATCACTTTTCTTGGTAGTACTAAATAGTTTATTTCCAAAGTGCCCTGCTTCCAGAAAAAATACTGGATCAGTCACCTGAATCCATGTCTTGGAGAAAAATGGAAGACTAGAGAAGGGAATCTGTCCACTTGTGCATGTCCCAAGATGGGGACTGATGCAAAACTGGGGTACCTTGTTACTAGCACCCAGCTAAGCCATCAATATTTCCACTGCTTGTTCAGCTCACAAATTAATTAGTTGTCAGACCAAAGCAGGAGGTGATCCAAAAGCAATTCTAATACCAAGTGAACCACCCATAATTTAAGAGGAGATGTTGAGACCATCTTCCTCAGGGTGATCAAAATCCTAGTTCTGTATAGAAGCAAAGATGCGCCCTCCCCTGTTATTAAATTAACATTAAAACTTGCAATCATTTTAGGGGGAAGGAAAGGCTGCCAAATATGGGGAGCAGCCATTGCATGGCTACGTCACACTGGGGTAACTCCATGAGACAATCCACAAGCATGTGGTATCTTTACAGCTACTGGCACATTGTAGTACACTGCAAAATATGCATCCCCAAGGATGCAACCGCCATCATAGCAATTAAGGTAGCCACCAGGTCTAGAAAATCTAGCCACATTTCAGAATTCATCGCCAGCCAAAAATCTAAATTTGATGATGATCTAGGTTTTCTTCTAGGGCAGAAACAAGCAAAATACTATACAACTCCACACCTTTTAAAGCTGTCTTCTGAAAAAGTGTCAGTGAGTAGTTATTCCAATCTATGGTCACCCTCCATGACTGCAGCCAGAGTGGTCAGTGAAGAGACACCTCCAGGAAATCTCTTAAGGAGGCTACCAGAAGCTATTCCTCCAGTTAAACACTATTCTGCAAAACGTTAGGCACCATGATTAATACTGTAGTAAATACCCTGGGCATTAGAGAAAGCTTCAATAATTTTTTTTTCCCCAAACATTTAACAGTGGTTTAGTATCATTTAACAAACTTTCTCCAAGGATTTCTCTCTTATGTTAGGCATAGTCTTTGAAACACCAAACATTCAGAAATATATACATGATCCACCTCTTGCCTCTAATAATTCAGAGACAGAGCCTATGACTGTTTATCAAACACAGAATTATGACAGCTACACTGATTGCCGTGGTGGTACGGCAGTAGTGTTACCTCACAGCAAGAGGTTCTCCCATTCGATTCTCAGCTTGGCTTGGGAGTGCCTTCTGTGTGGAGTCTGCATGTCCTCCCTGCGGTTGGATAGCATTCAAAATACATGCGTGTGTAAATGGGCGTACCTTCATTGAAGGTTGGGCGTCGAGCTGGCACCTGGGTGTTTCGTAAAAATCTGCCAGTCATTAGCGGACCGGAGTTCCGCTGTGGCAACCCCTTACCGGGAAAAAGACAAAAGACAAACAACAACACTGATTAGATAACTACTAATAAAAATCAAGGTACCATATTGCCCTCTGATTTACTAGTGACAAATGTTACAACTTGTATTCTGTCATACTCCATGATCCTGGTTGGGATTTTTTTGGGGGGTGGGGGATAGGGCAGGACTTCAGTTATCCTAAACATCTTGAAAAATGACATTGACATACTTACCACTTTGATGGATATATGCTGAAGATCTATTTGTGTTTAACAGGAAAGTAGAAATCAGCTAAAGGCATAGCAATGTGGGCAGCAGTAGCCCCAGCTTCCCTAATCTCGTACTGCCTACATCAGAACAATATTTTAAGGGCTAATGAATGGAGCAGTAATACACTGACAATTCACTTTTTTTTTTTAATCTGGAAAGTTTTAGCTAGAGGCTTTTGAACTTGTATTGCATTTATAAATGAGAAGTAGATTTCCTTTTCTTTTCAGTTAACTATAAATTGAATGCATTCCACTTTAGATTTAAGTATTTATCAAAGTAAATGGTAAAATTCTGTTACTGACAAATGAGGACAAAAGGCATCCTTCTAATTCACGCTGGTTAATGTGGAACCTCTTTGCTAGGAAAAGCCATACCACATAAGATCACCCCCCCCCCCCGAGTTAGCAAGTGAAGAGCTTCTGTGTTCCTTTTGTCTCCATGTCTGCTGACCAATGAAATAAAAATGAGACACTGGCACTTTCCCACCTATCTGTTGGAGAGAGAGGAATTTAAGGGATGGGTAATGGAAATTATTTAGGAGCTATTAGGGAAGATAGAAATTCCTTCTGAAAATACAACTATGGAGAGTGCGATAAAATTAAAATGGAGTTTAAAAACAGGGTGGAAATAAAAGAAAAGGAGATATGGTTAAGAAGTAACAAGAACTAAGAGACTGACAAATGTTAAAATATTCCAAAATAGGGAGAATCTCAGAAGAAGAGAAAGCAACTGCAGAATGCTAAACAGAAAATAAGGTATTACCTCGATAATATGCATGAGTTTAGAAAGACTGCTTTAAAGCAACTGTTTGATAACTCTACAGCACAAAAGCTTTTAAAACGACTCGGGCAACAGAAAGTAGAAAGGGCCATCACCAAGCTTAGGGAACCTATAACAAGGAAGATAACAAGGGATCCTGTAGAAATATTTCAGAAATTCTATGAAAGTCTGTACAAAGCAGAGAAATTTGGAAATCAAGAAACGGTACAAATGGAAATGTTTATGGAAGAATTAAATATGCCAAGGCTGGAGGGAGAGGAGCCTCAATTACTAACAGTTAGGATAGGAGGAGATGAGATAAAAGTGGTGATGTATAACCAATCTACAGGAAAGTCCACAGGAATAGATACTATTCCTGTGGAAGTCTGGAAACTAGGAGGGAAAAACTGATAAAGATCTGGAAGGTTTTGTTTAACAGTATTTTAAGAGAAGTACCAGCATACTGGGAGAAAGCAGTGATAGCTGTAATACCTAAAGAGAGTAAAGATCCATCAGATCCAGCTTCATAGAGGCCCATTTCAATACTAAACTGTGATTATAGTGTTCATGTCTATAATGGCTAAAAGAATGGCAAAACTGATGCCAAAATTGATAGATATGGATCAGTGTGATTTTATGGAGGGGAGGCAAACATTTGACAATGTTAACATAACACTGATGAGCCGCAGGGAAGCAGAATGTAAGAAAATACCACTGGTGTTGGTGGGTCTCGCAGAGAAAGCATTTGACAGAGTAATCTGGGACTTCATGACCAGGGCAATGGAAGCATTTGCATTTCCTGATGGTTGACAATCCCTGCTTGAGAAGAGGAACCAGGCAAGGGTGTCCTGTCTCCCCTTTGTTATTCGCATCATATTTAGATCCACTGGCAAAGAAAATAAGGGACTCAGATATTCAAGGATTTTACTAGTATGGTAGTCAAGAAAAACTGGTTCTATTTTCAGATGACATTTTATACTTGACAAAACCAGAAAGAGATATTACAGTGCTGTGGAACATATTAATACAGTTTCAAACCTTTTTAAAATACAAAGTTAATGAAACTAAAAGCAAGACAATAGTGGTAAATTATTTTCCCACAAATTAATGTATTTAATAATATCCAGAGTTATGGAGATATGATAAAATGAAGTATTTAGAAGTATGGATTAAAAATTATTCCAGTGTGGCAGCTAGGGATATGTGGAGAGAGAGTAAACAAAAGACACAAAATTGAGAAATTGGATACTCGGTTATATGGATATTGATAGTAAGATACAAGCAGTTAAAATGGTTTTAGGCCATTTAGTCTTATACACAGGTCAGATATATTTTTTATCAACCAGAAAAGAAGTTGTGGATAGCAATTAATAAAGAGTTGAAGGATTTTATCTGGGAGAGGAAGATGGCAAGACTAAAGTGGGATAAGGGCGAGCTGGGATTACCCTGTTTAAAGGGGTATTTCAGAGCAACACAGTTACGGCTCCTATACATAGCACAAGCAAACAACTGTAATTCAGAGAGATGCTGAAACAGGGAGAAGATAAAGAAACAAGGAGAGACTGGGATTTTGAAGGCAGACCTTTAAGGAGAACAATCATACAGATTAGAATTATAAAATAGGAAGTATTCTAAGAACTAGGCCAACATGGGAATGGAGAAAGGAGATTTTTCCAATAGGGATGACTGCAATTAGGGATACAGACAGTAGGCAAGAGGGGGCTGGAATTTACTGGAGAAAACTGGCAAAGGAACCACGATATTAGGAACAAATAACAAGAGAGGGGAAGTAAAAGAACTGGAAGATGTCAAGAATTAATTTGGGCTGCAGGTTAGTGACTGCCTTCCCCTATCAATGAGTGATATCAGAGTATAGGCAAAGAGAAAGAAATAGGGAGGGTCCTAAAAGAAAGACCAACACTGGTAGAGTTTTTATAGAATCTAAAACAGACGTTGCCGTTAATGGAATAATCAGTAGAGCATATAAAATATTGCATGATAACTATAAGAATCAGAGGAGGTTAAAAAGGATTTTGAAGACAGATTGGATAAGCAATTTGAAAAGAAACAATGGGGGGGGGGGTATATGTATGTCTCCCAAATATGCAACAAAGTCTAGAAGAATTAGGATCTTCACTTGGAAGTGTTTACATAGGTATTTTTATACCCCAAGTAGACTCCAAATAATTTTTCCTGAGGTAGACAGCAAATGTTGGAGGTGTGATAGGGAAGAAAGAGGTAACTGGGAACATTTTTTGTGTGTTTCTTATCAGCTAGATATAGCAGACTTTAAACATTCCCTGCATACTGCTCCGTTGGAGATGCTGGGTGAGCAAACTGGTGTAAATAAGGAAAAGATTTTTTGAGCTATGATACAGAATTGGAAATAAAAGTCTAAACCAACTTTACATAAATAGTGAAGATAGTAAGATATAAAACAGAAATTGTGATCTTTGGAAAAGAGCAGGAACAAATTACACAGGAAAAAATGGGAAGTTCAGATTAATATATGCAGAGGAAGAACAAGGTTTACAAGAAGGCAGGATTTAATGGCTGACAGACTGATTAGATAAGTGATGTATAATATTTGCAGCTACAGTTGTGCTAGCATGGTTTGTAAGGTATAATGTTTGCAACTGAGATTGTGTCAGTATGGTTTATTTTCATTTATATACATTTAAGACTGCTTGTGTCATACATAACTGAATAAAGATGTTTGTTTAATAAAAAAATGGGTTTGCAGATTTTTGTTCATGAGCTACTTCTTCAAGGAGGACAATGTCAGCTATACCATCTTACACAACACAGCAACTTCACACTCAAATTACAGCAAAATACACCACAACATTTCCATGTCTTCCTATAACCCACACTTAAGGTCCTAAAGCTTTTCCTGAGCTTTCTGCATCAAATAAACAGGTCATATGAAAAGCTGTAAGCCCAATGCTATAAAGCAACAGATGTAAACTCATGCCATACCTGTTCAAAGCTTTGGACTACTTGCCAGGTGGCAAACTATAGCGGTCTTTGGGGCCTATGCTGTACCTAAAAGATAATGCAAGAATTAGTACTAGGATGCATAATTATCTGGTCTGCAACTCAGAAGTGGGGACTTGCAGAGGCCACATAGCTTCTTGGGAGTAGAAGCAGCAGTCAGAATGCCTGCCTCAAAGCTGCATGGACAGTGTTCTTAAATTGAGTTGCACATAGAATGCCCCATGGTTCCTCAGGTCTCTTTACAAAACAGGATTTCTAAGGTATCAGTGAGGCTCAACACCAGCCTAAACTATTTCTTGCAAGTCTGAGAAATTCTACAGAGGACCCTGAGGAGGAAGAAAAGGGTGGCCTGCACTTTTTCTCTAGCAAACACCACTCATAAAAAACAGAAATGTAGGGAGTCCTCCACAGCATCATGACAGCATGTGACTGAAATGTCTGGCGTCAAGAGATGGTAGCTCAGGGTAACACACCTGCTGAAGGCAACAAGAACTGGAGAAAGGCCTGCTCAAGGCTCAGTACTGATGTCTGCCTATAACTCCTCCATGGGTTCAATGTCATATCATCTGAAGCTCCCACCAAATATCTGCTTGAAGTCTGTGACCCTGAAATTAACACAACATGGAACAAAGCATACCTCAACATGGAAAAAAGCATACCTGAAATGTACACCATTGAACATTCCTTCATTTTGACTCAGTTCCATGTTCCTTCCAGTTCCGCACCAAAACAGGATATCACACGTTTTTCTACTGGTATCTGTGGTAATACTGAATCACATTAATTCATCAAAATAATATTTTACAAGTATAAAGTAATGCACTTTAATCACTCAGATTCCTAGGTGATTCTGTCAGTAAGCTGCCAGTACATGTACATTTGCCACTTATTCCATATTACAGAAAGTAGTGTTTGGCACCTCAAAGATGGAAGGTTGAGAGATACAAAGCAAAGTGATCTGCTGGCTCATATGGCCTTGGAAGACAGTCACAAGGGGAAAGTTCTCTTAAAAGAACACTACTAATGTGTGATGGCTGACTTAATGGACAAGCTCTCTAGAATCAGGCTGGTTGGCCTCTAGCTCCAAACATCTTAAACAGGGTAGAGCTAGAACCCCAAAGTATGCCCACAGACCAGGAGCTTGGTACATGCCTCCACTGGTCACCTTATCCTGTGCCAAAGATGAGGACTGGTGAAGGCTTGGATTTTTACTAGACAAGATACCAGCAGAAACTGAGGACCAGCTGACCACGACTTGCCTTTTGGAGGACAAGGCTGTTGTCTTGCTCCCAGAGTGTTTTGGGTGAAACTCTGACCTATGCCTAGCACTGTGTGCATGTGTGAAGGGCACTCCTGCCCATCTCCAGTAGAGCTGGCTTTCAGTTGCACCAAATGCTTCTACATGCAGCGCCACCAAATAAGCAGTATTAAACTTCAGGCACTTGACAGTTTTTAATGTTTTGCCCCTGCAAAGGCAATACCAGTGCAAGTCTTTTCTTAGTCATTGGTGAAAAGCTTGATACTAGGCTGTTGATGCAGAGGACAATTAGTAGCCTAGCCGCAGTATATCCTAAGTTATAGGGACTCATCCATGTGACTGATTTATACCTAGCTTCAAGCGCTTTCAATGAGGGCTTGAGATGTCAGACCTGTATTTATGATTGCTCATACTTCCATCCAGCTTATGCTTAGAGGGTCAAGGAGCTACTTTGCTTTTACCCAAAGAAAGTCTATTCCATAAAAGAGGGATTCTCTGGGATATACTTCTATGTTGCCAGCAGGTCCTATGTAGGTTTTTGGTAGGAGTCAAAATCTTGAGTGGGTGTTACTAGTTTTGCAGATGTGCAGGATGTCACACAGGACTAGATCCTTTCAGGCTATATAGACTAGACAAAGATCACAACTCAAGTCTCTGTAGAAGATAATGAATGCATGTGTTTGTTTTAAGGCAGTCAGGACAGCTCAAAGAAAAACATGCTCAATGAAAGTGCACAGGTCCCTAATGGCAGTCAGCTTTCAAAGTGGTGTCACCTGGGTGGTAGGTGCATGGATGCCAGTTTTGCCAAAGGACACAATGTTGTATTTAGTTTTAGCCAGGGTGCAGACACCCATTTATTAGGGCATCAGATGGGGAGCCAATGACAGCTCCAAGTTTGCAGACATTTGCAAACTTAGTCAGCCACAAGCCCTTGAAGTTAACCTTGACATCAGATAAATAAATACAAGACAGAAATGGTCATGGGACTGATCCCTGAGGGAGTACCTCTGGCAACTTCTCTTTTCAAATAGTGTCTCTCCCACATAAATAAATTGGATGTGCTCCATTAGCTAATTTACTACTTCAGTGTTTAACACAGGATTTGCATTTACCTTGATTACCTTGCCAGGATGTGGGATATCAAAGACTTGGCCCAGTTCTACGTAAACACTGAACTGATTTGACTAAGTCTAATACAGACTTGCTCAAACTAGCCCACCATGTTCAGAAGACAGGATCTACCTTTAAATCCAAACTGGCTTGGGTTCCAGGGCTTTAAAACTGTCTACATCCTTGTTAACAAGTTCCATAATAATGCATTCCATTGCTTTGCAGATACGTGATTGTTGACAAACTCAAGAGGTTAGGTATAAATGCTGGTCACCCAGTGGATAACCAGCTGGCTCAGACAGGACCCAGGAAGTTAGATTGGTGAGTCCACCTCTATGAAGAGGCCAGTCACAAGCAGAATCTCTCTGGGATTGGTCTTGGGACTGCTTCTTTTTGGCATTTACTTCTCTGAAGTCAAAGGTCTTTGGCTGACGCAATTTTTAGATGACTGCAAATTAGGAGCAGTCACAGAATACCCCAATGACACTAATGTTCTCCAGGAAGGACTGACAGATAAATAACTCATGTCAGAGCCATGGGCTCAAACTAAATCCCAAGAAATGCAGAACACATCCTTTGGGAAGGTATGGAGGGACCGACCGAATACTGCAACAGTGAAGACAAGGACATCTACTGTTATGGTAACATCTTACACTACTGTACTATGTACTTCCACATCACTGCTGTAGTATTCTTCATTGAAGAGAGAGTAAAAGAGCTAAGAAAAAGATGGGGAGCAGAAAGGAACAGAAGAGCTAGCTATAAAGCCATGCAGAGTATCCCTGGCAAAACCTGCACTGACCCAAGAAGCATCATTCAGTTTGCAAAGCTTAAGCATGAAGAGAGGACCAAGCAGCAGCTTCCAGTATGGAGTTGGTCTCTAAACCCTTGAAAAAGGCACCAAATTGCCTCAGTAGACTGTATCTCTCTGTAGGAAGACTTATCCCATGAAAGGATCGACAAAAGGAAATGGCCCTAGAGATCCAGGAGGAGATGGTTTGCTTGGAAACAGCTAAATCCAAATTAATGGGATGAAAAGAAAAAGTTGCTCAGATTTTCAAATAACCTGTGTTTTATCCAAGTAATATAAGCTGTCTATGTAGGTCCAAGTTGTGAAGAACCTTCTCACCGAGACTGCAGAGAAGGAAAAAAGGAATTTGAATAGAGTAAGGGACAACACATCAACCACCTTGGGCATAAAAGAAAAAAAATAGCACAAAGAGACACCCTGTCTCAGTGAAAATTAAAAAAAGGAGGAATGACCATAAGACTCTAAAGCTCAGACACTCTCTAGGCTGAAATATTAACCAACAGAAGTGTCTTTCAAGTACAAAGATGCAAGGAAGCTGAATTGGTAGGTTCAAAAGGAGCCAGAGTCAAGAGCAAAACTGAGGACCTAGGAGGAGGAGGAATAGGCTTTCTTGGGGACTTGATATGAAGGACATCTTTCAGAAATTGCTCGACCTTAAACAGAGGCTAATAGATGGTTCAAGGGCAGACGAGCAGAGATAGCAGGCAATTGAGCTTTAACTAAAAAATATGCCATGCTAGGATGGTGCAGATCACACAAGAGAACCAGAGGAACACCTACTGAGAAGTGATCCTGTTGGCAAGAGAGCCACCAAACAGAATCTTTTGTTCGGACACAGGATTTTTTGGTATTGAGTTTCATGGCATGATAAACAGGTGCCTAAAAGTGATAAAAACCCTATCACCCACAGTGTCACTTGTAAGGTGGACAGGTGAGGATTGATGACAGATCCCTTGCTTTGCGTGATGAGATCCTTCCAGTGAAGTAACTTGTGAAGATTGCTCTGGCTAGATAAAAAGGAGGAACCAGTGCTGTCTAGGCCAAAAGGGTGTCACCAACAAGATTCTGAGAGAGTCCTGCCAGATATTGTGCAGAACTCTTGGCAGCAGAGGAACAGGAGGAAAAGCACACAAACATTTCCTTCCAAGTAAAAGACAGGGCCATCCACTTTCCAAGCCAGCGGACGTGGTACTCTGTTCAGAGGATGCAAAAAGATCTACCCAAGGACGACTCCTGTGATGGACTAAACCCAGAAACACAACTCTGTGAAGCATCCATTTATCAGCATGTGTTCTGGACCTGCTTTGCAGAGTCTGCAACTAGGTTGTGCTCTGAAGGAATGTAAACTGTCTGAAGAGTCACCCAATAGCCAGATCCCAGGCCTGAAGAGCTAGCCTGCAAAGGAGGCAAGACGTTGCTTGTTGACATACCACATTACAGTGATTCTGTCTGAATATTGATAAGTGTTCGAATTACTAAGGAAAATGTTTGAAATAATGTCTGAATTGCATAAAACCAATAATAGGAAAGGACCGCACATATTTTTCATATTAAAGATATCCACGTTATCAGAAGTGTACAACATGTTTGCAAGTTATTTCTCAAGACACAGCCATTTCAGAGCATATTTTACAAAGTAAAGCATTTCGAAGTGTTTATTGTGCATTTGAATGCTATTACAAGTTCACAGCAGTTTGTACATAAGTCAAGGACCATATTTTCAGTGTGTTTGTGCATACTTTGCGGGCAAGGCAGATATATTTCAAAAACCCAGTTCACTTGTGTTTGATCATAATATTGCAGAGAACTGGAGTGTGACCAATAGCACAACATTTTCATATAGGCTGCATTTTCTGATAAAGATGACCATACAAAGGCATTTATTCTGCTTAATTTAGCTGGGTTAGAAGCCAGAGAAAGGGAAGATTCATTTGTGTATGCACCTGCTATCTTTTCAGGAGAGGGGGAAAACCATATCATTGTGCCACGTAAGTCAAAGGAGGACCCCCCCCCCCCCCGAGTGCCTAAAATGCAAATTTAGAGAACTGTGCAACCCCGAGACAAATGTTACAATGGAAAGGCACTTACTTTACAAAAGGAATCAAAAGCCTGGTGAAACTTTTGCAGAATATATAACTGATTTGAGAAACAAGGCTAAAATGTGAAGATTTGTTGATTTAAGGGATGAGTTAACAAGACAGATTTGTGTGTGGCATTAAAGATGATGCTGTGAGAAAGATTTTGCTTCATGACCAAGATTAAACTTTGAATAAGGCCATTGAGATTTGTCAGATAAATGAGCTTACAGAAAAGCAGACCAATAGGTTTACAAATGAGGGATGCGTGCTTCCAGTAACTTCTAGAGCTCAAGTCGATAGCATGCAGCATGTGGTTAAAAGAAACAAGACAAAGCACATGGCAGCAACTGTAGCCCCTGCAGCACCCACAGCTTTACAGCAAATCCCAGAGTTTGTACAGTCTCAGTGAAGCAGGAGTGAGTCAGCAAACTCAAAGCATGGGCACCAACCTAGTTTCATAGCCAACTGTCCTAACTGTGGCGGAAATCATGAATCTAAAAGGGAAGAATGTTTAGCTTTTGGTCAGCAATGCAATAAGTGGAATCATTTCAATAGGTTTTGTAAATAAAAAGGCCTACATTCTTTTATTAAAAGGGAACATTTCAAGAAAAGAGTTGATCATCAACATAGGGTTGCAGCTTTCTAGTTGGTGTGTCAGTGCTTCATGAAGCAGTTAATGCAGTAGATTTAAGGGCAAAGAATGAGGTATTTTGTACTATCTGGATAAATGGAAACCCCACAGAGCTCAAAGTTGACATAGGTTCCAAGTGCAATGTTATGTCAGCAGAAACATTTGCTAGAGCATTTCATGGTGAAAGGCTTGATTTGGCAACTACATTAGTGTCACTAGCTCACTCTACCTAATACACAGAGAACATTTGTGAAGGGCAAGCCACTTGGGTCCTTCATTTTGAATTATCTGTTTCTCCTTTTTCCCTTTCTACTTTCCCCAAAAAATAAACATTCTAAGCTTGTTTCCTGCTTTTCCTGTAGCTAGTCTAGTCTAGATACAGATTTGCTGCAACCAGGACTGTGTGTAAGCTTTTTGAGCCCCCAAATCCTTTCTGTGTTGGAGGGAAGCCTTCTAGCCTATAGATGGGAGTGGTGCACACTAGGTAGCCTATCTACCACAGGAGAGGTTTCTGGCCATTTTTGTATATAATTGTAGTTTATTGGCCGTTTTGGCAGTTTTTTTCCATCTCTTTCAACTTTCTGGTTTAAAAGCCTGCATGTGCACTTGTTTCCCACCTTTCCTGTAACTAGTCTAGTCCAGATACAGATTTGCTGTATCCAGGACTGTTTGTAAGCTTCTGAGCCCCCCAAGCCTTTCTGTGTTGGAGGGAAGCATTCTAGTTTATCAATGGGAATGATGAGCACTAGGCAGCCTATCTACCACAAGATCCAGGTATAGATTCTTAGTTTTAGCACTTGAATTTGCTTATTCATGCTCGGCACTTGTTCAGAACTTGTTGTTAGCACTAAATAAGCTACAAGTTACTACAGCACTTAACCTTACTGTTTACCTAGAGGAAAACAGTTTTTGTACTTCCCTCACTTGCATAGAGAAAAACAGCTCTTATACTCACTTTCCTCACTTGTCTAGAGGAAAGTAGTTTTTATTCAGGCATATCCAAGGGTAAAAGCTCCCAGTGTTCGCTCCTATCTGATGAATCTGGGCATCTTGGGGCAATGTAGCAATAGCCTCGTATACACAGACAACCCTCTCCTCCTACCACCCAACACCACAACCTGTGAGAGATGCACTTATCTAGCCAAACTGGAGGTAAAGCTCTCTCCAACCAAGACTGAACTTGACAGTCAAGAGAAGGTAAACACTTGCACCACACCACACTCATCACAGTCTCACTAAACCTACACCACCAAAATCCACATAGAAACATAAAAACATTTACGGAGGCTCTCAATAATAATCTGCTCAAGCAACAGAGACCTTCAAAGCAGAAACGCAAGCAACCTCCACCCCCCCCCCCCAACATAACCCAAATGACACAGCCCACAGACTCAGTGTGCAACTCAACTACAGCCCATAAGGCAAAACAACGTACCCAACACACTAGTCATAGGTGACTATAGTCAGGCACACTGATGTCCCACTCACCAGGCTAAACAAGGAGAAGGTTACTGTAAGTTGCCTGTCGGGTGCCAGGATGCACCACATAACCCACGCACTCAGGTCACTCCACAAGTACAAATATGACTCTGTCATTGTCCATGTTGGTGTGAGACATACCTCCCTGGACAACATGAAGAGAGACATGGAAGAGCTCTCTGATCTTGTAGCCCAAGCAGGTATTGACCCTAGCCCTGAGTAGCATCCTGCCATCGCCCAGAATGGTACCGCAGTACAAGGACAAAATGATTGACTTCAATAATTGGCTAAGCTTCTGGTGACATTCTAAGGGAATCCAGTGTCTGTCTGCCTGGGACGACATGGTCGACAGACCACAATGCTTTGCCAGAGATGGCCTGCACCTGTCACCCCTGGGATTCCAGATACTGGCTAAGGCTCTTGCTGCCCCATAGTGCCTTTTTAGGCAAGGTTTAAATTACAAATTCACCACCATAACAAGAACAGGCAAGCAAAAACTGAGGGTAATGCTAGAAGTCAATCTCAAAATGCACTCCCTCGCGGCACTCCTTAAAATGGACAACATAGATATCTGTGCAGTGACTGAGACCTGGTTCAAGGCTCCAGAGATCACCCCATACATTACCAGGCTATAACTCCTACCACACCTTTTGGCCACCTAACCTAAACCGGAACACCAAAGGCAAAGGTGTGCCCATATTCATTAAGGATATCCACACCTCCAGGCTAGTTGCTCAGCATAATGCACACGAGGTTATCCAAGTGCAACTAACTCTGGGCAAAACTGCAATCCAAATTGTAGCTTGCTACAGATTCCCCCCACCATGCCACAGGATTCCCACTCCTCTTTTCTTGATGTACTGGAAAATATTAGGGTTCAACCAAACACCCTAATAATGGGTGATTTCAACTCCCCCACCATTAACTGGGAAAACTACTCATGTACCAACTCCTTCGCTCAACGTCTTCTGGAATTCATAAATTCCAATGCCCTGGATCAACTGATTCACACTCCCTTCAGGGGCAACAATATCATAGACCTAGTCATTACCAACATGAGTGGCCGGTGTTCCACACCTAAAGTCAACTCCTCGTTGGTCAGATCAGACCATAAGCTAATCACCCTAGAAATCCACCCCCCCCCCCCATTAAGGAAATCATGGTAAAAAAATTTCTCCAAAGCCAACTTCATGCTTCTTAAGACAAAAGTGGCAAACTTCATGACACCCATGCAGATAGACAATACAGTTACGACTGCTGAATCTTACACAGATGCACTCTATAAGCACTTAAACAAGTGCATGGATCGTGCTATCCCAAAACAGAACCAAGACGCTATCCTCCAAAAAAGGAAGCCAATCTGGCGGTCCCCTGCCATGAACAAATTCTACAACAGAAGGAAGAAACTGCTGCAAAAGAGAGTAAAATCCCATGAGTGGAGGAGTTCCCTGGTCAGCCTCAGTAAGAAGCTGAGATCCCTTATAAGATCCTCCAAAGCTAGCTACGAAAAAAAAAATTGCCACTGATTCCACGGATAATCACAAAGCATTCTATAGCTATGTCAAGAATCTCAATGGCAACACCCAGATCTGCTCGGAGTCACAGCACAACGGCAAGAAAATTACAGAACCAACTGATATTGCCAACGTCCTGGCAGATAGGTTCAGTGCTACCTTTACTCCCCTCTCACCCCCCACCTGAAAGGGCCCATAACTATACAGGAAGAATGCAGAGTCCCTGTAATCACAACTACGCAGGTAAAAGCTGCACTCTCTAAAACCAAACACACAGCATCCATGGGACCGGACAACATCCCAGGCTGCGTTTTACACAAACTTCAGAACGAACTGGCTCCCCACCTAAGCACCATGTTCAATCATAGTCTCACATCAGGCTTTGTGCCCACTGAATGGCACACAGCATCAGTTATCCCACTCCACAAAGGGGGAGCTACCGCCCTATTAGCCTGATGAGCCTGGTCTGTAAGGCCATGGAAAGTATCATCATGGAGCTCATAAACAAAGACATTGGTAGCCTCAAAACTCTGGACCCCACCAGTTCGGGTTTGTGAAAGGCAGATCATGCCTCCTTAACCTGATTGACTTCTTTGAGGCAATCACCAAAGCTGTAGACAAGGGTAAGGTGGGTCACACAGCCGGTCTTGACCTCACCAAGGCTTTCGACACCATCCCCCATTCTGGAATTATAGCTAAACTCACTAAACTAGGTATAAATCCCTACATCACAAGATGGATTGCCAACTGGCTCACTGACAGAACCCACACTGTAAAAGTTGCAGACTCCAAATCTGACTTCAAACCAGTGATAAGTGGAGTACCACAGGGTTCAGTCCTGGGACCTCTCCTGTTTGGTATCTACTTCTCTGAAGTACAGGCTAACACAGAAGGCCTTTGGCTAATGAAGTTCGCAGATGACTGCAAACGAAGAGCCATAGTTGAGTCCCCAAATTATGTGGACATCCTACAAAAGGGCCTCACTGAGACAGATGCCTGGTGTCAGAGCCATGGCCTCAAGCTCAATGCCAAAAAATGCATTGTCATCCCCTTTGGTAAAAACTCTGTACCCATGAACTACCACATAGACGGCAGTCTACTTAATGCCAAATGTGTGATAAGAGACCTGGGGACCCAGGTAGACAGTAGTCTCTCCTTTGATATTCACATCACCACAGTAGTCAGGAAATCCTTCTACATGGCACACCTCATCTCAAAAGGGTTCTCATCTAGGAAAAAAGGTCATTGTTCCCCTCTACTCTACACTCATTAGACCCATTATAGAGTACAATGCCCCTTTTGGAATGTACCTTACAAGACATCTGCAGCAGCTGGAAAGGTGACAGAAGTACCTCACAAAGAGGATTACTGGCCTCAAACAGATGCCCTACACTGACAGTCTCAAAAAACTCCAGATTTACTCCGTAGCATATCGCCTACTCCAAGGTGATCTCTGCCTAACACATAAAAGTATGCCAAACCCAGAGCTGCTGGACATGTTACACCTAAAGAAATCCCAATCCCCCTGAGCTACACGCTCTTGGGACCTAAAACCTTGTCACCACAATAAACAGGACATGCTGGAGGGATAGATTCCTGTCCCAGAGACTTCCCATACTCTGGAACAAGCTACCCATCTATGTCAAGCAAAATTCATCATTAGCACTCAAGAAAAAAACTTGATAAATGGATGGGAAATAGGAAATACACCCCGCGGATCACTTCTGTGGCTCTGCTCGACAGGGGCACAGGAAAATAAATTTCTTGGGTGGCGTAAGCCAGGGAACCTTGTTGGCTAGGCTTACTTAGGCCCTTGGGCTGATATAGGTAGGTACTAAGCTAAGTGTGCTAAGCTTGTTGCTTATGGTGATGAAGAAATTCAGATGGAAGGCTCAGTAGTGCTTTCATGTTACTCTACTGGGAGAAGTTACAACTTATTTTATGTGGTCAAGAGGCACATTATTAGGGCTCAGAGATGTTTGAAAATAGGACTGCTTTCATTTAATAAGGAAACCCATCATGTTAGCTTAAAAGATCACTACTCTAATTTCACCATATTTTTTCTACCTACGCTGATCTTTTCGAAGACAAAGTAGGCAAGTTTCCAGTTGTGTACTCCATGAAGTTAGACCTTGATATCAGTCCAGTTAGCAGGCCAGCTCAGAGAGTTCCAGTACTATGCAGGACAGAGTCAAAGCAGAGTTAGATAAAATGGTGTGGCAAGTTGTAATTTGTCCAGTTGGTTCATCTACTATAACTGAATGGATATCTTCCATGGTGGTAGCTTATAAGAAAATCTCAGATGACATCAGAATATGTACTGATCCATGAGATTTGAACGATGCACTAAAAATACATCATCCAATGCGCACAGTCAAAGTCATAGCTCTGATGCCAAATGCCATTGTTTTTATTGTCTTAGATGCAGTGAGTTCATTTTGGCAAATTCAACTTGACAAGAAATCCTCATTGCTAACTACTTTTAGTACTCTGGAAGGTACTGATTTTTGAGAATATCATTTGGGAAAAATTCTGCAAGTGAAGTCTTTCAACATGCAATGGAATACATTTTTTCTGGGTATCATTTTGCTATTATAGTAGACATACTAGTAGGTGGTAATGGTGAAACAGAGTATGACATAAACCTCAGAAAAGTTCTATAAAGAGCATGTTGAGTGAATCTTAAAGTCAAGCCACAGAAATGCAAATTCAGGCTACAAGAAGTTACTTATGTTGGCCATTTATTTACTAGTTTAGGCCTATGACCATACCCTTCTAAGCAAACAGCCACTCTCGAGATGCCAACTCCAGACAGTGTTCCAGCCCTGCAAAGTTTTCTTGGCATGGTTAGCTATCTAGGCAAGTTTATTCCAGCCTTGAGCCAACTTTCAGCACTGCTTAGAGAGCTGACATGTAAAGATGTATCCTGGTCTTGGTTAGAGCAACTAAGAGCATTTGATGTCCTGGTCTTGGTTATAGCAACAAAGAGCATTTGATGTCCTGAAACAACTACCAATCCACCAACTCTTTACGTTCACAAACCCGTTACTCTTTCATGTAATGTTTCAAGATTCTGTAGATGCAGTCATTCTACAAGAGGGTCATCGCGTTGCCTATTCATTGAGAACTCTTACTCAAACTGAAATGCAATATGGTCAGATTGAGAAAGAGCTTTTGGCAACTGTGTTTGTATGTTTGAAGTTCCGTGATTATGTTTATGGTAGACCTATCCAGATCGAAACAGACCACCAAGCTCTAGTCACTATCTTGAGAAAGCCTATGCATTCAGCTCCTGCCAGATTGCAACATATGATCTTGAGATTGCAAAAGTATAATTTCACTCGTCTACAAGAAGGGCAAACTTCTTTATCTTGCTGATACATTATCCAGATCACCCAGAACCGCCACTGAATACACAAGCATGAGAACCTTGATTTTGAAGTCATGGAAGTGAGAAATTTTTCTTCCACACATCTTGAGCTGAGAGCACACAACCACAGATCCAGTTTTACAAAGGCTCAACCACTTAAATCAAGGATGGCCATCAAAGCAATCTAGTTTACCTCAAGTACAGCCTTACTTTCCATACAGAGATGAGATTTTGTCTGACAGTGGTAATCATTATGAAAGGCCTGAAAGTCAGTGTTCAAAAGTTCATGCAACAAGAATACACTATTATCTTGCATTGTGGTGACCCAGGAACCAACTCTACCAAAAGAGTGGGGATAGGACTAATATTTTGTCCTTCTATGTCACAAGACATTGAGAGAGTACTTTTATCTTGTTCTGTGTGTAACAGTACTAAGTCATAGGCATAGCCCCCCACATATTGTAAACATTTTAAAGCATATAGATGGATACTTACAAGTGTAATGAATAAATTCTTCCTGAACAGAACATATAATCAATGTGGGGGGCTTTGCCCCCCCCTCCCCACACCCCTTACTTTATATAGCCACAGAAGATACTGATCTTGATGAAGGGGAAGGGTCCCCAAGATCACCACCTGATGACATCTCACTTAGAGACGTTTTAGATCGCCTCAAACAAAGGAATGGTTGGTCTACCGATAACCCTTCCCAGGAGGAATCTATTCCTGGAGGCATTTGGTTCTGACCCATCTACTTCCTGGGTGACTCTTACTACTGAGGAGCTCATTGATTTGATCTCTCAGCTGGTATGGAGGAACCTGACTCTGTTGAGCTGATCCCCAAGTGATCAGATAGGATCCTGGCACCTCCAAAGGAAAGAGTTCTGGAGCAAAGGAGTATGCTCATAGCAGCAGCCACAAACAAGGAACTTGAGGAACAGGGTTTCTCTGTTCATCCCTTAACAGGGAGTCTAGGGCATTGGACAGAATTGAAACATGTGTACAAGTCAGCAACCTTTGCTCTCAGGTCCCTGAATTACTTGGCACACCAGATTACAGAGGGATTTCATCAAAGAACTTTCAAAATCCCTCTCGGGGACCAGTACTTTGGAGGCAGAGACTTCTTTTGCTTCACAGCTGGTGATCCTACAATCTAATTCCTCCATGAGGCTCATATCACATGCAGCTGAAAGAGCATCAAAAGTGGTGATTTCAGGCATTTCCATCAGAAGACATGCCTGAATGCACCTGGATGATTTTGCAGAAGTCATCCTTCGTCAATGCTCCCTTTGATGGAAGTTATTTGGTCCTAAAGTTAAACACACACCCTACAGATGTAAGCAAGATGGTAAAGACCCTGTCTGCAGTTGGCATATATGTTTTTTGACTTCTCGAAGATCCTTTTCAAGGAATCGGTGAGACGGTTGAAAAATGTGGCTCAGGAAATATAAGGGCCCATTTAATGATCTACTTAGAGACAGTTCCCCAAGGGCTGAGGGAGGGGACCTCTAACAGAAGATGCTGTACACTTGGCAGAGGAGCCTTGCAGAACCAGGGATCCAGAGATTCTCTTTCTGATAGACCCTATCAGTGCTACTGAAAAGATGCCTGACTGACCACCTCTGGAGGCAGTCAGGGATCACTTATCCCTGCACCAGAGAGACTGGCTAGACATTATAAAGGATACTTGGGTGCAAAGAATTACTTTTAGAGGCTATACAATTCCCTTTTCTCTTCCACCTCTGTCAGTAAACAAAATTCCCAATATTCCACCCAGATGGAGGAAAACTGACTCAAGAAATACAAAAGCTGCTAGAAAAAGTCATCCAAAAGGTTCCCCAGACCAGAAAGGATTCAGAACTTAAAGATTCTTTTTAGTGCCCAAGAAGATAGGGGACTGGAAACCAATTTTGGATCTCAACAAACATCTTTCTGAGCAAATCAGTGCAACATACCAAGTTCCGAATAGTCACGGTTCAGTCCATGTTGCCTCTCCTGCGCAAGGACAACTGAATATGCTCAACAGAGCTCCAGGATGCATACTATCACATACAAATGAACAGATGTTCCAGGAGATATCTATGCTTCCAGCTGGGAGCCAGTCATTTCCATTTCAGAGCACTGCCCTTTGGTCTCACCACAACTCCCAGGGTGTTGACCAAATGCATAGCAGCAGCTCACATAAGATTGTAGGGATTCCTGGTGTTTATCTAGACAACTCGCTCATTACCACTTTGACTAAGCATCTTGCGAGAACAGCTCAAAACTATGTACACCTAATTTGTTCCAGTTTTGGAATTAATAAATCAATCACAAGAAATCTCAACTAGAACCGTCTGAAATGTTGGAATTCATCGAGGCCTTCTTCAAAACATCAATGACAGCTTCTCCCAACCAACTGCAATTTACCCAATTAATAACTATACATAAAATTCTCTACAACCCAGACAGTACACAGTACTGAAAAACATTATCACCCCCTACAGTAATGTAAAGAATCTTCACTCTTCTAACAAAGTACTAGTGCAGGCTGTTAGAACCAACAATTCAGCAGGTACATCTCTAACTCTGTCAAAAAAAAATGGAACCTTCTTCCTGCAGAACTCACCAATGACCCCCTCCTTACCCCAATTCAAAACATCTCTTAAATACATGCAAACACATTGGCTTTGTCCCTGTACTAACCCAGACTAACCCCAAACTGACAGAATATGTACATGTGAGCCTCAAGAGTATGTCAGTGAGCCACTAACCACTTACAATTTTGTATAATTCTCTCTTATGGAAAGAATGAGAAGGATTTCACTTTTTTCTTTCTTAGATAATTAACTAGCAACATATCCTGTGTGTATGTGACTTAAAATTGTACCTATATATATATAGTTAAAATGAATGTGATTTGAAATTGTCCCTATTTATACAAATTTTAAAATTTCCATTTTTGTAATTTCACTAATATTTTTCACTGTAATTTACTAGTAATTGGCTTTTCTCCCAGGGCCTCCGCTAGGCCTGTGGAAAATACGGCCCAGACCACAGAATCCTTTATAAACGCATTCTATGAACACCTTCAGGAATGCATGGATCATGCAATCCCAAATAAAACCAAGACCCAATCCTCCAAAGGCAGACATCCTGTCTGGTGGACCCCAGCCATAAACAAACTATACAATAGAAGGAGGAAGCTACTACATGATAGAGCAAAATCCCAAAAAGGGAAGGCATCTCTGATCAGTATTAGCAAAAAACTACGGGCACTCATAAAATCGTCTAAGGCCAGCTTCGAGAGAAAAATTGCACAGGACACTAAGGATAATCACAAGGCTTTCTTTAGTTACGTTAGGAACCTGGGTGGGAATTCCCAGATATGCTCGGAATTAGTCCAGAATGACAAAAAATACACCGAACCCACATACATTGCCGACATCCTAGCTGACAGGTTCAGCGCAAACTTCTCCCCCCCTCCCCACCAAAAGGGCAAATATCTATCCCAGCAGAGTGCTGCCCCCCTCATCTCAGATGCTCAGTTAAGAGCCGCCCTCTCCAAAGCAAAAAACACAGCATCAATGGGACCAGACGGTGTCCCGGGCTGCGTCCTACATGAACTCCAAGAAGAGCTAAATCCAAACATAAAACTACTGTTCAATCTCAGCCTTACTACAGGATATGTACCCAAAGAGTGGCGCACAGCAACAGTGGTCCCTCTCCACAAAGGTGGTGCCTCAACAGATCCTGGAAACTATCGCCCCATAAGCCTGACTAGCTTTGTCTGCAAAGCTATGGAAAGGATCATCATGGACCTCAAAGATATTGGGGACCTACAGACACTGGATCCTACCCCAGTTCAGCTTTGTTAAGGGCAGATTCTGCTTCTTAAACCTGGTTGATTTCTTTGAAACAGTCACCAAGGCCATTGACAAGGGGAAGGTGGTCCACACAGCCTACCTGGACCTCGCAAAAGCCTTCGATACAGTACCCCACTCGGGCATTATAGATAAGCTCACCAGCTTAAATATAAACCCCTATGTCACTAGATGGGTTGCAAACTGGCTCAAGGACAGAACCCACATGGTTAGAATTGCTGGAGCCATGTCAGACTCCAAACCAGTTACAAGTGGCGTCCAACAAGGCTCAGTCCTGGGACCTCTCTTGTTCGGTATATATTTCTCTGAGGTACAGGCCAACACGGAAGGACTGTGGCTGACCAAGTTCGCAGATGACTGCAAACTGGGCGCCATAATCGACTCTCCAGCCGACACAAGCATCCTCCAAAAGGGCCTCATAGAAACAGACAACTGGTGCCAGAGCCATGGCCTCAAGCTAAACGCCAAAAAGTGTATAGTCACCCCCTTTGGCAAAAACAAAGTGCCCACAAATTACCACATAGGTGGTAATCCATTAAGAACAGAAGTAATTAGGGACCTGGGGACCCAAGTTGATAGCAATCTCTCATTTGACAACCACGTGGCCAAAGTGGTTAGAAAAACATTTTATATAGCCCACGTAATCATGAAGGGATTCACATCTAGATCAGGGGAGGTCATCGTGCCTCTTTACTCATCCCTCATCAGACCCATAATTGAATACAATGCCCGTTTTGGGATGTACTTACCAGACACCTGCAGCAATTGGAAAGACACCAAAAGTACCTTACCAAGAGGATCAAAGGGCTCAAACAGATGCTATATGCTGCCCGGTTAAAGAAACTCCAGCTCTACTCAGTGGCATATCGCCTGCTCAGAGGCGATCTGTGCCTGACGTATAAAGCCATGTCCAACCCGGAATTAATGGACATGCTGCACCTCAGAAAATCCAAATCCCATCAAGCTACACGCTCGAGAGACTTGAACCTCAGCACTGAAATAAATAGGACATGCTGGAGGGACAGATTCATAACCCAGAGGCTCCCTTCACTCTGGAATAAAATCCCAGTCCAGGTTAGGCAGAGTCCCTCATTGACTCTCTTCAAGAGGAATCTTGATGAGTGGATGGGAGATCGTAGGTTTACCCCGGGTATCACTTCTGTGTCACTGTTGGACAGAGGCACAGTATACTAACCTTGAAAAAGGGTATAGCAAAATTAATTTAAAATGGGTGGCGAAAGCCAAACACACTCTGGCTAGGCTTATAAATGCCCTAGGGCAGATAGCTTAGTATGAACCTATGAACCTAAAAATGGACCTGTATCCAGTCGGACTTTCACAGTTAACAAATGTAAAATAAAAATAAAATAAGTAAAATAAATAAAATTCTCTCTTTGCCAAGAGTACAAACTGTCTCTCCAAGTCAAGAAAATAATTAAAAACTTCTATCAGCCCATCTAAATTTACAAACACTGGGATAAGTGTCTGCAGTGATAGCTCTTTTTCCATTAGCAAGATACCATATGAGAATTCTTCAGTGGACATAATCAACCTGTGTCTACCAAGATCAGTATAACTCAAGAAAGCAAAAATTACCTTTGGTGATGGATTCACTCAAATCAAATACTACAAGCGTGTCAATTCATCCATCCTTCCTCAGCCCAAGGCCATAATGACTGTGGATGACTACTCGATTGGGTGGAGGGGCACTTCTTGGGAAAGACTGTCCAAGGCACTTGGTACCCAAAAGAGACCAACACTCATATTAATGTACTGGAAATCAGAGCAGTACTCCTATAGCATTGCAGGTGTTACAAGACTCTTACCCTTCTAGAACTATTGTGATTCAAATGGACAATACGTCTGTAGTACGGTACATGAACAAATAAGGAGGAACCAGATCTTACCCCTTGTGTAGAGAAGCTAGGAGAGTATGGCAATGAGCGAGCTCTTCAAATAGATTTCAGGTAGCAATGCACATACCAGAGAAATCCAGCAGGACAGTAGACAAGTTGAGTAGGTCCATACTACCACCTCACGAGTGGTCTCTCAATGAAGTGCCAGAGATGATTTTTCACCAGTGGGGCCAAACGTGCTGTGATCTATTTGCATCTCCCCTAAACAAGTGCAGCAGGTTCTTTGCCCTAATCCCCCACTGGGGTAATCACCAAGAGATCTCCTCTTGCATGCTTATCCCCCAACTCCCTTAATCCCCAAGTTTCTATAGAAAGGATCCAGTTGAAGAGCAAAGTCATCCTCAATGCCCCTTACTGGCCTCAGCAAATTTGGTTTCCCTTCTTTTGGCCTTATCTAGTTTACCTGCCTTGGATTCTGGATCCAGTTCCAGACCTCCTGTCTCATCCGAAAGATGTGATTCAGACGGACATTTTGGGCCTAAAGTTGACCTCATTGTTTCTCCAATTCCACTGATAGCCAGACAACCCAAGCTCTCTTCCCTAGTACACCACATCATTTTGTCTTCTCACAAAGCTTCCACTAAAAAAATTTACAACAGCAAATAGAAAAGTTTTTTTTTGTTTTTGGGGGGCACAGCAGCAAGACATCAATCCCTTTTCAGCATCAGTAACAGATTCTTGAATTCCCCGCTTCAGTTTTTAATGATAGAGCTAGTACTTCCACAGTTAAACTTCAGCTAGCTGCCATTTCCAATTTCCATACCGGAGTTGATAATGTCATGCTGGCTTCTTCACATCTTTATAAGGCATTTATAGAGGGAATCTTTCTACTCAATCCACTTTTTAAAGATCCTACTCCACCATGGGATCTAAATTTATTGCTACAGGCCCTGACTCAAAAAAAAAAAACATTTGAACCAGCTGCAAATTGTGATTCAAAACGTTTGACTTGGAAAACATTCCTGATAGCCATAACATTAGCTAGGAGAGTTTCAGAACTTCAAGTTTTATCCTCCAGGTCTCTTTTTTGAATATTTCTTAAGGCTAGGGTGCCCTTAAGAACCAGTCCTTCCTTTCTTTCTAAGGTGGTGTCAGGATCTAACAATCAGTCTTTTAACCTCCCTGTGTTATTTCCAAATTGTTCAAACAAAGGAGAATACATTTTGGATTTATTAAAGATCCACAGACAATTTGTTTCTATATTCACAGATCAGATCAGTTTGTTTCCTTTTCAGAAATGAAATTGGGAGAAACAGCTACCAAAGTAACTATCAAAATGGGTAACTGACTGCATCTATTTTGCTTATAACAAGTTTGGGCTGGCCTAACCAAAGCTTTCAAGAGCCCATTTAACCATGTCCAAGACAGATTCATCAGCCTTTTTTTATCCAGGTCTTCAATGGACGATATTTGTGCGACAGCAATGTGGGCTAATCCTCACATGTTTATTACTCATTACAAAATTTGGATCTGGTCACTAGGGGAAGAGTAGCCTTTGGTTCAACAGCACTCAAGAATATCCTTCCTTACAGTCCACCAAGTAGCTGGGGACTCTGTCCCACATGTTGAGGAATGAATGACAATTGACAACATCAGATAAAGTTATGTACTCACCATAACATTTCATTTGTGTTGTCCATTTTCATTCTTCCTCAGCTCCCCTCCCCTCCAACCCCTTCCCTTTTTCTCTTGATTTCTAGAAACATGGGAAATGTTTTTGAGCTGCAGATATTGAGCTGAAAAAAGTCAGTTCACAGGATGGGATCCAAACTCACATGTTCAGGAAGAATGATAGTAAACACAGATGGAACATTATGGAAAGTACATAACATTTTACTAAAAATCAGTTCAAGATTGCAAACTATATTTGTAATGAAAACACACAAAAAAGAAGGTAATTGCCAATGGGGAACTTATCTGCCCACCCTTGGTGAAGTGTTAGCTGACTGCAGTTCACCTGATCCCACAAATAACTGCATTCTTTGGCAGCAAGAAAGATTTAGCATCCTAGCCACCGAGTTCATCCTTCTCTTGTGCAGGGCAGTGGTTAGGGCATATGGAAGACTAGCTAAAGTTTTGGAAGCTGGCAGGCTGGACCAATCCTTGGCAGGATACCTCATATATAGCTTAGGCTACTGAAGCAGTGACTTAATCCTGATCACCTGCTTCTCAAATACTACTGCAGTTTGACCGGCATGTGGACCAGTGACAGTGTTATAATGCAGAATGTTACATAACCTAGCATTCTGACAACTCCCCTCACTTAAATTTCCTTTTTGTTGAAGTTGCTGAAAGCAGCATGTCTGATGGAGAGGAGTCTTTCTCTGGGAAGAATGCCATGTTGAGAAAGGTTGCCAAGCAGGCTTTCAAGATTTGATTGCTTGTGGCTATCAACACAGATTTTACTTTGAAAGGGAGACCCAAATTCATGAAGGAATTTAATATCAACATGAAAGCCTTGGAAATCTCCTGCAGGGAACTCCACCAGGTTATGGCAGCCACTTAAATATGGGTAAATCTAAATGCCCCTTGTGTTGCAATAGACAATCATTGGAACCAAACTCTGGAAAATGTTGGCATTGTTAAATAAACCAAAGGACAATGATGTGAACTGGCAGTCGCCAAGCTGAAAATAAGAAATTTTTATGTGGCTTTTGTCAATGGGGTTGTGCAGGATAGCAGGCTTAAATTGTTCATAAAAGCCTCAACTGGGATTAGTGGTAACAGGCATTTGAAAGTCCAAATTTTAAACTTTGGTACTTTTAGAGACTTAAGTAGGCCAGATCCAGGATGAGTCTTCATATGCATTCTTTCCTTGGAACCTATATCTCCTCTAATGGGCTTTTCCTTTGGCCCCAGACTGTAGCTTCTGTAATAGAACTGAAGAGAGAAACAACTGCCACTTCTTTTACCATCATTTCCGAAAGGGCTTTAAAACCCACTGCTTTTGACAACAGCTTCTCACAAAGGAGGCTAACTTCCCACGTTTCCTAAAAGGGTTAATAAATGGGGGTGGTAATAAGGAGGCTGGGGTATGGGACAGACATATACAATCAAACATGATCCCTTGGATTGTTATGGCCTTGGGGACCTGTGGGCTTGTGTGTTTAGTTTTTTTTTTTTTTGCCCTGTTCCCCCCATCAGGCATAACTGTTTTCTTGTATAAGGTAGATCCAAGGCATTGCTGAGTACTTCTTGCTAAACCTGGGGACAGCAGCTGTATTTAAAAAAAAACTGTTGGAGTGCATGTTCGTACCTTTCTTCAGTTTAAATACTTCTTTAATGGGTGGTTCCAAAAAGAAGTTTGCATTTAAATGTGCATTTAGGAGCACTGTCTTCACTTGGTTTGGAATGGCACTGTCCTCAACTAGGGAAACCTTTGTATAAAACAATCCTGTAATTGCCACTCTGTATGATACATCTAATTCATTGTACCTCACTTTCTGGCGTGCTTAACCTCTAAAGGCATGTTACAAAGCACACTATGTTTGTATTTCACTTCAAAGTCTTGTTCTATACTCTGGTCTGCCTCAGCACTCATTTTCTTCAACAAGAACTGTTGGTAGAAAAGGGAATGGCAGTATACAAAGCTAAATGAAAGGGTAAGCAGAGGTTCTCACCTTTTTCCTCAAATATGCTGGGATTTCTGCTACTCACAATGGGAATAGGATTCCTGAATGGAGCTGAAGAACTACACTTGCTGGAATCCACAAACACCATAGCTAGACAAGACAAAAGGTTTCTGTAAAGAGAAATGGGGGAATTCTTAAATCCATAAAACTGGTCAAGTTTCCTTGGAGCAGGGGAAAGGGAGTCAGACATTCACAAAGACATCTTCCAGGCCATCTAGCACTGGAAGGACTACTAGGGCTGTAGGTTTTTGTGAGTCCCATTTATGTTAAAAACTGTCACATAATGAAAGATATTTTTGAACGAGTATTCTGGTGGTAAAGTAGACGATAAGTTTTCTTTAGTGTCAGAATTATAGGCAACAGCAGAAAGAGCTATCCTACATGGGCCAGCTTATTTCCCTCAGAGTCATGGCAATCCACAGGAGTAAATTCCACCCGCATCCTTAGGAGAAGCCCAGAGTGCTTCTGGAATCTCTCTATTTGGCATTTTCTATTTAAAAAGAAACGACAACTTCTCTCAGAGGAAGCCCATGAAGTGGAGGGGACAAAGGCACTGCTTGGCCTACACCAAGACAAGATGACAGCCTCCTGTTTGATGCTTTGTGACTTGAAACTTCAGCAACTCTTGCCTTTAAGGTATGGAATGGGGAACAGAGACATGGAACATCTCTGGGAACCTCTTCCCAGACAAGAACTCTAATGAACACACCTTCCCTTATAAAATAATGACAAGCTTTAGAGGCCAAAGGGCCTTCGGTTTCAAGAGGTGCAGCAGAGATGTCAGTCCACAGAACATACAAGAGACCAAGGGTGTAGCAGACTGCAGAGCAGTCATGCCAGAGACCTCATCTGAGAGACTCAAATGTAGGGGTTGCAAAGACATCTGAATGTGCCCAGTCATCAGATCCCAAGCAAGCCAAAAATCACACATTGGGATGCTCTTTTTCTGGTGCCGCTCACGTTTTTTTCCCCCCTCTCTTAGGTGAAAGATTAACAGAGGCCATGGTCAATGCAGTGGTGGGCAAAGAACCAGACACATACAACTTTTTTTTTGACTAAGAACTCTGAAAAGACCAACACCATTCAAAATATCCTTGGGATGAACAATGCAGGCAGGAAATCTGTCAAGCTCCAGAGTGAGGCAAAACACCTGTCATGAAAGGCCTTGTTCAAGATGTGTGTCTTGGCCACTGCAGTTACTGACATTTCAGTCTCAAAAAAGCATATATTTAGATTTAAGCAATAAATAAATATCCACTATGAGGCTCTTGTCTAGCTCTGGCAAGCTGACAGACTGACAAGTTTCTCAGTGAATATGAATCATAGTTACACACACACTGCATGGCAAAAGATAAAGTTTGTGCTGGCCTTTGCATCTTCAACAACCTTGTGGGATGGCTTCTACTGATAACCTGGGGTAGGTAAAGTGGTGTAGATAAGCTGTTCCTCAGGCAAGATTGCCTGCATAATGGATATCCCAAAAAGTAAGGACTGCAACAGTATTGCAATTAACATCCCCAGTTTCTCTAGGCATTGCTAAGCAAAGGAAAGCACAAACACCCTTGAGAAACTGGGGAAGTAAATGAAAGTACAGTTGTGCACACTTACCATAAATGTAGATGTTAGAGTGTATTCACTGTTGCAGTCATTACATTTGGGTTATCTGCTTTGCAGTAGCCCTCAGTCGGCCTGATTAACAAAGTCTTGGGTCCTGCATTGGTTGCTGTCATTCTTCCATAATGTCAGGTCATCAGGGGTATAAAACATGCAGCCAACGCCATTACATCAGTTTTTCTTGCCCCAGATGTCAGGGTCCCCCCTAACGGGAAGCAATTAAATCTATAAATACAAAGATATACTCCAACAAAAAAGCAAACACACCAAAAAGCTTTTTGAGCATAGTGAGAGTGGAGGCATAGCCAACAGAAGAAAGGGGGCTGGAGGGAGGGTAACCAGAACTACAACAGTGAATACACTCGAACATCTACATTTATGCTAAGTGTACACAACTGTACTATGTTCTACGTGTTTCACTGTTGCAGTCATTACAGTT
Organism: Protopterus annectens; assembly: GCF_019279795.1. Lineage (NCBI taxonomy): Eukaryota > Metazoa > Chordata > Ceratodontiformes > Protopteridae > Protopterus > Protopterus annectens. The sequence goes on from NC_056743.1 coordinate 510,197,383, forward strand.
GGGTAGATTCCCAAAGCAAAGGTTGGGAGGAGGAATTTAACTAGAATTAGGACCAGCTATAAGGCCCTGCAAGAGTGCAGTGGCAAAACCAACTCTGGATTTAGAGAAAATTGGCAAATGATAATGTTTGGTGAAAGTATGTACAGAACTCTAGGTAGCAGCTTCTAGGATATCCCTAGTAGGGACGCCCCTGAGAAAGGCTGTAGAGGTAGATGCAAGCCCTGGTTGAATGGGGTCTGATGCCCTGTGGGATAGGTTTTCCATGGTGCTTAAAACAGAAAAAATGCAGTGGCCTATCCATTTTGAAATGGTTTGTTTTGAAACAGCTTTCCCCTCTGTCCCTGCAGCAAATGCCACCAGCAGCAGTTCAGATTTTCTTTGAGGTTTAGTCCTGTCCAAAGTAAAATCTAAGCTGTCTGTGCACATCTAAAAAGAGTGCAGTATCCATTCCCCTTTGTTCTGTGGAATAGGAAAGAAGGTGGGCAAATGAATGGACTGACTAAGAGCCACGCTGGATACCACCTTGGGCATGAAGGAGGGATTGGTTCTGAGGGACACCCTGTCCCCATGAAAGATGATAAAAGGTTCCACTGCCATAAGAGCCTGTAAATTCAGATACTCTTCTTGCAGAAGTGATAGCTAAAAGGAAAGCTGTTTTCCAGGAAATACATTTTAAATCTGCAGTAGCAGCTGGCTCGAAAGGAGGAAGAGTGAGTTTCTCCAAGACGAAGTTAAGATCCCATGCAGGAGTTGGAGCTCTCCTGGGTGGCCTTAAGTTCTTGGCCCTCTAAGGAACTGCTTGAGCAGTAGGTGAGAGAAGAGTGGAGGGCTCCGTGCTGTAATGAGCTGAAATGGCTGAGGCATGAATTTTGGAGGAGGAAAGGGACAAGCCCTTATGAAGCATCTCAGTCAAGTATGGTAGAATCTGAGGTAAATTTGGCACTGCTGCACTCATCCCTTGAGACTGGTTCCAGGCACAAAATCTTTTCCATTTTGCAGCATAAGATTTTCTGGTACTGGGCCTCCTTGCCTCTAAAATATCCATGGAATGATATCCATATCATCATGGAACTCATAAACAAAGACATTGGTAACCTCCAAACTCTGGATCCCACCCAGTTCGGGTTTGTGAAGGTCAAATCATGCCTCCTGAACCTGATTGACTTCTTTGAGGCAGTCACCAAAGCTGTATATGAGGGTCAGGTGGTTCACACAGCCTATCTTGACCTCACCAAGGCTTTCAACACCATCTCCCATTCTGGAATTATAGCTAGACTCACTAAACTAGGTATAAATCCCTACGTCACAAGGTGGGTTGCTAATTGGCTCACTGACAGAACCCACACTGTAAAAGTTGCAGACTCCAAATCTGACTTCAAAGCAGTGACAAGTGGAGTACCACAGGGTTTCATCCTGGGACCTCTCCTGTTTGGTATCTACTTCTCTGAAGTACAGGCTAATACAGAAGGCCTCTGGCTAATGAAGTTCACAGATGACTGCAAACTAGGAGCCATAGTCAAGTCCCCAAATGATGTGGACATCCTACAAAAGGGCCTCGCTGAGACAGATGCCTGGTGTCAGAGCCATGGCCTCAAGCTCAATGCCAAAAAGTGCAGTGTCACCCCCTTTGGTAAAAACTCTGTACCCATGAACTACCACATAGGCAGCAATCTAAACACCGAATGTGTGATAAGAGACCTTGGGACCCAGGTGGACAGTAGTCTCTCCTTGGATAGTCACATCGCCACAGTAGTCAGGAAGTCCTTCTACGTGGCACACCGTCATAAAAGGGTTCTCATCCAGGAAAAAAAAGAGGTCATTGTTCCCCTCTACTTGACACTCATTAGACCCATTATAGAGTACAACTCCTTTTGGAATGTACCTCACAAGACATCTGCAGTAGCTGGAAAGGCCACAGAAGTACCTCACAAAGAGGATTACTGGCCTCAAACAAATGCCCTACACTGACCGCCTCAAAAAACTCCAACTTTACTTCATAGCATATCGCCTACTTCGAGGTGATCTCTGCCTAACATATAAATCTAGGTCAAACCCAGAGCTGTTGGACATGCTACACCTAAACAAATCCCAATCCCTCCGAGCTACATGCTCTAGGGGCCTAAACCTTGTCACCACAATAAACAGGACATGCTGGAGGGATAGATTCCTGTCCCAGAGACTTCCCATACTCTGGAACAGGCTACCCATCTATGTCAAGCAAAGTTCTTCATTAGCACTCTTCAAGAAAAATCTTGATGAGTGGATAGGAAATACACCCCGGGGATCACTTCTGTGTCTCTGCTCGACAGTGGCACAGGAAAATAATTTTCTTGGGTGGCGTAAGCCAAGGAACCTTGTTGGCTAGACTTACGTAAGCCCTTGGGCCGATAGGTTCATAGGTAGGTACTAGGCTATCACTGATTTGCTGAGGGATGGTAAAGGAGAGATTAGGTAATATGCCAGGCTGCTAGGTTCAGGGTTTGCAGCTGAGGGTGCATAATCTAATTCTCCTGCTGAGACAACAGGGAAGGAGTCTGAGGCAGTTGCTACTGAGCCAAGTGTGACACACTGCACAAGAGTGGGTACCAGTGTTAGCGAGGCCAGTCTGGTGCAATTAAAATTGTCCTTGGCTTGTCCTGTTTGATCTTTAGTAGTACTTTGGACAGCAGAAGAGGAAAGGCATAAACTGATAGGTTTTTCCAGCTGAAGGATAGAGCATCCACTTTCCAAGCTAGCTTGTGGTGAATCCTTGAGTAAAATCTGTCCAACTGATGGTTCCGGGAGGAGGCAAACAGGTCTATATCTGGGCTCCCCCATTTGCTTGTCAACATGTTGAAAATCCTTGGTTACAATTTCCACTCGTGTGGGTCCATATTTCTTCTTAGTCCGTCTGACAGTGTATTTAGTTTTCCTGGTAGGAATTGAGCTTGTAGATTCACTTGGTAGCTCAAGGCTGTGTTCCACAATGCCATGGCTAGTCTGCAGAGGGGGTAAGAACGAGTACCCCCCCTCGGCTTGTTTATGTACCACATCACAGTGGTATTGTCCATCTTTACCATTAGTTGTCTTGGAAGAATGTGGTCCTTGAAGGCTGTCAGTGCATTCTGTACAGCTATCATTTCCTTTTGATTTATGTGCAGGTGCATTTGATTTGGGTTCTATTTGCCCTGAATGAACTTCCCTGCCATGTGAGCCCTCCTTGCATAGTCTGAGTCTGTTGTTAAAATTTGGGCAGCAGGAGGTAGTGTGAATGGTAGTCCCCTGTTTTGGTGGCAGGCCTCTGCCCACCAAATGAACTCTAGGTGTAGGCAAGGTATGATTGGAATCCTTGCTTCTAGATCCTGTGAATGTTGACACCATAGGCTTTTGAGATACCATTGTAGTTTCCTCATATGCAGCCTTGCATATGGAATTAGAAGACTGCAGGAGGCCATGAACCCCAAGGCTTGCAGAATTTGCCTTGCAGATAGCTGGGATTTTGTGGCCACTTGTTTGAAGTAGGTTGTCAAATGAATCCGTTTCTCTGGCGTGAGGAAAGCCATCTGGGAAGTTGTATTCAAGCTTGCTCCCAGGAATGTAATTTGACGACAGGGTACCAGGTGTGATTTCTTTTCATTTATGGTGTACCCCAGACAAGTCAGTACCCTTTGAACAAAGGCCAGATGATTCAAAAGTACGCACTGGCTTTCTGCCTGAATTAGACAACCGTCCAGGTATGGGTATATTTGAATATTTCTTTGCCTGCAAAATGCAATGACTGGAGCTAGGCACTTTGTGAATACCCTGGGCACAGTAGATAAGCCAAAGAGCAGTGCAGAGAACTGACAGTGCATGTAGCCTGCTTTGAAGCATAGGTATCTTCTGCAAGACTTCCTGATAGGGATGTGCCGGTATGCCTCTCTTAGGTCTAGTGTTGCTAACCATGCATCTTTGCCTAGCACAGGAAGCAGCTGAAGCATCAGCATTTTGAATTTTGGAATCACCAGGAAGGTGTTTATAGTAGAAAGGTCTACGATAGGACACCATGTGTTGCCTTTTCTGGGTACCAGGAAAAGTCTCAAATCGAAACCTTGTCCCTTTTCCTCTTCTGGTACCAACTGAATAGCCTCCATGTTGGAGAGAGAGTACTTGATTTTGGGCCTCCGCCCACTGATTTGGGGGTAGAGCTGGACACCCGCTTGGAGTTGGTAACATGTGGAAGTGAAATCTGTATCCTTGGGACACTATATTTAAAACCTATTTGTCCTGGGTAATGAGTTCCCAGTTTTTGGCTTGCAGGACAATCTTTCTGCCTAAAGGAGCATTCAGTTGAGAAGTGCTTGGAAATTGTAAAAGCAAGTCATTGAGACTATTTTCCATAGGGGGGAGTCTTACTACTCCCAGATTTGGGTGTGGAAACCCCCCACTGCTTAGTCTTGTGTGTCCCTTGGGACTGAAACCTGGTGTTTCTTCTGTGTCTCGGTTTGACTTGAGAAAACCTGGAAGGGGCCGGAAAGGACCAATTCTTAGTGGGCCAGTGCCTACTAAATCTAGGAGGCTGAACCTGTAAGAAATGTTTGACAGTTTGCATAGATTTAGCTTTATCTTCCATCATTTTTAGAACTTACTCAGCCTTGTTGCCAAACAGGCGGTCCTGATTTAAGGAAGCATCCAACAATTTAGCTTTAACAGGATCAGGCAAAGTTTGCTCCTTACGCCAAGCATGCCTTCTAAGCACAGACCCAGTAACAGCAGCCCTGCAAGAGGCCTCTAATGAATCAAATCCACATTGCAAAGTATGTTTTCCAACCCGTTCAGCATAATGCATTAAATCCTGTAATTCTTTATGTTCAACAGAGTCAGGAATCAAAATCATTTTCTGTTTAAGCAATCCAATAACATGTTGTTGATAATTTAACAAATGAAACTGGCAGTTTAAAGCCCTAACGGCCAAGGTTGCAGAAGTGTAAACCTTCTTACCCCATCTATCCCGTGCCCTGGAACCTCTATCAGAGGGGGTAGGATTTTTAGCAGTAGAAGCCTGAATGCCCTTAGGTCCCTGTGAAATAGCCTCTGGATCAGCAATAGGATTTCTGAAAAGGAACTTGTGAGAATCAGGAACCCTGTAATATCTGTCAGGTTTTCTGGGAGCATGAAGCAAAGAATCACGAGCCAAACTAGATTCTGAAAAGGCATCATCAACTATATCCAGTACAGGAGGTACAGCCAAAGGACTATGCTGAGGCAGGAGTAAGAAATCCCCAAGCCTCTTTTTAGAATCAGAAAATTCCTGGTTTTCCCAGTGGAAATGCTCCCGTAGAGCATGTAAGGTCTCACCAAAAGGAAAATCCTCAGGAGGAGAAGCAGAGGGAATAGAGTCCTCTGCATCAGAATCCTCATAAGTAGATATGGGCAAATCCAGATCATCAGAAGAATAAGAAAAATCAGAATCCTGGTCAGAAAATTCATAAACAGCTTCAACCCTAGGTTGCGTAGAAGGGGGAGGTTGGTTTCACCTGATTAGAGTTATAAGATCTTCAGCCATTCTTATTTGTTTTTTAGGCCTAGAGGCCTAAGCATGCGGTCTGGGCATCGTTTTTTTAGGCCTAAATGAAGAAGGCATTGGTTTAATATGCAAGTATGTAGGCCTGAATACACCCTCAGAAGCCGGTGCCTGCACAGCAGCTCCAGACCAATCCAAGGTAGAGGCATCCGTGGGTTCCACAGCTAAGGCATTTTGCTGCATACCAGACTCTGAATGGGTCTCGGTAGAGGCCTGCGAGTCAGAAGTAGTGGGCAGCAGGGAAAATAAAGGAAAATACCTCACTGAGTACCGGCGAACTGGCAACTGGCTTAGGATAAGCATAGTTAGCAGTTTTGGACCTCGACGGCCTGTCTGTCTTTATATTTATGTTTTTTCAGAATCCCAGTAGCCGGAAGGCTAACCGATGACATTTCTGGATAATTAAACAGAGAAACGAAATATTTAGATGCGAAAATATACCGACGACAGATAGTACGCTGTTTAAATAAAGCACAAAACCTACAGCGATGTAAGTCATGGTCAGGGCCTAGGCAAGGAATACAGTACAAATTAAAATCTTTCGGAGGTATTTGCTTTCCACAAGTAATGCAATTAATTTTTACTGACATCGGAAGGAGCAAGAAAAAGTTTCCCCAATGGGGTACGTCCCTTTAGTTGAAGACTTCGGTTCTGAAACTCGAAAACAAAAATTTCAGTAGTCGGCCGACTGGCACTTGCGAACTGCTTCTGCTTTGGGCACCGCACAGCAAGAAAGACTGATGTAATGGTGTCGGCTGCATGTTTTATACCCCTGACATCATGGAAGATGGGACAGCAACCGACCGCAGGACCCAAGACTTTGTTATCAGGCCGACTGAGGGCTACTACAAAGCAGATAACCCAAACGTAACATCAGAGGGGTTTCTCACTCTGCCCTTTAATCCAAAGTCCAGTTGACATCTTTCTGCAATTATGTCCAGTAACCATATGCCTGAAATATTTCCACAATCATCCACATGAGGAGTTTCTCCCTTACAGATATGGGGAGCTCAAAAGGGAATTTTAGTCAGAGAAATCACAAACTCTAAGGGCTGTTGTCCCTCCTTGTCTTCCCTCATCATCCCGACATTTGCTGTTGCTAAAAGGTTTTCCACCATTTGATTATCTTTTTTTTTTTATTCCTGCAGAAAGGTCCCAGCTTATTAGAATAATTCCTATTGCAATTCAAGTTAGGAGGGTGAAACATATGACAGACCATATCAACAGTACCCTTAGATTCTTAAAACATCTTAGTTTAATGACCCAACAGCAAGTCTCTAACTAGAAGTGCATTGATAAATTTGGCTTTTATATTGACAGCTAAGGGTTGTATGCACAGAATATCTTAATACTGTGCCAGTGGCATTGGCACTGGAGGCTGACTCTGCAGTATCATAGAACACAATGCTACTTCGGTCTAACTGAATGGACATCTGGATAAGCTGAATTGAAGTGTCTTTAGAGTCTTCTTCACCCAAAACAAGCTCCACCATTTAAGGATATACACACACCTCTCCTCAGGACATGGGCCTGACAATTTAGAGCTATAACAATGTGGCTGATGTACAAGCCCCTATCATACCTATCCACTAATCTACTTTCCTTATGAGTGTGCATCTTTTGGGAGGTTATCCCCTTTTGGTTGCCTCCAAGAAAACAGCACCTGGACTTGCTACTGAATTCCTGCACAAAATGTTGCAGGATCTATCTGGTCGCTTAGGGGCCAAAGTTTGAGTCTGCTTCCTGTGAATTATTTCTGAAGATGCGCATCAGTGCTACTTCTAATAGGACAGCTGCCACTTACTTTGGGGGGCATAAATTCTAAAGCCCTCTTCTGAGCATGAGACTTGTGAAGCCTACCACTGAAAATGATCCCTTCATTAGGACTATAGTACTCCCAAGGGAGAGGTCATCCATTGAGGAAATCCTCAATATAGGCATTGTAACAAAGGGGGATGACGTTTTCAAAAGATGGTCTATGTCATCTACTTCCTCCTGTGTGAAGACTTTCTTCAGCGTCCTTAGGACAGCATTTCTGCTGTGTTTACAGGGGTGTCTGAGCATTTATTTTAATCCACAAGTATGGAATGTAGGTCGTCTTCTTAAATGGAAAAAAAATTCTATCCTGACAGTTGGAGTAGTCTGCTGCATAGAAGAGGTCTGATTTAAGCTCAAGACCGGGTGGATATGCTTGAGTTTATGTTTGGGGAGAGGGAGGTTTAGAATAGTTACAACTCTGCTACTGGACACCTGGGATATTAGACCTCCCCACTTCTAAAATGAGTCTTATTGCCACTTATGTAACTTGCCCCAGCCCTTTAGAATGCTTAATCTCATCTGGGAGAAAAAAGGGCCAAGACGTAGTACAACTCTCATTGAACCTAGGTGGTGGGGGAAAGAGTTCCTTGACAGAAAGCAGTCTTCATCTTCTCAGCCAGTCCCTGAAACACTTTCTCAGCAACAGGCTCAAAGAAAACTCCTTGGGCAAGGGTGCATTAAGGAGTTCAGCTTTAATACACTCAGAAATCCTCAGCTAATGTCTCCTAATTACAGTCCCAGTAGCTGCTGCCTTGCATGCTGTATCAAGGATATCAACCACATGAGTTTCTGGACACATGGAGGTCAACAATGGCCAGCCCCTACATGCCCCTTGAGGCAATTTTCAATTGTCTTTTCTCTCTTCCTGCACAGACAAGGTATTTCAGCACATGAAACTGGCAGCAGAGAGGTCTTATAAGAGTATCAGAAGTCTTACAAATTAGTTCAAGATCCTGCTTTATCTATAATTGGGCAAGGGGTTCTTAAACTCTGGCCATGTTTCTGATGGACTCAAGACACCACAGCTGGATCTGCCAGTGTGCTCTTGTAAAGATATTTAAAGGTATCAAGCACCCTGAAATAGTGGTCTGGCTTCTTTGGAGCAAGGAATGAAACTGCAAGGATGTGTCTGAAATCATCTAAGACTTAAAGGACGGGCAGAATAGCCAAAGGTCTATGTTCTGGCAGACTCAAAAGCCATCTGTACCCGAGAACTCTCCAGACTCCCGATTGAAGAACTCCTTCCTTCTCCAAAAATAAGACACCAGGGAGTAAAGATGTCTTCAAAAATCTGAGTCAAGATATTGGTAGGAGAGTAAGTGTGCCACAAGCCAGTCCCATCAGAACCAAACAAATACATCTATCTCTGGGGGAGATGTCCCTTTGTTCTTTTACCAGAGAAATTTCCTATCACAGGTTTCTTTTCCAGGGAAGGATATTTCACTTCATGAAGTAGATGAAATTCTCTATCAGTCAGACAAGGTCCTGTGTGGTGACCTGGGCTGTGAAAGCGGACTCTCAGGGTGATGATTAAGAGTACCACTGGAGAGATTATGCCTTCTCGAAAATTGCAGCATATCAGCCAGCAAAGTGGCCTAGGACCTGAAAAATGATCACCAGGTTCCTGCTTGTGTAAACAAAGGAGCCTCCATAGGGGTCACACCAAAAGACACTACCAGGGCTTGGGCTTTGTCGACAGCTTTTTAGAAGGGGTTGGATTCTCAAGTACTGTAGAAACAGCAACTTGGTCATCTGTGCAGACTTTTACAAAAGCACTGTAAGCTAGACTCCTCCTATAGGTCAAGGACAGGCTTTGTCAGGGTCATACTCCAGGGGCGTCTAGACCTTTAGCCATCTTCCACCCTCCCAGTCAGTCTAAGCTAAGGCAATCTGCACATATAGCAAAAGTTACTGCAGGATTTATCCTAATGAGCACAACACAGCTGTGTTAGTAAACTGTAGATATTTGAATGATCGCTGCTGCTACTGCAGCAGCCACTCCCTCCCCTCATCCCTTATTTTTGTTGCTAGGGTGTGACTATATACAATTTTTTCCAAGTATTTTCCTTTTTGAAGCTTCAGCCTCTCCCCCACACTGTTGACATGAAAGTGCTTAAGGTCAGAGAGCCCAAACCACTTATTCATCTCAGCACAAGCTAATGGTTTAGGTACATGGAAGGCACCCTTAAAGTTTTGGAAGCTAGTTGGCTATTATACCCTGTATAGCATATAACCCCCCCCCCCCCAATACAGAAAAGGCTATTGCAGAAGTGATCTTTTGAAGATCTACTATTACGGCAAGCAGTCTTACAATAATGTACTTTTGAGTTAATTACTGCTGCAATCCAAACTTCCAACCACCATCTCTCCTTTAGCTCTGTCTATATCAAGGCTGGGTATTCAAAGGCGATGCTGAGTACCCTCTTCCTTACTCTTCATAGTGTTAGGGCCTGTTCAAGTCTGAGACAGAGTGGGCAGCTGTATTTGTCTGCATCCCCTTACTTTCAATTCCACAAGATACCATTCTGTAACACTGCCTGGTCTTTTATGGTTACCTTTTGCAGTTCATGGTCTATTTCACTAGGCAAAAATTATCGAATATGGAGAGTGCAGATCTTTTTATACTGAAGATTTCCTTGTGTTCTAAGGTGTAGGTACCCATCATGCTTAAAGGGAAGGTGATCTGAACTCAATAAGGCAGGATGTCTAAAACCTTCTGTGGCAGAAGTCACAGAAGGCAAGACTACTGCAGCATCAATCTACTCAAAAATGTAATAGTGTGGTACATTCCTCTACAGTTGTACTTGCAGGAAAGCTGACAAGCTCCCATCCTTTCAATGGATCTGTAATTAAAGTCAAAGGAAAAGGGCAAGGCAGGAAGTAGCTTCCTTCTTAATGAAGAGGCATCCAATAGTTGCCACAGATCAGACAGGCCAGCTATTACTTAAGACCTTTTTGCATTTGACCGAAGACCTAAGGCCTATTTTGGATCTTAGCAGCCTAAATAACTTCATACAGAAGAGGTTGTACATAGCCGTCACACCCCAGTGGTCCTCCCTGAGACCAAATGGAATATTTAGCCTTTGAAGAAGCTTACCTGTATGTAAATATTTCCCAAAAGCTGAAGGTTCCTACACCATGTCTATCTTTACCAGTTCAGATCCTTCCTTTCAGTCTTAACACAGTCACCAGTGTGATCAGGTGCACAGCAGAGGTGACAGCTCACCAGTGGTTGAGGAACCAAGATTCTAGATAATCTTCACAAGATGTCTTAACAGTAAGGGACTCGGTCTCTGACCAGACTGTTGCATCAAAATCCAAATTAGTCCCCTAAAAACTTGCCTTTCTACGATGCAGTTTGGAAACCAGCCAGTGCAAAACCTTCCTGTCAGGTTCGAAGTCAGCTCCAACTTCAACAAGAACCAATGAAAAAAGTATAGTGGTTTACCCTTTACTTTCTGTTTGGCAGCAGTTGTCCCAGTGGTTGTCCTTGCAAAGCTGCAGACAAACTCTTCTATGGTTCACATTACTTTGACATCCACACTAATCTCTCTCAAATTAAGTTTTTTTTCCATCAGTGAATTCAACACCTGCAGTAGTGGCATTACTTCCACAGTCTAGACAAAGGGTGTTGTACATCAAGACACGAGGAGGGTACATAACCTTTTCCACTAAGAAGGGCATCATGTAAGTTTTGGATCAGGGTGCTGGCAGTTTATCACAGGAATTGAACATGCTCACAGGCATAACTGCTATCCTGAAACATTTGCTCTAAGAACCATTTAAGAGACGCATTCTATAAAACTGGGCCATCAGGTGAATTTTTTGCACTGCTGACAATACAAAATGCCAAACAGTACTCCTTATCACAAGACTGAATTACTCCAGTCAAGGATACCCTAACCCAAACCTGAGTGGAGGGCCTCTTCTGTGCATAACCGCTTTCTCTCATCCTCAGTACTGTACAAAATGCCCAGTTGCAACAATCCAAAATTATACCAGTGTTCTCACATTGATGAGCACAAGTTTGGTTCCCAATGCTATCATTCATCCAGAAGGGACCTCTATAGTGGATACCATTAACACCTTAGTCACTAAACATCGGGCAGACAACACCCTTAAAACTATCAGTGTGGTTTCTGCAATTTTAAAGACTGCAGAAAATTGATTTTTCTACACTAGGGTTATGAAGATACTGATTGCATCACACAAAAACACAACACTGCTGCAGAGGATAGATTCCCAATTGTGACCCAACCAACCAGGGTTCAGATTAGTGGTCCTGGCACAAAGGTGGCAAGGCAGCAGGAGCAGTGAACGGGTGTGGTATGCACGCCTCTCCAGTGGATGTGTAGCTGTGCACACGTGGGACCACTGGGTGGTGTAAACTGAAGCTCAGTTGTATTTCAGAGGTGGGGTAGGGATGCTTTAAAGGAGAAGTCTGTGGAAGCTAGATATCCATTTCTGTCATCCTATTGCATGCCCAGCTTGTGCACTTAGTTGTGTGTTCTATTAGAGTTGGGGAACAACCAAGAAAACTTCCAACCACCTATGATGGCTGCTCAAATGATTCTCTCACCTAGTAGTTAGTTGTCTGATGTGGCAGGTTTTTTTTTTTAATCCACAAGGCTGACTTAAATGAGCAAATGAAAGACTGTTTGCTAGCTAGACAGAAGGATTACAGGCAGACAAGGGCCTCTTATCCAGCAGGATACGAGACCAAAAGGATTAAAGGCAGCAGTAATTATCCAGCCCAGATGAAAAAACTTTTACAAGTGTGCTCTATGTATATAACCAAAGATGTACTTAGTGCCCATCTACAGCTGTATTTGGCCAGGATTCTGATAAAGTGTGGAAAGAAAATGGTCCAAGGCTATACTGTTCTTCCTGTGTGGTATTTATGGTTTATTTTCTTCTGTTGAATTTCTTTCAGGCAGGAATTATTTCATTATATTCTCCTTATCCCAGTGTTCATCACCTTATTTATTTTTTTTTGCTGTACTGCATTTTGACCAATTTTTGTTTTTTTGTGCTCTTCTTTTTATAGGGCGACAGACTTATTCTCTGCTTATTGTTGAATGTGTATCTATTCTGCAAGGTATAGTGGATTTGGGTTTGGTAGTTCCATTACTAGGGTTTGGGTGATTTCTGTTGTCAGCTTTATTACAATTACTCTCTGCATCACCATGGTAAAAAGGATTTTAAATAAACCAATTAATTTAGGAGAAGTGCAAGGTGGACCTCCCCCAAAAGTGGGCATTCCATGTATTGAAGTGCCCTGTGTGCTACATTTCTCTGAGGGCAAAACATGTGCTTTAAGAGCCTAGGGTCTTGAAAGATAGGTAGTCACCTAGAGCTAGAGATTTATTCTGGGACGAGAGAGTGTGAGGGTCTACCTTCTACATTTTGGTCCCATCTTCTAAACATTACTTGTAAAAGGAAAACAGGTGGCTTCCAAGCAGCAAGCCTTCATGCTGGCAACAAACTGATTAGCAGTGAAAGGGGAACCACCAATCCATTTTAAAATACTTTAGATCCAGCAGAATCATTTCCCCATCATATGAACAGGAATAAAAAAACCTGAATTCTCTTCCATAGGAATTGTTGGGTCTAATAACTCTTCACACGATTCATTATAATCCAGATCAAGAAAATCCTTCTTTTGATGCAGCAAATGTGGTCCCGGGTATTTCCTCCTAACACTAGGGTCGGAAGCCCTCCTAGGCTTTTATGCCACAAAACCCATCCAGGTTTTCCTGCCCAGGACCTTGTCAGTTTCCTGTACTGGTTTGCCTGAGGTGAGCAAAAGATGCCATGATGTAACAGACTTGTGGTCTGATGCCAATCACAGGGCCACAGTTTTCAACCATTTCAACCTTAACTCCACAGTCTGGGTTATGACCCTAGAATCATTTGAGATCAATGAAGCCTTTAGCATAATGGGTTGACAGCTCATGGTTGGCTTCTGACTTGAGGACTCCATCCCTTAGGTCAGATTTTCAACACACTGAGTTGAGCTATCAGTAATTAGAGACTTTCAGTCCTTAACTCAGAAGTTATCAGGAACAGCAGTGTGCTTTTACCCTCTGCTCTGGACTATGAAACCCTTTCTGAATGCTCCTCCCTATCTCAAGCTACAACAGTAAGCACATTGCAATTTCAAATTGCCTGCTTCAGTGGCTACCTTGTACCCTTTTACAACACAGGTTCCCTGAACAGGGAATCTACTCTAGGATATCACCGGATGTCTATTCCCTCAGCTTCCTTCCTACAAAGAGATCAGGAAAGTGCTAGTGCATTAGGAAGCCCTGTGAACTTTGAATTCCCCATCACAAATGTCGGGGGCAGAAAGACAAAGTACAGTTTTGTACCTACCATAAATGTAGATGTTTGAGTGTATATACTGCTGCAGTCATCACACTTGGGTTATCCTGCCGTCAGGCGGTCCCTGCAGTCGGACAAATTCTAAAGTCTTGGTCCGGCGTCGGTTGTTGTCGCTTCTTCCCTGATGACAGTGCGACAGGGGTATAAAAGAGGCAGCTGATGCCATTTTCTTCAGTTTTTCTTGCCCCAGATGCCAGGTGCCCCCAACTAGGAAGGCAATCCAAATAAGTAAGCAAAAATACCTTAGTAGATAAATAGTACTAGCTGTTAGCAAATACACCATATAGACATGCATCCAACTGATTGATGTACATGGAGTTATAAGTAACACCCTGGTATGTAGAGGGGATGGTGGGAGGGTAACCTGGACTGCAGCAGTATATACACTCGATCATCTACATTTATGGTAGGTACAAAACTGTACTATGTTCATCGTGTTATACTGCTGCAGTCATCACACTTGGGTTGAATCCCAAAGTTATGGATGGGTGGCTGGTACTAAACTGGGTTAGGCGAAGCTAGGATGCCCTGCAGAACTGCAGTGGCAAAACCAGCTCTGGTTTTTGAGTATAATGGAAAGTGGTAGTGCTTGGTAAAGGTGTGCACTGAACTCCAAGTAGCTGCCTCCAGAATATCCTTGGTTGGAACCCCCCCTGAGAAAGGCTGCTGAGGTTGCTGTAGCCCTGGTAGAATGGGACCTAATACTAACAGGCACTGCTTTCCCATGGTGCGAGTAGCAAAAGCGGATACAATGTGCTATCCATTTGGAGATGGTCCGTTTTGAAATAGCCTTTCCTTGTGAACCTGCAGCATAGGATACAAAGAGTTGGTCAGTTTTTCTGAAGGTCTTTGTCTTATCCAAACAGTAACGTAGCTGTCTGTGAATGTCCAAAGAGTGAAGGAGTTTTTCTCCTTTATTCTGGAGGTTTGGATAAAAGGTGGGTAAATGAATGGTCTGATTCAAAGCCATACTGGATAGTACCTTTGGCATAAAGGTAGTGTTAGTTCGTAAAGAGACTCTGTCCTGATGGAAAATGATGAAAGGTTCCACTGCCATGAGTGCCTGTAGTTCTGAGACCCTGCATGCTGAGGTGATAGCCAGCAATAGAGCTATTTTCCATGACAAGTATTGTAGTTCTGCTGAGAAGGCAGGTTCAAAAGGAGGCGGTGTTAATTGTTCTAAAACGAAGTTGAGGTCCCAAGCTGGCGTTGGGGGTTTTCTGGGGGGGTCTTATATTCTTAGCCCCTCTGAGAAACTGCCTTAGTAAAGGATGTGAGAATATGGGAGGATCCATATTATATTGAGCTGAAATGGCCGAAGCATGGATCTTAATGGATGAGAAAGAAAGGCCTTTGTGTAGCATCTCAGTTAAGTATTGCAGTATTTGAGGAATGTTTGATATCCCAGGATTTTGGCCTTTAGCCTGGTGCCATGCACAAAATCTTTTCCATTTGTCTGAGTAAGTTTTTCTGGTGCTGGGTCTCCTGGCCTCCAAAATGACATTCAGGACGTCCTTTGAGAGAAGTGTTGATTGATAATTCAAGGTATTCTCCATGCAGCTAAATTTAAAGTCCTGAGCTGACTGTGAAGGATCTGAGAGTTTTGCTGAGTCAACAGAAGTGGCAATTGAGGTAAGATCCGTGGAGGGCTGTGAGTCAAGTTCCTTAGTAATGGGTACCAGTGCTGACGTGGCCAGTCTGGAGCAATGAGTATCATTTGTGGTCTCTCTGATCCGACTTTCAGTAATACCTTGGTCAATAGAGTTAGTGGTGGGAAGGCATAGACTGTCAATGCTGTCCAACTGAATGACAGGGCGTCTACTTTCCAGGCTAGGGAATGTAAGTCCTTGTGCAAAATTTCTGTAGTTGGCAATTGTTGGGGAGGCAAATAGATCTATGTCTGGGCGTCCCCACCTTCGAGTTATCATTGAAAATACTTGTGGGTGTAGTCTCCACTTGTGCAGATCTGCCATATTTTTGCTTAATTCATCTGCCAATATGTTTTCCTTTCCTGGCAGGAATTGTGCTTGCAGTTGTACTTGGTAAGTCAATGCTGTGTTCCACAAGGTCATTGCCTGTCTGCATAAAGGGTAGGAGTGTGTCCCTCCCTGTTTGTTTATACACCACATAACTGTGGTGTTCTGTCCTTAGTAGTAGTTGTCCTGGATGCAAGAGGTCCTTGAAGGCTGTCAGTGCATTTTGCACAGCTAGCATCTCCTTTTGGTTGATGTGTAGATGCATTTGTTTTGCAGACCATTTGCCCTGTATGCACTGTCCTGCCATGTGTGCTCCCCAGGCGTAGTCTGAAGAATCTATTGTCATAGTTTGGTTTGCTGGAGGTAAGACAAAAGGAAGACCCTTGTTTATTTGACATGCTTGAGCCCACCATAGGAACTCTTTTTGAAGGCAAGGAATGAGAGGTATACTTGTTTCGAGGCTGTGCCTGTGTTGAGTCCATACACTTTTCAGGTACCATTGTAATTTCCTCATATGCAGCTTTGCATATGGAACTAGTTGAATGCAGGATGCCATGAACCCCAATGCCTGCAGGATTTTCCTTGCAGTGAGCTAGGTAAAAGTTGCCATCTTTTTGAAGTATTGAGTCAGTTGTTTTTGTTTGTCTGGCGTGAGGCAAGCCATCTGGGCTGTTGTATTTAAGCTGGCACCCAGAAATATTATCTCTTGTGAGGGTATTAGCTTTGACTTATTTTTGTTTACTGTGTACCCAAGGCAACTTAGCAGCTTTGTTACAAATGCCAGATGCTGTAATAGAATGTCCTTGCTGTCCGCTTGGATCAGGCAGTCGTCCAGATATGGATAAATTTGTATTCCTCATTGTCTGCAGTATGCAATTACTGATGCCAGGCATTTCGTAAATACTCTGGGCGCAGTAGATAAGCCAAAGGGCAATGCAGAGAATTGATAATGCATTGTACCTGCCAAAAATCTGAGGTATCTTCTGCAATCTTGTCTGATAGGGACATGCAGGTATGCCTCTGAGGTCCAACGTTACCAGCCAAGACTCCTTGCCCAGCATGGGAAGAAACTGCTGTAATGTGAACATTTTGAATTTGGGTACCTCCAGGTATGTGTTTAGAATTGAGAGGTCTAAAATGGGTCTCCAGCCTTTGTCCTTTCTTGGCACTAGAAATAGTCTCAAGTAAAAACCTTGACCTTGCTCCTTTGTAGGTACCTTTTGAATTGCTTTCATATCCATGAGAGCTGAAATTTGCATGTGTGCCTCTGCCCATTGGTTTGGAGGCAGATTTGGCATGCCTCTCATCCGTGGTAAAGTGTGAAAATGAAATCTGTAGCCTCGGGTAATAATATCCAGAGCCCATTTGCCCTTTGTTATGATGCACCAATTTTGTGGAAATAGAGCCAGTCTTCCTCCCAAAGGTGCTGCCAGGGCAATTTTGCTTGGCAGGCGAAGAGGGAAGTCATTGTGTTTGTTTCCTGAAGGGTTGAGATCTTTCATCTCCACCTCTGAGTTGCTGTATGCCATTGTCTAGGCCTGAAAGAACCTTGTGGCTGGCCTCTGCCCCTTGGGCGTCTGTACCTACCCCTTTGGGGTCTGTCTGATGCAGGAAAGGACCAGTTTTTTGATGGCCAGTTTCTGCTGAAACGAGGAGGTTGTACCTGTAAAAAATCTTTGACTGTCTGCATAGATTTTGCCTTTTCTTCCATTTTCTTTAAGACTTCCTCTGCTTTGACATGAAATAACACATCTTTCTGCAATGGAGCATCCAATAACTTTGCTTTGACATAGTTTGGTAAGACTTGCTCTTTTAGTCAAGTATGTCTACAAATTACAGATCCTGTGACAGCTGCTCTACATGAGGCTTCCAATAAATCAAAACCACACTGTAAGGTATGCTTTCCCACCTGTTCTGCTGCATGCAGCAAATCCTGCATCTCTTTGAAATCAGGTTGATCTGTCTGCGGGATCATTTTCTGCTTTAACTGTGTAATCAAGTACTGCTGGTATTTTAGCATGTGGAATTGGCAGTTTAAGGCCCTCATGGCCAAAGTGGCAGACGTATACACTTTCTTCCCCCATCTATCTAATGCTCTGGAATCTCTTTCAGAAGGTAGTGGATTCTTAGCAGTAGAGGCCTTAACCCCTTTGGGACCCTGGGAAATGGTTTTGGGGTCTGCAACAGGGCTTTTATATAGAAACATATGAGAATCAGGAACTCTGTAGTATCTGTCTGGTTTAGCTGGTGCAGGAGGGTAAGGAGTCTGGGTGTAGACTAGATTCAGTGTAGACATCATCCAAAATGTCTAAAACTGGAGGAATTGCAAGGGGTCTATGCTGTGGGAGAAGAAGAAACTCACGGAGTCTTTTCTTAGAGTCAGAGTAATCTTGGCCTTCCCAGGGGAAGTGTTCCCTCATGGTGTGTAAACTTTCCCCAAAAGAGTAGTCTTCGGGGGGGGGGGGAGACAGAGGGAATGGACTCTTCAGCATCTGAGTCTTCATAAGGAGGGAAGAAATAATCCTGGTCCTCAAAGTTAGCCGAGGAAATGGATGCTTGGTCAGAGGAAGGATAATCTTCCTCCAGTCTAGGCCTTTTGTCAGGAGGGGGTTGGGAACACCTGATAAGGGTAATTAAATCCTCAGCCATCTTGAGCATCTGTTTTTTAGGCATAGGGGCCTGTGGACCCTGTTTCCTAACTTTTAAGTGGGCTTTAAGTTTAGCATAAGACTTAATAGAAATAGCTGTCGGTTTGAAGACACCTTCAGAAACCGAAGGCCTGTCCAAAATCTCCGGATCACCATCAGGGTTGGCGTCCAAGGGGCGAGATGGAACTGGCTCCTGAGGCCCAGCTGATTCGGTCTGGGAGGCCGTCAGAATTTCTAAATCAGTGGTAGTCAGGGGCTGCGTAGGCACCTCACTGAAAACCAGAGAACCAGCAGCAGGCCTTGCTGAGGCCTCGGTATCTGGTCTCGGCCTTGGTTGCTTGTTCTTATCCTTGTGTTTTTTAGTCATTGTTGATGTCGGTTGCTCCAATGACATGCTATAGTTAAATTTTCTGCCAAAATAATGTCGGGCAAATTCTGCCCAACGCTTGATTGTACGTTTGTTGAACCTAGCACAAAAACGACAACCAGAGACGTCGTGGTCTGAGCCTAGGCAAGGAATACAATAAGAATGAAAATCCTTATGAGGTATTTGCTTCCCACAAGAAATGCAATTATTACCTTTGTCTGACATCGGTCTGAGGCAAGAAAAGTTTCCCCAATGGGGTACTTAGCTTTAGAGAAGACTTCCGGCTGAAATTCTATTCGAAAATCTCAGGAGCTAGCCGACCGACACTTGCGAACTGCTTCTGCTTCGGGCACCGCATGGCAAGAAAGACTGAAGAAAATGGCGTTGGCTGCCTCTTTTATACCCCTGTCGCACTGACGTCAGGGAAGAAGCAACGACAACTGATGCCGGACCAAGACTTTGGGATTCGGCCGACTGCGGGACCGCCTGACGGCAGGATAACCCAAGTGTGATGACTGCAGCAGTATAACTCTATGAACATCCTTAATCTTCCCAAAATATCCTAAATTTGGTATATATTCTGTGTTACAGGTCAAGGAAGGATGCCCCACCAGCTCCTCTCTCTCAGATGCATGGATGTGCCAGCTAAGAGGGTCTCTATGGAAGCAGAGGACTCCTTAGATGGGTTCACAGCAAGGGAAACAAGTCTGACAAGGCCAGAATAGTGCAAGGATGATGTGCTTGGCCATGCATACACTGGTTTTCTGCAAGAGTCTCAGAATTAGAATAGGAGGGAAGGCATAAAGGAGATTTGGGGGATGCAATTGTTGAATGTCTCTCTTGACAACTGTCCCTCTGGAGGAACTATGCAGAAAAAATAAAGGGGAACTCTGTTGAATGGCAAAGCAAAAACCTTGCAAGGTTGTCACCATCTCGAGTATGCTTGCCCCTTTGGCATAGACACAAACATTTGTGGGGAAGCAGAATCTGCTGCATTTGTCCAGTCATGCTGGATGCCCTCAGTTTGTATATAGCTATTAGAAAGCAGTGCAAAATAAGCACCATTCCCACACATAGAGGATAGGATCAGGCTCCCTCTTGCTTCCTGATGTACCACACTACTGCCAATATTGTCCAATTGCATGGAAGCTGCACCCCAAGGGAGCAGGTACTAAAATGCCAGTAGTACTAGGACAACTACCCTCAGCACTGATGTCAAGGCCAACTCTTCAGTAGGTCACAAATCATGTACCATCTTGTTCATATAGTATCCCCTAAGGGGTGACACACATCTATGGTTACTGTTGCCTTGGGAATCAAGTTGGTAAAAGGAGATCTACTTATTGGTTTCAGAGGATCAGACCAACAGTGTAGGCTTTTCTTGCCTTTGACAATGTGACTGACTGAAGTTTGATCCCATTGTGTCCAAAGCCTCCACTGTAGAATCCACATTTTGAGCTTGATGTAAGGAATCATTTGGATGCAAGCAGGCATTACACCAAACTGTAGAACATTTGCTGCAGACAGCCTGTACTGGGACAGCAGTCTTAGAAATTAGTTTTCTAAGGCTTTGACTCCTGATGTAAACTTGCCAACCAACTCTGTGTTGATTCAGCAGCTTATGAACACCAGATCACGAGATGTTGCAGATTGGATTTAGCCATAAGCAAGTAATGCCTTGTGTAAATTAAGCATTGTAATGTGTTGGCTGTCAGGTGCCAACCATCCAAATAAACAATAAAATAAGTTATGTACTCACCATAATGTTCCATCTGTGTTAGCTATTTTCATTTCATCTACAACTGGGTTTGGATCCAACCCTCAGATCAGACTCTGCTGCTTTTTACAGTTTGTGTATACTGGAAAATTTCGAGCTCCTCCCTTACCCATAATGTTCTGAGCCCCTACCATACCTTGGATCTGGCTTGCTGGTTTATAGTTTTACAGAATAGAAATGCTAAGATGAGAAAATACCTGGAGCTCAAAAGCAAGAACAATGTTTTTCTTACCTTCTCATTCCTCCAGAAGTCACAAACCAAATGGTAGGGAATTGAAGGGACGGAAGTTGAAGAATGAAAATGGACAACACAAATGGAACATTATGATGAGTCATAACTGCATCTGATACTGTCCACTTCATTCATTCCTCACTTGATTCATTCCTCATTTCGGACAGAGTCACCCGCTACCCGAATCCCTGGAGAACGGTAAGGAAAAATATTCCTGAGCACTGTTGAACTGAAGGAAGCTCTTCCCCCTTGAAACCAGATCCAATTTGTAATGAGTAATAAAGGTATGAGGATTAGTCCAGGTTGCAACTGCACAGATATGCAAGGAGGACCTGGATAAAAATACAGATGAATTTGCCATGGACCTGGTTGAATGCACTCTCAAAGGTTTTGATAAAGAAACCCAATTTGTTACAAAGGAAATGCAGTTGACCATTTGGTTAAGGTTACTTTTGTAAACTGGCTTGCCCAATTTCAATTCTGTAAAAGAAACATATTGATTTTTTTCCCTGAAATTATTTCTCTGCAAACAGAAATTTAACTGTGAACAGTCAATCAATGTAACATGCATTCTCTTTTTTGAGAGATTTGGAAAGAAAGCTGGAAAATTAACTGACTGATGATGTATTCTGACACCACCTTAGGAAGAAAGTATAAGCTGGTTAGTAGTGTTACCCTATATCTATGGAAAATGCTTAGAAGACCAGGCTTGAAGTTCAGAGACTCTTGGAGCAGAGGTTACAGCTACCAAAAAGATAGGTTTTCCAGGTTAAAAAATTTTAGTTCACACTTTGCTGATGGTTCAAATGGAGATAGAGTCAAAGCTTGTAAAACTAAATTCAAATCCCATAATGGAGTTGGATCTTTAAGATGGGCTCTCAGAAGAAAGGTACCCCTTATAAAGGTCTTACAAAGTTTTGAAGAAGCTAAGGCAGAATTAACTCTTGTATGAAAATTAGAAATGGCAGCTAGTTGGACTTCAATAGTCAAGGATCTAGCCCCATCATTAAAAATCGTAGCCAAAAACTCGAGAACTTTATGTACTGGTGATGAGAAAGGGTCAGTATTTTTCTGTTGTGCCCAAAAAACATTTTCCATTTTCTTCTGTAAATCTTCCTAGTGGAAGCTTTATGGAAAGATAAAAAAATATAACAGGCACAAGAGAACAACTTGGGTTGTCTAGATATCAATGGAAGTGAAGAACCATGCAGGTAAGTTTCAGGCCTAAAATGTCCAGGTGAATCATGTCTGTTGGGTGATGCAGATCTGGAAATGGATACAGAATCCATGGAGACTGAACTAGAGGCCAAGTGAAGGGGAACCAAATCTAACAAAGCCAATAAGGGGCAATGAGGATGACTGTTCTTCCACTGAGATCCTTTCTGGAGAAGCTTGGAGATTATAGGGTTGGAGGTGAGCACAGAAGAGGGGGAGAGCTCAAATTATGGAGTAAAGCATGTCAGTGATTCTCCTGATGGAAAATCAAGGCAAAGAACCTGCTACACATGTAGCTGAGGGGATATGCAAAGAGGTCCCAACAAGGTTGACCCCACTGGGCAGAATATCTTTTCCGCAACTTTCATGTTGACAAACCACTCACGAGGCAATAAAATGGATCTTGTCTGCTCTCACTTTGGATTTCCCAGAATGTGTGTTGCTATCAGAAATCAATTGGATGAGATCACTCATTGCCACACTCAGAGCTTCTCGACAGAAGGGGTAAGATCACGTTCCTTTTTGATGTTGACCACCACAGACATATTGTCCATCTGTATCGCAATAATCCTGCAAGGGAGTGCATCTTGCAAGGCCTGCAATGCTAGTACTACTATCATTTCCAGGACATTGTGTGTTGGCCTCTTCAGGGGACCATGTGCCTTGGACCATCTTTCCCAAGAAGTGCCCCCCACCCAATTTGGGGAGCATGCATGATCACTACGGCTTTGGCCTGATGAAGAATGGACATACTTTTAATATCTGTTCTGTGCAAATCCACCACAAGAGGTACATTTTGCATGCTTGAGTTATTCTGATTTGGATGGACATAGTTTGATGCAGCATGAAAGAGTTGCTAGGGTACATTGAAGAATTCTCATACATTATCTTACTAATGGAATCAGAAATATCAGTGGGCATAGACCCCAAGGGCTTGTAGAATCAGTCAAGCTGTCAGAGAAGAATTGTGAATTATCTTTTTGATTTGAAATCAGTCTGCACTCTTGGAAAGGGAAGGGAGGCCGTCACTGATACCATATTGAACAAAGCCCCTGTGAACTCTGTCTGACATGGTTCTAGCTGAGATTAGTTGTGACTGATGGTAATTCCTAGATGAGAGCAAAGCTGGAGTACATACTCATGTCATTATCAGAAGATGCCTGTTTGGAGCGGTTATGAGACAGTCGTCTAATTACAGACACACTTGGAATTCTTGCAGCCTCAAGTTAGCTGCTACTACTGCCATGCACTTGAACACCCTGGGGGCTGTAGTGAGGTCAAAGGGCAGGGCTCAGAATTAATGACTGGCTCCTAGCGAGAAGCATAGTTATATCTCCTAGATCGACTATTCATTTTTATGTGATGGAACAAATCATGAAGATCTAGTGAGCACATCCAGTCATCCTTGTTCAGGAAGGGTAAAATGGACTGAACCCTGACAATGCAGCACTTTGCATACTGAGATGCGTTCTTCAGATTGAGATCCAAAACTGGTCTCCAGGCCCCTGCTTTTTTTTTGGCAATAAAGAATCTTTAATAAGTTCTGGATGCTTTCAGGCCTGGGGAGACCTCTTAGACGATTTTTAGCATATTTTTTTTTTATTATTTCTAAAGCTGCTGCTTTCTTCTAACTGGGTGGAACATTTGGAATTTTGTTTACTGTCAAAGGGAGGAGTAGAGAAAAGGGTATTGTACAACATACAGAAATAATCCCCTGCAACCATGTATCTATTGTAATGTCTAGCCAGGTTCTCTGGTGCATGGACAGATGACACCAATTGCCTCTAGATGTGGACAAATCAGGCCTCCTTTCAGGAGCACTGTTCGGGTCTGGTCAGAGAAAGTATCTTTGGACCCCTGATTCTTTGGGCCTCCTCTGCTGTGCGGGTGTTGTCTTGCTTCCCTCTCTCTGCCCCTGGGGAACCATCTCCTTGTGGATCATGGAAAGGACCTTGGGACTTTCTGAATTAAATTTTTTGACCTCCCATTGATTCCTAGAGAAAGTTCTTTTAAGGAGTCAAAAAACATGCTCACTGCAACGTAGTTCTTTGAGGAGTCAAAAAACATGCCCACTGCAGAGTCTTACCATCTTGCTCACATAAGGAGTTTCTCTCACTTTATGACCAAACAAAGAACTTCCATCAAAGGGAGCATTGTCAAAGGAGGAATTGAAGGGCTCCATAAAATCATACAGTCGCATCGAGACATGTCTTCTAATGGAGATGCCTGAATCCACGGCCCTTGATGTACCTTCAGTTGCATGTAAAATTAGCCTTATGGACAAATTTCAGATGGATTGCAGGGTAGCCAACTGTGAGGCAACAGACCTTTGTGCCTGAAAATAATCGTCCCAGAGAGGGATTTGGAAAGGTCTTCAATCAAGTGCCTCTGGGGCCTATAAAAGTGTGCCAAATAATTCAGTGACTTGAGTGTAAAGGTCACTGAAGCATATACATGCTTCACAAATCTGTCCAACGCCCTGGACTCCCTGTTAGGGTGATGGACAGTAACCCTGTTCAGCGTGTTCCTTCTTTGTGGCTGCTGCTACAACCATGGCATCTGCTGGTATTCCTTTGATCTAAAACTCCCTTTTGGTGGTGCCAAGATCCTGTCTGGTCTCTTGGGGATCAGCTCAACAGCCCAATGGCAGAACTTCCATCTGAATCTATGCTGAAAGAAACTTCATCATTCTATCCACCACACCCAAATCAATGAGCTCACCAGTAGGCAAAGTCTCCCAGGAGGTAGATGGGCCAGACGCAAAGGCTTCCAGGAACACAAATGCCTCTTGGGAAAAGTTATCAGTAGACAAAGCACCCCTTTGCTTGAAAATCTCCAGGGTGTCTCCGAAGGAGAAGTCATCAAGTGGTGATTCTTGACCCTTCTCCCGTATCAAAAATTGGTACCTTCTGCACCTGACTCTTGGAGAGTCTAAGTGCCTCCTCTTACATGCTCTCTTCCTAAGGACTTCCTCTGTGAGATGTTCCAGATAAGTATCAGAAGAAGTACACCATATACCCTGCTGGGTAGCCTGGAAACTCTGGGCTGGCTGTCCCTGTGGACTAGAATGTTGAGGCTCATGGCACAGACATATTGGATCCAGAAGGAAGATCCAAAGTGGGTGGAATCATCCATCCTCCAGAACCAGAGAACATTTTCTCCATCAACTCAAAGGCAGAAGGCTCCAGGGAGAAGGAGATATGCTTCTAGCCTATTGGGTCCCTCTGACCTGAAGGCAGCCCACTTGAGGCAGATGTCAGAGCCAAGCTCTCCAATGCCGAGGCGCCAAAACAGCTCCAACAACTTCAGTCTCTACTAAAACCATGGATCTGGCAACAACACTATGGCTCCAACATACTTTGAGCCGGTACACTCAGGAAATGTACAGGAGCCAAAGATACAATCTTTGGATCAGACACAGATGGTCCTGGAATACTCTGATCCAAGGACTCTAAAGTCAAGGGTCAGACTGGAGAAGGAGCCAAGATGGGTGGAGTAGCATTGGTAAAGGTCTCCAGACCCAAAAGGGTAAGAGCCGGGAGAGCTCCCATCTGAATCTGTGCCAAGAGAACCTTCCTCATTCTGTCCACATCTTCTGTCAGACTCCTGGAAGAACGAGAAGAGAAGACCACTGAAGACGATCTAGAATGCAGGCACTTCTCTAAAAATGGAGATGGCAGCCAGGAAGGGACAGGATCCAGAGAGGACATGTACTAGGTCAGAGGGAGTAGTTTCGATATGAGTGTGTCAGATCCAATAAGACATTTCTTGTCAGAGGATGTTAGGTACAAGGATTTAGTCTTCGGATCTGTGGAACTTGGATCCGATCGCTTGGACACTTTAGAATGTTCAAAAGTCAGGTCTGAGCTGGGAGTGGATGAGTCAGAAGGATCCAATGAATGCTTTCTGAACTCAGATTTTTTTTTTTTTTTTTGCTGTTTGAGCTACAGATAAAGCCTCTGAAAAAGCAGAAGGTAATAAACCTTTTAAGATGAGCTTATTTTTTCAATCCATTAAGGCCCTGGTTTAAAGGCCTTACAAATATTGCATGATTCTTTTAAAGGAGTTGGGCCTAAGCAACACTCAAGAATAATGTGCATCAGATAATGGCATCTTATGCCCACAATCCTTGCATTTTTTTTTAAAAAAAGCCCAAAGGTTTTGCAGCCATTAAGCAAGAAAAAATTAGCAATAAAAAAAAATAAAAAGTATTTTTTAAAGAAAAATAGAGAAAGGAAGAAAGGGAATTACCAACAATGGTAATCACAAATACCACAAGAGCAGATGGCAGGAAAATCTACCAACTATGGTAAACAAGAAGTACACAGAGAAATGTATAAAAGGATAAGGGAGGAAAATACAAGACAACTGGAAGAACAGAAAAAGCTATAATCACTCAAGACCAAACTAAAGTTCAAGAGCTGTCAGCAACCACATCCATACATAAAGACGGCAAATGAGATCCGAGACATGGGAGAGTACTACAGCATTACAAGTGCAGGAGGAGCTCACGAGTTACCAGTACTCGAGCTGTAAAAAGCGGCCAAGTAAGATCCAAGGGTCTGAGCCACACCCAATTGTTGAGGAATGAAAACTGACATCAGATTCCACATTAGAGTCTCACATGTGAGCCCCCAACCAGTGCCATACATTTGGTGAACACCATGGGCTGTGGTTAGGCAAAATGGAAGGACATGAAATTGAACGTGCTTGGCATAAACTTGGAAGTAGATGCACCTCTTGGATACTGGATCTATTTTTATATGAAGATAACCCTCTTGATAGTCCACAGCACATCCAATTCCCTGCCTATAGAAATGGGATAACAGACTGTGCCACAGATCATCCAAGAAAGACTATTTTACATGTTTTTTTAAGCAGACTGTGATCCAATATCAGCCTGAGGTCCATCATCTTGAGCACTAAAAAGAAGCTGGAGTAAAATCTGGATCCTCTCTGATTTGATGGGACCTCATGAACTGCTCTCTTGCTGAAATGCTTGCACCTCCTTTACTGTTGCTTCACTCCCATGGCATTAATGGGTAGTGAGAAGTCTGCAAAAGGAGTTGTGGAAAAGGAAATGAAGCAACCTCTGGACACAATTCTACTTTAATATCGCAGAGTCTTTTGGGTTCTAATATCATGACAGGAATGGACCCCATTTGTAAGTCAAAGTATCAAAGTTCATGAAATTAGTACTGTTTCAATCTTTGATGTTAGCCAGAAAAGATCTTCGGAGCAACCGCAATGTGCCCAGTAATAACTCCTCCTGCAATCCGTATGGAGTTACATGTATTGGTAATATATCCAAGTACAATTGTAAATTCTTTACTAGACCCATTGCTCCTACCACTATTGGAACTGTCTGGGTATCCTTCTACATTGCCCTCATTTCTGCCTGCAAACCCTGGTATTTTAGGACACACTTTCTCCCTCTGTATGCAAGACACTATAATCACTGGGTTAAAGCAATTTCAATGATGCTGCTTTTGTCTTCTTTTCATGGACTACTAATTCTGGTTTTCTTGCATCTGTTTTTTGAACTGTTGCTAATGGGAGATCCCATGTAATATAAACATCATTTTCTATAATGTTGTGTGGCTCATATTTCCAGTATTTTTTAGCTACTTCAATATTATAATGTTTGCACAATCTCCAATGCAACAGTCTTGCCACAATTATGCCTTTCAGTATACAGTCCTTCTGACATTAGTATATCACAACCAGCAACAAGATGTGCAACTGTTTCCAATTCTATTTTACAAAACCTGCATTTGCCCCCCCAATATGTTCAATGGACTATGAAACTAACATGTACATAGTCCACTGTCTTGGACTGCCAATATTAACCTTTTGTTTTTTGTTTAAATTCATCTCTTTTTAACCACTCCTGCATTTGATCCTGATCAACATGAGGTTGTTCCAAGAGTTTTCTATACTTGCAACTATATTTATGCATTTTCCATATTTCTTGCCTTCTCACCTGATGTTTCACCTTATATTCTCTCTCATTTTTCATCACATTCAGTTGCTGCCAGAGTTTCATCTACTTCTGGTTTGATTTCCAGCTTGACACCAATATGCTTCATGTTTTTACACTTTCACTATGTTTAAGTCTTGTGAGGGCAATAGATATGTATGCAGTCCTACAACTGCAGATCTATGCATGTAATTAGTTTCAAGGAGGCACATACATCTTTCAAAACAGGAAATAGTCTTGGTATGCACTGTTTTTTATAAATCTGATTACCATGAAGCATCCTTGTTTTCCTAGCCAACATATTTTGGGGCTAATCACTCAAACTGCACGTTAGGAAAGGAAGACCAACTTGGTTTATAGCTTGGACTTTATTCCTACTTGTCAACACTATTTTCAGTATTAAGTTTTCTAAAATATTCCTAAGTTTTGTTCGCATTTGTTCACGTTTGATTGTTGAGCCTTCGATTCCCAGATATTTATACACTCCCTCTTGCTCAAGTTCTTTTCCACCATATTCCTGTCCCAAACTGATGTTCTGGGTGTTGCAGCTGTCCTTCTTTAAAGGTTGCTTTTGCACATTTATCAAGACCAAATGACACTTAACTGAAAAAGTTTTGACCGCTTGCAGTTGTGCTTTCACTTCATCTGATGAGTTATACAGTTTTAAATAGTTCACAAAAGATAAGTCTTCACACATTTTCTGGGAGCCAAATTATAAACATGACCTAATCTGTTAAGACAGCTCACTGGGTTAAGGGCAAGACAAAGCAGCAGTAACAATGAGTCACTCTGGAATATCTCCCTTTGGAATTTTATCCCTGGAACAATTTGTCCTTTATCATGGTTTAACTGCAAAGTGGTTTGCCAGTGTTTTTGGTCACTGTAAATTTATCGATCAGAGAAGGGTGTACCCTTATGCATTTTTATGCCCTCTTATCCATGCATGTGGGATACTGTCAAATATTTTTTTTTTTTTTTTTTGCAGCCTATCCATGTCATGCTTAGTTTCTTCCCCTTTTCACAATTCTCCATTATGACCTTAACAAATGATCCTTTGCTCAATATGACTTCATTTTATTACCCTTTTTTTCTACTGCCATGATTGAGTTTTCTTCTAAATGACTAAAAACTTGTCTCCATTAATTCCAGTGTATAGTTTATAGGTTATTGGAAGGCAAGGTATTGGTCTATAGTTTTTTGGATAGCTTGCAGGTTTGCTCTCAAGTAGGAGCATGGCTTTCCCTGTTAAGTCTGTTCAGGGCCCACATACAAATATTTTTTTACTCATGTTTAAATTTTCATGTAAAAATTTTAATACTTTTAGCCAGACATTAGGTACTGAATAAGGGCCTGGGGCTTTCCAAATACAAGTTTTTCTTAACTTTGCTTCAATCTCTCAGGCCCTTACTTCATCCCATTTCATATCCTGTACATTTGAACTTTTTATTCTTTTACTTCTATTTAGCATCTTTATGTTCCACAGGATCTTCCTAGATACATTTTGGAGAAATCAGTTTCTTCTTTTCCTGGCGGTGTTTCAATTCCTTTTGCCTTGTTTCCCAATTCTCTATAAAACTTTTTGGGCCATCAATAAATTGCTTATGTTGTACTTTTCCATTACATTTATCTGCATTTCTTCTGTGTTTTTCTACCTGTGCTGATATTTTTAGTTTGTGATAGTGCACGATAGATCCTGATTTGTTCTTGTACTATGCATTGCTTTCAACACATCCGAGTATTTTTGTTGATCTTTTCTCTAGTACAGTGAAACCTCTTGTCTTAACTGCTCTGTAGTTCTCTGTTCTATACTCCCATAATGGCATTTGCTTTCTCCCCTTCCTTTCCCTTACTACCCTGTTTTTGTGTTGACTATATCCAGGAACACTAGGGTTCCCATCTCATCCAAAGAACCTTCGAGGAGTGATGGGGCCAAGGGATGGCTGCGCAGGAAGGTGAGGAAGAATGAAAATGGCCAAAACAGATGCCAAGTTATGGTAAGTACATAACTCCTAAATCTGATGTCATTTTCATTCTTCCTCATGAATGGGTCAGAGTCCCCAGATATGCAACTCTCAGGAGGCCCTCAAAAAAAAAAATGCCAGAGCACTGTCAAATCCAGATTCTCTGCCTCTAGAGA
Organism: Protopterus annectens; assembly: GCF_019279795.1. NCBI lineage: Eukaryota > Metazoa > Chordata > Ceratodontiformes > Protopteridae > Protopterus > Protopterus annectens. Next base: position 510,227,459 of record NC_056743.1, read on the forward strand.
CCACGTCTAATTTGTAATGAGTAACCAAGATGCAAATCTGACCAAGTGGCTAAAGCAGAGATATTGTCAATGGAAGTTCATGAGGAAAAAGTAGATGGCAGTCATAGATCTAGTGGAGTGAGCTCTATCAGGACGAGGCGACTTCAACCTTTTTTTTTTTTTTTTTTTGAATAGATCAGTGAAATACAGTCAGTAATCTATAAGGCCAGAGTAATTTTGGAAACTGCTTGGAAAGGCCAGAGTAATTTTAGAAGCTGCTTGGCCAAAGCAGTTGGGAGAAAAGGATATAAACAGCTGATCCAAATTCCTGCACTGCAGTGTTTTGTGAATATAAAAACAATTGTCTGAAGATCAAGGTGATGAAAACATTCATCTTTATTAGTGAAGTTTGGCAAAAACTGGTAATTGTATGGACTTGGTAGTTGTCATAGCTACGTTAGGCAAGAAAGGAAGGGTTTGTCTGTAGGGACAACCTGTCCTTACAGAAAAAAAAGGAAAGGAGACTTGGCCAACAAGGTCTGGAGCTCAAATTCTTTTCAGCCAAAGTGATAGCCTCTAAAAGATAGTTTTCCAGAAAAAGAAACTTCATATAGCATTAATCAGTTGGAAGGGTTTCCGAGTTCATCTCTGAAGGATCAGTCATATCCCAAGGAGGAAAGGTATCCTTTAATAGACATATGAGGAAAACACCCTTCAAAACAGCTTTACATAACCTGGAAAATGCCAGAGAGATTGATGTTTCCTGCATGGAAGTTAGAAATGGCTGCCAGCTTAAGTTCAGTAAGAAAAAAGCTTGCGCCTTCCTTAGTAGTAAGAAAGGGAAAATGGCCCAGACAGGTGCTGAAAAAGGGTCAATATCCTGTTTGTAAGCTCATATAAAGAATGTTTTCTATTGCTTCTGTAGACTTTTTTGATGGAGACCTTCTGGGAGGACAAGATAAACTTGCACACCAGAAAGATAAGGCTGAACCATCTTTTACCAGAAGGATAGAAACCCTGCAGATAAACTCTAGGTTGAGAAGTTTGGAATGTTAAATTCCGGATAAGTGAGACAGAAGATAGTGAGTGAGGGTCCAGTATCCATGAAAGATATTTCAGCTGAGACCACAGTAAGGGGAACCATACTTGTGGAGGCCAAGAAGGGGTTAGTGAGAATGGTAGAGCTCTTCAGTCCACTTGCTTTCTGCAAGAACTTAGGGAAAAGATGGAGAGAAGTGTTAACATATACGAGACCCAGTGTCCCATAGTTAATCAGAACACCTCTCGGAAATTCCACAGGGGGGAATCAAAGCAAAACACGTCACATTTGAGGTTGATCCCAGTGGACGAAGATAATATTCACCGCTAATTAATACAGAAACCACTCGAAGGCAATTCCAATGGATATACTGAACCTGCCTGCAAGTGCATTGGATTTTTCCTGGAAAGTGCATTGCAACAAGTAGGGGGTCTAAAGCGACATCCCATTTCCAGACCCTCATGATCTCTCTGCGTGGTGGGTAAGATCTGGATCCTCCTGTTCACTGAAGTACCAGACTACCTGACATATTGTATTGCAAGTCCGCAAAGGGAGAATGTCTTGAAATGGTTACAACACTGAAGTATAGGTCACATCTCTAGGACATTGCTATGCAATTTGTTCTCCAGAGGGGACCACATGCCTTACACAATCCTTGCAAGAAGTGTCCCTGCACCCTAGCTGGGAAGCGTACATGAATCACTATGGTGACTGTAGGCAGAAGAGTTAAATGACTTATCCAGGAACAGACCAGAGGGTTGAATCAGCCAGCAAATGTGGCATTTGCAGATAACTGTGAGGGCTATGGGAAACAAAAGGGTTGGTAGAGTATGGACTACTGTATTGTCAACTGGCATTGAAGGATTTGCATAGGGAATCTGGCTAAAAGGACTAGACATATGGCAGCTGACAGAGTCCAGAACTTGTAGAACTAATCCCACTGAAGGAGATGGGTGAAATAACCTGCATTTCATGCCTCAAGGATATGAAGTGATGGGGAGGTAAGAAAACCACCCAGTTGTATTCAAAAGAGTCCTTATAATTTCCAGGGTCTGTACTAGGGCTAGGTGTGACTTGACCTGTTTCATGGAGATGTCCAAGTTACTGGAGACATGGCACATGTAGGTCCTGGCTTGTGGAAGTTTATGCTTGAATAGGCTGTGAGGAACCAATCAAAGTATGGGAACACTAAGAATCCCTGGAGATTCAAGTGAGCTGTAACAACTGCCATGCATTTGATAAAAGTCCTGGAGACTGTGCCAAGTCCAAAGGGTAACACTGTTGACTGGTAGCCAGCCTTTACCAGTTCAGAGTAGATGCCTTCTAGATTGCCTATTTTTATGTGAAGGAACACATCTTGACCTACAGAGCACATTTAATTGTCCTTGTGCACAAGAGGCAGGATGAACTGAACTGTGATCATTTGGAACTTCACCTTTATGTATGTACTGGTTGGATGATACCTCAAGAATGCATCATTCTTGAAGCAGCTTCAGTATTTCTTAGCGGGAGGGTAAAGGGAGAAAGCAATGTAAAAACCTATGGATATGATGTTTAGCACCCATGAATTTTGATACATCTGTCCAGGCATCTGGGTCCAGGCATCTGGGTGCAAACTGAAACGACCCCTCACTGTCCCCCGAGGACTGTCTGGTAACTCTTCAGGAGCGCTAACAGGGCCCATCAGAAAAGGAGACTAAAGCCCTGATTCTGCAGTTCACAGCTGACTGTAGGACTGCATCTATTGTTGAAAACTCCTTTGCCTCTGGAAGAAGTTTCCATACACAAATCCTGGAAAGGTCAGAGAGTTTCAGAACCATCTTCCCACCTGAAGGTTTATAGAAAAGAGCCAGTGAGGGGGCGGAAAGCTTAAAACCTACGTCAGAGTGCTCCTTTTGTTCACTGCAGGTAAGCATATCTTTAACCCATGGCCTGAACAAGGAAAAGCCATCAAGGGAAATGGAGAACATCTTGAAGGGCTCCACATAGCATGCTGCATCCATGCATGTCTCCTAATGACTATGTCTGAACCAGGTGGTCAAAAACTGCTTTCCACTGGGTGGGAGTCAGACTTATTGGGACACTGGAAAATGGGCATGAGTGACCAGATGTGACGAAGCCCGAGATCCTCTGTAGTCATGGAGTCAGAGTACAGAAATGTTCCTCATCACAACTCCCTGTAGTCTAGTGAACTATGCAAGCAGTAAATGACTGCAGTGTGAAAGTAGCCAAGATAAACACTAACTTTCCAAGCCTATCGCTCTGGACTCCCTGTGTGGTGGATGGACAGAGGAGCTTTGCTCACCTTGCTCCTCCTTAGTTGCTTCTGCCACCCTGGACTCCCGTGCTTCATTGCTTAAAGAAAGGAGATATCACTGGGTGAAGACTGGGGAATCCTACTCTTCCAAGAGACTTCATGGGGTGGGTCTGAGTACCTACTCCTCAGGGAGTTCTGGAAATGTTTCAGAAGATAGGGGAAAATCCTTTCTGAAAAGTATCCAGTACTAGCTGCTGGCAGAACAGATAAATAGGATCAGAGATAGGAGAGGACAGTTCTCTAAGCATCAAGAATCTCCAGCTACCAAAATGGAAGCTGGCAGAGTAGGGGGAACCTCCCCCCTCTCCAAACTGAAGTCGCTGAGGAAGAAAGGTAGGGGCCACCCCCAGATCCGAGCCCTAGGGGAAAATTAATTCCAAGGGAATTGAAAATAACCAGTCAGGGATATCAGAGTCAATGAGGGCACCTCTCTTGGATCCACTGCCAAATTTCTTGGGGATACTGTATCATAGGACATAGAAATTAGATTTAGTGGGTGCACCCATGACTCCATGAGAGGGCAGAGCTGCAAAACCCCTATCTCATTCTAAACCTTGAGAAGTTGCCATATTGTCCTATCCTGAATGAGTTAAGTGGGTAGAGAAAGAGAGAGATCTTAGACCATACTCTATAGCATGACTTGTCGGATTCAAAGGTTTAAGGTTAAGTCAGCATAGGAGCCAAAGCTGTTGAATCTGAGGACTGAGGATCTGAAGGATCCTTTAAGGCTTCAGAGCAGAAGATGGATACAAACTCTTTCTAGTCATCTCTGGAACAAGACTTCCATCTGTTGGATCCAAAGGCTTAGGATCTGATGAAGGGGAAACAGCCAACTCTTTCAGACCTGAAGGGGTACTTAAAATTTGGTGGCAGCCCTAGAGGCTTCAGATCCAGGGTGGCTGGGTCCAAAATCAGATCCAATGAAGAGGTAATAGTCAACCTTTTCAGATCCAATGGGGACGTAGGATCGGAAGGAGGCTCTAAAACTTCGAATCGGAGATGGTTGTATCCAAAATTGCTCTGGTTTTCTGGATTAAGACTTCAGTCTGTTGGATCCGTAGGCTTAGGATCCAAGAAAGTAGTAACAGATAAGGGGGAAAATCACCACAGGAACTGAACCTATCACATCCAATGAGCATTTTCTTGTGTGACCATAGTATCTTGGTTATAATTTCCATCATTAATTCATACTACTATTGTATCAAGCTTATTTTTACATCAGGCTTCTGTTCCTACTGGTACAGAATATAAAATCCTAGTTATGTAATAACAGTTCTGTAATGTACCAATGTCTACTTGATATATTTTGTTTGTCCTATTTGGTTATTGTATTGTGGAGCTTTTCTCCCAGGGCCTCCACTGAAAATGGACATGTATCCAGCTGGACTAGCCCGGTCAACAAATGTAAAATAATAAATAATAATAATAATTTGCGATTCGGAGGGGACTCTACGGACTTCGGATCCAAGGTAGTTGAATCCAAAAACTTTTTTTTTTTTTTTTTTTAATGGCTGCAAGACCTTGGAGACTCCTGCAACAAGTTTTTGGAATCAGATGAATTTGATTCAAGTAATTATGAGGGGGGCCTGAGCCCCAGAAAAGTACTGGTCACAAGCTTTTTTGAATAGGCTATGTCTAACTATAAATATTGACCAGGGCACAGCAAAGGAAGCCATAAGGTTAAGTCCACAAAAGGAAGCAAACCTAAGTACAAAGGAACGATGGAGTTTAACAAGAACCATGACAGAATCAATCCATGTAACTTGCATCTGATGTTAAAATGTTAACCATTATACTAAACATTTCCAGCAAGAATTATATGAGACCAGGAAGAAGATAAAACATGAGAAAAACAAGGTGGTACATTCCCTAACCCCAGCAATGGCTACGGAGGGAGAAAGTACATCTAAGTCATAAGAAGGTGTTTTGGGAGAATAAACTGTAGAATTAAAGTTCCTTACATGGTCAAGGAATCTTCCATCTTACTACGATGGTGACAAGTGAGATCTGAGGTGATACAGATGGATGGGGCATTATGGGTAGAGGGAAAAGCTTGAGATTTGGAACTGAAGTCTTGTATATACAACAAAGTCAGATCACAGGATCGGATTCGACTCCATTCATGAGGAAGAACGCAAAGGACATCAGAACAAACTTGCTTTTTGGGTTTTATTGACTTTCTGTAGTTTGTTTCTTTCACTGATTTTAATGTCTGTATCTCTATTAAAAGCAAGCCACTCCTCTCAGATCATTTTCTTCTAAACTGAGGGCACATTCTTTGTTCTCCATTTTCTGCGGGCATTCTACAGAAAGTTCCAGATCATCTTCCTGTGCCACATACTCTTGTTTCATCCTGTCATCCATTGCTCTTTCATACGGAAATTCACTGGCCTATCATTCCACAACACTGTCAGAGTTGCACAGTTTCCTGTTAGTTCCCTTGCTCTGCAATTCCATCTGAACTTTTGCACTGTTTTCCTATAGAAGGCTCCAAAGAATCTTCATATGGCAAATAACGTTATGTGCTTACCATAACCTGATATCCGTTATCCTTTGTCATTATTCCTCACAGAAGGGTTTTGGATAAGGCATCCTGCTCTAGACTTGAAGAAGGATGTTCAGTGGTACTTGATAACGTATGCACAGATTACAGAGTAGCAACTTGCAAAATGTCTTTGGCCAGTAGTCCTTTCAGGAAGGCAGCAGAGGTAGAAGTGGCCTTACTAGACTGAGCCCTAACAGTTTCAGGAGGCTTTTTACCATGCTGGCTGTAACAAAAGCAAATACAGTAAGATCCACTTGGAGATGGTCTGTTTACAGACTGGCTTCCCTTCAGAGGAAATGACAAAGGACACAGAGTGGGTCTGACTTTCTGAAAGATGTAGTTCTGTGACGATAGTAATGAAGCTGATTGTGCACATCCAAGAACTGAAGGATTCTTTCCCCCCAGTTCTGAGGCTAGGGGAAGAAAGTGGGCAAGTGTATGGCTTGATTCAGGGATGTGTCCATGACCACACCTTGGGCATAAAGATGGATTAGCCCTGAATGATGCACTGGAAGAAATGTGAGAAATGGTTCCAATGCCATGAGAGCTTCCAGCTCAGAGACCCTCTTAGCTGAGGTGATAACCTGGAAGACTGCCCTTTTACTGGCTAAGAATTTTAAATCAATAGAAGCTGCTGCGGTAGCGTTGTCGATTCACAGTTAGATGTTGCCTGTTCGATTCTCAGAGTGTCTTGTGTGGCAACATGCGTGTGAACGGGCGTTACTTCATTGAAGGTTGTGCGTTAGGCCCGGCAAGCCAGCAAGTAAAACTCTGCCAATCATTAGCGGATCAGACTTCCACTGTGACGACCCCTAACCAGGAAAAGCCGAAAGACACAAACAAAGAAGCTGCCAGTTCAAAGGGAGGGGGTAGTGGCAGTTTTTCTAGAACAAAACTGAAGCCCCATGGAGGTGTGTGTCATCTCCTAGAAGGTCTAATGTGAACCAGTCGCTTAAGGAATTGTTTCATCAAGGGGTGGGAAAACATAGACGACTAGGGATGTGGGCTGAAATGACAGAGGTGTGAATTTTGATGTAAAAACATGCCTCAGTCCACCAAAGTAGCCAGGTATTCTAAAACGGCAGAAATGCTGGCTGAGCTAGGATTGAGGCCTTGCTGCTGACACCAAATGGATAATCTGTTCCACTTGCCCGAATATGATTTCCTAGTACTAGGCCTTCAAGAATGTTTTGAACTCTTCTGCGTAGGGTATTGCTCAGAGTAGTATTTTGGGGAATGATCCAGGCTGAGTTTTAGAGTCTGTAGGTTGGGATGCACAAACCTCCCCTTGTCCAAAGTCAGAAGGTCCACACACTGAGGTAACTGACAGATTTTTGTTGGTTAAACTTAGTAGAAGATGATACAAGTAATGCCTGGGTCAGTCTGGGAGGACCCCTGGAAGAGGAGGCAGGGATGGAAATGCAAAGGAACAGGTGGCTCCAAATGAAAGGAGGAGAAAACATATGTCCTGCAAACTGTTGGGTAGTTTAGTTTGCTCCTGGAACAGAATCTTTTCAGTTCAGCATTTTCTTTAGTGGCAAAGAGGTGCATCTGTGGGAATCCCCATTTCTGGACTATGCTGAGATGTTTCACGATGCAGATGCTACTCATGGGGATCCATGAAGCTCCTGCTGAGATGATCTGCTGAAGTGTTGAGTCCCCAAGGGTACTGTGCCATGAGGTGCAACCCCAGAGAGAGTGAGCTGTCTCCCAGACCTGCATAGCTAGTCGACAGAGTAAAAAGAGTGGGTGACCCATAGTTTATGTACCACGACTGTGGTTTTTGTCTGTTTTGACAAGGACCACTCCTAGTTTCCACTGATCTTTGAAAGCCACTAGGCCCTACTGCACTGCAATCAGTTCTTCCCAATTTATGCATTTGTGTATGAACTGATCTTTCCATCCACCCTGGGAATGAAGGTGTTGGAAATGAGCCCCGCAGGCTGTCCCTGAAGGATCTGTGGTTAAAGTTTGACCTGAAGGGGCGGACCCAGGTTCTGGGCACATGCTCATATTCACCATGCAAATACCTCCTTGAGGCAAGGGATCAGTTGAATTTCTGTCTCCAGGAATTGCGAGTGCTGGTACCACTGGAGCTTCATGTGCAACATGACCAGAAGGATCCTGAGGATATAGGATGCCATTGTAGCCTAATGTTCTGAGGAATTCCCTGGCTGAAAGGAACAGTCGCTGAGTAATGTTTTGGAAGCAGAGTCAAGGAGAAAACCTTCTCTGGAGGGAGGAAGGCCTTTTGAAGGGAGGAATCTAGAACAGCCCCCCAGGAAAACTGTCCTGGTGGATGGGTCTGTGTTGGATTTGTGAACATTTATGGTGAACCCTGAAGAGGTTCTGAGTGAAGGCCAGATCCTCGAGGAGCTTTGACAGACTCATGGCTTGAATGAGGCAGTCACCTACATAAAGGTAAATATGGATCCCTCTTGTTTTTCAAGAGAGAATCCCAGGAGCTAAACATTTTGTCAAGACACTAGGAGTAGTAAAGAAGCCAAAAGGCAGTGGAGAGAACTGAAAATGATTGGTAGCTTCTCTGAAATTAAGAAAACTTGTGCAAGATTCCTCTAAAGTAACGTGCAAGTAAGCAGATTTTAGGTCTTAGGTGACCATTAAGACCCAAGGGGCTATCATGGGAAGTTGTTTTTGAAGAGTCGACATTTTGAATTTTGGTACCAGCATATCCTGGTTGAGGGTGGACAGGTCTAGAATAGTGCTCCAAAAGCCTTCATTTCTGGGAACCAGGAATAGCCTGGAATAGAACCCTTTCCCTATTGGATGATCTGGTACTGGTTCCAATGAACCCTGTGAGCCTAGGTTGTGAATCTGAGAAATGGCCTCTGCTCTTTGATTTGCAGAGCATCCGGGTAACCTGCGTATCATAATGACTCTTTGGAAGTAGTTTGTAACCATCAGAGATAACTTTTAGAACCCAACTCTCTTAAGTAATGAGGGTCCAATTTTCTCTGAATAGGAATAGCCTTCCTCCTATCTTTTCTGAAGAGGGTGATGGGCAGGTAGGGGAAAGAAGTCATTGCTGCTCTCTGTCAGGGTCCTGTGGCCCAGAACTCATCTGCCTGGGCCTTTGTGACTTTCCCTCCAAGGCTTCCTCTTGCCACTTTTAGATTGAGGGAAAGGACCAGTGTTTAGAGGGAACATTTCTACTAACCCTAGGAAGCTGAACTTGAAGTCCTTCACAGTTTGTACAGATTTTGTTTTCTTTTCAGTCTTTTTTAGCAAAGCCTCAGCCTTTGGCCAGAAAAGGAAGCATTTATCCAGGGGTACATCTAAAATTCTAGATTTGACATGGTCTGGTAGGGTCCGTTTTCTAAGCCAAGCATGTCTTCTGACAGAGCCAGATACAGCAGCTTGGCTAGAGGCCTTCATAGCATCACAGCCACAGTGCAATGAGTGGCTAGCCACCTGGGAACTGGGATCCCCTTTATAGGTTCATAGGTAGAAAAAACTGAATGGAGTAAATAACAAGGAGCACTGCACCAAAAATAAAAATCCAACAGTTTTATTCCACCACGATAAGAGTTTAGCGCTTTTGTCAAAAGTACATAAAATTGACTTCTTCAGAACTACGACACACAAAATGCTGATTTAAATAGCCTGCCCTACTCAACAATTAGTCAAACAAGAAATATGTAATTTCCTGTTAAAAATGTCATTTCCTGTTAGAAAAATATCATTCCATGCTAAAAAAGCACCACCCCACTAAAGTAATACAACTGAATTACTGATCCATTGATCCCCCCAAAATAGGGCATATGTTAAAAGCACTGCATAAAAAAACAGCTTTTAGTTTTAACATAGAACTAATAGAAATTTTATCATTGAGCCCAGGTGGCACACATGCATTTAACCTTATTTGCCACTTGAGCTCTAAAAATTCAAGAAAATCATCGACAGGTCCACCCCTTGTACCCAAGTCAACCTTCTCTATACAGAAACATTGAAACAGTGTGTGGGATATAATTTAATATGCTTAAATAAGGCGTTGGTCTCCCTATGTTTGTTAAATATCATAACTGTTATAGATATTAGATAGATCCATTGTCTTAAAGCACGGACAGTCTTAACCACATAGTAACAGTTACAACCTGTACAAGATGCAACATATACAACTCCCTTGGTGTAACAATAGTACTTTTTGTGTGTAGTGATTTTTCCAAAATTCCTAAGTTTAATAAATTCGGCATCAATCACAAAAGAACATTGGGTGCATCTTCCACATTTGAAAGTACTACCTAATCCAGATGCCACCTTTTTTCTTTCAACTAAACCTTTGAAAGATGTACACTTCTTGTACACTCAGGGTTTTTTCACCTAGTTTATTAATGATATTCTCATCAATACGAAACATAATCCAACAATCACAAATCATGCTTTTGATGTAAAAAAAAAAATCAGTAGTGAACATTAACACTAATGCCCTGCTATAGTTGTTCATTCTCTCAGTTGCTAGGGGCCTGGTTAGACCCAGAGGGTTGTCCAATAATGTTCTATAAACCCCATTAGTTCTTTTTTGTTGGACCTCACCTATTATGTCCTTAAATTGAGGGGGGTACCCTCCTTTCTGTAAAATACCCAGTAGGAGGTCACACACTCTAAGAAAATCTATATCTTCAGACACCATTCTGGCCAATCTAACACATTGTTCCTTCACAAGGGATTTCTTCTGGTGCCAACTCTCAAAGTGCAAAAGAGAGTTGGAGTAGGTGGGTTTCCTATAAAGATGCGAGGTGATCTCCCCTTGGAATAATCCTTCCTGATGGTCACGTCAAGGTAGTTCAAAATATCCTGGTTCTTGGTCATGGTCTACTTCAGAAAAGTGGTGGTGTTAATATATGCAAAAATCTAACTTGTCTTCACTACCATGCCAAAATAAGACAAAATCATCAAGGTACCACCCATACAGTACCCAAGTCCTTGAACTTGGAGTTGACAATATACAGGTCCTCCCACTGGGCAAGTACTATGCTGGCAAATGGTGCACAACAGGCGCCCATAGCCACCCCTTGCACTTGAATATTTGCCCCTCAAAGGAAATTAAGTTATTGTCCAGAACCATCTCCATACAGGATCTGATGGGAAGAATGATATCATGATTCAATGAGTTCTGCTTACATAAATAATCGTAGAACCATTCAATACCTACATCATGGGGTATTACAGAAAAGAGGTCCCTCACATCAATGGTGACCAATATAAGACATTCATTGTACATTTCATGTTTAATCTTGGACAGGAAATCCCATGAGTCTTTAATAATTAGGTCCCTATCATCCAACACATTTAACTTAACAGTCAATGAACTTGGCCAAACTAAAAGTTCTTGATGCTTTTGCATCCACAATTGGCTGGGGGGGGGGGGTTAAGGATACTCTTGTGGATTTTTGGGATTCCGAAAATGGTCAGAATCCTAGTATGTTTTGACTCTGGGAATCTAAAGGTCTCCAATGTGATTTGTTCATTTAATAACAGTTGCTCTAGATCTAAATCAATAAGTCTATAAGCTATGTTAAACTCATTAATGGAGACCTCAGTAGAAGCACTGTACAGCAGGTCAATCATCCTGTTGTAGTCACTAGTGTCCATAACTAGTCCTCCCCCCTCATCAGGCTTCATAATCCAGATATCACTGTTCTCCAATATATCATATAATAGCCTTTTTTCCTTTTTAGTCAAATTGCCAATCCCATCCTGTTCCACATAATGATTCCTGTGAGAGATTGCTTTTCTAAATTGTCTCTCACAAAGATTCAAACACTTCCACTAACGGGTGCATAGGTGGAATGAATGTACTTGGTCTGATAAAGGGGCTAGCATTGACCAAGAGATTAATAATAGGGTCACCCCCCCTGTGAAAAGAAAAGGGCCAAGTGAAGCTTACTAATGTAGATTTTGAACTGTAAAATTAGTATTGACAATGTCAGTTTTACACATTGGCATAAAATTGAAACCTTTCGAAAACAATTCTGCCCATTCAACAGTTACACTGGTCTTACTGTAATTGTACACCTTAAAATCATTACCAAAGTTGGAAATAATGTTGCAAAATTGGTATCACTCATCTCCAATGTTGCTGCTGTTGTGGTCCCCCCCTCCCCACTGATTTTGGTAGTTAGATTGTCCATAGTTCACATTGCCTTGCCTCCCCCCCTCCGGTTCATTAACCGCCAAGATCTCCCTCAGGGGGGTGGTTCTAAAGGGTGTTATGCTCAGAATTGACCCCATCATCATTAATAACATCACAATCATCCTGCCTATCAGACCACCTAGCTTGCTGCCCTTCAGGTGGGTCTGCATAAGCCCTGCCTGCTTCATAATCATTTTCATCTCTTGAAAATTTCTTCTGTTTCTTGTTTTTAAACTGTACCAAATCAATTTCCACATTTTTAAATAAATTATTAAATTCAATCACTCTATGCTCAAAAAGCAAGTCCCTTTTAATTTCATGATCATGTCTGTTAATGTCTGAGTATACCAGCCATTTTCCTGTTGTCACTAATGAACACACACCCTTGTCTGTTGAAAAACATTTTGAGATCCTTATGCAGTGAGTCTTTCACCAAACCAGTTGGGCATTTCCATGTCCTTAAACCCTTAGGGATCTGCTCCCTTATTAAACACTCAAAGTATTCATTTTCCAACTGTAACTTTTTGTACTTCCATAAAAGTTCCTTAAAGCAATTAAACTGGTCGTCCAGGCTCCCACAACTGTTAACATTGATATTAGTCACAAAGCCCAGTATAATTTCTAAGCCAGTCCTCAACAGAAAATGGTTGATTTGGTCTTATTTTGGCATGGTAGTGAAGACGAGTTGGATAGATTTTTTTTATTTTAACACCACTTTTCTGAAGTTCACCATGACATTTTGAACTACCTTGACGTGACCATCAGGAAGGATTATTCCAAGGGGATATTCACCTCACATCTTTATAGGAAACCCATGTACTCCAACTCTCTTTTGCACTTTGAGAGTTAGCACCCCTTGCACCAGAAGAAATCCCTTGTGAAGGGACAGTGTGTTAGATTGGCCAGAATGGTATGTGAGGATATCTATTTTCTTAGATTCTTATTTTCTTTCTTAGGTGTGAGACCTCCTACTGGGTATGTCGCAGAAAAGAGGTTACCCCCCCCCCTCAATTTAAGGACATAATAGGTAAGGTCCAACAAAAAATAACTAATGGGGTTTATAGAACAATACTGGACAACCCTCTGGGTCTAACCAAGCCCCTAGCAACTGAGAGAATGAACTTTAGCAGGTCATTAGTGTTACCTTTCACTACTGATTTTTTTTTTACATCAAAAGCATCATTTGTGATTGTTGGAATATGTTTCGTATTGATGAGAATATCATTAATAAACTAGGTGAAAAACATGGTGGTGTACAAAAAGTGTATATCTTTCAAAGGTTTAGTTGAAGAAAAAAGGTGGCATCTGGATTAGGTGGCATGGAATGTTACCCCAAAAGTGAAGTCTTCAGGAGTTGAAGCTGAAGGCAGATTCTCCTCTGAATCTGAATTTTCAAATGTGGACGATGCACCCAATGTTCTTTTGTGATTGATGCCAAATTTACTAAACTTAGGAATTTTGGTAAAATCACTACACACAAAAAGTACTACTGTTGCACCAAGGGGGCTGTATATGTTGCATCTTGTACAGGTTAGGAATGTTACTATGTGGGTAAGACTGTCCGAGCTTTAAGGCAATGGATCAACAGTTATGATATTAAACATAGGGAGACCAACGCCTTATTTAAGCATATTAAATTATATTTCACACACCGTTTCAAGTCTTTTGTATTGGAGAAGGTCGACTTGGGTACAAGGGGTGGACCTGGCGATTTTCTTTAATTTTTAGAGCTCAAGTGACAAATAAGGTTAAATGCATGTGTGCCATCTGGGCGAAATGATAACATTTTTATTAGTTCTATGTTAAAACTAAAAAGCTGTTTTTTAATGTAATGTTTTTAACATGTGCTCTATTTTTGGGGGATCAATAATTCAGTTGCATTACTTTAGTGGGGCGGTACTTTTTTAGCATGGAATGATATTTTACTAACAGGAAATTACATACTTTTTTTTTAGCAAGAAATGACATTTCTTGTTTGACTAATTGTTGAGTAGGGCAGGCTATTTAAGTCAGCATTTTGTACGTCATGTAGTTCTGAATTCAAATTTATGTACTTTTGACAAAAGCGCTAAACTCTTATTGTGGTGGAATAAAACTGTTGGATTTTTATTTTTGGTGCATTGCTCTTGGTTATTTACTCCATTCAGTTTTTTCTGGGTTTGGATATTTTTGTTTTTCTTAGGTTCATAGGTAGGTACTAGGCTGTCTGCCCAAAGGCATTTATAAGACTAGCCAGTGTGTCAGCTTTCGTCACCCCATTGATTAACTGAGCCTCTATCACGAAGAGCCAATGAAGTGATCCCAAGGGTGTATTTTCTGTTACCCATCCACTCGTCGAGGTTTCTCTTGAAAAGTCTTAGTGAGAGGCTCTGCCTAATGTAGTTGGGAATTTTGTTCCAAAGCATGGGGAGTCTCTGTGACAGGAATCTATCCCTCCAGCATGTTCTATTTATTGTTGTGGTGAGGTTTAGCTCACTAGAGTGAGTAGCTCGCAGTGACTTTGATTTCTTTAGGTGGAGCGTGTCCATCAATTCCGAGTTGGACATGGCTTTGTAAGTCAGGCAGAGATCACCTCTGAGTAAGCGATATGCCACTGAGTACAGCCGGAGATTTTCCAGTCGGGCTGCATAAGACATATGTTTGAGGCCGGTAATCCTCTTGGTGAGGCACTTTTGTGGTCTTTCCAGCTGTTGGAAGTGTGCTGAGGTACATCCCAAATGGAGCATTGTACTCTATGATGGGTCTGATGAGTGACTAGTAAAGGGGCACTACAACCTCTATTTCTAGATGCAAACCCTTTAGTAATTAGATGGGCTATATAGAAGGATTTCCTAACTACTTCAGCAATATGATTGTCAAAGGAGAGATTACCATCTACCTGGGTCCCCAGATCTCTTATTACCTCTTAAGGGGGCTGACACCTATGTGGTAATTCATGGGTGTTTTGTTTTTCCCAAATAGGATGACACTGCATTTTTTGGCATTTAGCTTGAGACCATGACTTTGACACCAGGTGTCTGTCTCAGTAAGGCCCTTTTGGAGAATGTCCGTGTCAGCCAGAGTCAATTACAGCTCCCAGTTTACAGTCATTGGGGAACTAGGTTAGCCATAGTCCTCCTGTGTCTGCCTGTACTGAGAAGTATACGCCGAACAGTAAGGGTCCCAGGACTGAGCCTTGTGGGACACCACTTGTGACTGGTTTAGAGTCTGACCTGGAGCCCACTATTCTTACCGTGTGTGTTCTGTCGGTAAGCCAATTGGTAACCCATCTCATGACGTAGGGCTTTATGTTCAGGCTGGTGAGTTTTTCTATAATTCCTGAGTGGGGAATGGTGTCAAAAGCCTTGGCGAGGTCAAGGTAGGCTGTGCGAGCCACCTTCCCCTTATCTATGGCCTTGGTGACTGTCTCAAAGAAGTCAACCAGGTTTAGTAGGCATGATCTGCCCTTAAAGCCTAATTATAATCTCGAAATACTGAAATCTGGAATTTCAGTATCTCGAGACCATAAAGGTGAAACTTCAACATAGTGAAAGTGAATAAGTGCGAATTTGAATATCTCAAAATCCGCGGATGTAATGGGATCCTATCTTGCCTACAATCATAACTGATGGGTTCGGAGCCGATCCATCGGCTCCGACTCGGACACTATATACTAGAACGAAGTCTCTAATTGGGTGGGCTACCCCTTATCCCAGGATTCCCCAGATCTCGTTTGCCACTTTTCAAGCTAGACGTGGTCTCGACTTGGCTGGAGCCAAGTGATTTTTTGATTACTTTTTGGTCTTTTGACCTAGGGTTTTCTTCACAAATTTAACAAACAGCTGTTTTAACAGCTTTACGTGTGTGTGTGTGAACCTGTTTTGGTTTGATTGGTTGTTGGTATTTTTTCTTCTACTTACCGGGCAAGGCCCGTTTAAGTTAGAGGGCCCTTGCCCTTATTTTGTGTGTGGTTGTGTTGATTTTGTCTCTGTACATCCTGATTTATCGGGCTAAGCCCGTTTAAGTTAGAGGGCTTCTGCCTGTTTTGTGTTCTGTATCTCGGGCCAGTCCCGTTTTGAGTCAAAGGGCTCGTGCCCTACTTGAGGTTTGTTTTTTGTTGTGGAAATAGTTGTGTGATAGGATGTCGAAAGAGCAGAAGTCTGGTTTTAAAAAGTGCACCAAGTGCAACTACAAAATGTCTCTTACTGATAGCCATGCTGTTTGCGTATATTGTTTGGGACTGAAACATTTGCAGGAAACATGTAGTGTTTGTCATGCTGTTTCCTCTAGGGTCCTTCAAGAAAGAAAAAAATAAATTGATCTTTAAGGGCCTTATTAAGCCCTCCTTTGAGGAAGCTTTGGCTTCTCCTTCCTCTCCAGCTTCTAAAAAGAAAAGGTAGTCGGCTCCGACCAGTCCGTCGGAACCGACTTCCAAGAAGCATAGGTCGACCTCTTCCTCCTCGGCTCCAATGGCTTCGGAGCCTCGGGTGGAAGGGTTTGCCTCAATACCTCTTTCCTCGGCTCCATTGGTGTCGGAGCTGCAGGTTGGGGGATCGAGAGGCGAATCACCTGCTTCGGCTCCTTTGGTCTCGGAGCCGTTGGAGGTGTGCAGCTCAGACTCTACCCCCCCAGCCCCGAAGTCCCCTTCGGCGCCGATGGTTATTCATATGGTTCCGGATCCAGTGCCGATGGTGTTGGAGCCGTTTCGGAGCCAGTCCCCTGGTCTATCGGAGCAGAGAGAAGTCGTCTCGGCCCCCATCTATTTCCTCTAAATCCTCCAGGTTGTCAGACTCCGATTTGGACAGAGTTAACAAGAGGCTTTTCCAGTCCCCGGTTTTTGCAAAAATGGTCTCGGCTCCAGCCCACTCAGCTCCGAAGCCGGTCCCCACTTCGACGCATCCGATTCCTCCTACAACCTCCTTGGAGCTGTTGGAGTCGGTGATGGTAGAGCGGAGCAGAGTTGTCCAGTCGGAACAGACTCCCTCGGAGCTTCTCTGTGCAGACCATCATCCCTACCCTGTCCTCGGCGTCAGGGTTCGGTACCGGGACTTCCTCGGTCGGGGCCGAGGGGAACACTTTGGAACTGGTAGCTTCGGTGCCTAGTCTTCCCCTCGGAGCGTCGGCCGCAGGGATTCCCGGTACCGTTGTGGTCTCTCAGCCTGTGTCCTCCGTAGAGTCTGGAGGTCCTGCTTTTGAGGCCATGAGGAGTGCGCTGGCCATGTCCTTGCCAGCTCAGCAAGTCTCTACCTCACCGTCCCTAGACTTGGGAAATGGTGCTTTTGGTGTGCTTCATTCCCACGACAGTGGGGCCCCCAGGGCCTGAGGATACCCCCTTGGGGGGTTCCCTTCTCCTGGGAGGTCCTTCTGAATCCGCTTCAGATGAACCTCCAAGAAAAAAATTGTGCAAGAGGAAGCACTTTGACTCCCAGGATGAGTCTATCACATCAGATACTGACCTCAATGATGCGGAGGGGTCCCCAAAATCGTCCTCGGATGACGTCTCATTCTCAGATATCCTCGAGATCCTGAGACAAAGAGGCGATTGGCAGTCCAAAACCCCTTCCGCAGAGGAGTCAGTGTTCCTCAAGGCCTCTGGGGCCCAGCCCTCAGCCTCCTGGGTGTCTCCACCCTTCGATGAATTACTAGATTTAGTTTCTTGAAGGGTGTGGGAACACCCTGACACTGTGGAACCGGTGCCTGCCAGGCCTAACAAGTTCCTCTCAACCCCTCCTCAAAAGGAATTTTTGACTAAAGGAGTTGCAGTAGATGCGATGGTGGTGGCATCTGCCACTCAGCAGGACGTGGCAGAGACTTCAACGTCTATTCACCCTCCTAGTAAGGATTCCAGGAGTATGGATAGGTACGGGAAGCATATCCTTTCTTCAGCGGCCTTTACCCTGCAGTCGCTGAACTTTGTCATTTTACCAGGCTCCAAAGGGACCTCCTCAAAGACTTAGGTGAGTCTCTTACGGGTAATCTTCCTGAGGCGTTAGCCCAAACTGTTGGCACCCAGATGACTACCCTATATTCGATAGTCAACTCGTCCATGAGGCTCACATCATATGCGGCCGAAGGGCCGAGTAGAGCAGTGGGAACAGGCGTGGCTCTTAGAAGACACGCCTGGTTACGCTTGTGTCCCTTTGCAGAGGCCTTTAAGTCTTCCTTCGCCGACGCCCCCTTTGATGGGTCCTCCCTGTTTGGACCCAAGGTGAAGGACACAATGACTCTGTGCGAGCAGGAGGGCAAGACCTTGACTGCCGTGGGGGCCCATTTTTCCGCTCCCTCTAGACCTTACCCCAAGGCTCAGAGAGGAGGGAAAATGTGGTTCAGGAAATCTCAAAGGTCTTTCCCTACTCCACCGAGTGATCCCCCCTCTAGAGGCGGGGGGATTCAGGAAGACGCCACCCCAGAGGCGGCAGAGGCCCCCGTAACTCTGGAGACCGCGATTCCTTTCGTGGTCCATCCTACGCTCACCGTCCCTGAGACATGGCCCGACTGTGCATCTCCGGAGCCAGTTGGGGGTCGCTTTGCGGAACACCCGCAGGCTTGGGAATCTATCACCAAGGATCAGTGGGTGCTCCGGACCATAACCGGAGGCTATCTCATCCCTTTCATCAAGATCCCCCCTCTTCCTATCAGGAAAATCCCTGAGGTGCCACCCAGTCAGCAGGATCAAGCAGCGGTCGAGGTTTCAAAGCTGCTAAGAAAAGGAGTCATCCAGCCTGTCCCCGCTGACCAGATCGGATCAGGAACTTACTCAAGACTATTTTTGGTGCCAAAAAAGACAGGGGACTTAAGGCCCATTTTGGACCTCAGATCATCGAATCGCTTTGTAAAAAAAATCCAAATTCCGAATGGTCACCCTTCAGTCCATTCTCCCGTTATTGGAGAAGGATGTCTGGATGTGCTCCATAGATCTCAAGGACGCTTACTATCACATTCTGATAAGTCAAGAGTCCAGGAGTCATTTACGCTTCCGCCTGGGAGCCAGTCATTTCCAGTTCCGAGCACTGCCCTTTGGTCTCACCACAGCCCCCAGGGTGTTCAAGTGTCTAGCAGTAGTGACAGCTCACTTGAGAAGTCTAGGATTCCAAGCGTTTCCCTATCTAGACGACTGGCTCCTTACTGCCACCTCCAAGCATCTATTAGTTCGGGCACTTATGACCACAGTCAGTTTGGGTCATTCACTAGGCGCAGAGTTAGACACAAGAAGAATGCGGGCACTCTTGCCGGTAGAAAGGATTCAGGTCCTGCAGTCTCAGGTTCAAACCTTGTTACCCAGATCACGAGTTCAGGCCAGACTGATTCTGCAGTTATTGGGCACAATGGCCTCGACTATTCTTCTAGTCCCCTTAGCCAGGCTGCACATGCAGGTGCTGCAATGGCTACTGTTGGTTCAATGTTCCTTTCAGGAACTCCCCTTGAATCATTTGGTCCAGATTATGGAAATTTGCCGTCGGGACCTACGTTGGTGGCTGCTTCGGTCCAACCTGGACCAGGGGCGACCCTTTGCCCTTCAGCCTCCCATCGCCACGGTGACCACGTATGCCTCCCAGATAGGGTGGGAGGGGGTCATTATCTGGACAGGTCTGTCCAAGGCACATGGCAGGTTCACGAAACGCACTTACATATCAATATCCTGGAAATGAGAGTGGTGCTACTGGCGTTGCAAGCACTTCATCATGCTCTTCCCTGGGGTACTATTGCGATTCTATCAGACAACATGTCGGTAGTCTGGTACATAAACAAGCAAGGCGGAACCAGGTCCTACCCTCTTTGCCGAGAGGCCATGAGTGTGGCATTGGGCGATTGCTACCCAGCGTTTCCTAGTGGCAACGCACATTCCGGGGAAATCCAATGTGATTGCAGACAGGCTGAGCAGGACTTTCCTGTTGCCCCACGAGTGGTCCCTCAACGACAGCGTGGCTGCAAACATCTTCGCCAAGTGGGGCCTCCCTTGTTCATAGGTTCATAGGTTCATACTAGGCTATCTGCCCAAGGGCATTTATAAGCCTAGCCCATAGTTATGTGGCTTTCGCCACCCCTTTAGTTTGAATAAAAACTATGCCTATCATTTTGCTGTGCCTCTGTCAAGCAGTGACGCTGAAGTAATCCCTGGGGTATATCTGCTGCGACTTGTTCACCAGCCCTCACAATGCGAAATGCAGGGAGTTCTTCACTCTGACTCCCTCTCAGGGGAAGATTCCCAGGGACGCTCTAGCTCAGTTGGCCCCCTGGTCTACTTTACGCCTTCCCTCTGGTTCCCCTTCTCCCGAAGGTGATACAGAAGGCAATTTATCTAGGAAGCGACATGATTTTGACCGCTCCACACTGGCCTCGTCAGGTTTGGTTCCCCTTCCTTCTGAGGTATGCGGTGAAAGGCCCATGGTTTCTGGACCTGGTACCTGACCTGTTAACTCAGTCAGGACAGTCTCACCCATCCCTCAGGTCCTTGAGGTTGGCAGCTTGGTTACTCAACTTCCAACCTTAGTCAGAGATAACTCTCTTTCTCCAGACGTCATCCACATTTTGTCTTCTCACAAACCTTCCACTATTAAACTGTATTCCAGCAAATGGAAGAGGTTTGCTCTTTGGGCCCAGCAACGAGGTGTAGATCCCCTTACCGCCCCAGTACCTCAGGTTTTAGAATTCCTGGCTTTGTTTTATTTGGGCTCTTCAGTTTCCACAATTAAAGTCCAACTGGCGGCTATCTCTAATTTTCATGACTCCTTTGAGCCTTCCTTAATGGCAAACAGGCTTTGCAAATCTTTCCTTAAAGGAGCGTGGCTCCTTCGGCCCCCAATAGCCCATCCTGTGCCCCCTTGGGACCTGAATATGGTTCTAGCTTCTTTAACTGCCCGTCCCTTTGAACCAGCAGCTACTTGTGATATAAAATTTCTATCTTGGAAAACTGCCTTTTTGGTGGCAAAAACCTCTGCCAAGCAGGTCTCAGAGCTTCAGGCTCTCTGTTCTAATCCTCCTTATTTGACCTTTCACAAAGACAGAGTGTCCCTCAAGTTAAATCCCTCTTTCTTGCCCAAGGTAGCATCCCCCTTATGCATTCAACAATCCTTGGAGCTCCCTGTGTTTTTTCCCAAATTCTCCAATAGCGCAGAATATATTTTCCATCAGTTGGATGTTCACAGACAACTGCGTTTTTATTTAAGTAGGACCAATCAGACACGAAAGTCAGATCAGCTGTTTGTGTCCTTTGCGGAAAATAGGTTGGGTCAACCGGTGGCTAAAACCACCATAGCCAAATGGATTAAAGATTGCATCTCCTTCATTTATTCACGGTCCGGCAGTTTTCAGGAGTGTTTTCCAATGAGCCACCCGGGATTTAGGTGCTAGGGACGCTGTCCCATCAGTTATGAATGTAGGCGAGATAGGATCCCATTACATCTTTTAGTTATGTACGTACCATAACTTCGGATGTATGGGATCCATCTCGCCTACATTCATACGTACCCGCCCTCCTTCCCCCTTCCCATTGGATTTAGAGGGAATGTTGCTACTTACTGAGTTTTTCTCTTGAAGGACTTTAGTTTGTTACAGTTGCTGCTATGTCTGTGTCTGGATGTAGGTATGAAAGCGAACAAACAAGATCTGGGGAAGCAGGCGTGGTGCATTCTGGGATAAGGGGTAACCCAGCCAATTAGAGACTTCATTCTAGTATATAGTGGCCGAGTCGGAGTCGATGGATCAGCTCAGAACCCATCAGTTATGAATGTAGGCGAGATGGATCCCATACATCCGAAGGTATGGTATGTACATAAATAGAAGTTATGTCCTTACCATAACGTTCCATGTGGAGTGTTCATCTCGCCTTTGTTCTTACACCTGGGTTCGGAGCCGACCCTCGGCTCCGTGTCGGCCGCTTGCAAGCTCTGCATCGAGAAGAAGCTCGAGACAATCTAATACCCACAATCCCCCTCTGCCTTTACCTCAGATCTAGTTTGCAAGCAAACCAGCAGTCAGAGAGAGCACACTCATGCCAAAAATTACATAAAGCAAGAAATCATCTATATATATATATATATATATATATATATATATATATATTTATATACATACACATGTACATCATACATAAACAACCACTGCAAATGCAGAAGCAGAATACTCCAGACCAGGTACCAAATTGAACGTTCTTCCTGAGGGTGGGAATGTAAGAACAAAGGCGAGATGAACACTCCACATGGAATGTTATGGTAAGGACATAACTTCTATATGTGATAGTGTTCAATCTCGCCGTTTGTTCTTACACCTGGGTAGTGTCCCTAGCTCCATGTTCCTGAGGAACGCACGGGAGAACGTTCTTGAGCACAGTGGAACCAAAGGTTGCCCTGTCCCTAGAAACCCTGTCCACTTTGTAATGAGAGATGAATGTATGTGGTTTAGCCCAAGTAGCAGCTGCACAAATCGTGTCTAATGGTAGGCGAGCTGCATGAGCCAGGGATGTAGACACTGATCTTGTAGAATGTCCTTTAGGTTTGACAGATAAAGTTTGATTTGAAGAATCATAAACGTATATAATACAATCAGTTAGCCATTTGGAAAGAGTTCGTTTAGTAACCACTACACCTTTCCTGCTGTCAGCAAAGGCTACAAAAAGTTGATCAGATTTCCTGTGATCCTTTGTTCTATCCAAATAAAACCTGAGTTGTCTATGGACATCCAATTTGTGTAACATATACTCTAACTTATTAGAGTGATTCTTGAAAAAGGTAGGTAATTCAATGGACTGATTAATGTTATTGATAGAGCAAACTTTGGGGAGAAAGGATGGATTAGTGCGAAGAGATACTCTGTCAGAGTGAAAGATCAAATAAGGGTGTTTAATAGAAAGAGCCTGAAGCTCAGACACTCGCCTAGCGGATGTAATGGCTACCAAGAAGAGAGTCTTCCACGATGAATACTTCAATGGACAAGAGGAGGCTGGTTCAAAAGGGGGCAACATCAATTTGGATAATAAAAGGTTCAGATTCCAAGGTGATGTAGGAGTTCTAACTGGTGGTCTAATATGGAAAGATCCTTTTAAAAAGGCCTTACAAAGTCTGTGAGCCATAATAGGTGCCCCACATTCTTCCACATGAAAGTTGGAAATGGCAGCCAATTGCAGTGGCAGGAGAAGCTCCTTGATGGAACAATTCTGTTAAAAACTCCAAGATCTTGTTTAACGGAGCTATGACAGGGTCCAAATGATGTGAGTTTGCCCAGAAGACAAAACGTTTCCATTTACTAGTGTAGGTCTTTGTAGTAGTAGCTTTATGAGAAGCCACTAGTATATTCTGAACTGCCGGTGTAAGAGAATCAGACCTGGCTAAAAAGGGAAGCGGAGCAGCCAAGCTGCTAGATGGAGTGATTCGAGTGAGGGGTGAGGAACCCCTGACGAGTGAGTCAGTAGATCTGGCTCTGGGTCCAGGATCCAAGGTCCCCGAATGCGGTGTTGCAAAAGAAAGGTGAACCAAATTTGACGAGGCCAGAATGGGGCAATGAGGATTATAGTCCTTTGTAGGTTGTTGGCTTTCTGCAGAAACTTTGCAATCAGGGGAAAGGGAGGAAAAGCGTACAGGAGACCCGGGGCCAATCGTGCACCAGCGCGTCCCTGGGGACTTCCCCTGGAGGGGGTAATAGGGCAAAGTAGCTCCTGCATTTGGCGTTCATTGGAGACGCAAAAAGATCGCAGGAAGGCTGGCCCCACTTGTGAAAAATCTTCTTCGCAACTGACTGTTTGAGGGACCACTCGTGAGGCAACAGGATTGCTCTGCTCAGCCTGTCGGCTATGACGTTGGATGACCCCGGGATGTGCGTTGCGATCAGAAAGCGACCCGTGGACTCCGCCCATTGCCAAATTCTCATGGCCTCTCTGCATAGCTGATAAGACCTGGTTCCCCCTTGCTTGTTTATGTACCAGACTACAGTCATGTTGTCTGTCTGAACTGCAATAGTCCCTAGAGGAAGAAGGGGAGCAAAGTGTTGCAACGCTAGAAACACTGCCCTCAACTCTAGAACATTGATGTGCAGATTGTACTCTAAATTGGTCCATTCGCCTTGGACTGTCTGTCCCTGAAAGATGCCCCCCCACCCTATCAGGGAAGCATCCGTGGTCACCGTAGCTGTCGGCGTGGGTAGCACAAATGGTCTTCCGCTGGAAAGGTTGCAAGTCTGAAGCCACCAGGCTAGATGTGATTTGCATGTGTTTGTAATCAGAATTTCATGTGTCAGAGGTAGCTGTTGGAACGACCATTGTGCAAACAGTAGCCATTGTAGAACTCTCATGTGCAGTCTTCCCAATGGTATCGCAATGAGAGAAGCTGCCATGAGACCCAAAACCTTCAGAACCAGTTTTGCTGGGGATTTCCTGGATGACAGAAGGAGAGATATTTGACTTTGTAGTGAGGCTATCCTTTCTGGAGGGAGCCTTAGAATTAAATGATGCGTATCTAATTCGCTCCTATGAATAAGACATGCTGTGATGGCTGTAGTAAAGATTTTTCGAAATTTACGGAAATTCCGAGGTGAACACAAAGTTGTAGAGTGTAATCCCTGGCCTGTATCAGTTGACGCCGGGTGGTGGCAGAAAGGAGCCAGTCGTCCAGATACGGAAACACCTGGAATCCTAGGCGTCTCAGATGAGACGCTACCACTGCCATGCATTTGGTGAAAACCCTGGGTGCTGAGGTCAGACCAAAGGGCAGGGCTCGAAACTGATAGTGACTGGCTCCCGGCCGGAAGCGCAAATGATCTCTGGACGCCCTGGCCATTTTGATGTGATAGTAAGCGTCCTTCAGATCTATTGAGCACATCCAGTCGTCGTCCTGTAAGAATGGAAGGATCGATTGAAGCGTGACCATTCGGAACTTTTCTTTCTTGACGAAGGTGTTGAGGTTGCTTAGGTCCAGAATCGGCCTCCAGTCCCCTGTCTTCTTTGGAACTAAAAAGAACCTTGAGTAAGTTCCGAATCCTATTTGGTCCGCTGGGACTGGTTGGATGACTCTTTCTAGCAGGTTTGAAATTTCTATAGCTGCTGGGTCTCGCAGATGGGGCGGCACATCTGGGAGTTTTCTCTTTGGAATGGGAGTGGATAGAAAGGGTATTCTGTAACCTCTGGTAACCACGCTTTTTACCCAGTTGTCTGTAGTAAGATTTTGCCAGGCCTGAGGGTATAAAGCTAAGCGACCCCCGACTGCCTCCAGAGCAGGACAGTCGGGCCTCCTCTCAGGAGTGCTGGAAAGGTTTTCCAGGGGGTGTATCCCTGTCACCTTGGTTTTGTGGACCCACTCTGCCGCCAGGGTGGCGTCTTCCACCTCTGCCCCCTCCTCTGCCTCTAGAGGGGGCATCACCCTGCGTGCCTGGGAAAGATCCTTGGGGTTTTCGAAACCACATTTTTCCACCGTGTTGCCCTTTGGGGTACGGTCTGGATGGGGTGGAAAAACGGACTCCGACAGCAGACAGAGTCTTTCCCTCCTGTTCACACCGGGTAAGGGTCTCCTTTACTTTGGGGCCAAAGAGAGTGGCCCCATCAAATGGGGCGTTAGTAAAGGAAGACTTGAAGGCTTCCGCAAATGAACATAAGCGCATCCAGGATTGTCTACGAAGAGCAATCGCAGAAGCTGCTGCCCTACTCGATCCTTCGGCTGCGTATGAGATCAGCCTCATGGATGAGTTAACAATGGATGTAAGGGTATTGAGATGTGCTGTAACTCTCTGAAACAGCAGCATCTGTAGTACCCTGGAGGGTATCTCCCAACTCATTGATTAGATCCCTCTGTAGACGTGTAAAGTGGGTCAAATAGTTCAGGGATCGCATAGAAAAAGCCGCTGAACTAAAAATGTGCTTCCCGTACCTGTCCATAGTCCTAGAATCTTTGTTAGGCGGATGGACAGATGAGGAAGATTCCGACATCTCCTTTTTCGTGGCCGCTGCCACCATAGCGTCCACTGGAACTCCCTTTGTGAGGTAAGCCTTGTTTTGGGGTGCAGTAATATACTTATTAGGCTTTCTAGGGACTGGTTCCACAGTGTCAGGTGTCTCCCACGCCCTTCGAGCAATCAGCTCCATTAACTCATCGAAGGGCGGAGTGACCCAGGAGGAGGAAGGGCGAGCACCAAATGCCTTCAGCAAGACTGACTCATCCTCAGAAGGGGGAAGGGACTGCCAATCACCTCTCTGTTTTAGGATCTCCAAGATGTCAGCGAAAGAGGCATCCTCTGAAGGTGACTTTGGGGACCCTTCTGACTCATCCAAGTCAGTGTCCGATGTCAATGATTCTTGTGGAGAATCTAAGTGTCTCCTCTTACACAATCTTTTCCTAGGGACTTCTTCGGGGGGAGCATCCGAGGAAGAGGGGGCACCCTCCAGGGGTGGCTGAGACACAGGTGCTCGACGCTTGGATGTGGCCGTTGGTGCAGAGGAGGATAACTGTCCTTTATGGGGAGGAGGGGCTGCTTCTACTGATGTGGTTGTCTGGGTAGACAACACCTTCCTCATGAGATCGAAGGCCCCCGGGTCCCGAGTCGAGGTATCTCCCGGTTCCGAAGAAATGGGGAGAATCCCCGAGACAGGCACCGAAGGCATCGACCCCGAGGACGGAACCGAGTCGATCCGAGCCGAGGCCCCGAGAGGGAGAGTCGGAACCGAAACATCGGTCCGACTCTCGGTCCCGGAACCAAGGATGGATCTTCGGCTCCGAGACTCCGGTACCGGATCCGACGGAGTCGAGGTGAACGGAGCTGACCGAGAAAAAGACGGTTCTGGCACCGAGGGCTCCACAATCAGTAGATCAGCCTCTTCCGGCTCCAAAGACTGGACAGGTCTCGGAGGAGGAACAGATGGAGATAATGGAAGGCCTTCAAGTCTCGACACCAACTGGGAGGAAACCGAGATGAGTTTGGATAAGGCCGGATTCTCCATTAATTTCTGCACCACACGGTCAACATCAGTGTCGGAGAGGGGCCTGGAAGAACGGGACGAAGGAATCGAAGATGGAGCCGACCTCAACAGTGTTGGGGGGGGGAGCTCCGTCACCGGTTCCAAGACTCGAGGCTCGGACACTGACAACAGTTGAACACTCGGCCCCGAGGTCTGTGGAACCGGTGATCGAACCTTAACCGAAGAGCTCGGAGCCGATGACTTGGGCTCCGACGTCTTCGATTCCTTCGAGGATTTGGATGCCTGGTCTGAAGCATCCAGAGCCTCTTGAAAAGAAGGTTTTAACAAACCCCTATCCATGAGTTTCCTGTGCCTATCTGTCATGACCCTCCCACTGAAAGAATGACAAATAGAGCAGTCTTCTTGCAGATGGAGAGGGCCAAGACAGTAGACGCAGGAACTATGATGGTCAGTAACTGACATTTTTTGCCCACATTGGCAATGCTTGAATCCAGATTTTGCCTTCTTAGACATCTTAAACTTAATGTGGAAAAAAGGTGAGAAGTCAAGTCCAGTTAGTAAGTCCAATCCGGTGAAATTGTCAAATCCAGTTAAAGAAAAAATGTCTATCCAGTAGTCACTTCAGAAGGGGGTGGTAGGCCCCGAGGGAAACTCTAATAAGTTTAAAATTAAACTTAACGGAACCGAGAATTCCTCAACCGTACCACACACACACACTTAGTCACTAACAAACTTTATAGAATAAATTTATGCTGAAATAACAAGAAAAAAATCTTAATCTTAGCTTTAGTTCGAGCTCGACCCAGTGATGCGAACGCTGCAGCGGCAAACTAGATCTGAGGTAAAGGCAGAGGGGGATTGTGGGTATTAGGTTGTCTCGAGCTTCTTCTCGATGCAGAGCTTGCAAGCGGCCGACACGGAGCCGAGGATCGGCTCCGAACCCAGGTGTAAGAACAAACGGCAAGATTGAACACTATCACATCTAAAAGTTATGCATTTACACTATGTTGAGTGATGTGTTTGGCTGGGATGATGTGCGGAATTTAAAAAGAGTGAGTGTATGAGAGTGATTTTGTAAGTTGTATGTGTGGGTTAGGGTAGGGAGGTGGCAGTATGAGTGTTGGTATGTGTGTGATGCATGGTGATGTGCGACTGTGTGTGTGTGGAACGTAGAATGTCTGGGTGTGAGTTAGTTCTTTTTTGCCCTGTTTGTGCAATCTCGGAGTTGGTATATATATATATATATATATATATATATATATATATATATATATATAAGTAGGGGGGGTGCAGCCCCCCCACATGGGGGGGTGCAGGGGGCTTGCCCCCCCTGCTTACACAGTGTAGGATTGTATAGTTTATGTAGTGTGGGTAGAATGGTGTGTATGTGTGTTATATGTATGTTTGATTGTGTTTCGTTCTTTTGGGATTGAGTCGTTTGCCTTTATAGTTTCGAGCTACTGAAAGTCGAGCTTTCAGTATTTCAAGATTATAAAGGGGAACCAGGAGCTGGAATGGCAAAGGTCCAATTTTTCCTTAGAAATGCTGACATCCTCGAGGGAGGATATCTTTTGCTCCATTTTATCTAAAATACTTGGTTGGTATTTTATCATATGAAACTGGCAGCTAATAGCCCTCATGGCTACAGTAGCAGAAGTGTAAATTTTTTTTTTTTTTTTTAACACCAAACCTATCAAAAGACCTGCTTTGTCAGTAGGCACAGGATTCTTTAAAGAGCTGACTCTTGCTCCCTTGGGACCAGGAGTGACAACCTCTGGGTCAGCAAAGTAGTTTTTGAAGAGGTATGCGAGTTCAGCAGCCTGTAAAACCTGATTTTCAGAAGGCTGGAGGTAGAGCATTTGGATTCAAGGAGTCCATAAAAACATTCCCTACCACCTCCAATACAAGAATAGCAGCCAAAGGTCTGTGTTCTGGGAGGACATGGAACTCCATAAAGTACAGTTTTGTACCTACCATAAATGTAGATGTCCGACAGATATGCAACTGCAGTCATAACATATGGGTTGTCCTGCCTCAGGCAGCCCTCGGTCGGCCGAACTCCAAAGTCTGGGTCCGGCGTCGGCTGGTGTCGCCTCCTCTCCGACGTCACAACGGCTGGAGTATAAAGGTATCGGCCGACACCATCTTCTTCAGTGTTTCTTGCCCCAGATGTCAGGTGCCCTCTTAGGAAGGCTAAATTTGGTAAATGGATAAAAATAATCCCAAACATGCACAACAGTAATAAACAGATACACCATAGGAGATACCCCCAGCTGAAGGGAAAAGGGGGGTAGGGACCCAAAAAGGAGGATACAGAAGGGTAAGAGGGTGGGAAAATCCGACTGCAGTTGCATATCTATCGGACATCTACATTTATGGTAGGTACAAAACTGTACTATGTCCTTCAAGAATGCAACTGCAGTCATAACATATGGGTTGAATACCATAGCCAAGCTGGGGGTGGATGGAACTAAGATAAGGATGGTGTAGCTAAAATCCCCTGCAGGACTGCCGAAGCAAAGAGTATAAGGGCAGGTGGTAGTGCTTGGTAAATGTATGCACGGAGCTCCATGTAGCAGCCTCTAAAATGTCCTTTGTTGCCACTCCTCTTAGGAAAGCTGTGGAAGTGGCTATAGCTCTGGTGGAGTGTGGCCTAATATTGACTGGCACACCTTTTCCATGAAAAGAATAGCAAAATCTGATGCAATGTCCAATCCATTTTGAAATTGTTTGTTTGGAGACTGCTTTTCCTTGTACTCCAGCAGCAAAGGCTACAAACAGCTGGTCAGACTTTCTGGTGGCCTTAGTTCTGTCCTAGTAGCGTAGTTGTCTATGTCCAAAGTATGCAGTAGTTTTTCCCCCCTATTTTGAGGATTGGGGAAGAATGTAGGTAGATGAATAGCTTGATTTAGAGACTCCCTGGAAACAACTTTTGGCATGAATGTAGGATTGGTTCTTAGAGAGACTCTGTCTTGATGAAAAATGAGGAAGGGAGGCACTGCCATGAGTGCCTGTATCTCCGAAACTCTTCTTGCAGAAGTGACTGCCAATAAGAAGGCAGTCTTCCATGAAAGAAATTGCATTTCTGAGGTTGCTGCTGGCTCAAATGGAGGAAGAGTTAGTTTTTCCAAAACGTAGTTGAGGTCCCATGCAGGTACTGGCTGTTTTCTGGGAGGTTTGATATTCTTTATCCCTCTTAGAAACTGTCTTAGCACAGGATGCGAAAACACTGGAGGGTCACAGTTGTATTTTGCTGAGATTGCTGAGGCATGAATCTTTATTGAGGAGTATGAGAGTCCAGTATGAAATAGTTCTGCCAAGTATTCTAATATCTGAGGTATACTCAGTACTGCTGCGTCCTGACCCCTTTTGGCATTCCAGATGCTGAATCTCTTCCACTTGGCTGAATAGGTTTTTCTGGTGGAAGGTCTGCGTGCTTCCAGCAAGATCTCTTGAACAGATTTGGAAAGAGAGTTAGGTGTTGAAGTCATGGTAGCCTCCAGGCTGTCAGATGCAATGTTTTCAGGTCTTGATGTACAGTCCTGTAATTGTGTTGCGTTAGGAGCAGGGGCCATGGTTTGGTCTGAGTTATGGTCAATAGCAATGGGTACCAGTGTTGCCTTGGCCAGTCTGGAGCTATCAAGATGCCTGTTGGTTGTTCTGCTTTGATTTTCAGTATCACCTTGGTCAGCAGAGGCAGGGGAGGGAATGCATAAATTTTTAGAGAATTCCAGCTGAAGGAGAGAGCATCCATTTTCCAAGCTAGAGGGTGGTGAGTCCTTGTGCAGAACTTTTCCAGGTGATGATTTAAGTGGGAAGCAAAAAGATCTACGTCCGGTCTTCCCCATGTCCTTGTCAGTTGAGAGAAAATGTGAGGGTGCAGCATCCATTCGTGTGGATCCATGAAATTTCTGCTCAGATTGTCCGCCAGTACATTGTCCTTGCCTGGTACAAACTGGGATTGTAAGTGTATCTTCAGGCTCAGGGATTTTTCCCAGAGAAGCATTGTTAGTCTGCAGAGGGAATAAGAATGAGTGCCTCCCCGCTTGTTTATGTACCACATGACAGTGGTGTTGTCTGTCCTTATTAGCAAATGTCCTTGTAGTGATTTTTCGAAAGTCTCGATGGCATGTATCACTGCCAACATCTTTTGGTTTATGTGCATTTGTCTTTTTTCTTTAGCGTCCATAGTCCTTGAATGCATCTGCCCTCCATGTGCGCCCCCCATCCATTGTCTGAGGCGTCTGTTGTAATCATTTGGCCTGCTTGAGGTCTGTTGAAAGACATGCCTTTGTTTAGTTGACTGGCTTGAGCCCACCATAGAAATTCCTTCTGCAGACATGGAATATGTGGGATTATGTCCTCTAGGCTGTTGTGTTGAGACCATAAGTTTTTTAAATACCATTGCAGCTTTCTCATATGAAGTCTTGCCAAAGGTATCAGAAGGATGCAAGATGCCATGAAACCCAGGGCCCTGCAGGATTTTCCTTGCAGTCAGCTGGGAAAGCTTTGCTAGGCCTTTGAAGTACTCTGGTAAATGCTGCTGTTTTTCCTCTGTGAGGTAGGCCATTTGGGTTTCCGTGTCCAGTTTGGCTCCTAGGAATGTAATCTGTTGGGATGGTAGTAATTTTGACTTCTGAATGTTGACTGTGTATCCCAAGGCCTGCAGTAGATGCATGACAGTCCAAATTCCCTTTTAAGGTTTGTTTGTTGTCTGCTTGTATGAGGCAGTCTTCCAAGTAGGGGTATATTTGAACCCCCTGCTGTCTGCAGTGTGCCACTACTGATGCCAGGCATTTCGTGAACACTCTGGGCGCAGTAGATAAGCCAAACGGCAATGCTGAGAATTGATAATGCTCTGTCCCTGCAAGAAATCTGAGGTATCTTCTGCAGCTTTGTCTGATTGGGACATGCAGGTATGTCTCCTTGAGGTCCAGAGTGACCAGCCAAGACCCCTTGCCCAGCATGGGAAGAAGTTGCTGCAACGTCAGCATTTTGAACTTTGGCACAATGAGGAAAGTGTTTAGATTTGACAAGTCCAGTATGGGTCTCCATTTGTTTTCTTTTCTTGGAACAAGGAACAGTCTTGAATAAAATCCCTGGCCTTGCTCCTGAGGAGGAACCCTTTCTATTGCTTTTATACTTAATAGCTTGGAAACTTGAGTGAGTGCCTCTGCCCTTTGATGATGTGGCAGGTTTGGCATGCCTTGTCTTATTGGTAATGTGTGGAAGTGGAATCTGTAACCTTTGTCTATCAAATCCAGAATCCAATTGTCTTTGGTTAAGATATGCCAGTTTTGTGAGAATAAGGCTAATTTTCCGCCCAAAGGTGCTTCTCTTTGAACCTTTGTAGGCGGTACGAAAGTGAAGTCATTGTGATTGTCCTTGTGGTGCAGCTGAACTGTCTGCGCCACTTCTTTGATGTGGAGGTTGCCAGTGGCGGCCCCTGTAAGATCCTCGGTATTGCCCTCTACCCCGGGCACGTCTGCTTTTTCCCCTTTGAAACTTGTCAGAGCCAGGGAAGGACCAATTCTTTGAGGGCCAGTTTCTGCTGAATCTGGGTGGCTGAACCTGAAGGAAATCCTTGACTGTCTGTACTGACTTTGCTTTTTCCTCTATGGATTTCAATACATCTTGTGCAGTAGCACCAAAAAGCTTTTGTTTTTCCAAAGGTGCATCCAGTAACTTTACTTTAACATGGTCAGGCAAAGACTGATCCTTCAACCAAGCATGTCTACGTATCACAGCCCCAGTCATAGCTGCCCTACATGAAGCTTCCAGTGCATCATAACCACACTGCAGAAAATGGTTATTAACCTGCTGAGTGTTATGTATATGATCCTGCAGTGCCTTTTTATCAATAGGCTCAGGAGAGGCTAACTTTTTCTGTAAATCATCCAGGAGAAAATCTTGGTACTGAAACATGTGAAAAAGGCAGTTAAGAGACCTCATGGCTAGGGTAGTAGAAGTATATACTTTTTTACCCCATTTCTCCAGGGTCCTTGCTTCTCTGTCAGCGGGTTTTTGGCAGAGGAGGAAGCCACTCCCTTGGGGCCCTGTGAAATAGTTTCTAGATCCACAGAGTGGGCCTTAAAAAGGTGCTTGTGAGTGTCAGGGACCCTATAATATCTGTCCGGCTTGACAGGAGCAGGAGGAAGAGAATCAGGGTTGGAACTGGAGTCAGAGAAAACATCATCCAAAACATCCATAATTGGAGGGATAGCCAAAGGTCTGTGCTGGGGAAGCTTGAGGAAAGTACGAAGCCTTTTCCTGGAGTCAGAGAATTCCTGACCCTGCCATTGAAAATGTTCCCTCATGGAATGCAGGACTTCCCCAAATGAGAAATCCTCTGGAGGGGAGGCAGAGGGAATTGATTCCTCAGCATCAGAGTCCTCGTAGGCCTGGAAGGGTTCTTCTTGAGTATCAGAATGCTCAGAATCCCCAGAGGCTTCATCCGAGGAGAGGTCGTCCGCCTGCTCAGTTCTAGGCCTTTTCTCTGCAGGTGGCTGAGAACCCCTGTCCGGATGAGGCTGAGACCCCCTGATAAGGGAAATAAGATCTGCAGCCAGAGACATGATCTGCTTATCAGATGAAGGGGCCTGGGCAGGTTTAGGATGGGCCTTGGCCTGACTGGTGGCCTTAGCACGTGCAAAGGCCTTGATGGACATGGATACAGGAGGCCTAGCAGCCCCACGTGCAGGCGTTACCTTATCCACAGGAATGGTGTCGGGTAGATCCAGAACTTTGGTTTCCGGAGGAAAATCAACAACCAGCACCAGAGAGATCTCAGAGACCGAAGGTCGTGATAATGCTGTGTCGTCGGCCTGGAGCGGTAGATTTACCACTTCCGAAGGGACCGGAGTGCTAGCAGAGGGTTTAGGAGCAACATTGGTAGTGGACGCAGGCCGAGGATGTCGGTCCCGGTCCTTGCGTTTTTTAGCAGATTGGGTTGTCGGTTGATCCGACGGCATGATATACGCAAAAGATTCACTGAAGTCCTCAGCAAATTCTGCCCGGCGCCTGAGTGCGCTTATTAAAGCAAGCACAGGCAGCACAGGCCGAGACGTCGTGGTCTGGGCCCAGGCAAGGAAGGCAGAGAGAATGGAAGTCCTTATGAGGTATTTGTTTACCACAAGACAAACAATTATTAACTTTCTCAATTTGTTCTGACATCGGCTGAGGCAAGAATAAATGTTCCCCAATGGGGTACTTAGCTTTTAGATGACTTCGGTACTGAAAACACAGGAGCTGACTGACCGGCACTTGCGAACTGCTTCTGCTTCGGGCACCGCGTGGCAAGAAAGACTGGAGAAGATGGCGTCGGCCGATGCCTTTATACTCCAGCCGTTGTGACGTCAGAGAGGAGGCGACACCAGCCGACGCTGGACCCAGACTTTGGAATTCGACCGACCGAGGGCTGCCTGAGGCAGGACAACCCATATGTTATGACTGCAGTTGCATTCTTGAAGGACATCCCCTCTTTTTAGATTGTGGGTATTCCTGTGCCTCCTACAGGAAATGTTCCCTCATGACATGGAATGTTACCCCAAACGTGAAGTCTTCAGGAGGTGAAGCTGAAGGCAGATTCTCCTCTGAATCTGAATTTTCAAAAGGTACTAAGGAAAGGTCTCTTTTCAAAGACATACTCCTCCAGGTCAGAATCCTCATCAGAATCAGGTTTGGAGAAAACTTCATGGGTAGGATCCCTCTTCATTTTCCCCGGGGAAAACTCCAAAGAGGTTGCCTAGCTGACACCTGAGGTAGGACCCTTCTTGAAAGTAGCTCTGTCCTTGGGCCTAGGTATGTCTGCAATCCTGACACCAGCCTCTTTGTAAGGCAGAACTGAGGCTGACACCTTGAATGAACATCACCAGTGCAAGATCACTCGTCAGAAGTCTGCTGAGCGACTCTGGAACTAACCGACAAACTGAAAGCCAAGGCATGTGTAGCAGTTGAGGGAACTGACAGCATGTCAGACTCCATAAGGGTCTCAGGGGTCTGCTCCACCAACTCGGTCGCAGAATGGGGCTGCAAAAGCACCTCACCTTCCTCAGTAATAACAAGCCTTGAGGGACTGGTAGACAGTGAATGGATGGCATTTGAGGCCCTAAACTTGGGTCTTTTTTCCTTGTCCTTCTTGCGCTTGGGTAACAAATCCTTGGAATGACCTGCAGATGCCATCAAATGATAAGATGGGTGACTAAGATACCTAGCTAGGATTTTGGCCCTTCACCTGATAGTCTTAAAATTAAAACAGGCACAGAAGTGACTAGGGATGTTGTGATCCGGGCCTAGACAGGTGATAAAATAAATTCTCTGTGTGGGATTTGCTTATCACTGTGAAGATGACTGTTATAACCTTATCTGACATGAGTTAAAAGCAAGAGAGTTCCCAAACGGGGTTCATTGTTTTAGAAGACTTCTCTCTGCTACAGACTGACTGCATTGAAGCAATGCTTCTGGCTCCAAAGGCAAGGAAAGACTGATGTCATGGCATCAACTGGCTCCCTTTGCACCCAAGCATACTGAGGTCAACGGGTAGGTTGTCCGCCAGCCTCAGGAGGAAGAGATTGATTTTTACTCCGGCAGGCCAGCCAAGGGTTTCCACAGCAGGAAATCCCACAAGTTAGGCCTGCAACAACGAAACACTAACATTTAGATTTTCTACATCAAATTCTTCACCTTGCAGGTATTCCATACTTCAATCTTTTTCTTTTAACTTCTACTTCACTAACTGTCTGTTACACATTCCCTCTGATTTCTTTTGTACTGTAAAATTTTCCATATCTGGATGCTGTTGCCTGTATTTCTCTATATATCCTTGGGAATTTTTTGTTTTGTATTGATTTGCCTTTTTCTTTTGCACAAATATTGCACCATATCAGCTTTTTCCCATGTCCATATTTCTTTTTTATACCTTTCAAAAATCTCTAGATTTTCTTTATATTTTCACACTTCCTCATTCCCTTTTTCCAAATGGCCCAAGGTTTCTTGGTCTGTGTAATGTCTTTCATAAATCTCTTGTATTAATGAGCACATTTTTATTTGAAGATTGACAGTTTTTCTTCTCTAATTTCTCTCTCTCTCTGCAACTTCTGTCTGGAAATTCTGAGTTTGCACAATAGTAACAATACACAAGTTCTTTCTTATTCTTAGTGATCCACTATCATCTTCATGGCTCTTTTCTGGCCCATCATTTATTTTATTGACTATGAGTCCCTCCTACAACAGGGGTGCCATCATCCCCCTTGGCCTGGCCCCACTGTAGGAATATTTCCATGTTTTGAGGATTCTACAGTCATTTTTTCCATTCGTGGCACCAGTTTACCTACCAGGATTGGTCACTTTTTTTGTGGGTCTTGTGCACCCAGCTACCTTAACTATTAAGTCTACAATTATCCATGATGTATGCTACATCTACATAAAATACTGTCCACATCAGTGTAGACTGAGATTTTTTGAAAAACATGGTCCACCTTGTGAAGGTACTGAAGACATGAGGATGAATTCCAGTGATACTATTCTCCTTTACTTGTTGATTTCACTCGCCATTTGGACCCTGGATTTTCCTCAAGTGTGGACCTGCATATATTAAAATGCAAGCCACTTGGCAGTAGAGAGACTTTAGGATCAAAGCTATTATGGTCTCCATGCCAGTTTGTAAAGAAATGGGTCATATTTGCACTGACCTTGAGCAAAAATATTTTGCACTGCTGGATATCCAATAAAACACCCCCCTCGCCTCTGGAAAACTTGACATCTCTGACACCATTCCCGCATGGAAGAAATACTTTGTTATACAACATACACTTCCATATACATCCACCTTAAGTGATGGAACTTGCATTCCTGTTGTATTTTACATGCACTTTTCATATTATTAAAAATTTCATATCATCCTTTCCTAGCCAATAAGGCTTACTCTTTTTCAATCTTCCTCAGTTACTTCCTAGTTCCATTTTCAAATGAATGCTAAGTAAGCCAACAGTCTTAACTGTTTATCAAAGAGAAAAATAAGGAATACATCCTAGATTTATGTACAACAGCTGTATCATTCTACATGCACATTGTCCAACCTCTCTCGGAAAGGTGAATCTGCAATCTCCTAATCACATCTCCTTTTGTGCAATACTCGTAATTCCTCCTCTGGCTTTTCCAAGCATCCACTAACTTGGGCTAGTCCTTTAATATTCATATTCCTTCCTTTCAATTTCCTCTTCTTTGATCCTCATCTTGTTACTGACATTCATACTACCCCTGCCAATTTCCATTAATCACCCCTCCCCCCATCTATTTTCTCCTTTGCAAACTGTTTTACTAATTTGGTGACTTCCTTTATCACAGGGGGTTCTTTCCTCCACTTTTGTCGATGCCTTTTTGAAAGTATTACCTACATTAATTTTTGAAAACGTTCTTTCTTGGACAAGATATCTAAGTAAATAGGTCCCCCTAGTTATCTCCCATTGTCCTTCTTAGTCTAGCATGTGCAAATCATTTCTTTAAACTAGTACACTTACAGAATGTGTGCACCCATGTTCCTCTTTGCTGTCCAAATCTCCACCACCTTCATCCACTGTTGGGAACATTTTTAACCTACTTACGGATTAGAAATATCTGCACATTTCCAAGTGAAGATGCATACTGCCTTGTTGCATACTTTGTGAATGCAAGCATTTACATCCATTCAGTTCTAATACCTGACCTTTCAATGTTCTCTCCCATTTTTCCTTTCTTCTCTCCATGGTTTCCTTTCTCAAATTGCCCATTTTATAAAACTTTTTGCAGCCTTATTACACTGCTTATACAGTCTCTCAAAATCCTCATCAAGTTTGGAACCTTGTTTTATATTTTTGTCCATTTCAATCCTATGCTGTCCTGATCCTTGGATGCATGTATTGTAGCCTCTGACGTAATCCAAATTCAACTTGTATTTTAAGCCTTGTCTGTTTTCCATCTACTGCTTTTCTATATCAATAGTTTACATGGCCCAGCTCCAATACATCTCCATTTCATAGCTCAGCTTCTATACCTTTGGCCAGCTCCTGTTTTACATGTTTTCAATTTTCCTATCCTTTCCTGTGAAACATCTGTACCATTATCTTACTATCTGGCTTACTATGTGGTTCCTTCCCCTCCTGCCATTCAGTCAATAGAGAATAGTTGTGTAAAAGCTTACCATAACCTTAGATGTCCCTCTCTCCCATGTTGCCATGTTGGTAGAGTTCTTTGCTGTAGGGAGGTTGCTGCCTGCAGCACCAGATATCCGGCCAGTATACCAAAGTCTTAGGAGCAGGGGTACGTGCGATGTTTGATGTCAGATCCATAAACCGACATTGGCTATAAAGGTGCCATCTGCATGTACCCACTTCAGAATGGACTGCCACATACAGCAGTACCCCTGGAAGCAATGAAGAGGAGGAAGTAAGCTTTTCAGACCCACATATAATACCAAGCCAAAGCGTGCCTCCTGGAGGCATGTCGGATGCAGAGGTTTGGTAGGAGAGAAATCTGTTCCCCTGAGGTGGCTAAACAGGAGGTAAGAGAGTGGGACTGAACACTGCAACGTGGAAGAGAAGGACATCTAAGGTTATGGTTAAGTTCTTACACAACTATACTATGTCCTTCTATTCTCATGTTGCAGTATTCATTACTGTAGGGAGAGTACCAAAGCTTTAGTTATGAGCCTGGGAGGACAGATGAGGTCCCTGTTCTGTTAGGCCATATAGAATGGACCTAGCAAAACTGCTTCTGGCCCTATAAGCCAAATCTAGTTTGTAATGTCTGGTAAAGGTATGGACTGATGGAGCAGGTAGCAGCTTCTAGGATACCTTCTTGAAGAAAGCAGCTGAGGAGGCAAGCCTGCCTTAGTGGAATGAGCCCTCATGCTTTCAGGTAGGGTTTTGCCATGAAAGGAGTAGCATGCAGAGATGGCCTTAGATACCCATGAAGAAAGTCTGTTTAGAAACTGCCTTCCCCAAGGCCCCTGGGTGAAAAGAAATGAATAGCTGGTCAGACAATCTAATGGGTTTGGTCTTGTCCAGATAGTACACGAGTTGTCTGTGGACATCTAGGGAATGTAAATTTCTTTCAGAAGACTTTTGAGGCTGAGGGAAGAAGATAGGAAGGTTAATGGTCTGATTCAAGGATAGCTCATTAGCCACCTTAGGTATGAGGGGGTTAGTCCTGATGGAGACCCTATCTTTATGGAAGATGAGGTAAGGAGGGATGGCCATCAGGGCATGGATTTCAGATACCGATGTGATGGCCACCACCAGCAGGACTGTTTTCCAGGTACATAGCTTCAGTGAAACAGAGTGGGCTGGCTCAAAAGGACTAAGTGATTTTTTCCAGGTCAAAATTCAGGTCCCATGTAGGAAGTATTGGTTTGCTGGGGGGGGGGGGTCTGATATGGAGGACCCCTTTTGAAAAGACCTTAACCTCTAATCTGGATGCCAGAAGAGGTACCAAAGGAAGACAAGTGTAAATGGCAGAGAAGTGGACCTTAACAGAAGAGTATGTTAGTCCTGAATGGAGAAGCTCTCACAAGAAAGGACCATGGGTACAGGAGTGAGTAAAGGGTCCTGGTTTTTCTTGACACCACCTGGAGAATCTTTTCCATTTTTGCCACAATTTCTCCTGGCACCGGGTTTCCTGGCATCCTGCAGGACATTGAGTACATCCTCTGAGTATAAGTGCCTGAAGGGGCTCGGAACCCTATCGCCCATAAAGTGAGCCTGAGATTGCTCACCTGAGGGTGTATTAGGGACCCCCCTGTCTTGTGCGAGTAGGTCTAGACATTGGGGTAACATGTGGTGATTGCCGTTGGCTAGTAGATGAAGAGGAAACCAATGCTGTCTTGGCCAGAAGGGAGTCGCCAGTAGGATTTTTGGTTTGTCCTTTTGAATCTTCATGACCACCTTCTGAATCTGTGTGAAGGGGGGAGGCATAAAGATACATCCCCACCCAAAAGAAAATGAAGGCGCCCACTTTCTAGGTCTACGGATGTGGATCCCTCATGTAAAACAGAGGCATCTGCCTGTTCTGGGAGGAGGCAAACAGGTCTGCCTGAGGAATACCCCACTTGGGTATAAGATCTAGGAACACCTCTCTGTGAAGCATCCACTAGTAATAGGGTGCAGAGGTTCTGCTGATAGAGTGTCTGCCATAGCATTCTCTGCTAAAGGAATAGTAACTGCTTGAAGGTGGATTTGCAGAGATAAGGCAAGACACCAAATCTGTATAGCTAGGCTGCACATGGGGTAAGACCTTGTCCCCACTGCTTGTTTATGTACAAGACAGTCATTGTCTGTGACTCCTTTAAAGATGCCTGGTAGGAGGGCTCGTTTGAAGACCTGTGGTGTTAAGTAAAGGGCCTTTATCTCTGATGTTGATGTGATCCTTTTGCCTTAGTGGAGACCATTCTCCCTGCACTTTGCTTAGTTTTTGCTGGTGTTGTAAAACTGTCCCCGACCTAGGTCTGAAGCATCTGTGAAGATTTGTTTGAGGTTGGAGGTAACTGCAAGGCCATGCCCCGTTAAGATTGATGGCTATAAATCCACCATTCCAACTCTTTTTTCAGGCATAGTAGTAAGGGGAGGGAGATACCCAGAGGATGAGAAAGTCAAGTCAGAGTCTTTAGTACCCAATGGATCTTCCTCATATGCAGCCTTGCCAGGGGGGCATTGGTATTACAGATGCCATGTAGCCCAGGTGTCTCAGTAATTCTCTGGCTGCGTTTGGAGAGAGAGAGAAGTTTCTGAAAGTAAAGAGATAGGTCTTTTACCTTCTGGCAAGCAATGAAAGCTGCAATCTTGTCAGTTCTTATCCAGTATCCTAGAAAGACTAGGCCTTTTGTAGGGGTCAGGCGGAACTTCTTGTGGTTTATAGTGAATCCCAGGTCTGCCAAAGTTTTGTTCACCAGGTGTAGCTGATATAGCAGGATGTGAAGGTCCTGGTGAAGTATTAACAGTTCATCTAGATATGGGTATATTTGAATGTCCTGTGTTCTGCAGTGGGCAATCACTGGTGCTAAACACTTTCTGAATACCCTGGGGGCTATGGAGAGCCCAAAAGGTAATGCAGAAAATTGAAAATGCAAGGAACCGACTGAGAAACATCAGAATATTCTGTAGCAGGGGTGAATAGGAATGTGAAGGTAGGCATCCTTCAGATCCAGGGATACCATAAAGGCCTGGTGGGGGATAAGGGGCAACAGCAGCTATAAGGTGAGCATTCTGAAAGTGGGAACCATGAGATAAAGGTAGAGTATGGACAAATCTAGAATTGGTCTCCAAGGACCATCTTTTTGGGACCAAAAATATCGAGTAAAACCCCTTGCTTAGCTGGTGTGGTGGGACCCTGTCTACAGTGCCCTGTAATTGAAGCTGTAGCCTCACCCAAGAATATCTTTGCACAATATTGAACCTGAAGCTGCAGAGTTAGAAGAGGCCTCCACTGCATCATAATTGCACATAATGGAGTGCCTTCTGTCACCTGAGAGGCAGTGGAGAGAAGTGAGTTTAGTTGGGCCTTAGCAGGTGAGTCTGGTACATCAGGCAAGAGGGCTGTAGCCTTAAGAAAGGGTGTCTAGAGCAAACATGGTTATGTGGGTTTCACAGTTTAGGGCTCTGATGGCAAGGGTGGAAGAAATATAGACCTTCCCTAGCCTATCCATAAACTTGCTGTCCTTGTCAGTAGGAAATAAAGAAGAAGGCAGCTGCCTGGAGGATTTGTTAGCTAAGACTGCTATGAATGTAGGGTCTCCTGGGGAGTTCTTAAACAGGTACTGGGCATCCTGGGGAACTTTATAGAAGCTGTCTGGGTGCTTAGAAGCTGGGGGATGAGAATCAGGGGCCTGTAAAGCAGCCAAACAGGCATCTTGGAAGGCTGCAAGCAAGGGAGGGACTGCAGATAGTGAGGATTGATCCATCTGAAGTAATTCAAAATACCTCTTTCTGGTTTACAAGACATTTGAGGCCTGCCATTTGAACTGTTCTCTCATGAGAGAGAGATCTCCAAAAGAAAATTCTTCCCCTGGAGATTCAGGACTGATAGAGTCCTCTTCCTCAGGGGTAATTAAGTCCTTGGGGGGATTCAATTTGACAGCATTAAGTAAGGGAGCCTTCAGAAGAGTATTCTTCCTTGGACACCAAGGCCTGCACTGGAGTAGGAGCAGGTGGAGGTACCTGTGACTAAGGCCTGGAATGCCCTGAAAAGATTGGGAGAAAACTTCCCATCTGGGAGCAGATTGCTTTTCTGTATGCTTCAATTTGTTCCCTCTTCAGGGGAGTTGAAGGACGGGTGGATTTAGAAGCAGACATCTGGGAGGATTGCAGAGCAGGAGTGGGCCCCTCTGACACCATGCGCCATGGACTGATGGCTGATCAACCTCAGTGGATGTACTCTGTTTCCATCGAGCTGGCTTCCATTATGGTTCCCGGTTCCAACTGAGAGACAGGCACCCGAACAGACCCTGGGCTAACATCTGCCTCGAGAGTCTCACTGGACTCCTGAAGTGCAGCATGGGTGTCGGTCATAACGTTTTTGGCCTTCTTCCAGGGCGGCTCATCAGAAGTACATACCCCTGCCCTCCATAACAAATGCTAGTTGCCAGAGTCTCTGGTTCTCTAGATAAGAGCTGGAGAGCAGCCAGATGTCTGCAAAGACTTAGGCACAAAAAAAGGCTTTTAGGCACAAAATGATTTACAAACGTCGCAAGATGTATGGTTGTGGGCCTCCCCTAGACAAATGAAGCACTTATGCATGTCCTTGTGTGGAATTTGTCCTCCACAAGCACACTTCCCCTTTCTAGTTCACATCTATGTCTGAAAAGCTAAGGAATAGATAAAAAAAACCCCAAAGGGTACTTATGTGTAGAAGATGGTCATCAAACGAGCAAACTGCTTCCCTTAGCTGATTATCAGAATTCTGAAGATCACTGCGGCAGAAAAGTTCTGAAGTGGGTATGTGCAGATGTCACCTTTATAGCCAACATTGGTTTATAGCTCGGACATCAAATGTTGCACATACCTCTGCTCCTAAGACTTCAGTACACTGGACGGATGTCCGGTGCTGCAGGCAGCAACCTCCCTACAGTAATGAATATTGCAACATGAGAATAAGACATCTCTTTCTCCTCTGTATCCCTTCTGCCCTTTAGCCATTTTTATTCACTCCAATACACCATCCTTTTGCATATAACTGAACAGAAGAGCCCAAATGGCAGGCATGTAGATAGCCCATGAAATCCAAACTCCCCTTTCTCTCAACTTAGCCAACTCTCATGCTATCCTACTCTCCACTACTTCCCATCCCACAAACCAATCTGCTTCTGTCAAGCTATTTTTCTTCCAGTAACCACCAGAAAAGTTGAGCTGGATATAGAATTTGTGGTAATACATTGCTGTAGTAGCTGGGCCATTTATTCCAACTGTACTGTATTCCATCTCTCCAATGCTTACTTGGCTTTTTCCCATTCTTTCTCATGTGTGCTCCCCCTATTGCTTGTACCACCATTCCTAACTATATTCACAAATATCTAATGAGGACTATTCTTCCTGTTTCCATTACTTCTCCACTGTTGTCAAACATTTGTTTTATCCTTATTTTGTAAGCTGATCTCAATGTACTTTCCTATTATCCTCCATAACTCATTTATATTCTCTCTATATTTGCCTATCTTTATCAACACAGACTGTATGAAAATATCTTGCTGTTTTCCTTTCCAGTTATACCATTTTCCTGACGTCTTAACTGACAAAGGGTTGAGATACATGTCAAAAAGTAATGGCAATAAGGGACATCCTTGCAGTGTTAATCTTCTTAAACCATTTCATTGCTAATGCTACTAACTTCTCTCCTGATCCTCTGGGATAAAAATTGTTATCTATGGTTGACCACACCTTGCATCTTTGATAGTAGTACAAGAACTCAACTTCTGAATACATCCTCGCAACTTTCCAATAATCTGTCCATCTGCTCAACCTAAAACAATGACAAAATATTTGCTTTAATCAAATATTTGCTTCCTGGATCCTCAACAATCTTTATCACTACAGATTCAATATTTTGCCATTTTTAGCAATTCTCTCACTTGAGTATTTGAGGGACTTTATACCCCTACCACTGTAACCTCACCCTTTATCCATTCCCCACAACTCCTTTTTCATCTTCATTTAACCCAGGTCTCTGATAAACTTTCCAATACTATCTCCTCCCTCCAATGCTGCTTCTATCACACA
Source organism: Protopterus annectens (assembly GCF_019279795.1). NCBI lineage: Eukaryota > Metazoa > Chordata > Ceratodontiformes > Protopteridae > Protopterus > Protopterus annectens. Next base: position 510,271,608 of record NC_056743.1, read on the forward strand.
GTACAACTACTGAACACAAACTAGAGGGGGTAAATTGTTTAATATTGTCCATCCTTGCTTTAATAAACTGCAATATCCTTTCCCTCTTAATTGGACTATTTAATCTGTTTACATTCTAAGTGGCTACCAATAAAGTCTCCATTTCTGGCAATTTTCTTGTGTATCCTACTATACCCCCATCCTTATTTGCCCATATTTAAAGTCGGTCTTCTGCTCTATCCCCCCTCTTTTTGTGCACATTTATCCCTTCTTTCCACATTTTTGTTTTGTTCCCATGTCTTAACCTTTAGCTATACAGAACCTACTTATAATGACTTTCAAGGTTTAAGATCAGTCATTGCTAGCCTGCTGATACTAAACCATTCCAACGGTTACTCTCGGGCAAGTTTGGTTCCTTAGCTACACTCCAATCTTCTTTCCTTCCTTATGTTTTTATATACATATCCATATTAACCCATTTAACTTTTCCCAGAATAATCCCTCACCATGAAATCACATCTTAATTCTCCTCTTCCTTTTACTTTTCACCGAGCCTCAGACTACTCACTTCAGTCCCTGAATCCACCCCATTAAGTCTTCAGTTATTTGCTTATAGCTCATCTCCAGGACTCTTTTACACAGGAGTACCACAAAGAACTGTGGTTTACCTTCCTCTCCAAATACACATTTTCAATGTCATTTTCTCACATTAAAGTGTAATGAATATCACCATTCCCTTCCTGCCATAGATTCCCTAACATCTCACCATTAAAAATCCCCTTGCTATGTTTTCCCCAGTGTTTTTGTGGTGATTAGTTCTATTCATAGCAGTCTTTACTTGCTGCAGCCCTTTGAGTAAAAAATTGTCTTACCGTAACTTGGTATCTGTATCTTCTTCATTCATCTGCACAATAGGGTCTCTGATCTGACCCTTGAATCCAGCTCAACCACATTACAGACTTGGATCTGACTCTCAAACTCCTCCCTCATACCCACTGTGCCCTTCATCCACCTTTGCCCAATCCAAACATACATCATTCAGACATCAAAGATCAGCAGACATAGGATACGAGTCCTGCAATCACCCAGGTTCCCCTCAAGAAGGCAGGGGGATGGTTGGGTGGGAAAGTGAGGATGAATGGAGGAAGACAACACAAATGCCAAGTTATGGTAAGACAAATTTTTAATCTGATGTCTCCTTCCTTCCTCCTCACAACAGGTTCAGAGTCCCCACACAAGAACCTTGGGTGGCCCCTCATGGAAGGATATGCCAGGGCACCATCAAGCCAATAGAGGCCCTGATCTTGGAAATGACATCCAATTTGTAATGTGAGAAAAAGGTGCAATTACACCAAGTAGCTGCCACACAAATCTCATCAATGGAAGTTCTTTCATAGAAATCTGAAGTAGCCATAGCTCTGGTAGAATGTGGCCTAGGCAGTTTAGGTACCTGCAACCCTCTGGACAAAAATGAAATAAATTCAGTCCGAGATTTCCTTCTGCCAAGGTAATTTTCAATACCACTTGTCCAAGTCTATTCGAAGAGAAGGGTACAAAAAGAAATGATCAGACTTTCTGTATTGTTTGGTCCTGTGTAGATAAAAACAGAGCTATGAATATCTATAAGAGAAGAACATACTCCCCTTTATTAGAAAAATTGGGAATAAACACTGGCAGTTGTACCTACTTTAAGCATAAAGGATGGATTAGTATGCAAGGACACTATATGGAACAAGATGCAAGGAGGTTTAGAAGATAAAGTTTGAAGCTCGGAAATCCTCTTGGCGGAAGTCACAGCCAATAAAAGAGCTTCTTTCCAGGACAGAAACTATGCCACAATTAGCCACAGGTTCAAAGGGGCCATGTGTCAATGCCTGCAGCAGAGTAAGGTCCCAAGAAGAAGGATCCATAATTGGGAGCCTTAAAAAAAAACACCCTTCATGGAGGATTTACACAATCTGAAAGTGAACAAGGAATGTATTTGACTTGTGTGAAAATTAGAAATAGCTAACTTAACAGTGGAAAAACTAGCACCCTCATTGAAAAGGGTACTGAGAAACAGTAACATCTAAAATAGGTACTCAGAAGGGGGTCAATATTCCTGTTAGTGACCCAGACCAAACTCTTCCACTTGTTACTGTAAACTTTTAGTGGAAGTCTTTTGTGATGCCAAAAGAATTTTTCAGACCAGGGACTGAAGTCTGGATTGCCTAATCAAGGTTGGAAGTGGAGAAACCAGTCAATTTCCGGGTTTGAAGATTTGGGTGTTGTATACCTGATAGTTGAGAAAAGTCCTGAGTGGGTTCCAGTATAAGAGAATACTTCAAAGACCAGAGGAAGGGGAACCACACTTGGGGAGGCCAGAAAAGGGCAAAGCGGATGAGTGGAACTCAAACCTACTTGGCCTTCTGAAGAAATCTGGGGAAAAGCAGGAAAGGAGGGTAAACATGCAAGAGACCTGGTTGGCCAATCATGGACTAGAGCATCCCTCGGGGACTCTCCCAGAGGAGGATCAGAGCAAAAAACTTGCTGCATTTGTTGAGGGGGAGACAGAGGTTACAGCAATGTTGACCCCACCTGCTGAAGATAAGGTTCACTACTGATAGGTTGAGGTCCTACTCATGCAGAATCAGAAGCAATCAGAGTCTGTCCACCAGATCTTTGATTTTCCCTGGGATACGCATTGCCATTAGGCAGTCTGAAGATATCCCCTAATCCCACACTCTCATGGTCTCTCTGCACAAGGGATAAGAAAGGATTCCTCTTTGCTTGTTGATGTACCAGACAACTGGCATGTCTGAATGTACTGCAACAGTCCCCAAAGGGAGAATGTCCTAAACGTTTTGCAATGTTAGGACACCTTTCATCTCTAGGGCATTAACCAACTTGGTCACATGAGGCAAACGCATGCTTTTCACCATCTTCCCATTGTAATGCCCCGTCCACCCAAACTGGGAAGAGTCTGTGGTCATGGTGGCTGTCAGGGGATTGGGTTCACAAATGGTCTGCAGAGAATAATGACTGAATGCACCAAATGACATGATGCCTGCAGATGGGAGTCAGTTTGATGCAAAGGGCCAAGGGCTGAGACAGTATGGACCAGTGACTGGCTAGTGTCCACTGTAGAACCCGCATGAAAAACCTGGCCAGGGGAACAGGATGGCTGCAGACATGGACCCCATGACCTTGCAGGATCAGTTGAGCTGTGGGAGCTTATAGTGTTAACTGTTACACCAAATTCTTCAGAATGGCTACTCAGTGTAGAGGAAGAGAAGCTATCTGATCTCGTGTGGAGTTATGTGCCTATGAACTCAATTTTGAACTGGAGTAAAGTTGGACTTGACCATGTTTATAGCAATGCCAGGGAGTGCGCTAACTGGAGTAAGTAGTCCCTGGCTTGGATTAATTGATGCCTTGTGGGTGCAGTTAGAAGCCAATAGTCTAAAAATGGAAACACTTGGAATCCCTTAAGGCTGATGAGTGGCTACCACTGTGGCGAGTCCAAAGAGCAGTAATCTGAACTGGTAGCGATTGGCTCCCATTTGGAAGTGCACATCTCCTGGAGCGCCTGTGTATTTTGATGCGATAGTAAGCATCCTGGAGATCTACCGAGCACATCCAGTCATCCTTGTGCAACACTGGCAAAATGGACTGAACCACAACCATTTTGAACCTTGCCTTCTTTCCGCATTCGGTTAACTTGCCAAGATCCATAATGAGTCTTAGGCCCCCTGTCTTTTTCATCACTAAAAAGAAACAAGAGTAGGTTCCAAATCCTCTGTTCAGTCAGGACTTCCTGGATGACTTTTTTGCAACAGCTGTTGAATTTCCTGTGCTGCCTGCTCCCACTGACCAGGTGGCATGTCAGGAAGGCTTTTGGATTTGGGAGGTAGAAGGGACAAGGGAATATAACCGCCTCTGGATATTGCACCCAACAGCTTGAGTCAGTTTGGTCCAGGCTTCAGGGTGCAAAGCTAATCATCCTCCAACTGCTTCCTGAGATGGACAGTCAATTAGCACTTCAGGGGACACTCGTATGGCTTATCGGGAGGAGGTTCCCTAAAGCCCTGGCTCTGAGGACCTCCTCTGCCACTTGTGCAGTGTCTGCCATGAATCACTCCTCCTCTGCCTCGAGGATTCTCCATGCAGGTCCTGGAAGGGCCCTTGGGATTTGTGGAACCACATTCTCTTGCCCCCAATGCTGGTTCCAGGAGAAGGACCTCTGAGGGGGGGGGTAGAAAACTTGATTCCAACAGCAGGAAGGGTTTTCCAGTCTTTTTCACTGCGAGTAAGTGTCTCTCTAACAGACTTCCCAAAGAGAGGAGCCATTTTAAGCGGCATTTACAAATTACACCTTAAAGGGCTCCGCAAAATCACAGTCCCATCCAGGCATGCCTCCTTAGGGAAAGACCTGAACCTGCTGCTCGTGAGATGCCCACTGTAGTATGGGAGATTAACCTCACTGAGTTGTTGTTGATAGATGAAAGAGTGGTCAGTCTGGGAGAAACAAATTCCTCCACAGGCATAGACTCAGAAGCGGAATTCTTTGATCAGGTCCCTCTGGAGCGGAGTGAAATGAGCTAGACAGTTCAATGACCTCAGTGTTAAAGTTGCAGAGGTGTAAACATGCTTCCCAAATCTGTCCAATGCTCTGGACTTTTTCAATAGATAGACATTGGCAGTTTTTTTGTGCCTGCTCTTTCTTGGTGGCCACCACCACAACTCTGACTAAAGGGCCCTTAACTCCAGTGCTTCCTTTCTGCAGGGGGCACTAAAAACCTATTGGGCCACTTGGGTATATGCTCGATGGTGTCTGGTTCCTTCCAAGCACGGCGAGATATGAAATCTACCAGGGCATCTGCTGGGGGGGGGGGGCACCCAGGACATAGATGGGCCTGTCCTGAACATCGACAAAAGAAGGTTGAAGAGACCACCTACCTTTCTGTTTCATGATCTCCAATAAGTTCCTGAAGGAGACTTAAGGTGGGGATTGGGGGGATCCCCCCATCAAAGTCAGTATCCTCAGTTAAGGACTCCAAGGAGGGAGTTTAAATGTCTCCTTTTATACATCCACTTCTGAGGAACTTCTGCAGCTGGGTATTCTGGAGAAGTATCAGAAGTAGTGGATCCATCCTGAGCAGGAAAACCTTGGAGGCCACTTGGGATGGGAAGACAATTAGGATGAGAGACAGCAAGGCCTGGATCTGATGGAGGTACAGGGGCAGATTGAGGAACTTGCACCGTCGAGTCTCCAACCTAGAAGAAGACCCTCTCCACGACCTGAATGGACAAAGGTCCAGGCGAAACCCCATCCAAAGCTACCAAGGAAAAATGAGCAGGACTTGCACTGAATCCATCCAGAAGGGATCAAACCTGAACTATTGAGTGCCAAAGCACTTAAGGGAAGGGATTGCTCTGTGAAGGATGGTGCCGATTCCATTCCCCTGGACCTGGCACCAATGCCAAGGCTCAAACTTATTCTGCTCCAAAAAGGTCAGAACAGGGCTCAAAGAGCATTCTCGGCATTGGGGAGGGGAACTTCCACTGTGCTGAGTCCAACATGCATGGCTGTCCCAAATCCCTGGACTCCAAAACCAGAGGTCAGACCTGAGAAGGAGCCCTGATAGTGACCCGGGTAGCTCATGGATCAAACAGGGGATGGAGCACAGACCAACCCCATCTGGATCTGGGCATTATAAAAAAAACATCAACCTGTCCATGTCCACCATGGACTAGCTTGAGAACCTTGATGATGCAGTGTGTGCCAGGGCTACTCTGACCTGGAAGATAGATCCGCGAATTTGTCTAGGTCTTGAGATCCATGGGAGTAAGATTCAAAGACAGAGGCAATTAAGGTGTTGGAGAGATGGTGATGATCTCCCCCCAGATCTGAGGAAGATGTAGTATCTGAAAGGGGAACTGACTTCTGCGGATCAGAGAGAGTGGGATCTGCAGACTTGTTAGGCTTAAGCTTCAGAGTCCCTCAGAGGCAGGGAGAAACCGCTGACTCCTTAGCAGAAAGAGGAGGAAGGAGCCAAGGAAGGGGTCTGAGCCTTGACAGTGGTAAGAAGAAGGCCCCTTAGAATGAGTTTGTTCCATCTGTGGTTACAGCCCTCAGATTAAAGGCAGTGCAAATAGAACATTCATCTTTTAAATGGTAGGAGCTCAGGCAATACAAACACTCCTGGTAGGCATGATGATTGGGGATTTTATGCCCACAACTGCAGTGTTTAAAGCCAGGAAACAGTCAGCCATAACATAGAAGAGCCTGCCAAAAACCAACTGACAGAAACAGGAAGAAAATGGTAAAGACAACAGCTAAACTGAAAGCACAGGTGTTTTACTATAACTGCAACTAAGTATTAATTTAACAAAGTTAACAGATTTAACTGTTCAATAAATGACTTTTTTTACACATGGGAAATGAAGAAAATGCACACAAGCACACACACACACTAGAAGGAACAGGGAGGAAGAAATACAGCCGAAGGCACTTACAATTCTAAGAGAAAATATCTGAAAAACTAACCACACGAGAGAATGAAATCAGTGTCTGAATCGCTAGAGCAGCAAATGAGATCTGAGGCAGTTCGGTGGATGCAGAGCATTGTGGACATGAGGGAAGAGCTTGAGAGTCAAAACAAAACCTGTAAAATGTGGCCGAGCGAGATTCGAGGGTTGGATCAGAGACCCTATCCTGAGGAGGAAATAAAGCAGCCTTCAGATTTGGGTGTTACATTCCTTTACTGAAATGTAAAGTGACATCTGGTTTTTCAGTGAAGGGAAGAGGACACAAAAACAAGACATCCCATTATATGCACAGATAATAGATATTAAAAGAAATAATGAGCAACTGTACTATGGTTCCTCAACTTTGGACCAAATTGTAGTACTTGTCTGTGTCCAAGTCCATTTAAAAGTCAACCTTTTTACTAGATTTATATTGCCCTAATTACAACTATCCTCCTGGACCTGCCATACAATTGCATAATCTTGTAGCATTGCTTACTATAGTTTCATTTAGCCTACCATGTCATTCCATATTCACCTGCAGTCTTTACAGTTAGTCTTATTCAAGTTGCACCCTCATTTAGAGGATCTTCCAGCTGCAGTCCAAGGCTTAGAGAGAGGCCCTGCAAAAATCTCTGATACAACACATTTATGAACAAATCCTTCATATTAATGCTAATCTTACCCTTCATAAAAACATGATTCCTTCCTCAGCCAGTGAGAATCTGCAGCAGTCTCACCTAGCCAGTCTCCAAGTTTGACAATGTGTATCTCTTCTCTTTCAATCCGCTTTCTATTTAATTCCATTTAAACAATGGAAAATATGATACAGGCCCTCTTGCAAGTTCAATGTATTTGTCCTTGGAACTAACAGCATCCACCTCACCAGATACATCTCCCCTCACATCTCGAGATTTCCTAGTTTCTACAGTGCAGCATCGTTTTTACTGGATCGGTTTTTGGCACTCCCAGGGGAAAAAAATCTGTACGAGATGTTTTCTTCATTTAAGTCCATTTTGCTTACACAGCCTTGATACTGTTATCAGCATATGCCAATTTCACCTGGTTTCCAGTGAGAAATCCATATCCAAACTGGTCTATGACCATTAACTTCCAGGTTGCCAAGTCACAGCCAAACACCACTCTCTTAAATCATAGGTTTGGAAGCACATAGTAATGGGCATTTGATACTACTGCCATTATGCTTTGCCACAATACTCCATAGGCAGCTTCTTTATCTTATTTCTGTTTGCCCATTTAGCAATCAGTCCTTTTACATAATTTACACAATCTGATCTCTTTTCATCCTGCTCAATTTTGCATCTGCTCTTACCCTCAAGATGATATTTTTCTTCTCCTATTGAAAATCTGGATCAAGTGTACTGGTTCAATGAATCCTCCACTACAGACCACTTTTTTCCAAGTCTAAATGTTCCTGCAACATTTTTTTTTATTTGCTATAAACATTTTGCCAGTGACACTTCCTGGCTTTCTTGCACCCATTTCACAATCTCACTTCCTCCCATCAGTCATGGCATTTTGGGTGCTCTGATCATAGGTGTGCAGAAACATTTTTAGTGGTGTTCTAGCATATTTCCTAACATGCTCTCTCTTGCATAGTTACCTTGCCAATTTGAAGAAAATCAATTGACAAAATCAAATTTAGAATACTAGTCCTTGCAATAAAATATCTGTCGCTACCTCACAAAGAACTCCTGCTATTCTGTGAACATCTTACTGAAAGTCTGGCACCAGCCACACTGATTAATCATGCAGTCCAAAACATCTATGTCTCTTCCATGGATGATACCAAAATGTCTGAAATTGGTCAGGTAAGGGAAGATTTTCTCTTGATGTGCGCAGCACTTGCACTAAGCCCCCTGGCAAATTCTTTGGGTGCAGTGGAAGGACCAAGTTATCTGGCCCTGAATCTGAGAAGCTGGACATGTTGCTTGCTGGTGAAGATACAAGTTGCAGGACAACAGTGCTTCAAGGAGTAATGAGAAGAGTCAGTAGCTTAACAGGAAGTATACTCTTTGGTAATGGAAGATCAAAAGGCTGTGGGTTCTCATCAAACCCCAGATAATTAGATTTTCCAACACTGACTACAGAGCAGGATAGGGGGTTGCTACACTTGTGTGTGCAGTCTTTCAGATGAAATGGCAAACCGTTCATATCTGCCACAGTTGGCAGCTTATATGGATGTAAAAAGATAAAGTTACGTACTTATTGATAGAGCTGTGTTGTCTTCATCTGGTTCAACATGTGGTCCATCTGATCTGGCCGGATCTGAACTCTGCACATAGTACCATTGTTTTGGCTAAGAGTGCTCTGACTCCACCCATACTCAATTCCCTCTCCTATCGTAATTACCTTATGTAGTTTGGTGACCAACCAAAAGATGTCATACTGGGGTGTCACTTCAGCCGTGACAATCTTCTTGAGCAAAGGTTTACACCGCCTGGTGGCTAGCCCTGCTGTAGTTCATTTCAACCACTCGCACACTCACCTACGGCCAATTTAAAGTGTCCACTCCACCTACTGTGTGTCTTTGGAATGTGGGAGAAAACCGGAGCACCCAGAGGAAATCCACATGATCGCAGGGAGAACATTCCGACTGCACAGAAGGCCATGAATCAAACAGGAGAACCTCTTGCTGTGAGGTGACGCTAACTGCTGCACCACACTCTCAATATATATATATATATATATATATATATATATATATATATATATATATATATACACACAGCTTCTCAACATAGGGACAAGATCTGGTTCCTCCTTGTTTACTGATGTAAGCAAACCACTAACTGTCTGAACTGCAATTGTCCAAAAAGGGAGTGCGGCTAGGAAGGCCTGCAATGATAAAGCTCATCTCCAGGACATTGATTAGCATATTGGCTTCTTCAGGAAACTAGGTGCCTTAGACTGTTTTCCCCATTAAGTGACCCTCTGCCAATCTGGGAAGCGTCCATGGTCACTATGGCCTTGGGCTGAGGGAGAACGAAGGGATGCTCTTGCAGAACCTGATCGAATCCATCACCAAAGTATCTTTTCCATGTCTGGGTAAATCCTTATCTGGGCGGACAAGTGTTGATAAAGAATAGACCATTAAGTCTCTAACACACACGGAAGAATTCTTATGTGAAATATGCTATGGGAACTGCAAATTTAACTGCAGTCACTGATCCTAAGGCCTCCAGGGATCAACTGGGCTGACACTGTGAAATTGTAAATCTTTCTGACCCAAAATCTGACTGTACTCGAGAGGAAGCGAAGCTGTCACTGACGTTGTGTTGAAAATTGCTCCTATGAACTCCAATGTCTGGAGTCTGTTCTAATATTTGTTGTAATTTATGATGATACCTAAACTGGAGCAAGTTTGGAGTACGTGGTCTCAAGCTCTTAGCAGATCCCCAGTTAAGTTTGGTAATGAGCCAGTCGTCCAAATAAGGAAACACTGAATCCCTGCAGTCTCAAATAAGCTGGTAATATTGCCATGCATTCAGTGAACACCCTTGGGGGCTGTAGTGAGGTCAAATGGCAGTGCTCTGAACTGGTAGTGACTACCTCACAGCCTGCTCATTTTTATGTGATAGTATGCATCCTGAAAGTATATAGAGCACATCGTCATCCTTGCATAAAAGGGGCATAATGGACTGAACGGTGACCATCTGGAACTTGGTGTGCTGAAGTGATTTGTTCAGACTGTAGAGATACAAAATTGATCTCCATTCCCGTTTTCTTTGGCACTAAATCTAGAGTAAGTTCCAGATTCTATCTGGTCTGGTGGGACCTCTTGGACAACTCTTTTCAGCAGCTTTCGTAATTTTAATACAGCTGCTTTCCTCTGACTGGGTGGATCAGGAATTTTGCATACAGGTTTATAGGGATAGGAAAAAGGGAATTATATAACATGTGGAAATAATCCTCTCCACACAAGTATCTTAATAGCTCTCTGGTGCAGTGATAAACAACCCCCAATTGCCTTCAAAGGCAGACAACTGGGTCTCCTTTCAACTGGTATGGAGTTTCAGAAGGAATATCTGGACCCCTGGTTCTGCGGACCTACACTGTCATGTGGGCAATGTCTTCCATTGAAGTCCCCAATTTGCCTCTGAGGAACTATCTCCACATGGATTTTGGGGAATACTTTACAACCTTGATTTCTGGAAAAGGTCCTTTGAGGAGTTGAAAAACATGCTCCCACCGCAGAAAGGGTCTTTCTTTGCTCGCATCTGGAGAATGACCCCCTAAACTTATGGCCAAACCAAGCTCATGTCAAAAGGAGCAATGACAAAAGACTTGAAGGGCTCTGCGAAGTCACACAAGCACTCCCTTGAGGTACCTTAAGAAGCAAAGCAGATGAGCCTCATGGATGAGTGATTGAAGGGTAGCCAACTGTGAGGCCACAGAAGACAGCCTCAGGAGTACTGGTCCCAGAGAGGGAGTTCTGAAAGTTCCATCAGATGTCACTGGAATCTTGCAAAGTATGTCAAATAGTTCAGCGATTTGAGTGTAAATGTTGCTCAAGTATACACACCTTTCCCAAATCTTTTCAATGCCCTAGCCTCCCTGTTAGGGGAATGAACAGAAGAACTCTGTTCCATGAGTTTTTTGGTGGCTGCCACCATGACCTTGGCATCCACAGGAATTTCCTTGCTCCAAAATTCCTTTTTTGCAGGTGGTGCCAAAAATCAGGTCTGGTCTTTCAGAGTCTGTCAACTGTCAGGTTCCTTCCATGCTCACTTAAGAGATCAAATCAATGAGCTCTTCAGTGAGTGGAGTCACCCAGGAGGTAGATAGACCAAACTCAAAAGGCCTCCGGGAATATAAATCCCCTCTTTGGAAGGATTATTGGTGAAACAACCATGCCTCTGCTTAAGGATTTCTAGGATGCCTCCAAATGAGATGTCTTCAGGTGGACATTTTGGGTCCCTATTAATTACTCAAACTTTTTATAGTTCGAATGTCATATGGTCAACACCATATGATTGAACTTTAAAAAAGTTTGAAGGTGAAAAGCAATGTCTCTGTATGGTGCAGAACGGAAAATTTTCCCTTTTCTGCACTGAAGTGCAATCTTGGAGTTGGTATATTTAAGTAGCAGGGATGGGGGGAGCGCAGCGTCGAGGTACTTTTTTTTAAAATTATATTTTCAAGGTTTCAAACTTTGCTCATATGTTATCGAACATATGAGGCTTGAAGTTTTGAAACTTCATATAATATAGACCGAAAAGTTTGGGGACCCCTCCCAGTCAATGAAATAAGCATCTTCAGTGACCAACTCCTGAGGGGAATCCAAGTGCCTCCTTTTGCAATTCCACTTCCTAGCAACTTGTTCTGTAAGGTGTTCTGGAGAAGTAAAAAGTATTGGAAGAAATAGTAATACCCTGCTGGGTAGCCTGGAGACTTTGGACTGGTTGTCCATGTGGAGTGAAATGATGGGGCTCAAGACGCAGAAACATATGGGGATAAGAGGGGAGATCCAAGGGAGGAGGAACCTTCCATCTTGCAGAACCAGAGAACACTCCACCACCACCTCAAAGAATGCTCTGGGGAGAAGATGATGGAGCCTACTAGCCAAGCTTCTGACCCATCCAATCCCCTAACCCAGAAGGTAATCTACCAGAAGTAGAGATGGGAGCCATGCTATGCACTGCCAAAGCTCCATGAGGCAGAGATGGCTTCAACAACTTCGGAGTCAACTATAACACCTCAGATCAGACTGGGATGCTTTGGCTTGGAGAGTTATCCAGATCCAAAATCTGTGGTGGTAGACTCAGAAAATCAAAGCGTCTTGGGATCTGATCTAGACTGTCCCATAACACTGGGACTGAAAGCCCCAAAATGATGGTGGCAACTAGGGCTTCCGACTTGGAGTAGAGGCCTAAAGGACTCGCCTATGTTGAGAGAAACTACATAATTCTGTCCACATCAGCCTCAGTCAGACTTCTGGAAGAATATGGCAGCACTGATGGTGAACGTGAGTGCTAGCAGGACTCCAGGAAAGGGAAAGGTACTCAAGACGGTACCGGATTTAGAAGGAGAATAGCATGTTCTTGTAATGCCTTCAGACAAGAGTTGTCCGAGGAAGCCATTTTACTAAGACACTGGCTGGGTAGGCGCCATCTTCAGATCCATCTTGTGCTTCTTCCTTGGTCAGATCCGATGAGGGAGTCAAGGATCCTGAAAGACCAGAAGGCTTAGTTGGCAGCTCCTTGAGTTTTTGTTTGGGAGGTTGAGCCCCAGATAGTGCTTCTGGAAAAAAAAAAAAAAAAAAAGAGGATAACAATCCTTAAAAAATAAGTTAGTTGATTTTATCTGCTATAGCATGTGGATTAAAAACCCTTAGTCAACTTGTTGGTGCTGTGGGCCTAGGCAGTACACTCAAGGTGTGCTTGTCAGAAAGCAGCAATTTGCATCTGCATTCCTGATACTTAAATTCAGGATGACCCTTTTCAGACATATCCTGTAAAAAATAAACGGAGAACAAGAAAAAACTTTTTTTTATATGTATCAGAAAGAAATACCAACGATGGTATTCAATAATACACAAAGTGCAAGAAAGGGGAAAGGAAAACTTACCAACTATGGTAAGGAGAAATAAATGTAGGAAAGAGAGGTATTAATATAATAAGAGCAAAAAAGTAAGGATATTAACAACCGATTTAACAGGAGAAAAAATGTTTACTTATCTCAAAAAAATTAGCTTGAGAGCTCTAGAGTGACCATGTCCAAATGCTAAAGCCATAAATGAGATCTGAGGTATGTTAGGGGATAGGACATTATGGGTAAGGGAGGAGCTCTAGAGCTTGCTAGTGGCCATGAGCTAAAACAGCAGTCTTGGACACAAACCCAACTGTTGAGGAATGAATGAAAACTGACAGATTTGACAATGTGGTAGGGGGAAGGAATGATTGGAGTTGAACCAGAAGTACATAACTTTCTTATCTGATGTCTCTTCATCCGATTCAAAATATGGGATAGACTCCCAAGCTAAGATGGACCAGGGTGATCAAGAAAGGACAGGAGTATGGTAATGCCAAAAGATGTGTGAATCACAGACTGCACATCTAACTTCCAGTGAGATATAAAAGGTATGACCTGAGGAAAGATAAGGGAGAGCCTTGCACAAGACTGCCTGTAGTTCTAACACCCATTTAACAGATGTAATGGTAACCAGAAAAATAGTCTTAAATACTTAAAAATCTCTGCCAGACTACACTTATGCTCTGTCCCACAGGCGTCTCAGTACTGTGTATGAGCTCCCTTAACCACATTCAAAAGTCCAACAAAAACAAAAAACCCTGAAGCAACTGCCTGCATTCAAAAACGTGGATAGTGGAAATTCATACAAACCAGTAAAAAGCTACTGTAAAGTCCTACTTTTATCAACAGACTGAGCTGCGATGCTTCCATTCGGTTCTTCTGCTGTGCACACTATTGGACCCCTTCCCCCGTTTTCCTCCCATTTGTTATAACAAAAATATACAGTTTTCCAAAGCTTTGCATTTAGTTTATATTCTACCTCCCTGATGCTCTATAAAAATCTGCTTTTGAGTTCACATAGATACGACACCTTTAGGTACTGACCTGGGCTAGCTTGTTGATTTTCTCATATCACAGCTTTTGACAAGTCCTGTATCAACCTGCTTCACTCCCCTATCACACCCCAATTCCCACCCACCCCCACTTTCCTCAAACTTGTGCACACCCCGCAACCACTCAATTTCCTCCCTCCAGCCAATTCTAACTATCCAATTACTCAAAAATACCTCCTCCACTCTACATACATTACTAATCCTACTCATCTCTCCTATGCACTCTTTCCTACTCCAACTCCTATCACTCCCACTCTTCTATCATCTCCCTCAATCACTACAATCCACTAACCTTTATAAACTTAAAATAGCTCCCTCACTGTTTATTCACTTTTACTCTTACAAAAAGTTAAGATACTTCGCCCTCCCGCTCCCCCCACAAAAATATAAACCCAAACCTCTTATACAGCCCCTTTACCACAACATACAAACCCTCCTTTCAAGCCTTTTGCTAGCTGGTGATATTCACCCCAACCATGTCCCACCCTCCAACCCAACCACAGGTACCCATACATACCCCCTCAAACCTCCATTGTTACCTGACCATTCTCCCTCCTCGCCCCTAAACCCCCTATCCAAACTCCTCAACCTCATGCCCCAAAACTTTGAAAATACTCCCCCTCCATATTCAAAGCATTGCTAACAAAGTTACTTCTTTGCATGCCATTCTCTCTCTCTACAACCCTGATTCTCACCCTCTCAGAAAGTATTGTCGAGTAAAAACTTACCATAACCTTAGATGTCCCTTTCTCTTCTATATGCTGCTGTATTCATGACATAAGGGAGTTTGCTCCTGTGAACTGTCAGATGTCCAGCCATTATACAAAAGTTAAATGCCAATGCTAGGGTGCACATGTCCTGTGCCTCTTCTCTGACGTCAGTTGTAAATGGACGTTGGGTATAAAGTGATAAGCAGCATGCATCTACCTCAGAAGTAAATGCCACCAGAGTCCGCAACTTGTGAGTGGGTACTCCAGGAGTCCGGCAAGTGTGATGGGGAAGGCTTGGTGGGAAACTATACAGCAGCATATAGAAGAGAAGGGCATCTAAGATTATGGTTAAGTTTTTACACAACAATACCATGTCCTTCTATATTCTTATGCTTCTGTATTCACATCAGGGAGAGTGCAAATTGGAAGGGGAGGTGGACTAGAAGCAGTTTACACAAACCCATGGAGGATGGCTCTGGCAAATCCTGCCCCTGTCTCTAGAAACCAAGTCCAACTTCTACTGCCTATTGAAAGTATGAACAGAGGACCATGTAGCTGTTTCAAGGATAACAATGTCTAAGCCTTTACGGAATGCCCCAGAGGAGGACATTGCCCTGGTAGAGTGAGCCCTAACTGGGGCTGTGAGAGATTTGCTATGAGTAGTGTAACAGCAGGAAATAGTTTTAAATATCCAAGAGGATATGGTTTGCTTAGAAACAGGTTGACCCAAGGCTCTTAGGTGGTGAGAGACAAGCCTGTCAGATTTGCATAGGGATTTGGTTTTGGCCAAATACCTGAACTGTGAACGTCTAAGGAATGAAGTATCCTTTCTGCCTTGCTCCGTGGAGAGGGGAAAAAGGTTGGTAGATTTAGTTTGATTTAAAGATAGCACAATGACCACCTTGGGCTTGAAAGAGGGGTTAGTGCGCAAACATACTCCGTCCTTGTGGAAAATGGTGATGGAGGTGGTCTGCCATAAGGGCCTGGAATTCAGAGACTCCTCTGGCTGATGTGATGGCCACCAGGAGGAAAGTCTTCCAGGTGTAGTGTTGCACGTAGCAGTCTTTGGCTGGTTCGAAAGGTGGGAGCATCAGTTTCTTCAGGACAAAGTTAAGTTCCCAAGGTCGGGGAATGGGTTTCTCCTTGGGGGTCTGAGATGAAGTGCTCCTCTCAGAAAGAGTTTGACTTCTAACCTGGAAACTAGAGGGGGTACTAAAGGCAGACACGCAGAGATGGCGGACAAATGCATTTTAATGGAGGAAAGAATAGTTGTGTAAAATCTTACCATAACTGTAGATGTCCCTCTCTTCCATGTTGCAGTATTCATAATGTGGGATTTCCAGCCCTCAGGTGACCTGTCGGCACCTATACAAAAGCTTAAGCCTGGCTGCCGTAGGTGCATGGGACATCACACGTAGGTCCATAAACCATGGAGTATAAATGTGATGTCAGGACACAGACCTCAGAACTTGAAGCCCAGAGAAGAGACTAAGACCAAAGAGAAGCAAAAGCAAATGTCACTGCAGGGCTTTCGAGACTGGCCTGTAGGGAGGGGATACACTGGACAAGACTGAGGATACCAGGGAGTTCGAGGGTGGGATGGAATATTGCAACATGTAAGAGAAGAACATAGTACAGTTGTGTACACTTACCATAAATGTAGATGTTAGAGTGTATTCACTGTTGCAGTCATCACATTTGGGTTATCTGCCTGCAGGTAGCCCTCAGCCGGCCTGAATACCAGAGTCTTGGGATTTCTGCATTGGATGCTGTTAGTTCTTCCATGACGTCAGGTCATCAGGGGTATAAACATGCAGCCAATGCCATTACATCAGTTTTTTGACCCAGATGTCAGGTGCCCGCAAAACAGGAAGCAATTATATGGTGTGGAACACCCCCAGCAAAAAGCAAATACACATAGTACAAGATATGCCAAACCAAAAAGGAAAGGTGAAAGCAAAGACAATCAGGGGGCTGGGAGGGAGGGTAACCAGGACTGCACCAGTTAATACACTCTAACATCTACATTTATGGTAAGTGTACACAACTGTACTATGTTCTTCATGATTCACTGTTGCAGTCATCACATTTGGGTTGATTCCCTAAGCTAAGGAAAGGTGGAGGTAGATTAAGAAGCATTAGGGCTGGCAATCAGGCCCTGTAAGACAGCTGTGGGATATCCATCTCTGGGTTTAGAAGAGACAGGCAAGTGGTAAATGCTTGCTGAAAGTGTGTAAAGGAGCTCCACATTGCAGCTTCCAGGATGTCCCTGGGTAGGCACTCCTCTGAGAAATGCAGTAGAGGTAGATGTAGCCCTAGTGGAATGTGTTTCTTATCCCCCTGTGGGGTAGGTTTTCCATGGTGCTTGTAGCAGAAATGGATGCAGTGTGCTATCCATTTTGAAATGGTTTGCTTTGAAATGGCCTTGTCCTCTGCCCCTGCAGCAAAGCTTACTAGCAGCTGGTCAGAATTTGAGAGGCTTAGTCCTGTCCAAATAGAATCTAAGCCATCTATGCATGTCCAGGGAATGCAGTATCCTTTCCCCTTTATTCTGAAGATTAGGAAAAAAAGTAGGCAAATGAATGGTCTGGTTTTAAAGCCACACTAGATACCACCTTGGGCATAACAGATGGGTTAGTCCCGAGGGAAACCCTGTACACATGTAGATAATGAAGGGTTCCACTGCCATAAGGGCCTGAAGCTCAGACACACTTCTTGCTGAAGTGATGGCTAGAAGTAAAGCTGTTTTCCATGAGAGGAATTTTAAATCTGCTGTAGTAGCCAGTTAAAAGGGTGGAAGTGTTAAGTGTTTCCAGTACAAAGTTAAGGTCCCAGGCTGGAGTGGGAGCTCTCCTGGGAGGGGGGGGTGGGTCTTACATTTTTGGCCCTCTAAGGAACTGTTTTACCAGAGGATGAGAGAAGAGGGATAGGCTCAGTATTATAATGAGCAGAGATGGCAGAGGCATGAATCGTAATTGAAGAGAAGGATAGGCCCTTGTGGAGCATTTCTGTTAAGTAATCTAGTATAGTAGGTAAAAACTAGGCACAGTTGTCACCATCCCAGAGACTGGCCCCAGGAACAGTATATTTTCCATTTTCTGAATAGGATTTTCTAGTACTAGGCCTCCTTGCCTCGAGAATGACATCTAGGCACCTGCTTACTGAGGGTTGCTGGTGCTAAGTTCAGGATCTGCAGCAGAGGGTGTAGAACCTGGCCAGTCTGCTGGGACAGCAGTGAAGGAGTATGAGGCAGGTGCCATGGTTGTAGCACTGTCAGGCTGCGTAAAATAGGGTAACCAGTGCTGGCTTGGCCTGTCTGGTGCAATCAGAATTGTCCTTGGCTTGTCCTGTTTGATCTTTAGTAGAACCTTCGAGAGGAGAGGCAAAGGGCTTTCCCAGGTAAACAGGGCATTCACTTTCCAAGCTTGGTTCTGGGGAGTTCTGGTGCAGTATTTGTTTAATTGATAGTTCTGAGGGGAAGCAAACAGGTCCACCTCTGGTGTCCTCATCTGTCCCTCAAAAGCTTGAATATTTTGGGTTCCAGTTCCAATTCATGTGGGTCCATGAGATTTATGATCAAGTCATCTGCCAGTGAATTTAGTTTGCCTGGCAGGAACTGAGCTTGTAGGTTGCACCTGGTTGCTCAAAGCTGTGCTCCACAGAGCCATGGCTAGTCTGTATAGAGGGTAGGAATAGGTTCCCCCCTGCTTGCTTATGTACCACATAACTGTGGTGTTGTCCATCTAACAATGGTTGCCTGGAAGAATAAGGCCTTTGAAGGCTGTCAGAGTATTCTGTACAGCTAACATTTCTGTTTGATTGATAAGCAGGTGCATCTGCTTTGGGTTCCATTTGCTCTGAATGCAGTGCCCTGCCACGTGAGCCCCCCATGCATAGTCTGATGCATCTAATAGGGTTTGGGCAGCAGGGGGTAGAGTGAAATAATTCTTTGTTGTGGTTGCAGGCCTCTGCCCACCAAAAGAACTCTGCCCTTAGGCAAGGAATGATAGGAATCAGTTTCCAGGTCCTGAGAATGTTGACACCATAGACTTTTCAGGTACCACTGAAGTTTCCTCATATGCAGTCTTGCATATGGAATTAACAGATGTAGGAGGCCATGAACCCCAGAGCTTGTAGTATTTTCCTTGAGATAGCTAGGTTTTTGTGACCAGTACGTTGAAGTAGTTTGTCAAATAAATTTGTTTCTCTGGAGTGAGGAATGCCATCTGGGAAGTTGTGTTCAAGCTTGCTCCCAGGAATACAATCTGCTGGCAGGGTACTAGGTGCGATTTCTTTTTGTTGATGGTATACCCCAGTGAAGCTAGAAGTCTATTTACAAATGCCAGGTGCTGTAATAGCAAGTCTTAACTTTCCACCTGAATCAGGCAATCATCGAAGTATGGGTAAATCTGAGTACTTCTCTGCCTGCAAAATGCAATGGCTGGAGTTAGGCACTTTGTGAATAACCTGGACACAGTAAATAAGCCAAAGGGAAGTGCAGAGAACTGATAGTGCATAGGGACTGCTCTGAAGCGTAGGCATTTCCTGCAAGATTCTCTTATGGAGATGTGCAGATAAACTTCTTTTAAGTCTAGGGCTGCCAGCCGGGAATCCTTGGCTAGCATAGGAAGCAGCTGTCGGAGTCAGCATTTTGAATTTTGGAACCACCAGAAAGGTGTTGAGGACAGACAGCTCCAGGATAGGACGCCAAGAGCTTTCTTTTCTGGGAACCAGGAAAAGTCTTGAATAAAAGCCTTGTCCCCTTTGTATTGCTGAGACAGGTTGAATAGCCTTGATGCTGCGGAGAGAAAGTACTTGGTTTTGGGTCTCCACCCACTGGTTTGGGGGGAGATCTGGCCATCCACTTAGGGTTGAGTGAGTGGAAGTGGAATCTGTATCCTTGGGAAACAATGTTTAAAGCCCATTTGTCTTGGGTAATGTATTCCCAGTTTTTTGCATGCAAGGCGAGCTTCCCCCCTAAAGGTGCAAGTACTTGAGCAAGGCTTGGAAGAGTTAAGTGTAAGTCATTGTGCAATTTTACCATAGGGTGGTGGCTTACTACTCCCCGTTTTGGACGTGGGAACACCCCATTCCTTAGATCTGTGCATAATGTGAGACTGAAGTCTTTGTAGTCTGCTGCCCCTGGGTTTGGACTGAGAAGGCCTGGAAGGGACTGGAAAGGACCAGTTCTTTGAAGGACAATGCCTACTGAATCTAGATGGCTGTACGTGTAAGAAATTTAACAGTTTGCATAGATTTAGCTTTCGCCTCCATCCTTTTGAAGACTTCTGCTTTATTGCCAAATAGGCGCTCTTGGTTTAAGGGTGCATCCAGTCATTTTGCTTTGACATGATCTGGTAAGTTTTGTTCCTTAAGCCAAGCATGCCTTCCAAGAACAGACCAGTGATAGCAGCCCTGCAAGATGCTTCTAAAGCATCAAAGCCACACTGCAAAGTATATTTACCAACTTAGTTAGCAGAATGCATTAACTCTTGCAAATCTTTGTGTTCTGCAGAGTCAGGAATCATCATTTTCTGTTTAATTAACCCCATAATATGCTGCTGATACTTTAACATATGAAACTGGCAATTTAAAGCCCTAATGGCCAGAGTGGCAGAGGCGTAAACCTTCTTAACCCATCTGTCTAAAGCCCTAGATTCCCTGTCAAAAGGGGTAGGATTCTTGGCAGTAGAAGCCTTAATGCCTTTAGGTCCTTGGGAAATGGTCTCTGGATCCACAGTAGGATTCTTGAAAAGGAATTTGAGAGAGTCAGGTACTCTATAGTACCCATCAAGTTTCCTGGGAGCTGGAGGCAAAGTATCCGGGGTAAGGATGGATTTCAAGAAAACATCTACAATCTCCAGAACAGGAGGGATACCTATAGGCCTGTGCTGAGGCAGATTTAACAATTCCCCGAGTCTCTTTTTGGACTGGGAATAGTCCTGGTTTTCCCAGCGGAAATGCTCCCTAAGGGTATGCAGGGTTTCACTAAAAGAAAAATCTTCTGGAGGGGAAGCAGAGGGAATGGAATTCCTCTGCATCAGAAACCTCATAGGTAGACAAGGGTATGTCCTGGTAGTCAGAAGGAACAGAGATATCAGATTCCTGATCAGAAGGAATATCAGTTCTTGGTCTCAGAGGGGGAAGGCTGGCTTCTCCTAATTAAGGTAATAAAGTCTTCAGCCATTCTAATCATTTGTTTTTGAAGCATGTGGGCCTGAGAATGAGAATTGGTCATTGGTTTTCTAGGCATACTGCAAACTTTAAGCCTGAGAAATTTGGTATTTTTGGCTTGAAACTAAGTTGGTTTAATATGAAAATTGGTAGGCCTGAATACACCCTCAGAAGCCAGTGCCTGCACAGTGGCTCCAGACCGATCCAAGGTAGAGACATCCACAGGTTTCATAGTCAAAGCATCTTGCTGCATACCAGACTCCGAATGGGTCTCAGTAGAGGGCTGCGAATCTGTAGAAGTGGGTATCAGGGGCTGTGAAAGCGCCTGAGTATCGGCGGACTGGCAACTAGCATAACGGTAGTGTAGTCAGCAGTTTTGGACCTATGCGGTCGGTCAGTCTTTTTCCTTACGTTTTTTCAGAAGACCGGTAGTCGGATGGCTTATCTAAGCTATTTAGGAGTACAGAGATAGAGAGCAAAAGAATTTTGCTACAAAAATTGCCCGAATAGTTCAGGCATTGAACAAGGAACAAAACGGACAGCTAGGGACGTCGTGGTCTGAGCCTAAACAGGTGACAGTAAGAATGAAAATCTGCAGAAGCAAGTTCGCAAGTGCTAGTCGGCTGACTTCAGGTCTGAAACTCGAAAATGAAAATTTCAGGAGTCGGCCGACTGGCACTTGCGAACTTGCTTCTGCTTCGGGCACCGCACGGCAAGAAAGACTGATGTAATGGCATCGGCTGCATGTTTTACACCCCTGACAACTGGACATCATGGAATAAGCGACAGCATCCGACACAGAAATCTCAAGACTCTGGTATTCAGGCCAGCTGAGGGCTACCTGCAGGCAGATACAATAACCCAAATGTGATTACTGCAACAGTGAAACACTGAACATCTATGGTTATGGTAAGATTTTACACAACTATTCTATGTCCGTCTATTCCCATGTTGCAGTATTCATACTGCTGGAGAATACCACAACTAGGAGGTATGTTGGGAAGTGGTAGAGATAGAGGATTCTAAAAATCCCTGCAGGATTGCCCTGGCTCTAGACAGCTGGTCGAGCTTGTAGTGCTTAGTGAAAGTATGGCCTGCAGACCAGGTGGCTGCCTTCATGATGGAGGCTGAGTCTAGCCCTTTGAGGTAGACATGCCTCTGGTAGAATGTGCTCACACTCCTTGAAGCAATGGTTTGTGATGAGAGTAGCAAAAGTAGATGGATTTTCTGATCCAGGAGGAGATAGTTTGTTTGGAGACTGCCTTACCCAAAGCCGTGGGATAGAAGGAAATGAACAGTTGGTCAGATATTCTAAAGGACTTAGTTTTGTCCAAGTACAATCTCAGTTGTCTATGTACATCCAGGAAATGGAGAATCCTCTCCATAGAATTAGTAGGGGAGAAGGTAAAGTAGATGAATAGACTGGTTTAAGGATAGTTCATTTACTACTTTGGGCATAAAGGAGGGGTTTGTGCACAGGGTCACCCTGTCATTGTGAAAGGTGGTGTAAGGAGGGCAAGCCATCAGGGCCTGTATTTCAGACACTCTTCTAGCAGAGGCAATGGCCACTAATAGAATGGTTTTCCATGAGCAGATTTGAAGAGATGCTGTGCTGACAGGCTCAGAAGGGGGTAGGGTAAGCTTTTCCAGCACGAAGTTAAGGTCCTAGGGAGGAGGGTTGGGCTTTCTTGGTAGTCTGACATGCAAGACCCCTCTCAGGAAAAGTTTTACGTCCAGTCTGGAAAGAAGAGGTGGCTGTAAAGGCAAGCATGCAGAAATGGCAGAAAGACTGACAGAAGGGTAAGCTAGTCCCTCCTTAATGACTTCACAGGTATAGTTCAGGACAAGGGGTGGATCTGCAAGAAATGGGTCCTTGTCTCTAAGAACACCATTTCAAGAATCTCTGCCATTTAGACATTTTTTTAGTAGTTGGTTTCCTGGCCTCCCTCAGGACTGAGCACGTCTTGAGTAGTGTTGTCTAAAAGGGATCAAAAGTTGATCACCCACAGAGTTAGGTGCAGTAAAGACAGTTGTGGGTGAAAGAGGGATCCCTGTTGCTGCATTAGTAGGTCCCACCTTGTGGGGTAACTTGATTGCCCTTGGGTAGGGAAAGCAGAAGGGAGGGAACCAGTGTTTGCTTGGCTAATAGGGAGTCACCAGCAAGATTTTTGGTTGTTCCTTGATTTTCAGGAGCGCACTCTGAATTAGAGGGAAGGCATAAAAGAACATTCCCTGCTATGTAAAGCTGAAGGCATCCACTCTTCAGGGTAGTGACGAGCGAGTACTGCTGCAAAATTTGTCTGTTCTAGGGGGGGCAAACAGATCCACTTGGTGTGCTCCACTGGTGGACTATATGTAGAAAGGTATCCCTGTGCAACATCCATTCATGCTGCAGAGGATGTTCTGCTGAGCAAGTCTGCTTGCTTGTTTTTCTGAGGGGGGGATGTATGAAGCTTTCAGGAAGAGGTCATGTTTTGCTGCCATTTCCAAGACTCGCATGGTTATCCAACATAACTGGTAGGCCTTTGTCCCTCTCCTTGTTTAGGTACCACATGACAGTAGTGCTGTGTCACAATGTGGAGTATCCCTGGTTGCAGGATGGGAAGGAAGACTTTTAGAGCTAGCAGGACAGCAGTCATTTCCCTGACATTGATGTGCTGTTTTTGCAGGGCAAGGGACCAGCACGGTTGTACCCTGTAGCCCTGGAGGGTTGCTGCTCCCCATCCTAGGTCTGATGCATCTGTGTGCATAGACTGAGTAGTGGGAGGGAGCTACAGAGGAATTCCCTGGTTGCTGGAAACCTGCTGAATCCACCACTTCAGCTCTATTTTAAGGCAGGGCAGAAGGGGGATGAGTATGTCTAGAGGATGTTGGCTCTGAGACCAAACATCCTTTAAGTACCACTGGAATTTCCTCGTGTATCCTTGCTAGTAGGAGCATGGCGATGGTGGCAGCCATGAGACCTATAGATTCCAGAAACTGTCGCAGTCATGTGCAATTCTGTCAATAGGCTTAGAAAGTGGGAGGAGAGGGACTGTACCTTGTCCAGTGGGAGAAAAGATCTCATTAGAGCTGTTCTGATTCTGCACCCAAGGAAAACCTTGTCCTGTTGTGGAGTAGAGGATTTCTGAAGGTTGAGGGTGAAACCCAGTTTGTGCAGTAGGGACAAGGTGAATTGGAGATGGGTTTGAAGGGTGGACTCTGATTCTGCCAAAATGAGAATGTCATCCTAGTATGGGTAGATTTATACTGCCTTGGTTCTGCGATGGGTGATGGCTGGGGCTACGTACTTGGTAAAAACTCTGGGTGCTGTAGACAAGCCAAAGGGCAAGGCAGTAAATTGAAAATAAGAGGGCCCAGAGAAGCATAGGTATCTCTCCTGTGGGAGTCTGATTGGGATGTGCAAGTATGCATCTTTTAGGTCTAGAATGACCATGAAGTCTTGAGATGGGATGAGGGTAACAGTTTGAAGGAAGAGCATCTTGAAGGACGGGACCTGTAAGAACAGGTTTAGGTATGAGAGGTCCAGGATAGGTCTTCCAGAGGCCATCCTTTTTTGGGACTAAGAAAAGGCGGGAGTAGAAGTCTAACCCCTCCTGTCCTGAGGGAACTGGTTCTATGGTTCCTTGGGACAGAAGTTCCTGCAGGATGGGAAGATGTAGAGGGAGTTGATTTTTGGGAAGGATAGGTATCCTTTTTGGTGTAGGTTTTTCTTTCCAGGATAGAAAGTATCCTTTTTGGATGATGGAAAGAACCCACATATCTGAAGTGATGGTTTTCCAGAAGGGAATGCATAGGGTAAGGAGAGTGGACAAGGGAACTTGGGCAAGGCAGTCACATGGAGGAAGGTCCACCCTCTACCTGGAAAGGGCTGTTTATTGGGGGGTTGAGGGGGTCTGGGATAAGGGCATCTCAGAGGTCCCCTATGTGGTCTGGAAGTGGAAGGGGCCCTTCTGATAAAGGAGGTTTTGGCTGGGTAGTTCCTGTAGTATCTGGGCACTGGGGACACCAGCAAGTGCTTAATGTCCTGCAGCTCCTTGCAAGTTTTTAAAAAGTTCTGCAGCATTTTTGCCAAACAGAAGGCTGTTTTCCAGAGGAGCATCCATTATTTTTGTTTTAAAATCATCTGGCAGAGGCTGTAATCTGAGCCAGATATATCTGCACAAGGCTGATGCAGTGGCAGCAGATCTGGCAGCTGCTTCTGCTGCATAACTGCAATGGCTAGTGTGTCTGGCTACTTGTGCGGCAAGGGACAGTTTTGGAGGTAATGTCTGATTTGGCTGGACAGACAAGGGTGGAAGCCAATAAAGTGGTGGCCTGAAAAAACAGGTCTAGGGCATACTTCACCATGTGTGTGGTAATTTATAGCCCTGACAACTAGGGTAGAGGAGGTGTATACTTTTTTCCCCATTCTGTCCATAGTTTTTCTGTCCTTATCTGATGGCAGTAGAGAAGCAGAAGGCAATTGCCTACACTGTCTGGGGATACTGCAATAACTGCTGGGTCAGCTGGGGGGTTACTAGGAACTTGCAATCAGGTACTTTGTGAAACCTATCCGGCCTTTTAGGGGCAGGAGGATGAGAGTCTGGGTTCTTGGAAACAATTGAAGGCATCCAAGAAAGCTGGGAGAACTGCAGGGATGGCTGAAGATGAGGGAGAGTCAAGCTGTAGAAGCTCAAAGTATCTCTTTTGGGTTTCAGAACCTAAGGAAGTATCTCACATGAAATGCTCTCATTTTTGAAATAGTCTCCCCAAATGAAATATCCTCAGGTGGGGAGTCCCCTTTAATAGAGCCCTCATCAGGGGAGTAATAGTCAATGGGAGAGGCAATCTGAGAGACTTGGGAGACAAAAGTCCTCAGAGGAGTAAGACTGGTCAGGGTCATGCTGAGTAACTGCTTGCCGAGTAGTAGTTAAAGCCACGGAGGAAGCAGAGGCCAGCCTAGGACTTAGCACAGGAATGCTGGTGGGTGTAGGGCCAGGAGGCCTAAGTGCCATAAAGGCCTGCATCAAAGAAGTGAAGGATTCCCAATCTGGGGTTGCTTGAGGCGTCGGGCTCAAGTGTTTCATTTTTTTGTTTCCTTTTTGTAGGAGTGGGTGTCCATGTAGGTAGGGAAACAGAGGCCTGTGCTGGAGCAAAAGTCTCGGCCGATTAAGCAATGGTTCCCCTCGACATCAGTTATGGCAGACGTCCATCAACTCTGCTGATGTGCTCTCTGTGGCTACTGACATGGCCTCTCCCAAAGGAAGCGGAGTAATAGCGTCTCCCTCGGCCCCTAGAATGGCAGTCAGCAGAACATCCGAAGACAGAGCGGCATCTGGAGAAAGCTTGCAGACCTTGGCCTTTTTCCTAGGTTGTTCAGCTTGGGCAGATAACTCGAGATCCATCTTAAGCGTGAGGTGTTTAAGCCTTCGATTTTCTAAATAGATCGAATGTGGCCAGACAGCTGCGTAAGGTCTTGGGTACGAAGGATTGACAGAACAGCCCTTATGGTCATGCTCTCTACCTAGGCAAAAGACAAAGCGGTCATGGGTGTGCGTGAAATCTGGCACCCACAACTACATTTACTCTCTTAGACATCGGCTAATAGAAAACCTACAGCAACCAAGCTAAAGCAAGAGTGAAAAAGGTAAATCCCAACGGGGCACTTATCTTTTCAAAGTCTTCGGATGTAAGAGAGAAGCGCTCAAAGCTATCAGTCTGCTGCTGAAAAGTTGGTCTGTGCGTGCCGACGTCACATTTACAACTCCATGGTTTGTGGCCCTACGTGTGACGTCCCATGCACCTACAGCAGCCAGGCTTAAACTTTTGTATAGGAACAGATGTCGGGTCGCCTAAGGGCTGGAAATCCCACAGTATGAATACTGCAACATGGGAACAAAAGGACATTAAGAAAAATCCAAACTTAAGGTCACACAGATAAGACAAGACCCACTGGAGGCTCTACTCTCAGTGGTTGCAGGTTATTTGTTTTAGACAAAAATCTCTTCCATTTCGACAGGTAGGATTTTCTAGTATTCGGTTTCCTGGCCTCCTGCAGAACCTGGATCACGTCCTCAGGGAATAGGTGTCTGAAGTGAATCAGCCCCCCATCATCCACAGTGTGAGGTTCAGAGTGCACAGATGAGGGTGTAGGAGTGTTCCCTTGTCCTGTGAGTACGTCCATTTGGTGGGGTAACATTGTGATTGACCTTGGCTAGGAGAAGTAGAAGAGGGAACCAGTGTTGCCTTGGCCAATAGGGAGTCACAAGCAAGATTTGAGGCCGTTCCTTCTCAATTTTCAGCAGGACTCTTTGCATGACAAGGAAGGAGGAAATGCATAGGCGTACATCGCCTTTTGGGAAATAGAGAGATCCACCTTCCAAGCTTATGGGTGAGGTACCCTTTAACAGAGCGTCAGGAACGGTCCGTTCAAGGGGGAGGCAAAGAGATCCCTATCTGGGATACCCCATCAATGGACCTGGTCCAGAAACATCCCTGTTCAGCATTCAAGAGACAGACATGTGCTTATTTGTGAATCTGCCAACACATTTTCTGCATAAGGGACAAACTGCTTGGAGAAGGATCTGTTTCCCCAGTGTGATTTCCCAAGCCTGCAGTGCTAGTCTGCACAGGAAGTAGGACTTCGTCCCCCCCTTCTTGTTGTTGTTATACCACAGCACAGTGGTATTGTCTGTGTATCACCTCAGAGTGCCTGGTAGAAAGTGATCCTGGAAAATTTCCAAGGACAATACCAGAGCTCATTTCCTTGATACGGATGTGCTCCTTTTGTTGGGTGTACAAGTTCCTCACCCTCCAGTTTCCTAGGGTTGCACCCCAGTCTATGTTCTGAGGCATCCATGAGGCGATCCTAGTTGGGAGGTAGAGTTAAGGCCAGGATTCTTCTGACTCTGGGAGATCCACTATTTGAGTTCCCTGGTCAGGCATGGCAGCATGAGAATCACAAATTCTCGTGGGTGCAAGTGTTTCCAGATTGAACTTCGATACCACTGGAACTTCCTCATGTGTAGCCTTGCCAGGGGGACCATAGGGATAGTTGAGGTCATGAACCCTAGGATTCCGATGGATTCCCTGGCTGAGATGGCTTTTAGGGGAAGAATTTCCTCAAAATAAGATGTGAGCATCACAATCTTGTATGGAGGTAAGCAAGCCATCATTTCCCTTGTCAGAATCTGACCACCTAGAAACACCTGGTCTTGGGAGGGTATCAGGGAGGATTTTGAGGTTTATGGTAAATCCTAGATCTGATAGCAGGGAGATGGTGAAGCTTAGGTGTTGCAGGGCTGTAGAACTTGAGGGAGCCTGGAATAGGATGACGTCTAAGTGAAAGGCTGTATTCCTTTTGTTCTGGTGAATGCCATGACTTGGGCCAGCTTTTCTGTAAATACCATTGGTGCTGTAGAAAGACCAAAGGGTAAAGCACAGAACTGAAATTGTGCAGAGACCACGGAGAAACAGATGGACTTCCTGAAAAGTGGGGGAATGGGGATGTGTAGGTAGACACCTTTTACGTCTAAGGACACTAAGATATTCCCATTTTTCAAACATACTAAAGGAAATAGTGTGTAGATTTTGGCCTATTATCTGTGAAGATGATAGAATAGGAAAACTTTTTCCTTCAAGGGTTACCTTTTCGTACAAGAGATATTTTAATCTCAGGGAAATATTAAATTTCAGAAAGGACAACAGATGTAGCAAAGGTAACAGAAAGGGAACATTCAGATGTGGAAGATGTAAGGTGTGTATTTGGGTTAAGAACTTGGATGGTCTCAAAATCAATGAGGTCAGATATAGTGCCACAGAATATTATGACTGCAACTCCACAGGGGTAGTGTATATTATAGGATGTGGATGTGAGAAACAAAATTGGTACATAGGCCAAACTACTAGGAGGGTCAAATTGAGGATCCCAGAACATCTAGGAGACATAAGGCATAAGAGAATGGAGTGTCCGGTAGGAAGACATTTTTGTGATAAACACAGGGGGGTTCCAGAGGGATTTGTATTCAGTGTATTGGGCAGGCCCAATGTATTTGGTAATGAAGCCATGTTCCGGGAAAAATTATTATTGATGGAATCTAGGTTCATTTTCAATTTGAAAACATTGTTTCCCAATGGGATGAACATGGAAGTTTAGTGTGTATTCCACATATCTCTCGGAATTAACTAGTTTGAGGAATTGTTTGTTAATAAAATTTCAATGATATGTATGCAAGGGTAATGTGGAAAGTGGTATTTACATTTATTAAATTATATTAAGCAGTAGGACTATAGCAGGTCTTACTAAAGAGTAAATAAAGAAAAAAAGCACAAGTACTGTTTTTATTACAGTTTTTATGAATAAATGCTATATATATTTTTTGTAATAAATTTATTCATGCAATAGAGGGAAAGATGCTAGATTGGTGTTGTGCAACAGTATTAAAGGGAGCCTAATTGTATAATTAGGGGATGGTGCATCAATAATTCAATTAAAATGTTCTTTAAAAATGGGTGGTGTTTGCTATGTAAATTGTATTCCAGGAGAAGGCGAAGGCCGAGGTACCAGAATTAAAAATTTCAAACGTACAGCAACTGGTGTTCTTCATTTTGTATATGTATATATTTGGAGTTGTGAAGGAGTGGAAGAGTTGTTTTTTTGGACACTAAGAAAGCCTAAAGGAAGGATCAGTGGTAGGCCAGTAGGGAGACAGCATCCTGAAGGAGGGGACTCTGAGGAAGGTGTTGAGGTGGGATAGGTCCAGGAAGGGTCTACAGGGGCCTTTCCTTTCGGAGAACCAAAGAGAGTCTTGAATAAAATATTCTCCATCTTGCCAAGGTGGGTATCTCCTGAAAGGTTCCTTGAGCAAGAAGTTCTTGCAGGATTGGTGGAAAGAGGTATTTAGTCTTGGGATGGGTCTCTCCTCCCAGGACATGAAATATCCCCTGCTGTATGACAGACGACCCATGAGTCCTGGGTAATCTGCTTCCAAGTGGGAAGGGAGAGATGTATGGATACAGGGGTGGCTGAGGGAGAAACCCGGCAGTCGGACTACCAGGTTTTCCCTGAAAGGGCTGCTTAGAGGGAGGGTTGATGGAGGCAGACCCGACTGGGGCCTGTTTTCTGTGTTCCTTTCTGGGTTTAGTTGGAGGTTGCTTGCCAGAAATTCTCACAAATTAAGTTTTTGTTAGGTAATCCCTCTGAAAATGAGGTATTGGAGAAACAAGGATACATCTCAGTTCCTGCAGTTCCCTTCCTTTGGTTTGGAGGGCTTTGAAGAGATCAGCTTCAACACCATCGTAGCTGCACTTTATAGAAAGTTTTTTTTTTACCTGAGAGCAAGAGCTCAGGAGGGAAGAGATCTTTGCCTTAGCAGGTGATTCTGGTAGTTCTTCCAACTATGTTATCTGCCATGACAGCCAGGACATATTTAGCAGTGTCTCTCTGATAGCGGATGACTCTTACAGCCAGGGTTGTCAGAAGTGTAAACCTTCTATTCCACATGTTCCATCATCCTGTTCTCTATCAGAGGGCAGAACAGAAGTGGAGGGGAGCAATTTGGAAGTTTTGTCCATGGTCACAGAAATGTCTGCTGGATCTGCTGCAGGAGCATTGTAGAGAAAAGGCTGCTGCCTCAGGCACCTTGTAGTGTCTTGTCTGGACATTTGGGGGCTGTGAATTGGTCTTTTTAGATGCAGCCATAAATGCATCCAGAAAAGCAGGGTGCAAAGGGGGCGCAGCAGAAGGACTAAGACTCCAATTGGAGTAATTCATATATTTTTTTTTTTTGAGTCAGAGACTTGGCTGTTATCCCATTTAAAGAAATCTTGCATCTTAGTGATGGTCTCAAAGGTGAGATCCTCACCCGGGGAATCTGTGCCATTGGACTCCTCTGGGGAGACATATCCCAGGGGAGAAGCCATTAGTGAGGGGTAGGTGAGGGATTCATCATCCTCTGAAGAATCCTCTTCCGCAGAAGGGTTGTCAGAGATTGCCCCCTTAGGAATAGAGGCTGTAGGTGCCGGAGTAGGGATCAGGCCCTGATGCAAGGCTAGGAAAGCAGTGAGCAGGTCCTTTGGTAAAGATCTTTCAATTTGGGGACTGTTCAATGCTCGAAGACAGAGGTTGGTAAATATGCTGTCTTCGTTTTTTTCTTCTTACGAGAATCTGGTGGAGATGGTTGAGAAAAAAGTACAGTTTTGTACCTACCATAAATGTAGATGTTCGAGGATTCCATTGCTGCAGTCCTTACTATTGGGTATAGTCCGCATCCAGTCGGCCCGAATACCAGAGTATAAGGCTGACGTCGGTCAGGGCGCATTAGTCTGACGTCAGTACGTCAGGGTACTAATGCGCATGACCGGCGTCATATCCTCAGTCTTTTCTTGCCCCAGATGTCAGAAGACCCTAAAAAGACAAGGCCCAAAATACCTGCACCAAAACATGAACAATACATACAAAAATATAAGCATGTAAACTCACCTACACAACCACCCCTAAACACAGACGGGAAGGAGGGAGGGTAAATTGGACTGCAGCAATGGAATCCTCGAACATCTACATTTATGGTAGGTACAAAACTGTACTATGTTCTTCGTCTTCCATTGCTGCAGTCCTTACTATTGGGTAGAATCCCAAAGCAGAGGTAAGGGAGGCTGGCAAATCAGAAAGAAGCAGGAGCTGACAACATGCCTTGCAAAACAGCTGTGGCAAAACCAGCCCTAGACTTAGAGTAGATAGGAAGGTGATAATGCTTAGAGAAAGTATGCACTGAACTCCAAGTAGCTGCTTCCAAAATATCCTTAGTTGCCACCCCCCGTAGAAATGCTGTTGAAGTGGCAGTAGCCCTAGTGGAATGAGGCCTAATCCCAGCTGGAATCTCCTTGCCATGATGGGAATAACAAAATGCAATGCAAAAGCCAATCCACCTAGAAATAGTTTGTTTTGACACAGGCTTGCCCTGCGAACTCAAAGCAAAAGAAACAAACAACTGCTGAGACTGCCTAAAATCCTTAGTCCTGCTTAAGTAATAACGCAATTGCCTGTGTACATCTAAAGTATGCAAAATCTTTTCCCCTTTATTTTGGGGGTCTGCATAAAAAGTAGGCAAATGAATAGTTTGGTTTAAAGCCACACTAGAAACCACCTTAGGCATAAAGGAAGGATTAGTGCGTAATGATACCCTATCCTTATGGAAAATCAAAAGGGCTCGACTGCCATAAGGGCCTGCAACTCAGACACCCTTCTTGCAGAAGTAATAGCCAACAGAAAAGCAGTCTTCCATGACAAGTATTTCAATTCAGCAGTAGCTGCAGGCTCAAAAGGTTGTAGAGTACGTTTTCCAACACAAAATTGAGATCCCAAGCAGGAGTAGGAGCTCTACGTGGGGGTCTTATATTCTTTGCCCCTCTAAGAAACTGCTTGAACAAAGGATGCGAAAACAAAGGTGGGTCACAATCATAGTGAGCTGAAATTGCTGCAGCATGAATCTTAATGGAAGAGAAGGACAAACCTTTGTCCAATAACTCAGTAAGATATTGAAGAGCCACACTCAAATTAGGCTCAGAAATCTCCAAATTCTTTGCTGTACTCCAAAATAAAAATCTCTTCCATTTTTCTGCGTACACTCTCCTTGTACTAGGTCTTCTAGCTTCCATAATCACATTTAAAACTTGTTGAGGAAGTTGAGACCTGCTGTGTTTCAACACAGAATATGCCAGGCTGTTAGATGAAGAGAGTGAAGCTTGACATTGAGCAGATGACCGTCCTTCTGAGATAACAGATGAGGAATCAGAGGTAAAGGCCATGGAGGCTTCTTTACCAGACTCCGTAGTAGTGGGTACCAGTGTTGCCGAGGCCAATCTGGAGCTATCAAAATCATCCTTGGCCTGTCTTGTCTGACCTTTAATAGTACCTTTGGAAGAAGAGGCAGAGGTGGAAAGGCATACACATGAAGGTTTTTCCAACTGAAAGACAGAGCATCCACTTTCCAAGCTGTGTGATGAAACCCCTTTGTGCAATACTTTGGCAGCTGGTGGTTTAGTGGAGAAGCGAACAGATCTATGTCTGGAGTTCCCCATGACACTGTCAATTTCTGAAATACATGAAGATCCAGTTTCCACTCGTGGGGATCCATGATTTGTCTGCTTAACACATCTGCTAAGGAGTTCTGTGCTCCTGGCAGAAACCTTGCCTGAAGAGTTAGTTGCAAGCTTAGTGCAGTCTCCCATAAAATCATTGCTTGCCTGCATAGAGGATAAGAATGTGTTCCCCCTTGCTTGTTGATGTACCACATGACAGTTGTGTTGTCTGTTAGAATCAACACCTGCCCTGGAAGAAGTAACTCCTTGAAAGCCATTAATGCAAACTGGACTGCTAACATCTCCTTCATGTTGATATGTAGATGCTGTAGTCTGGCAGGCCACTTGTCTTGTATCCACTTTCCATTTAGATGAGCTCCCAAGCAATGTCCGAGGCATCTGTCGTTAAAATCTGACTCGCCTCTGGCCGGGTCACAGAGAGTCCCTTGTTTAGGTGACATTCCTGAGCCCACCACAAAAATTCTCTTTGAAGGCAAGGTATTATTTGAATGACAGTGTCTAAATCCTGGCAGTGCTGTGTCCATACATTTTGAGATACCATTGTAACTTCCTCATATGCAGTTTGGCATTGGGAAGCACCAGAATACAAGATGCCATGAACCCTAATGCTTGAAGGACTGTCTTTGCAGTCAGCACGGACTGATGAGATAGTTGATGGAAGTAAAGTGATAGACTCTTTTGTTTGTCCGGGGTAAAAAGGCCATCTGGGCTGCTGTATTCAGTCTCACACCCAGAAAGCACATGTCTTGAGAGGGTACTAGACTGGACTTTATTTCGTTCACAGAATACCCTAGGCATCTTAGCACTGCTATAACATATTCCAGATGCTGTAGAAGGTCTTCCTTTTCTTGAGCCAGAATCAGGCAGTCGTCTAAATAAGGATAGATTTGAATTCTTTGTAGCCGGAAGTAAGCTATCACTGGAGCCAGAACCTTTGTGAATACTCTGGGCGCAGTAGATAAGCCAAAGGGCAATGCAGAGAACTGATAATGAGAATCTCCAGCTCGAAACCGCAGATACTTCCTGTAACTTAGCCTGATAGGCACATGAAGGTAAGCTTCCTTGAGATCTAAAGTTACCATCCAGTGATCTTTGCCCAGCAGGGTAAAAGCTGTTGTAACGTCAACATCTTGAACTTGGGAATGTCCAGATAAGTGTTGAGGAGAGATAAATCCAAAATCGGTCTCCACGTGTTCCCCTTCTTTGGTACTAGGAACAGGCGAGAATAAAATCCTAGGCCCCTTTCTGATACAGGGACTGGCTGAATGGCCCCCATTTGGAGTAACTGAGAAACTTGCTTGTGAGCCTCTTTTCTTTGTGGAGGAGGAACGTCTGGCATGCCTTTGAAGGGGGCATTGTATGGAAATAAAATCTGTAACCGTGGTGAATGATGTCCAACACCCATCTGTCTTGAGTAATTAAATCCCAACTTTCTTTGAAAAGAGACAGTCGTCCTCCCAAAGGAGCTGCCAGACGAGAATCTACTGGCAGCTGAAAAGGCAGGTCATTGGGTCTGTTTACGAAAGGACTGACCCCTGCCCTCACCAGAAGTCTGAGCAGGTGAACTCCCTGTTCTAGGCCTAAAAGAACCTTGAGCCCTGCCCCTACCACGTCTAGACCTACCCCTAGACTGGGAATCATAAGCAGGATATGTCCACCCCTTAGCAGGCCAATTTCTACTAAACTTGGTGGCTGTACCTGCAAAAATCTTTAACAGTTTGCATAGACTTAGCTTTGTCCTCCATTTTCTTTAAAACTGCTTCCACAGGTGAACCAAACAACACATCAGACTGTAAAGGAGCATCCAAAATCCTTGTCTTAACATGCTCAGCCAAATTTTGATCCCTCAACCAGGCATGCCTGCGAAGAACAGAACTAGTGGCAGCCACCCTCGAGGAGGCCTGCACAGCATCAAAACCACATTGCAAAGAATGCTTGCCCACTTGTTCAGACACAAACTAAATCCAGCAATTCTTTACAATCAATACCTTCCGCCAAAGCATCCACCTTAGATTTCAATTGTGAAAGGAGATAATTTTGATATTTCAGCATGTGAAACTGACAATTCAACGCTCTCATGGCTAGAGTGGAAGAAGTATACACTTTCTTACCCCACCTATCCAACGCCCTTGCCTCTTTGTCAGTGGGAACAGGATTTTTAACCACAGAGGCCTTAACACCTTTAGGCCCCTGAGAAACAGTTTCTGGGTCCGCCCTAGGACTCTTAAACAAATACTTATGAGCTTCGGGCACCCTATAGTACCTATCAGGTTTAACAGGAGCA
This sequence comes from Protopterus annectens, assembly GCF_019279795.1. Taxonomy (NCBI): domain Eukaryota; kingdom Metazoa; phylum Chordata; order Ceratodontiformes; family Protopteridae; genus Protopterus; species Protopterus annectens. Next base: position 510,306,953 of record NC_056743.1, read on the forward strand.
GGAGGCAAAGAATCAGGGTTCAGGGAAGCCTCTGCAAAAACATCTTCCACCACATTCAATACAGGAGGTATAGCTAAGGGCCTATGCTGGGGTAAAAACAAGAATTCCCTAAGCCTCTTCCTGGAATCAGAGTAATCCTGGCCTTCCCATTTAAAGTGCTCCCTCATGGAATGCAGAGTCTCTGAAAATGAAAAATCCTCAGGAGGAGAAGCCGAAGGAGTGGCATCATCCACATCAGAATCAGAATAATGAGGATACTCCTGCAAATCTTCCAGAAGACTCAGAAGCCCCTGAACCCTGTTCAAAACTGTCAAACTCTGGTTCCACCCTAGGCCTCTTATCAGGAGGGCCCATAGAACCTCTAATCATAGTAATCAAATCTTCTGCCATTTTAAGCATATGTTTCTTAGGTACAGAACCCGAAATGCTAGGAGAAGCCCCTACTGAAGCTGAACTTGGCCTACCTCTAAAAGAAGTTTTGGCAACAGAAGGAGAGGCTCTAACTACTTTGGGAAGAGAGGGAAGAATAGTTACCTGAGAAGCCCCTCAGCCTGGCCTGCCCCTGAGAGGGTACATCCTGTAACAGTAAAGTTTCTGCCTGAGACTCCATAGAAACTCCTGGCAAAACCTCTGGCTCCACTGAGCCTCCTAAAGAACCGGCGTCCGGGACTGCGGTTCATCAACCCTAGGCTTCGCTGTTTTGTCCTTGCGCTTCTTGCGAAGCGCGCCGGAGCATCCGGCGGCATTTTATAATTGCAACGCTTCCCAAACACTAACCTGGCACAGTCTAACCTCCTCTTAATAGTGCGTTTGTTAAACCTAGCACAAGAGCGGCAACCAACAACGTCGTGCTCAGGCCCTAAACAAGGTATACACAATGTATGGTAATCCCTATGAGGTATTTGTTTCCCACAAGAAATACAGTTATTCACTTTTTCTGACATCCGGTTAAATACTGAGGCAAGAAAAAACCAAAATGTTCCCCAACGGGGTACTTAGCCAACTCTGATTCGGTCTGAAACTCCGGTTTCGGAAATATTTCAGAACGCCAACCTGCACTCGCAAAACTGCTTCTGCATCGGACCACGCGGCAAAAAAGACTGAGGATATGACGCCGGTCATGCGCATTAGTACCCTGACGTACTGACGTCAGACTAATGCGCCCTGACCGACGTCAGCCTTATACTCTGGTATTCGGGCCGACTGGATGCGGACTATACCCAATAGTAAGGACTGCAGCAATGGAAGACGAAGAACATCGGTGGAGGGTGTGATGCTGGCCTGCACTCCACGATGTCAGATTCTGTGTCTTCATGAACTACAATCTGAGAAACTCCACGCAGTCCCTCGGAAATAATGAGCCTAGGCTCCCCCTCTGCGACCTACTCAGATGCCAGTTCCCTCTGGGACTTGACCTCGTGCAGCAAAAGTTTCCTGTGGGCCTTCCACCGAAGCAAGCTCAGAAAACTCTGGCTCTGACTCAGAGCCTTCACTGGCCTCGACAGGCACGGCTGGGATGGAAGGTGCAGCAATCTGTTCAGGCCTGCCCTTTTTGGCCTTCTTGACTGGGGGGGGGGGGCTCTTCCAAGGGTACTGATGCTGGATCCATACATGTGGGTTAGACTTTTAAAACTGTGGTTCTAAAGATACAAATTCAAAGCTGCTAGACCTCCTCTAAGGGTTTTGGGGACAAAAGCCTGACAGATAATAAACGTAGTGTGGTCGTTTTCTCAGCCTAGACAGAATAAGCAGAGCTCATGAATTTGCCTTCCACACCTACACTTGCCCTACCTACCTGACATTAAAACCAAAGCAGTAGCACGAAAAGATTAGAAAACCCCATGGGGTACATACCTGGAGTTGGATGTAAAAAACTTCTGGTAAGCGACTGGAGCTGGTAGTCAACACAGGCGGCAGAACCATTCTGAGGTGGATGCGTGGTGATATCTGCATTATACCAAATGTCCATTTACAACAGCAGAACATCACGCGCACCCTAGCAGTAGCATTTAACTTTTGTACAAGGGCCAGGTGTTCGACAGTTCGCAGGAGCAAACTCCCTGATGTCATGAATACAGCAGCATATGAAAATAAGGATATACATGGTTACAACCCCATATTACAGACACTGAAATCCACCTCCCTGGTTACATCCTCCACCTCGACTGACAGAAGAAAGGTGGTGGTGGAGCAGCTATCCTATAACTGACAAACTATCCTCTACCTATATCTCCTCCGAATTTGCAACCAGCTGAAATTCTTATTGCTAAGTGTAAATGAAATTATCACAAAAACCTAACCATTGTAGCAATTTACATCCCATCTAGCAACATCTTTACTTTCGAACACTCTCTCTCATGGGCATCTCAAAACATCTGAGACCATCATCCTAGCTAATTGTCAGTATTGACTGGAACTCCCTTAATTCCTACTTTTCCCAATACTAGCATCAATCTCTCTGGATTCCCTCAACTCATTACCTCTCCCAGCCACATCACTACACACACACAAACACTACCCTTGACTGGATCCTCACCTGTAACCCAAATCTGTATCACTATGCCACCACACTGACTCCTTCAGTGACCATCTTCCTACTAATGTGTTACGACACCAACATCTGATAAAACCTAATCAATATAAAGACAGCTATAATCTCCAATTTTTGCCCAGATACCTTCAATAGCCATGTCTCCTCTATTAAATGCTCCTCCCTACATCCTCCCTCTCAATAAGGCTGTCTCAAAATGGAAAAAAATCGCATCACCATCTCCAAACCTAGAAACCACAGGAACTTAAGCAGGAAAGAAGTTGATCAGGACAAAGAACAATACTATCAAAAACCACTAGATAACCCCGACTCCAACATGAAAAAAGTTTTTGAATAGTATCAAACGTTTACTTTCAGGCAACCCTTTCTACCCCTAACCCCTATCCTAACAGCTCACCAACAGGCACTGCCTTAACTCATACCTAGACTATAAAAAAAAGTTAACTAAACCTGAAGACACTTTCTCCCCTTCTGATCCTCTTCCAGTTCCACCCAGTTTTGGTCTTAAACCTATCCTCCCCCCCCCGACTACATACGTCAAATCTCCTTACCAAACTGAAAACCTGCTCTCCCTCTGACAACTTACCTCCTCTATTCCTTAAACTTGCAGTTAACAATGTTGCACATCCAATCTCCATATTAGTAAACAGGTCAATTCAAGAAAACACAGTTCCTGACACTTGGAAAAATCCTGTCATATCCCTACACAAAAGTGGCAATTCAACTGAACCAACCAACTACAGACCTGCAATTCAACTGAACCAACCAACTACAGACCTATCACCATATTATCCCCCTTATCTAAAATTCTAGAAATAATTATTCATAACCATCTTCTGAAACATCATACAATACAACCTGTTAACTCCCACCCAACAAGGTTTCCCTCCTTATCACAGCATCTCTACAGCTCACACCACTTACACAGAAAATCGCCAAGGCACGGTACAAAAACTGTTCCTTGACCTATATAGTGCCTTTGACACCATTTCCCATGCGCTACTGCTCTCAAAACATTCTTCCCTTAACCTCTCCTTCTACTATTCCAATAAGTAAAATGGCTTTCTGCCTCCTCCCCCTTCCTCTAAATCCAAACAGGTGTCCCCCAAGGGTCAATCCTTGAACCTCTCCTTTTTAATATCTTTACAAATAACCTACACACTTCCTGTCCAAACTCCTCACAATACGCAGATGACTACACTATTATCTTATGCTCCGATAACCTTCCCCACTGTCTTGCTCAAGATTCCCTTCGTCGAAAAATGGCTGGCCGATCTACATCTCAATCCTAAAAAAAAAAAAAAAAAAAAAAAAAAAAAAAACGTATGCTCTTTCTCCCCAAATCACTACAGAAACAAAAATACTTTCACAGCATCTTCTCTTAATACACTTCTCAGTTGAACCACATTAAACTTTTGGGTGTAATCATAGATCAACTAAAGTTTGACATATATTCAGCATGCCATCAAAGACCCACCAAAAACTTCTTACACAAAGACCTCACTATTAACGCCAAATGTTATGCAACACTTTCCTTCTCCCAATCTTACTCTATGCAGCCTCTACTCTCACCAAAATTCAATCCAATCTATTAGTTAAACTTGAAACCGCACAGGACAAAAATAGCCCGATTTTCTGCCAACCTTCCCTAATACTCTCACCGATGCATAGCTTTAAAATCCCTACAATGGCTTGAGCTTCATAAACTCCTTCCCCAACTCCACCTCACACACACACCATCTTATATCTATCCACCCACTGTTCTGTCTTCATGGACCTCAGCACTCCAGACTATCCTAAGCACAACCTATGCAGTACAGACCTACACCTCAGACATTTACAAACTCAATAAAAATACTGAAACTTTTACACAGCCACTCAGTATCAATGCCTGAACAGACTTCCCCCTTCTCAAAGAACAAATGGCAACTTCCTTAACTTCAAAAAAAGTCTAAAGGACTTTTTTACTAATTTCTGGATGTGTCCCTGTCCCACTCCCACCTAAACTACTCTTCTCTTCCCCTCTCACTACCACAACTACTCATTTAAGGTCTTTATGATATTCTACCAACCTTGAATTTCTCTGATGGTAACTGCTCAATATAATCTAACTTTTTATATTTTATATACTTAATATGTACCATGGCTGTTTAAACCCTCAGTATTACTCTTGTATTCTAACATGTTCAGTTATAAGTTGCATTGTTTCTCCTGTGTACATACACTTAATATTGTATGATGTCCCGTTTTTGTATTTATCTGTGGAGCTTTTCTCCTTGGGTCTCTGTTGTAAAAGGACTCTGCAGCCCAGCTGGACTAACCCAGTTAAATCTCAAATGAGTCTCTTCCAAGAAAGAAACTTCAAATCTATGGATGCTACTGGTTCGAAGGGTTTTGGGTTAGAAATTGAAGTAAGATGGTGACATCCCATGGATGGGTTGGATCACAAACTGGAGGTCTCAAAAAGGTTTCCTTAAGAAAGGCTTGACACAATGGAAGCATTGTGGAGCCCTGTTTAAGTTTAAAATGGCTAATTGTACTTTAAAAGTTATGTGCTCACAATAACTAGGCATCTGTGTTGTCCATTTTCATTCAACATATGGGTTCGAATCAGACTCTGCCGCTTATACCAAACTCTGGATCCAACTCTCAAGTCCCTCCCACTACCCCATAATGCACTTCTGCATCCCCATCACCATACATTAAGTTTGCTGGCCTATTTCCTAACAGTTAGGAGAAACGAGTATAGATAGATGGGGGAGAGACAGGGCTTAAACCTGGAACTGTAGATTCCAAACAGTCCAATAGGTCCTTCCAGAAGAAAACTGATGGGAAGACAGTTGACAAAGAATGAAAATGGAAAACACAGATGCCTACTTATGGTGAGTATATAACTTAGTGATGTCACCTTTTTCATTCTTCCTCAATGCATCGGTCTGAGTCACCAGCCACGTTGATTTTGGGTGGCTCTCATGGAAGAATATTCCAGTGTACTGACAAACCAACAGCAGCTGTTTCTGGAAGTATCCAATTTATGAGAAAAAGTTATGAGCCTCGGACCATGTAGCTGCAGCACAAATCTCCAATTTACATCCTTGACTAAAAAAGGTGAAGTAGCCATAGATCTGGCTGAGTAGGTTCGGGGAGGTTTAAGTAATGCCATACCTTTCTAAGAATAAATCCAGAAAACAGTCTGTAATCCATTTAGCAATGGTAACGTTAGAAACTGAATGATATAGGCGATTTGGAGAGAGACATAGTTGGTCTGATTTTTCTAAACTTTTATCCTGTGAAGGTAAAAACGTAGCAGTCTGTGCAGATGTGTAGAATGCACTCCCCTTTGACAAATTTGGAAAGAAACCTGTAAATGGACTGGCTGACATTTTCAGAAACTGCTTGAGGTAAAAAGAAGGTTTTGTCCATACAGAAACCCTATCTTTATGAAAAAATGTAAGCAGTTTTAGGCTAAAACAGCTTGGCATTCAGATATTCTTTTTGCCGAAGTTACAGCTTACCAATAAATGTCTTCCATGACAAATTTTAAATCAGATTTGTCTGACAGTTCAAAGGGTGGGTGTGTGTTACCATCAAGTATAGCTGTTGGATCCGGTGGTGGATGGCTCCTTTATCAGAGGCCTCTAAAGAAAATGCCCTTCATAAAAGCTTTACACAAATCTAGAAATCAAGGGAAAAGATTTCTTCCCTGGGTGAAAATTAGAAATTAATGCCAACTGAAGCCTAACTGTAAAGAAACTTGCCCCCTTCTTTAAAGAGAGTTCTCGAAAATGAATACTAGAAATTTGGGTGGAAGAGAGGTAAATTTCCTAATCTGATGCCTAAATGTTAACTTATTTGATAGAAACTTTTTGAGAAGCCAAAACGTCCTGTACAGGGGAAGAAAGTCTGGGCTGTATTACTGGAAACGGAGAAATCATACAGTTAAGCCTGAGGGCCCTGGATGTTGGGGTGTTGGAATCCCAGAGAGATAAGAGGAGATCCTGAGTAGGCTCCAGTATCCATGCAGGATAATGAAGGTGAGACTATAGAAAGGGGGACCATACTTGCAGAGGCCAGGAGGTGGCATTGAGGATTACTAAGCTCTTCAGCTGCCTTGCTTTTTGTAGAAATTTGGGAATCAAGGGCATAGCAGGGTATGCATAAAGGAGTCCTGAGGGCAAAGAATGCATCAGGTCATCTCTTGGTTGCACCCCCCCCGAAGAGGGATAAGATTAATGTACTTGCTGTTGAAGGGGGTGGCAAACAGGTCATAGCAAGGTCTGCTTAACACCAGAAGATAATCTGTTAGACCCAGACACCATTCATGAGGCTTCAGAATGGATCTGCTTAGTTTGTCCGCAAGCACACTGGTTCTTCCCTGGAATGTGATTTGCTATTAGAAAGCGGTCTAGTGATATTGCCCATTCCCACACCCTAATGGTCTCTCTGCAAAGGGGATAAGATAGAGAACACCTCCTTGCTTGATGTACTAGACTACAGGTGTGTGTCTGAACTACAACAGTCCCCAAGGGGAGAGCATTTTGGAATGCGTACAACTCTAATAGGACTGCTATCCTCTTTGGGACATTGATATGCAACTTGGTGTCTTGGGGGGACAACACCCCAGGTGAGAAGTGTCCGTAGTCACTGTGGTTACAGAGTTTGGTACAACAAAGGGCATGCCCAGAAAACGATTGTTGCATTGTACCCACTTACGAAAGTGTTCCTGCAAACCAGGGTGCACTTTGCTTGAAAGGACAGGGGTTGATATATAGAACAAACCACTGTACAGCTACAGCCCATTGGAGAACCCGCATAAAAAAGCATACTAGAAGTAGTAAAACTATAGCTGCTGCCATCAACCCTAGTGCCTGAAATACCAACCCTGTCAGAGATGGGTGGGCAAGGGATAGCCTGAACCTGATTTCTGATAGATGCCACATGGGGAAGAGGCAAAGATGCTACCTGTATTGTCATGTCCAAAACTGAACAGATGAACTCCAGGCTCTGAACTGGTGTAAGTTTTTATTTGGGAAGATTTATTGCAATGACCAAAGTTTTGGAAATATGGAGCAGAGCCCCTAGCCTGCTATAACAGGTGCTTGGAAGGGGCAGTGAGGAGCCAGTCACCTAGATATGGAAACACTTGAAATCCCTTCAGCTTCAAGTCAGCTGCCACAGCTACCATGCATTTGGTAAGCACCAGGAGGGTTGTGGTGAGTCCAAAGGGCAGAGCTCTAAATTGGTAATGACTGGTTGCCAGCCAGAAATGAAGATTCTTCTTGTACTGTGTCTATTTTGATGTGATAGAACGCATCCTGAAGACAGAATAGTTGTGTGAAATCTTAACCATAGATGTCATCCTCTTCCATGTTGCAGTATTCTAAACATGAAGGATCCTCTACCAGAGGTGACCTAAACATCAGGCTCCTTTACAAAAGCTTACTCTGGCTGCTGTATGGTGCGTGGGATGTCACACAAGTACCATAAACCTTGGGCCCTTAATGTTATCTGCAAGCACTGACCTCAGAACTGAATGCCCCAGTTGGACAACTCTAAGGATACTTAATAAAGGGGATGCCACCCACTGAGGGGGGAAAAAGGAATAGAAACAAGATGTCCTAAGAGGGGTAGGGAGGCATGGATGGACAGGAATAATGCAACATGGAAGAGGACATCTACGGTTATGTTAAGAGTTTACACAACTATTCTATGTCCTTCTATTCCCATGTTGCAGTATTCTAAACATGAGGAAGAATACCAAAGCTCAACATGTGAAATGGGAAGGTATGGAGGAACTATCCAGGAAACCATGCAAGATGGTCTTAGCAAAACCTGCCTAGCCCTAGAAATATTGTCCAGTTTGTAATGTTTAGTAAATGTGCAGACTGATGTCCAAGTGGCTGCCTCTAGAATGGAGGCTGTATCTGGTCCTTTGAAAGGCCCTTGGAGGCCACAGCACTGGTGGAGTGAGCCCTCATGGCATAAAGCAACTATTTGCCATGGAAGGAGTGACAGAAGGATATGGCGTTGGAAATCAAAGAAGAAATTGTTTGCTTGTAGACCTTTTTCCCAGAGCCCTAGGATGAAACAATACAAACAGCTGGTTTGATTTTCTGATGTGCTTGGACGTGTCTAGGTAGAATCTACATTGTATGTGCACATCCAGGAAATGGAGAATGCACTCACTGTCATTTTGAGAAGGAAAAAAGTGGGTAAATTGACAGATTAAGTCACAGTTCATTGACCACATTAGGTATGAAGGAGGGGGTGGTGCAGAGAGAAAAGTACAGTTTTGTACCTACCATAAATGTAGATGTCCGATAGATATGCAACTGCAGTCATAACATATGGGTTGTCCTGTCAGGCAGCCCTCGGTCAGCCGGATTCCAAAGTCTGGGTCCGACGTCGGCTGATGTCGCATTTCTCTCCGACGTCAGAGCGGCTGGAGTATATAAGCATCAGCCGATGCCATTTTCTTCAGTGTTTCTTGCCCCAGATGCCAGGTGCCCTCCAAGGAAGGCTGTAATCAAATTGGAAGACAAAAACATGATTCCAGACAAATAAGTAAGCAATAAACAGATACACCATAACAGATATCCCCCAGCTAAGAGAAACAGGGATAGGAGTGGACCCCAAGGCATAGAGGGGTATGGAGGGAGGGAAAATCCGACTGCAGTTGCATATCTATCAGACATCTACATTTATGGTAGGTACAAAACTGTACTATGTCCTTCAAGAATGCAACTGCAGTCATAACATATGGGTTGAATACCATAGCTTAGCTGGGGGAGGAGGAATGCTCTAGGAAAAAGATGGTGTGGCAATCAAACCCTGCAGGACTGCCGAAGCAAAGCCTGCTCTGGATCTGGAGTATAAAGGGAGACTGTAGTGTTTGGAGAATGTATGCACGGAGCTCCATGTAGCAGCTTCTAGAATGTCTTTTGTAGGCACCCCTCTTAAGAATGCTGTAGAGGTGGCTGTAGCTCTGGTGGAGTGTGGTCTGACATTGGCTGGAACATTCTTCCCATGGAAGGAATAACAAAATCTGATGCAATGTCCAATCCATTTTGAAATAGTCTGTTTGGAAATTGCTTTTCCTTGTACTCCAGGGGCGTAAGCTACAAAAAGCTTATCAGACTTCTTATTGGTCTTGGTTCTGTCCAGGTAGTAGCGAAGTTGTCTGTGAATGTCCAAGGTATGCAACAGTCTTTCCCCTTTGCTCTCAGGATTGGGGAAGAAAGTAGGCAGGTGAATAGCTTGATTTAAAGAAACCCTAGATACCACCTTTGGCATGAAAGTAGGGTTGGTTCTTAAGGAGACCGTCTCTGTGAAATATTATGAACGGTGGTGTTGCCATTAGGGCCTGTAGTTCCGAAACCCTTCTTGCTGAGGTAATTGCCAACAGAAAAGCTGTCTTCCATGATAAAACTTGTAAGTCCACTGAAGCTGCTGGCTCAAAGGGAGGTAGAGTCCGTTTTTCTAGGACAAAGTTGAGGTCCCAAGCTGGCACTGGAGCCTTTCTTGGTGGCTTAATGTTCTCGATTCCCCTGAGGAATTGCCTTAAAGGATGTGAAAACACAGGCGGATCAGTGTTCTATCTAGCTGAGATAGCTGAAGCATGTATCTTTATGGAAGAATATGAGAGTCCATTCTGTAGCATATCTGCCAATTATTCCAGGATGAGTGGGATATTCAATAATGATGCATCATGTCCCTTGCTGGTATTCCAAATGCTGAATCTCTTCCATTTTGCTAAGTAAACCTTTCTGGTGGATGGTCTTCGAGCTTCTGTTAATATCCGCTGAACTTCCTTGGAGAGAGATAGATTGAGGTTATTCATGGGATCTCCCAGGCTGTTAGCTGCAGTGTCTGAAGATTTGGATGCACTGTTTTGAAGTTGTGTTGGGTCAAAAGTAGGGGCCATTGGGGAAGGGCCCACTTTTTGTTGTGACATATGCTCCGTAGTAGTGGGTACCAGTGTTGTCTTGGCCAGTCTGGAGCTATTAGGATCCCCTTGCGCCTCTCTGCTTTGATCTTTAGTAATACTGCGGTCATCAGTGGCAGAGGTGGGAATGCATAGATTTTTAGAAAGTTCCAGTTGAATGAAAGAGCATCTATTTTCCAAGCTTGTGGATGGGTATGTCCTTGAACAGAATTTTTGTAGATGATGGTTGAGGTGGGAGGCAAATAGGTCTACTTCTGGCCTGCCCCATGTCGAGGTGAGTTGTGTGAAGATTTTCAGATGTAACCTCCACTCGTGTGGATCTATGAAATTCCTGCTTAGGCTGTCCGCCAGCACATTGTCTTTGCCTGGAACAAACTGGGATTGCAACTATGTTTAGGCTCAGTGATTTTTCCCAAAGATTCATTGTCAGTCTGCATAGGGGGTAGGAATGGGTGACCCCTTGCTTGTTTATGTACCACATCACAGTGGTGTTGTCTGTCCGTATCAGTAGATGGCCTTGCTGAAGTTGTTGTCGAAAGGCCTCGGTGGCATGCATTACTGCCAGCATTTCTTTTTGGTTTATATGCAGATGCTTCTCCTTTGGAGACCATTGTCCTTGTATACATCTGCCCTCCATGTGCACCCCCCATCCAAGGTCTGAGGCGTCTGTGGTCATGGTCCATGTTACCTGAGGTTTTTTGAATGACATACCTGTGTTTGCCTGGCTTAGAGAGGCCCACCATAGGAATTCCTTTTGTAGGCATGGAATGAGCAGTATGGTTGTCTCTAGGTTGTTGCTGTGCTGAGACCATAGGCTTTTTAGGTACCATTGAAGCTCTCTCATGTGTAGTCTTGCTAATGGAACCCAAATGCAGGATGCCATGTAACCCAAGGCCTGTAGGAATCCCCTTGCAGTCATCTGGGTGAGTTTTGCCAAACCTTTGAAATAATGAGTTAACTTCTCTTGCTTGTCTTCTGTAAGGTAAGCCATTTGAGTGGCTGTGTCTAGTTTGGCTCCTAAGAAGGTTATTTGTTGGGATGGCTGAAGTCTTGACTTTTGGAAGTTGACTGTGTATCCCAGACCATGTAGCAATTGTATGACATAGTTCAAGTTTTTTGTCAAAATCAATTTGCCGTCCGCTTGTATGAGGCAGTCGTCCAGGTATGGGTAAATTTGGATCCCCTGGAGCCTGCAATGAGCAATTACTGAAGCCAGGCATTTTGTAAATACTCTGGGCGCAGTAGATAAGCCAAATGGCAATGCTGAGAATTGATAATGCTCTGGCCCTGCAAGAAATCCGAGGTATCTTTTGCAGCTGTGTCTGATAGGGACATGCAGGTATGCCTCCTTGAGGTCCAGAGTAATCAGCCAAGACCCCTTGCCCAGCATGGGAAGGAGTTGCTGTAGAGTCAGCATTTTGAACTTTGGTACTATGAGAAAAGTGTTTAATGTGGACAAATCCAGTATTGGTCTCCATTGAGTTTCTTTTCTTGGAACAAGGAACAGTCTTGAGTAAAACCCCTGGCCTTGTTCTTGTTGAGGAACTCTTTCTATTGCTTTGATCTGAGCAAGCAGAGAAATTTGCTTGATAGCCTCTGCCCTCTGGTTGTCGTAGGTTTGGCATGCCTTGTTTTCTTGGTAAGGTATGAAAGTGGAACCTGTAACCTTGGTCTATAATGTCCAAATCCATTTGTCCTTTGTCAATCTGTGCCAATTGTCTGAAGAGATAAATTTCCGCCCAAGGGAGCTTCTATTTGCTCCTTGGTCAGCGGAAGTAGAGGAAAGTCATTGAGATTGCCCCTGTGGGGCAGGGGAGACCCCTGTGTCACTTCTTTGGTTTGCTGGTTGCCATTGCCGTCCCCTGTAAGAACCTCTGTATTGTCTTCTTCCTCGGCCACGCCTGTTTTTACCCCTTTGAAATCTTTCAGGATTAGGAAAAGACCAGTTTTTAGAAGGCCAATTCCTGCTGAATCTGGGTGGCTGAACCTGGAGGAAATCTTTGACCGTCTGAACTGATTTTGCTTTTTCCTCGATGGACTTTAGCACATCTTTAGCATTAGTACCAAAAAGCTTGTTCTTTTCCAAAGGTGCATCAAGAAGTTTTGCCTTAACATGATCTGGTAGAGGTTGTTCTTTTAACCATGCATGTCTACGAATGACCGCCCCTGTCATAGCTGCCCTACATGAAGCTTCCAATGCATCATATCCACACCGCAGAAAGTGATTGCTGACTTGCTGAGAATTATGTACAGCTTCCTGCAAAGACTTCCTGTCTAAAGGTTCAGGAGAGGCCAATGTTTTCTGTAAATCATCTAACAGGTAATCCTGATATTGAAACATATGAAAGAGGCAATTCAGAGCTCTCAGATAAAGTAGTGGAGGTGTAGACCTTTTTCCCCCCATCTCTCTAATGACCTAGCTTCCCTGTTGGAAGGCAAGGGATTTTTAGAGGTGGATGCTGAAACCCCTTTAGGTCCCTGAGAAATAGTTTCTAAATCAACAGCATGGGCCCTAAAGAAATGAGAATGTGTTTCTGGGACCCTATAATATCTGTCTGGCTTGGCTGGGGCAGGAGGAAGAGTATCCGGGGTAACACTGGAGTCAGAGTATAGGTCATCCAAACAAGCACAGGAGGTATAGCCAGGGGCCTGTGTTGGGGCTTTTTAAGGAAGGTTCGAAGGCGCTTTCTGGAATCAGAATATTCCTGGCCTTGCCACTTAAAATGTTCCCTCATGGTATGCAGAACTTCCCCAAAAGAAATATCCTCAGGAGGGGAGGCCGAGGGGATGGAATCCTCTGCATCAAAGTCCTCATAGGTCTGGAAGGGCTCTTCCTGGCCATCGGAGTGAACAGTCCTCAGAATCTTCATCTGAAGGGATAGGGTCAGTGGGTTCAACCCGGGGCCTCTTATCAGGAGGAGGCTGGGACCCTCTCTCAGGATGGGCCTGTGAACCTCTAATCATGGAAATTAAGTCTGCGGCCATAGTCATGATTTGTGTTTCAAGAGTAGGTTGAGGTAAGGCCTTAGCAGTAAGGTTTGCTGGCTGCCTTAGCACGTGTGTAGGCCTTAATAGACATGGCCATAGGAGGCCTAGCAGCTCCATGTGCAGGAATGACCTCATCTACAGCAATGGTCTCGGGCATTTCCTCGGTTTCAGTATCCGGAGGAAAATCTATAACTGGCGTCGGTGTGGCCTCCGGTATCGGAGGTGTCGGTAAAGCGGTGTCTTTGGTTCGGAGCAGTGAAATAACCGTCTCAGGGGGAACCGGAGCACTCGCGGTAGGTTTTGGTGTGGAGTCGGTGGAAGACGTGAGACAAGGATGTCGGTCCCGGTCTTTTCGTTTCTTAGGAGTCTGCGATGTCGGAAGTTCCGACGGCATTGTATAAGCAAATTTATTGCCGGTCTTCAGCGAACTCCGCCCGGCGCCTAAGAGTGCGCTTATTGAAGCTAGCACAGGCGACACAGGCCGAGACGTCGTGGTCTGGGCCAAGGCAAGGAAGACAATAAGAGTGGAAATCCTTATGAGGTATTTGTTTACCACAAGACAGACAATTGTTAACTTTTTCAGTAATTTCTGACATCGGCTGAGGCAAGAAAGGCCCCACAACGGGGTACATAGCTTTTTTGATGACTTCGGATTCGAAGAGTACAGGAGCTGACCAACCGGCACTTACGAACTGCTTCTGCTTCGGGCACCGCGCGGCAAGAAAGACTGAAGAAAATGGCGTCGGCTGATGCTTATATACTCCAGCCGCTCTGACGGAGAGAAATGCGACACCAGCCGACGTCGGACCCAGACTTTGGAATCCGGCCGACCGAGGGCTGCCTGAGGCAGGACAACCCATATGTTATGACTGCAGTTGCATTCTTGAAGGACATCCCTGTCTTTATGAAATAAGAAGGGTGGGTTGGCCATGAGTGCTTGTAAGGGAGATCCTTCCTGGCAGAGGTCAAGGCTACTATAAAGCCGTTTTCCAAGTGCACATCTAAGTTGTGCTGAGGCTGTTGGTTCAAAGGGAGTAGTTGGCAAGGTTTACTAGAATAAAAGTTCGATCCCAAGGGGGAGGGACAGGTTTCCTTGGTGGTCTGATGTGTAGGACCCCCTTAAGAAAAAGCTTTACCTCTAATCTGGATATTAATGGTGAGTTGAAAGTCAAGCAAGCAGATAGCCAATAAATGGACTTTCACTGAAGAATATGAAAGTTCAGACTTGAGTAGCTCACACAGATAAGACCAAACTAGTGGTATATCTGCCCTAAAGGAATCTAGTCTGTGTAGACACCAAATGAAGAACCTTTGCCATCTGGATAAACAGAATCTCCTGCTTCTTGGTTTCCTGGCTTCATGCAGGACAGAAAGCACCCCATCTGAATAAAGGTGCCTAAAAGTGATCAAAAGTTTATCACCAACAAGGTTAAAAACACAGTTCAAGTGTGGGTGGATGAAGGATCCTTTTTGTTGTGTGATAAGATCCAACTTGTGAGGTAACTTGTGATTGCCCTTGGTTAGTGAAAAAAGTAGGGGGGGATCAGTACTGCTTTGTCTAGAAGGGGGTCACCAACAAGATTGTGTGTTTCTCCTGTTGTACTTTCAGCAGGACTTTCAGTATGAGGGGGAAAGTGGGATGCATAAAGAAACATCCCCTTCCACGAAAACTGTGAAGGCATCCACACTTGTGGGGAGGGGGCTCTTGTGCAGAATAACTGTAGTCGCCTGTTCAGAGGGAAGGCAAATTGCAGTGTAAACCACTGGTGGACAATGTCCAAGAAGACATCTCTGTGCAACATCCATTTGTGATTCTGTGACAGTAACCTGCTGAAGGTATCTGCCTGAAAATACAGTTGTGTACACTTAACATAAATGTAGATGTTAGCGTGTCTTCACTGTTGCAGTCATCACTTGTGGGAGGATTCTCAAAGCTAAGAAAAAAGGCTTGAGGAAGGACTATAGGAATTAAAGGCAAGCACCATATTAAGGGGATGCCAGCATGCCCTGTAGGACTGCAGATGCAAAGGCTGCCCCAGTTTTGGAGAATGTAGCCAGCTGGTAGTGCTTGGTGAATGTGTGGATGGAAGTCCAAGTAACAGCTTACAAAATATCCTTAGTTGGAACCCCTCTCAGGAAGGCAGTGGAAGTAGAGGCTGCTCTAGTGGAGTGAGATCTAATAGTTCTGAGAGGACTCTTTCCATGAAAGGAACAGCAGAAATTGCTGGAATGAGAGATCCATTTTGAGATAGTTCTTAAATGGGCTTCCCCCTTTGCCCCAGGAGTGAAGGAAAACAGGAGCTTGTCAGACTTCCTGACTGATTTGGTTCTATCCAGGTAATATTTCAATTGTCTGTGTATGTCAAGGGTATGCAAAATTATTTCCCCTTTATTCTGGGGGTCGGGAAAGAAGGTAGAGAAAATTGATGGCCTAGTTGAGGGCAACCTGAGAGACCACTCTTGGCATAAAGGAAGGGTTAGTCCGGAGACACCCCTTAGCATGGAAAATAATGAATGGCTAAGTGGCCATAAGGATATGTAGTTAAACCTCTCCTGGCTGAGGTTATGGCCAGCAAGAATGCAGTTTTCCAAGAGAGGTACTTCAGGTCAGCTGAAGAGTTGACTCAAAGGGATGCAAAGACTTTTTCCAGGACAAAGTTCAGATTCAGTCTTCCAGGTAACCTGATGTGTGCCACTCCCTAAGAGACATTAACAAGTGTTGAGAAATTATAGGCAGATTGAACTCTCTGGAGCAGAAAGTAGTTTTGTACCTACCATAAATGTAGATGTCCGATAGATATGCAACTGCAGTCCTGACATATGGGTTGTCCTGCCTCAGGCAGCCCTACGGTCGGCCGGATTCCAAAGTCCGGGTCCGGTGTCGGCCAATGTCACCCACTCCCCGAAGTCAGAGCGGCTGGGGTATACAGGCATCCGCCGACGCCATCTTCTTCAGTGTTTCTTGCCCCAGATGCCAGGTGCCCTCCAAAGAAGGCTAAATTTGGTGAATGGATAAAAAATTCCAGACATGCACAACAGTAATAAACAGATAAACCATAACAGATATCCCCAGCTAATAGAGGAAAGGGGGAATGCACCCAAAAGGAAAATTGCAGAGGGGTAGGAGGGAAAACCTGACTGCAGTTGCATATCTATCGGACATCTACATTTATGGTAGGTACAAAACTGTACTATGTCCTTCAAGAATGCAACTGCAGTCCTGACATATGGGTTGAATACCATAGCCAAGCTGGGGGTGGTAGGATCTAAGAAAGGGATGGTGTAGCTAAAATGCCCTGCAGGACTGCCGAAGCAAAGCCTGCTCGGGATCTGGAGTATAAAGGCAGGTTGTAGTGTTTGGTAAATGTATGCACGGAGCTCCATGTAGCAGCCTCTAGAATGTCCTTTGTAGCCACTCCTCTTAGAAAGGCTGTGGATGTGGCTATAGCTCTGGTGGAGTGTGGCCTAATATTGGCTGGCACACCTTTTCCATGGAAAGAGTAACAGAATCTGATGCAGTGTCCAATCCATTTTGAAATTGTTTGGAGATTGCCTTTCCTTGCACTCCAGCAGCATAAGCTACAAATTGTTGGTCAGACTTTCTGGTGGTCTTTGTTCTGTCCAAGTAGTAGCATAATTGTCTGTGTATGTCCAAAGTGTGCAGCAGCCTTTCCCCTTTAATTTGAGGGTTGGGAAAGAAGGTAGGCAGGTGAATTGCTTGATTTAGAGACACCCTGGATATCACTTTTGGCATGAATGAAGGATTGGTTCTTAGAGAAACTCTGTCCTGATGAAAAATGAGAAAGGGAGGTACTGCCATCAGAGCCTGTATCTCAGAGACTCTTCTTGCTGAGGTAACTGCCAACAGGAAAACCGTTTTCCAGCAGAGAAACTGCATTTCTGAAGATGCTGCTGGTTCAAAAGGAGGAAGAGTTAACTTTTCCAAGACGAAATTGAGGTCCCATGCAGGTACTGGTGGTTTTCTGGGAGGTTTGATATTCTTTATCCCTCTTAGAAACTGTCTTAGCAAGGGATGTGAAAACACAGGTGGATCACAGTTGTATTTTGCTGAGATTGCTGAAGCGTGAATTTTTATGGAAGAATATGAGAGGCCACTATGAAACATTTCTGCCAAGTATTCTAATATCTGTGGTATGCTCATTACTGATGCATCTTGACCCTTGTTGGCATTCCAGATGATGAATCTCTTCTACTTGGCTGAATAGGTTTTTCTGGTGGAAGGCCTGCGTGCTTCCAGCAAGATTTATTGTACTTTTTCGGAAAGAGAGGTATGGGTGAAAGTCATGGAACCCTCCAAGCTGTCAGCTGCAATGTTTGCAGGTTTTGATGAACAGTCCTGTAATTTTGCTGTGTTAGAAGCAGAGGCCATCGAGGCAAGGGCCACGGTTTGGTGCGAGTTATGCTCAGTAGCAATGGATACCAGTGCTGCCTTGGCCAGTCTGGAGCTATCAAAATTCCTTTTGGTTCTGCTTTGATCTTCAGTAACACCTTGGTCAGTAATGGTAGAGGAGGGAATGCATAAATTGTTAGGGAATTCCAGCTGAAGGAGAGGGCATCCGTTCTCCAGGCTAGAGGATGGTGCGTCCTTGAACAAAACTTCTCTAGGAGATTATTGATGTGAGAAGCAAAGAGATCTATGTCCGGTCTTCCCCATGCACTTATTTGTGAGAAAATGTGTGGATGCAGCATCCATTCGTGCGGATCCAAGAAATTTCTGCTCAGCCTGTCCGCCAGAACATTGTCCTTGCCTGGAACAAACTGGGATTGCAAGTGGATGTTCAGTTTCAGGGACTTTTCCCAAAGAATCATTGTTAGTCTGCAGAGGGGGTAAGAGTGAGTGCCTCCCTGCTTGTTTATATACCACATGACAGTGGTGTTTGTCTGTCCTTATTAGCAGATGACCTTGCTGAAGGGATTTCCCAAAGGCCGATTGCATGAATGACTGCCAACATCTCTTTCTGATTTATGTGCAGATGCATTTCCCTGGGAGTCCATTGTCCTTGAATGCATCTGCCCTCCATGTGCGCCCCCCATCCATGATCTGAGGCGTCTGTTGTAATGGTTTGACTTGCTAGAGGTTTGTTGAAAGACATGCCCTTGTTTAAATGACTTGCTTGAGCCCACCACAAAAATTCCCTTTGCAGGCATGGAATGAGTGGTATTACGTCTTCTAGATTTTGGCTGTGTTGAGACCATAAGTTTTTTAGGTACCATTGTAGCTTTCCCATGTGTAGTCTTGCCAGAGGTACCAGAAGAATGCAAGATGCCATGAACCCCAGGGCCTGCAGGATTTTCCTTGCGGTCAGCTGGGTGAGCTTTGCTAGGCTTTTGAAGTAATCTGGTAAATGTTCTTGTTTCTCCTCTGTGAGGAAAGCCATTTGTGATTGTGTGTCCAATTTGGCTCCTAGAAAAATAATCTGTTGGGATGGCAGTAGTCTTGATTTTTGAATGTTGACTGTGTATCCCAAAGCCTGTAGTAATTGAATGACATAATCCAAGTGTCTTATCAAGGTTTGTTTGCTGTCTGCTTGTATAAGGCAGTCGTCCAGGTAAGGGTATATTTGAATCCCCTGGAGCCTACAATGTGCAACTACTGATGCCAGGCATTTCATGAATACTCTGGGCGCAGTAGATAAGCCAAACGGCACTGCTGAGAATTGATAATGCTCTGATCCTGCAAGAAATCTGAGGTATCCTCTGCAACTGTGTCTGATTGGGACATGCAGGTATGCCTCCTTGAGGTCCAGAGTAACCAGCCAAGACCCCTTGCCCAGCATGGGAAGGAGTTGCTGTAAAGTCAGCATTTTGAATTTTGGCACAATGAGAAAAGTGTTTAGAGTGGACAAATCCAGTATAGGTCTCCATTGCTTTTCTTTTCTTGGAACAAGGAACAGTCTTGAATAGAAACCCTGGCCTTGTTCCTGAGGAGGAACCTTTTCTATTGCTTTTATTTGTAACAGCTTTGAAACTTGTATGAGTGCCTCTGCCCTTTGATTTTGTGGCAGATTTGGCATGCCTTGTCTCGTTGGTAAGGTATGGATGTGGAACCTGTAACCTTGGTCTACTATGTCCAGAATCCATTTGTCCTTGGTTAAAATGTGCCAGTTCTTTGAGAATAAGGATAATTTTCCGCCTAGAGGTGCTTCTCTGAGCCTTGGTCGGCGGGGTGAAAGTCAAGTCATTGTGATTGTCCCTGTGGTGCAGCTGAACTCCCTGCGCCACTTCTCTGATTTGGAGGTTGCCATTGGCAGCCCCTGTAAGAGCCTCGGTATTGCCCTCTACCTTGAGCACGCCAGTTTTTTCCCCTTTGAAACTTGTCAGTGTCTGGAAAGGACCAATTCTTTGAAAGCCAATTCCTGCTGAATCTAGGTGGCTGAACCTGGAGGAAATCCTTGACTGTCTGTACTGATTTAGCCTTTTCCTCAATAGACCAACACATCCTGTGCATTAGCACCAAAAAGCTTCTGTTTTTCCAGAGGTGCATCTAGGAGCTTTACTTTAACATGGTCTGGCAGTGGTTGTTCTTTCAGCCAAGCATGTCTACGTATAACGGCCCCTGTCATAGCTGACCTACATGAATCTTCCAATGCATCATAACCACGCTGAAGAAAATGATTGCTAACCTGCTGAGTGTTATGAACCAAATCCTGCAATGCCTTTCTATCTAAAGGCTCAGGAGAGGCTAGCTTTTTCTGCAAATCATCCATTAAGTAATCCTGGTACTGAAACATATGAAAAAGACAGTTAAGTGACCTCATGGCAAGGGTGGAAGAGGTATAAACTTTTTTGCCCCATCTCTCCAGGGACCTTGATTCCCTGTCTGCGGGCAAAGGATTTTTGGCAGAGGAAGTAGCCACTCCTTTGGGCCCCTGAGAAATAGTTTCTAGATCCACAGAGTGGGCCTTAAAGAGATGCTTGTGAGTTTCAGGAACCCTGTAATATCTGTCTGGCTTGACAAGAGCAGGAGGGAGAGAATCAGGGGAAGCACTGGAGTCCGAGTATACATCATCCAAGACATCCAACACTGGAGGAATAGCTAATGGTCTGTGCTGGGGTAACTTGAGGAAGGTACGTAGCCTTTTCCTGGAGTCAGACAATTCCTGGCCCTGCCACTGAAAATACTCTCTCATGGAGTGGAGAACTTCTCCGAAAGAAATATCCTCTGGAGGAGAGGCAGAAGGAATTGATTCCTCAGCATCAGAGCCCTCTTAGGCCTGGAAGGATTCTTCCTGGGTATCTGAGTGCTCAGAATCCCTAGAGGCTTCATCTGAAGAGAAGGTATCTGGCTGTTCTGTCCTAGGCCTTATCTGCAGGAGGCCGAGAACCTCTGTCTGGGTGTGACTGAGAACCTCTGATTAGAGAGATTAGATCTGCAGCTAGGGTCATGATCTGTTTATCCGAAGAAAGGCTCTGGGAACTAGTTTTAGGAGGATGGGCCTTAGCCTGGCTGGCAGCCTTAGCACATGTGTAGGCCTTGATGGACATGCAGACTGGAGGCCTAGCTGCCCCACGTGCAGGAGTAACTTTATCCACTGGTATGGTGTCAGGTAATTCTAGAGCTTCGGTTTCGGGAGGAAAATCAACAACCAGCACAGGGGTAACCTCCGGGACCGAAGTACCTGGTAAAGCGGTGTCGTCGGCCTGGAGCGGTTGAATTACCTCCTCCGAAGAAGCCGATGCACTCGCGGTAGGCTTAGGCATGGTATCGGTGGATGACGCGGGCCGAGGATGTCGGTCCTGGTCCTTACGCTTTTTGGAAATGTGCTGTCGGTTGCTCCGACGGCATGATACAAGCGTAATTTTCGCCAAAAAAGTCTTAGGCAAATTCTGCCCAGCGCCTGAGTGTGCGCTTATTAAAGCAAGCACAGACAGAGACGTCGTGGTCTGGGCCCAGGCAGGGAAGGCAGTAAGAGTGGAAGTCCTTATGAGGTATTTGTTTACCACAAGACAAACAATTGTTAACCTTTTCAATTTTTTCTGACATCGGCTGAGGCAAGAAAAAATGTCCCCCAACGGGGTACTTAGCTTTTTGATGACTTCGGTAACTGAAAACACAGGAGCTGACCGACCGGCACTTGTGAACTGCTTCTGCTTCTGGCACCGCGCGGCAAGAAAGACTGAAGATGGCGTCGGTGGATGCCTTTATACCCCAGCCACTCTGACGTCGGGGAGTGGGCGACATCGGCCGACGCCAGAGCCGGAATTTTGGAATCCGGACGACCGTAGGGCTGCCTGAGGCAGGACAACTCATATGTCAGGACTGCAGTTGCATTCTTGAAGGACATCTTGGCCAGCTGGCATTTCTCTGGGGTTGCAAGAAGGTCTATGTCCAGGTTCTCCCCAGTGTCCGGTGATTTGAAAATGTCCCCTTGTGCAGCTGCTACTCGTGGGGATCCAGGAGGCTTCTGCTTAGCTGGTCTGCCAGGGTGTTGTTCCCTGGGATACATTGAGCTATCATGTGCAGTCCCAGATTTGAGGCTGACTGTCAGATTTGCACAGCTAAGCAACATGGGGGGTAATAGTGGGTTCCCCATGCTTGTTGATGTTCCACATTGCTGTTTGTATTGTGTCTTGATTAAGAGCACTCCTGGTCTCCAGTGTTTTTTGGAAGGTAGGATTGCCTGGTGCACTGCCAACATCTCATTTAGGTTGATAATGGAGACCCTAAACCTCCTGATCAAAAAATGCCCTGCATGCACATACTCCCTTGGTGAGTGCCCCAGGCTGTGTCTGAGGCATCTGTGCTGATGTTATGGTCCTGTGGAACAGTAATGAAGGGAAGGCCCTTGCTCAGGGTACACGCCTCTGCCCACCATAAGAGCTCCTTCTTAAAGCAAGGAATCAGGGGCAACTGGTGTTCTAGTGACAGTGCTGGCACCAGAGGTACCATTGTAGTTTCCTCATGTGTAGTCTGGCTAGGGGTACCAGCAGAATGCAGGCAGCCATGTACCCCAGCGCTTGCAAGAATTTCCATGCTGTGAGATGGGGTCCTGCAGGCCAGCTGTGTTAAGTATGAGTGGAGGAACCCTCTGCTGCTAGAGGAAGGGAGGTTGTTTGATGTGTCCAGAAGAGCACACAGGAAGGTTAACCTTCGAGGGGAGAAAGTGGGACTTTCCTTAGTTAACAGTGAAGCCTAGGGAGAATAGGGGAGACTGAACAAAAGTGAGGTCCTGCAAGGAGTCGCTCCTTGGTGCCTGCCAGAATGAGGCAATCGTCCAAGTATGGGTAAACCTAAATGCCCTTTTGTCTGCAAAAGGCAATGACAGGAGCTAGGCACTTGGTAAAGATTATGGGAGCAGTGGTTAAGCCAAAGGGCAGAGCAGAGAACTGAAAGTGTTGTCTCCCTGCTCTGAATCGCAGGAAACTCCTGCAGGGCTTACTTATGGGAATATGGAGGTACGCATCCTTCCAATCTAGGGTCACTAGCCAGGCATGTGCCTTCAACATTGGTATGAGTTTGTGCAAGGTAAGCATTTTGTATTTTGGTACCAGAAGAGAGATTCAGAGAGGACAGGTCTAAAATCAGGCACCAGGTGTCGTCCTTTCTGGGTACCAGGAACAGTCCTGAAAAAAATCCTTTTCCAACCTGTTCCTTTGGTACAGGTTCCAGTGCCTTGGGCATAAAGCTTTTGTATTTGACAGATGGCGTCTGACCTCTGATTTCCTGGTACATTTGGGAAGTCTGAATATCTGGAGCTCTCTGATTTCCTGGTACATTTGGGAAGTCTGAATATCTGGAGCTTTCTTTGAAAGAGAATCTGTACCCACTGGTAGTAATTTGTAGGACCCATAGATCTGAAGTGATGGCCTGCCAATTCTCTAGAAGAGGGAAAGTCTTCCTCCTAGTCTCTGTGGGTGTCTGTATTAGGAAATCAAAGGAACAGAAATGCAAATACTGTTTTGACATGTGTTGAACTCGCAGGTAACCAAATGGCCACATCACAGATTTTCTTTTCCTAGGGAAAAAAAATCAGTATGCCAATTACACACAACATACATTACAAAGCGGGGGCTTTGCCCTCCACACCACCCTAACTAAATAAACCAACTTAGAGATTGCACTACAGTGGGGGAAAAGGGCAAATTCACAGCAACTACCAAATGTTGTCCATAGGGGAAAAAAAATCAGTGAGGTGGTCATTAAGTTACCTGTGAGTTCATGTGTTGATGAAATGGTATTCTCATTTCCTTTCCCTTGATTTGCTAATACAGACCCTCTGTGGGGGGGGGGTTGTAGGGCAGAGGGGGTGTGGAGTCATTGCGAGTCCTTGGAGAAAGGAAGGGGGCTTAGAAATCCCCTGCCTAGGTATTGCAGTGGTCTATTGTCTGGATTTCTGTTGGCTTTGTGACTGGTACCTTGTAGGTCTGTCCACATGCGTCTTACTTTGGACAGACTTTGAGCAGAAAATGACCAGTGTTCTGTGGAGAAGTTCCTGCGAAACCTGGAAGGCTGAACCTGCAAGAAATCCCTCGCAGTCTGCATACACTTGGTCTCGTCTTCCATTTTCTTAACCTCCTCAGCTTTGGGTCCAAACAGCTGGTCCTTTTCCAGAGGGGCATCTAAATTTACCTGGTCAGGCAAAGGTTATTCCCTTAACCAGGCATACCTTCTGATTACAGAGCCAGTGACTGTGGCCATGCTGGAGGCCTCCAAGGAATCAAACCCACAACTCAGGGAATATCTGGTTACCTGGGAGCTTAAAATTATAAGAGCAGCAAGTTTCCCTGGTAGTACTGCTGTCTGGTTGGTTTGAAATTTTCTGTTTAATTCCAGTACATTTTGCTGGTATTTAGGCATATGGAATGGACAATTCAGGGCCCTAATGGCTAGGGTAGCCTAAGTGTAGGCTTTTTTGCCTAACCTATTCAAGGCCCTGCTCTCTGTCAGCTGGAATGGGATTTTGAGAGGAACTAGCTTTTGTCCCTTTAAGACCCTGAATCTCTGGTTCAGCAGTTGGGTTTTTAAAGATACTTGTGGGTGTCTTGCACCCTGTATTATCCGTCTGGCTTCCTAGGTGCATGTGAGAGTCAGGGGTGAGTTAAGACTGCAGGAAGACATCTTCCACCACATCCAGGATAGGGGGGAATGGCCAGAGGTTTATGCTGTAGCAGGTCAAGGAACTCTGCCTTCGAGGGCAATCCTGTGCCTCCCAGAAGTAATGTCCTCGGAGGGAATTTAAAGCTTCCCCAAAAGAGCTCCTCAGGAAAGGTGGCAGCAGGAATAGGGTCCTTCAGCATCCGAATCCTCAAGTGCTGCCAATGGCTAGTCTTTCAGTGTCTGAATCTGGTTCTGAACTTTGAGTCCTGGTCAAAGAGGCTCAGGAGAAATGTCTTCCTTTCATCTTGGGTAGGCTGACTTCCTCTAATTAGCGATTAAATCCTCAGCCATTCTGAGCAGCTGCTGGGATTGCATGGCAGGTTGGAAGGCCGCCAGTGGATGGGTCCCTGGGATGTAGTCTTTTACGTGTAGTCTTGGTCCTAGAGAATGAGGCCTTATACAACGTCAGCTTAACCGGCAGCGGTCATCGGAAAGTACAGTTGTGTACACTTATCATAAAATGTAGATGGAGTGTATTCATTGCTGCAGTCATTACATTTGGGTTACCGGCTTGCAGGAAGTCCTCTGTCAGACTGATCATCCTTGGTTTGTCCAGTTTGGTTTTTAGTAGCACTTCGGAGAGCAGAGGGGGGGGGGGAGGCATAGATTGATAGGTTTTTCCAGATGAAGGACAGAGCATCCACTTTCCAGGCTTGCTTGTGGGGAGTCCTTGTGCAAAATTTGTCCAATTTGTAATTCTGGAAAAGGCAAACAGGTCTGTATCTGGGCTCCCCCATTTGCTTGGCAACATGTTGAAAATCCTTGGTTCCAGTTTCCACTTGTGTGGGTCCATGAGAGTTCTGCTTAGTCTCTCTGCCAGTGTATAACTTTTCCTGGCAGGAATTGAGCTTGTAAGTGCATATGGTAGCTCAATGCTGTGTTCCACAGTGCCACTGCTAGTCTGCAGAGGGGGGGGGGTATGAATGTGTACCCCACTGCTTGGTTATGTACCACATAACAGTGGTGTTTGTCCGTTCTTTACCATTAGTTGTCCTGGAAGAATGTGGTCCTTTAAGGCTGTCAGAGCATTCTGTACAGCTAACATTTCTTTTTGATTCATATGCAGGTGCATTTGACTTTAGTTCCATTTGCCCTGAATGCACTTCCCTGCCAGGTGAGCCCCCCCCCCCATGCATAGTCTGATGCGTCCATTAGGGTTTGGGTGGCAGGAGGTGGTGTGAAAGGTAGTCCCTTGTTTTGCTGGCAGGCCCCTGCCCACCAAAGTAAAGTACAGTTGTGTACACTTACCATAAATGTAGATGTTAGAGTGTATTCAATGTTGCAGTCATTACATTTGGGTAATTTGCTGGCAGGTTGCCCTCAGTCGGCCTGAATAACAAAGTCTTGGGTTCTACGTCGGTTGCAGTCTCCTCTTCCATGATTGTCAAGGATATAAAACATGCAACCAATGCAATTTTAATCAGTTTTTCTTGCCTCAGATGTCAGGTGCCCCCCAATGAGGAGCAAAAATATAAACTGTAAATATACAAATGCACCTTAGAAACATAAAATTTACCTTCAACTAAAAGCAAATAGACCACAAAGGCTTTTGAGTATAGTGAAGGAAAGAAAAGGTATGGAATGGGGGATGGCGGGTGGGTAACCCGGACTGCAACAGTGAATACACTAACATCTACATTTATGTTGTGTACACAACTGTACTATGTTCGTGTTTCACTGTTGCAGTCATTACATTTTGGGTAGAATCCCAAAGCTATGGATGGAACTAAACAGCATTAGGAGCAACTATAAAGCCCTGCAGGACTGCAGTGGCAACACCTACCCAGGATTTAGAGAAGAGAGGTAAATGATGATGCTTTGTGAACATATGAACAGAGCTCCAATGAGCAGCTTCTAGAATGTCTTTGATTGGGACCCCTCTGAGAAAAGCTGCTGAAGTAGAGGCAGCCCTGGTGGAATAGGATAGGATCCCCTTGGGCACAGGTTTACCATGGTGCAAATAGCAGAAACTAATGCAGTGGCTTACCCATTTAGAAATACTCTGATATAGCCTTCCTCTCTGATCCTGTAGCAAATGCTACCAGTAGTTGCTCAGACTTTCTTAGAGATTTTGTCCTGTTTAAGTAGAATCTTAGTTGCCTGTGTACATCCAATGAATGCAGAATCCGCTCCCCCTTGTTCTGCGGATTTGGGAAAAATGTTGGCAGGTGAATGGTCTGGTTAAGAGCCACACTGGATACCACCTTAAGGCATAAAAGGATTGGTCCTCAGGACCACCCTGTCCAGGTAAAAAATAATGAAAGGCTCCACTGCCAAGAGAACCTGTAGTTCTGAAACCCTTCTTTCTGAAATGACTGCCAAAAGAAAAGCTGTCTTCCAAGATAGACATTTTATATTCGCAGTAGCTGCTGGTACAAAAGGAGGCAGGGTGAGTTTTTCCATCACAAAACTGAGGTCCCATGCAGGAGTTGGTGTTCTCTTGGGAGGCCTTAAATGTTTGGCCCCTCAGATACCGTTTAAGCAGTGGATAAGAAAAGAGGGGAGACTGTTGTAATGAGCAGAGTTGGCAGAGGCATGGATTTTTATTGAAGAAAAAGACAGGCCATTGTCAAGCATCTCTGTTAAGTATTGTAAACAGAGGAATATTGGGCTTTGCCATGTCTATTCCTTGTGCTCGTTTCCAAGCACAGAATCTCTTCCATTTATCAGCATAAGATTTTCTAGTACTAGGCCTTCTGTCTTCCAAAAATGACATCCAAAGGTTTACTGAGATGTGGTTTGAATAATTAGTTGATTAGTCATGCTGCAAGCTTCAGAGTTTGGAGCTGAGTGTGCAGAATTTGACAGTTCTGCTGAGACAGTAGATGAGGTGTTTGAGGCAAGTACCACAGAGGAAGGTGCGACATTCCTTATAAGCAGGTACCAGTGCTGGCGAGGCCAGTCCAGAGCAACTAGGATCATTTTTGGTTTTTCCTGTCTTTTAGTAAGACCCTGGAGTGTAGAGGCAGAGGGGCAAAGGCATAGACTGATAGCCGACAGCGCATCCACTTTCCATGCTTTTTTGTGATGAGATCTTGTGCAGAATTTGACCAACCGATAGATCTATTTTCCTCTCCCCAAAACTATGCCTGGGCTCCCCCATTTCTGTGTTAACATGCTGAAGATTTGTGGATCCAGTTTCCATTTGTGCTGGTCTACAAGATTTCTGCTTAGGTAGTCTGCCAGAGTATTTTGCTTTCCTGGCAGGAATTGAGCTTTAAGATGTATTTGGTAAGTTAAGGCTGTGTTCGACAAGGCCATGGCAAGTCTTCAAAGGAGGTAGGAATGTGTACCCCCCTGCTTGTTTATCACAAAGACGGATAACACCACAGTTATCAGTAGTTGTCCTGGATGAAGCAAGTCCTTGAAGGCTGTCAGAGAATTCTGAGCAGCTTGCATTTCTTTTTGGTTGATATGCAGATGCATTTGGTTTGGGCTCCATTTGCCCTGAATGCATCTCCCTGCCAGGTGGGCCCCCCAAGCATAGTCTGTAGTTAGGGTTTGGGTGGCAGGGGGTAGAGTGAATGACAGTCCCTTGTTTTGGTAACATGTCTCTGCCCAAAGAAACTCCTGTTGTAGGCAGGGAATGAGAGGAATTGTTTCTAGGCTGTGACAATGTTAACTCAATAAACTTTTTAGTTACCATTGAAGTTTCCTCATATGAAGTCTCGCATATGGAATTAGTAGAATGCAGGATGCCATGAACCCCAAAGCCTGCAGAATGTCTTGCAGATAACTGGGATTTTGTTGCCATTTGTTTGAAATACGTTGTCAGTTGCCTTTGCTTGTCTGGTGTGAGATAAGCCATCTGGGCAGTTGCATTCAAGCTTGCACCCAGGAATGTAATTAGAGAGGGTACCAGTTGTGATTTCTTTTCGTTTATGGTGTACCCTAGGCATGCTAGAAGCCTTTTTACAAATGCCAGATGTTGAAATAGAATGCCCTTGTCCTCCGTTTGAATGAGAGTATCTCCCAGATAATGATAAATTTGAAAAGTTCTTTGTCTGCAGAATGCAATTACTGGTGCCAGACACTTTGTAAAGACCCTGGGCGCAGAAGATAAGCCAAAGGGCAGTGCAGAGAATTGGTAATGCAAAAAACCTGCTTTGAAGCAGAGGTATCTAATGCACGATTCCCTTATTGGGATATGCAGGTATGCCTCAAGTCTAAAGTCACTAACCAAGCATTCTTGCCAAGCATAGGCTGTAAAGTCAGCATTTTGAATTCTGGAATGTCCAGGAACATGTTCAGAATCGATAAGTCCAGAATTGGATGCCATGATTTGTCTTTTCTGGGTACGAGGAAAAGTCTTGAATAAAATCCTTGTCCTTTTTCCTTTTCTGGTACCGGTTGAATAACCCCCATATCCATGAGGGACGTGACTTGTTTCTGGGCCTCTGCCCACTGGCTTTGTGGCAGATCTGGCCATCTGTTTGGAACTGGTGAAGTATGGTTTCTAACCTTTTCTGCTGAATGCAACAGATCCTGCAACTATTTTCCACACAATTAGAAATCATTTTCTGTTTCAGTAAGCCCATAACATGCTGTTGACATTTAAGCATATGAAACTGGCAGTTTAAAGCCCTGATCGCCAAGGTTGCAGACGTATAAACCTTCTTACCCCATCTATCCAGCACCCTGGAATCTCTTATCAGAAAGGGTAGGATTTTTGGCTGTAGAAGCCTCAACACCCTTGGGACCCTGAGAAATAGTCTCAGGATCAGCAGCAGGATTTTTGAAAATAAATTTGTGGGAGTCAGAAACCCTGTAATACCAGTCTGGCTTACTAGGAGCCGGAGGCAGGGAATCAGGAGTCATGCTCTATTCCGAGAACACAACAATGTGCAATATAGGAGGGTACTGCAAAGACCTATGCTGAGGAAGAATGAAATCCCTAAGCCTCTTGATTCAGAGAACTCCTGACTCTCCCAGTGAAAATGTTCCCTTAAAGTATGCAAAGTCTCTCCAAGAGGGTAAATCCTCAGGAGGAGATGCAGATGGGATGGACTCCTCTGCATCAGAATCCTCATAAGGTGGAACAGAAAATTCCTGATCAAGAGAGGTATCGGAAGAAATGGAAACCTGATCTGAAGATTCACAGTCAGTACCTTGCCTACGCCTCTTAGCAATGGGAGTTGGGAACCCCTGATCAAGGTAATTAAATCCTCAGCCATTTTGATAATTTGTTTTTTAGGCATAGGGGCCTGAGCAAGTGGCTCATGCGTCAGTTTTTTAGACAATGAATTTGTTTTTTACCTTGTTTTTGTTGATGGCGGTTTAATATAAAAATGTTGAGGCCTGAAAACACCCTGAGAAGCCGGTGCCTGCTCAGCGGCTCTGGACCCATCCAAGGGAGAGACATCCGCAGGTTTAATATTTTGCAAATCTCGCGGCATACCAGACTTCGAATGGGTCTCGGTAGAGGCCTGCGACTCAAAAGTAGCGGCTATCTGGGGCTGCAAAAGCATCTCACTGAGTACCGGCAACTGGCTTAGAAGCTTAGTCGGTTTTGGACCTCGACAGTCTGTTTTTCCTTGCGTTTTCTGTGAACTTCAGCAGTCTGACTGCTAACAGAGGACATTTCAGGGTAGTTGAATCAAAATATTTAGAAGCAAAAATATACAAATGCTTAATAGTGCGTTGGGTAAATTTAGCACAAAACAGACAGCAACGTACGTTGTGATCAGGGCCTAGGCAAGGAATACAGTACAAATGAAAATCCTTATCGGGTATTTGCTTCCCACAAGTAATGCAATTAACTTTCATTGACATAGTTAAGGAGCAAGAAAGTTTCCCCAACGAGGTACTTAACTTTAGGTTGAAGACTCCGGTTCTGAAACTCAAATTAAAATTTCAGGAGTCAGCTGACCGGCACTTGCCAACTGCTTTGGGTGCCACGTGGCAAGAAAGACTGATTAAAATGGTGTCTGTTGCAGGTTTTATACCCCTGACGACCTGATGTCATGGGAGAGACAGCAAGAGACGCAGGACCACTGAGGGCAACCTGCCAGCAGATTACCCAAATGTAATGACTGCAACAGTGAAACACAAAGAACGTCGGAAACCAAATCTGTTGAGGCCAACAGGGGGCAATGAGGATCATTTTGCTTTATGAATGAATTTTGGAATTATGGGAAAGGGGGGAAATGCATAAAGGAGTCCCTGAGGCCAATCATGGACTAGATCGTCCCTGGGTGTCTGACCTGGAAGAGGAACAAGGGAGAAGTAGCTGCTGCATTTGTTATTGAGGGGAGAGGCAAAGAGATTGCAGCAAGGCTGGCCCCATTTGCGGAAAATAAGATCCACAATTTCCTGTTTCAGAGACCACTCGTGAGGCATGAGGATAACCCTGCTGAGCCTGTCCGATATTACGTTGGATGTCCCAGGGATATGCGTTGCTATCAGAAAACGTTGGGAGGAAATTGCCCATTGCCATAGTCTGAGGGCCTCCACAGCACAAGGGGTAAGATCTGGTTCCGCCCTGTTTGATGTACCAAAATCACTGACATATTGTCCATCTGTATTGCAATAGTTCAGGCAGGGAGATTGTCTTGAAGAGCTTGCAACGCTAGGAGCACCGCTCATCTCCAGGACATTGATGTGCAAACGGTACTCGTGAGGTTGCCATGTGCCTTGGACTGTCTTCCCTAGATAATGCCCCCCCCCCAATCAAATCAGGGAAGAGTCTGTGGTCACTGTGGCGATGGGATGGGGTTACATGAAAAGTCTGCCCTGAGAAACTAGTGGGGAGGCCATCCACCAGGAAAGGTGTCTTTTGCAAGATTTTGTAATCAGCATCATGTGAGACATGGGCAATTCCTGGAAGGGCCATTCTGTGAAAAGCCACTGAGGATTCTCATGTGAAAGCATGCTAAGGGAACTAAAAGAATGGCTGCTGCAATGGACCCTAGAACTTAAACATGTTTGACTTTTATTGTGCTCCTCAGGAGAAGTGACACCTGTTTTCGAATAATGAGAACTTTTTCCTGAGGCAATTTTACAATAATTTCTCTTGTGTTTAGCTCTGCTCCTATGTATGTAATAGATTGACAGGGCAACAAAGCAGATTTTTCTAAGTTTATTGTGATGCCTAGTTGAGCACAGGATGTGATGTGTAATCTCATGCTTCTGTAAGTTGCCTGACAGTAGTGAGGAGCCAGTCGTCCAGATAAGGAAACACTTGGAATCCTTGACGTCCCAGGTGAGCCGTTACTACTGCCATGCATTTGGTGAAAGCCCTGGGGGCTGTGGTGAGACCAAGGGCAGAGCTCTGAATTGGTAATGACTGGCCCCTAGCCGGAAGCGTACAGTCTGTCCACTTTTATATGATAGTACACATCCTGAAGATCTATAAAGCACATCCAACTGTCCTGACCCAGAAAGGGGAGAATGGACTTCAGTGCTACCATCCAGAACTTTTTTTGTACACATTTGTTTAACCTGCTGAGATCCAGAATTGGTCTCGTCCCGTCTTTTTGGGCACTAAAGTATCTTGAGTAAGTTCTGGATCCTACTTCGTCTGCGGGGGACCTCCTGGATGGCTCTTTTTACTAGCAATCTTGAAACGTCTGAGACTGCCTGATCCCTTAGATTGGGTGGAACATCTGGGATGGATTTTTTGAAACAAAAGGGGGTTAATGAAAGGGAGTCTTGTAACTTCCCATTATAACGGCTGGTACCAATTTGTCTTTTGTAATTTTTTGCCAGGTGGTTGGGTACAATGAAAGCCTTCGCCGGACTGCCTCCAGGAGTTGAGCAGTTGGGCATCCCTTCAGGGATGTTGATAGGGTTTGGAAGAGAAAGTACAGTTGTGTACACTTACCATAAATGTAGATGTTAGTGTATTCACTTGCAGTCATTACAATTGGGTTATCCTGCTGGCAAGCTACCCTCATTCGGCCTGAATTCCAAAGTCTAGGTCCAGCATCGGTTGCAGTCACCTGTTCCCCGACGTCAGTGCGCCAGGGGTATAAAAGTTGTAGCCACCATTTTCTTCAGTTTTTCTTGCCCCAGATGTCAGGTGCCCCCAAAAGGGTAAGCTAAAAATATGTCAATAAAACATGCATGCAGCAAAGTATATATTTTGCCTTCATCTACAAGAAGTTAAGTTCCAGCAAAGAAAAAGGGGATGGCGGGTGGGTAACCTGGACTGCAACAGTTAATACACTAACATCTACATTTATGTTAAGTGTACACAACCACACTATGTTCGTGTTTCACTGTTGCAGTCATTACAATTGGGGTTATCCCAAAGCTAAGGTTGGGAGGCTGGAGCTAGCTAAATAGCATTAGGGGCGGCTATTGGGCCCTGCAGAACTGCAGTGGCAAAGTCTGCCCTGGATTTACAGTAGAGTGGTAAGTGATAGTGCTTTGCGAAGGTATGCATTGAACTCCAAGTAGCAGCCTCTAAAATGTCTTTGGTTGGTACTCCCCTGAGGAAGGCTGCTGAAGTGGCTGCTGCTCTGGATGAAAGTGGCCTAATGCCCTTAGGTACTGGCTTGCCATGATGTGAATAGCAGAAACTAATGCAGTGGCCTATCCACTTTGAAATAGTCTGCTTTGAGATAACCTTTCCCTGTGATCCTTCAGCATATGCCACTAGTAATTGCTCTGTCTTTGATAGCGTTGGTTCTGTTCAAATAGAAGCGTAGCTGTCTGCGCATGTCCAAAGAATGCAGATTTCTCTCCCCATTATTTTGTGGGTTTGGATAAAAAGTAGGCAGATTAATAGTTTGGTTAAGGGCCACACTGGACACTACCTTAGGCATAAATGTTGGGTTTGTCCTCAGAGAAATCCTGTCTGGATAAAAATGATAAAAGGTTCCACAGCCATGAGTGCCTGTAGCTGAGACTAGTCTTGCAGAAGTTATTGCTAGGAGCAGAGCTGTTTTCCAAGATAAAAACTTTATATCAGCTACAGTGGCTGGCTCCAAAGGAGGCAGGGTGAGTTTTTCTAAGACATAATTGAGGTCCCATGCAGGTACTGGTGATCTCCTTGGAGGCCTTACATTTTTGGCCCCTCTGAGGTATTGCCTTAAAGGATGATAAAAGATTGGTGGCTCTGTATTGTAATGAGCCAAAATGGCAGAGGCATGAATTTTTATTGATGAAAAAGATAGGCCTTTGTCCAGCATCTCAGTCAAGTATTGCAAAATCCGAGTAATGTTTGGTACAGCAGTGTCAATTCCTTGTGAATGGTTCCAAGCACAGAATCGCTTCCATTTTCCAGCATAGGATTTTCTAGTACTAGGCCTCCTGACCTCCAAAATGACATCCATCACAGCTTTAGTGAGAGGTGCGTTGTGTGCGATTACATTATCCACCATGCTGACAGATTTAAGGTCTTTAGTTGGCAGTGCAGGATCTGACTGTTCTGCTGGGAAAGTAGATAAGGCATTTAAGGTATGATCCAGGCTGGGCATTGAGACAAGTTCCTTAGGATTGGATACCAGTACTGGCGTGGACAGTTTGGGGCAATCTATCATTTTCGGCTTTTTCTGTATGACCTTTAGGAGTACCTTAGGGAAGAGAGGCAGAGGAGGAAAGGCATATACTGTTAAGTTTTTCCAGCTGAAAGGGCATCCACTTTCCATGCTCATCTGTGATAAGTCCTTGCACAGAATCTCTTTTGTTGGCAGTTGTGAGGGGAGGCAAATAGATCTATGTCCGGGCATCCCACTTCCTTGTTATGCTGAAGACTTTTGGATCCAATTTCCACTCGTGGGGATCCATGGGGTTTCTGCTAAATTAGTCTGCCAGAGTACTTACCTTTCCTGGCAGGAATTGTGCCTGCAGATGTACTTGGTAAGTCAATGCAGTGTCCCACAGTCATGGCTAGTCTGCAAAGGGGGTAGGAATGAGTGCCTCCCTGCTTATGTACCACATGACCGTGGTATTGTCTGTCTTTCAGTAGTTGTCCCGGATGAAATAGGTCCTTGAAGGCTGTCAGGGCATTTTGAACAGCTAGCATCTTTTTGATTGATATGTAGATGCATTTGGTTTGTGGACCATGTGCCTTGAACACATCTTCCTGCCATGTGGGCTCCCCAGGAATAATCCGATGCATCCGTTAAGGTCTGTGTGGCTGGGGGTAGAGTGAATGTCTGTCCCTTGTTCTGGTGACAGGCCTTCACCCATCGAAACTCCTGTTGTAGGCAAGGAATGAGTAACTATTGTTTCCAGGCTGTGGCAATGTTGAGTCCAAACACTTTAGGTACCATTGAAGTTTCCTCATATGCAGTCTTGCATATGGAATTAGTAGAAAGCAGGATGCCAGGAAGCCCAAAGCCTGCAGAATTTTTCTTGCAGATAAAGTACAGTTTTGTACCTACCATAAATGTAGATGTCAGAGACATGCAACTGCAGTCATAACATGTGGGTTGTCCTGCCTCAGGCAGCCCTCGGTCGGCCGGATTCCAAAGTCTGGGTCCGACGTCGGCTGATGTCACATTTCTCTCAGACGTCAGAGCGGCTGGAGTATATAAGCATCAGCCGATGCCATTTTCTTCAGTGTTTCTTGCCCCAGATGCCAGGTGCCCTCCAAGGAAGGCTGTAATCAAATTGGAAGACAAAAGCAGGATTCCAAACAAATACATGAGTAATACAACAAATACACCATAAGAGATATCCCCAGCTGAGAGAGAGGGATAGGAGTGGACCCTAAGCATAGAGGGGTATGGAGGGAGGGAAAACCCGACTGCAGTTGCATGCCTCTCGGACATCTACATTTATGGTAGGTACAAAACTGTACTATGTCCCTCAAGAATGCAACTGCAGTCATAACGTGGGTAGAATACCATAGCTTAGCTGGGGGAGGAGGTATGCTCTAGGAAAGATGGAGTGGCAATCAAACCCTGCAGGACTGCCGAAGCAAAGCCTGCTCTGGATCTGGAGTATAGGGGGAGATTGTAGTGTTTTGAGAATGTATGCACGGAGCTCCATGTAGCAGCTTCTAGAATGTCCTTTGTAGGCACCCCCTCTTAAAAATGCTGTAGAGGTGGCTGTAGCTCTGGTGGAATGTGGTCTGACATAGGCTGGAACAGTCTTTCCATTAAAGGAATAACAGAATCTGATGCAATGTCCAATCCATTTGGAAATAGTCTGTTTTGAAATTGCTTTTCCTTGGACTGCAGGGGCGTAAGCTACAAAAAGCTGTTCAGACTTCCTACTGGCCTTGGTTCTGTCCAGGTAGTATCGAAGTTGTCTATGAATGTCCAAGGTATGTAAAATCCTTTCCCCCTTATTCTCAGGATTGGGGAAGAAGGCAGGCAGATGGATGGCTTGATTTAGAGAAACCCTAGATACCACCTTTGGCATAAAGGTAGGGTTGGTCCTTGATGAAACCCTGTCTCTGTGAAAAATGATAAAGGGTGGTATTGCCATTAGGGCCTGTAGTTCCGAAACCCTTCTTGCTGAGGTAATTGCCAACAGGAAGGCTGTTTTCCACGAGAGAAATTGCAAGTCAACTGAAGCTGCTGGCTCAAAAGGAGGTAGAGTCAGTTTTTCTAAGACAAAATTGAGGTCCCAGGCTGGCACTGGGGCCTTTCTTGGTGGCTTAATATTCTTGATTCCCCTGAGGAATTGCCTTAGTAAGGGGTGAGAAAAAACAGGAGGATCAGTGTTGTATCTGGCTGAAATAGCAGATGCATATATTTTTATTGACGAGTATGATAGACCACTCTAACATATCTGCCAAATATTCCAAGATAAGTGGGATGTTCAACAATGATGCATCATGCCCTTTGCTGGCATTCCAATTGCTGAATCTTTTCCACTTTGCTACGTAGACCTTTCTGGTGGATGGTCTTCGAGCCTCTGTTAGTATCCTCTGGACTTCCTTGGAGAGAGGTAAGTTGAATGTATTTATGGGATCTCCCAGGCTGTTAGCTGCAGAGTTTGAAGGTTTGGATGCAGTGTTTCAAAATTGTGCTGAGTCAAAAGTAGAGGCCACTGAGGGAGGGCCCACCTCCTGGTGTGACATACTCTGTAGTAGTGGGTACCAGTGTTGTCTTGGCCAATCCGGAGCTATTATAATTCCCTTGGGCTTCTCTGCTTTGATCTTTAGTAATACTGAGGTCATCAGTGGCAGAGGTGGGAATGCATAGATTGCTAGGGAGCTCCAGTTGAATGAAAGAGCATCTATTTTCCAAGCCTTTGGATGGTATTGTCCTTGTGCAAAATTTTGGTAGATGATTGAGGTGAGAGGCAAATAGGTCCACTTCTGGCTTGCCCCATGTCGAAGTGAGTTGTCTGAAAGCCTTCGGATGCAACTTCCACTCGTGTGGATCTGTGAAATTCCTGCTTAGGCTGTCCGCCAACCCATTGTCTTTTCCTGGAAAAGACTGCGATTGCAACTGGATGTTTAGACTCAGTGATTTCTCCAAAAGCTGCATTGTCAGTCTGCAAAGGGGATAAGAGTGAGTGCCCCCCTGCTTGTTTATGTACCACATCACTGTGGTGTTGTCTGTCCGTATCATTAAGTGACCTTGCTGGAGTTGGTTTTGAAAAGCCTCGATAGCATGCATTACTGCCAGCATTTCCTTTTGATTTATATGCAGATGTGTTTCCTTTGGAGACCACTGTCCTTGTATACATCTGCCTTCCATG
Organism: Protopterus annectens; assembly: GCF_019279795.1. Taxonomy (NCBI): domain Eukaryota; kingdom Metazoa; phylum Chordata; order Ceratodontiformes; family Protopteridae; genus Protopterus; species Protopterus annectens. Next base: position 510,344,162 of record NC_056743.1, read on the forward strand.
TGCGCCCCCCCCCCATCTGAGGTCTGAGGCGTCTGTAGTCATGGTCTGTGTTATCTGTGGTTTTTTGAATGACAAACATGTGTTTTCCTGGCTCACCGAAGCCCACCATAGAAATTCCTTTTGTAAGCATGGGATGAGTGGTATGATTGTCTCCAAGTTGTTGCTGTGCTGAGACCAAATGCTTTTTAGGTACCATTGAAGCTTTCTCATGTGTAGTTTTGCTAATGGAACCAGTAGGATGCAGGATGCCATGTAACCCAGGGCCTGTAGGACTCTCCTTGCAGTCATCTGGGTGAGTTTTGCTAAACCTTTGAAGTATTGAGTTAACTTCTCTTGCTTGTCTTCTGTCAGGTAAGCCATTTGAGAGGCTGTGTCTAGTTTGGCTCCTAAGAAGATTTGCTGGGATGGCTGCAGTCTTGACTTTTGGAAGTTGACTGTGTATCCCAGAGCTTGAAGTAAGCGTATGACATATTCCAGATTTTTTGTCAACATCAATTTGTCGTCCGCTTGTATGAGGCAGTCGTCCAGGTACGGGTAGATTTGTATACCCTGGAGCCTGCAATGAGCAATTACTGAAGCCAGGCATTTTGTAAACACTCTGGGCGCAGTAGATAAGCCAAATGGCAATGCTGAGAATTGATAATGCTCTGGCCCTGCAAGAAATCTGAGGTATCTTCTGCAACTGTGTCTGATAGGGACATGCAGGTATGCCTCCTTGAGGTCCAGAGAAATCAGCCACGACTCCTTGCCCAGCATGGGAAGGAGCTGCTGTAGAGTCAGCATTTTGAACTTTGGTACTATGAGAAAGGTGTTTAATGCGGACAAGTCCAGTATTGGTCTCCATTGAGTTTCTTTTCTTGGAACAAGAACAGTCGAGTAAAATCCCTGTTCTTGTTGTGGAACTCTTTCTATTGCTTTCATTTGAGTTAGCAGAGAGATTTGCTTGATAGCCTCTGCCCTTTGATGTTGTGGTAGATTTGGCATGCCTTGTTTTCTTGGTAAGGTATGAAAATGAAACCTGTACCCTCGGTCTATAATGTCCAAAATCCATTTGTCCTTTGTCAGTCTGTGCCAGTTTTCTGCAAACAGAGATAATTTCCCGCCCATGGGAGCTTCCAGTTGTTCCCTGGTAGGCGGCAGTAGAGGGAAGTCATTGAGATTGTGGTTGTTGAGCAGTAGAAATCCCTGCGTCACCTCTTTGGTTTCCTGGCTGCCATTGACGTCCCCTGTAAGGGTCTCTGTATTGGCCTCTTCCTCGGCCACATCTGTTCTTACCCCTTTGAAACTTTTCTGTATTAGGAAAGGACGAGTTTTTTGAAGGCCAATTCCTACTGAATCTGGGGTGTTGAACCTGGAGGAAATCCTTTACAGTTTGAACTGATTTTGCTTTTTCTTCGATGGTCTTTAGTACATCCTTAGCATTTGCACCAAAAAGCCTGTTCTTTTCCAAAGGTGCATCCAGAAGCTTTGCTTTTACATGATCTGGTAGAGGTTGATCTTTTAACCAAGCATGTCTTCGCATCACTGCCCCTGTCATAGCTGCCCTACATGAAGCTTCCAGTGCATCATATCCACACTGCAGGAAGTGATTGCTTACTTGCTGAGTGTTATGTACAGCTTCCTGCAAAGTCTTCCTGTCTAAAGGATCAGGAGACACTAGTGTTTTTTGTAAATCTTCTAAAAGATAATCCTGATATTGGAACATATGAAAAAAGCAATTTAAAGCTCTCATAGATAAGGTAGTGGAAGTGTAAACATTTTTACCCCATCTCTCTAATGACCTTGCTTCCCTGTTGGAGGGTAAAGGATTTTTTGAGGTGGAGGCTGAAACTCCTTTAGGCCCCTGTGAAATAGTTTCCAAATCAACAGTATGGGCCCTGAATAAATGGGAATGAGTTTCAGGGACCCTGTAATACCAGTCTGGCTTGGCTGGTGCAGGAGGGAGAGTATCAAGGGTAGCACTAGAATCAGAATACAAATCATCCAGAACATCAAGTACAGGAGGAATAGCTAAGGGCCTGTGCTGAGGCTTCTTAAGGAAAGTCCTAAGGAGTTTCCTGGAATCTGAATATTCCTGGCCCTGCCACTTGAAATGTTCCCTCATGGTGTGCAGAACTTCCCCAAAGGAAATATCCTCAGGCGGGGAGGCCGAAGGTATGGAATCTTCTGCATCTGAGTCCTCATAGGTCTGGAAGAGCTCTTTCTGGCCATCAGAGTGGACAGAGCCCTCAGAGTCTTCATCTGAAGGAGTAGGGTCAGAGGATTCAACCCGGGGCCTTTTATCAGGAGGAGGCTGGGAAGCTCTCTCTGGATGGGTCTGCGAACCTCTAATCATGGAAATTAAATCAGCAGCCATGGACATAATTTGTGTCTCTGGAGTCGGCTGAGGTAAAGATCTAGAAGTAAAATGCTTAGTTTTGCTGGCTGCCTTAGCCCTAGTGTAGGCCTTAATAGACATGGCCATAGGAGGCCTGGCAGCTCCACGTGCAGGAGTGACCTTGTCTACAGCAATGGTCTCGGGCATTTCCTTGGTTTCGGTATCTGGAGGAAAATCTATAACAGGCGTCGGAGTAATGTTTGTAATCGGAGTCGTCTGTAATGCGGTGTCTTCGGTTCGGAGCGGTGGAGAGACCGTCTCAGAGGGAACCGGAGCACTCGCGGTAGATTTTGGCGTGGAGTCGGTAGTAGACGCGGGCCGAAGATGTCGGTCCCGGTCTTTTTGCTTTTTGGGAGTTTGCGATGTCGGAAGATCCGACGGCATGGTATAAGCAAAATTATCGCCGAAAAAGTCTTCAGCGAACTCCGCCCGGCGCCTGAGAGTGCGCTTGTTGAAGCGAGCACAGGCTACACAGGCCGAGACGTCGTGGTCTGGGCCCAGGCAAGGGAGGCAGTAAGAGTGGAAATCCTCATGAGTTATTTGTTTACCACAAAAAAGACAATTAACTTTTTCAGTAATTTCTGACATCGGCTAAGGCAAGAAAAGGTTGATGACTTCGGAATCGAAGAATACAGGAGCTGACCGACCGGCACTTGCGAACTGCTTCTGCTTCGGGCACCGCGTGGCAAGAAAGACTGAAGAAAATGGTGTCGGCTGATGCTTATATACTCCAGCCGCTCTGACGGAGAGAAATGCGACATCAGCCGACGTCGGACCCAGACTTTGGAATCCGGCCGACCGAGGGCTGCCTGAGGCAGGACAACCCACGTTATGACTGCAGTTGCATTCTTGAAGGACATCTGGGCCTTTGTTGCCAACAGTTTGAAATAGGTGTCAGTTGTCTTCGTTTGTCTGGCGCGAGATAAGCCATCTGGGCAGTTGTATGTAAGCTTGCACCCAGGAATATTATCTCTCGAGAGGGTACTAGTTTTGATTTTTGTTCGTTGACTGTGTACCCTAGGCATGGTAGTAATCTCTTTACAAATGCCAAATGCTGTAGTAGACTGTCCTTGTTCTCTGCTTGAATAAGGCAGTCGTCCAAGTAAGGATATATTTGTATTCCTCTGTCTGCAGTATGCAATTACTGGTGCCAGGCACTTTGGGAAAACCCTAGGCACAGTAGATAAGCCAAAGGGCAGCTCAGAGAATTGGTAGTGCACTGAGCCAGCTTTGAATCTGAGGTATCTTATGCAGGTTTGTCTGATTGGGACATGCAGGTATGCCTCTTGGATCTAAAGTCACAAGCCAAGCCTTCTTGCCCAACATGGGCAGCTGCTGCTGCTGTACAGTCAACATTTTTAATTTTGGAATATCCAGGTATGTGTTTAGAATAGATAGGTCCAGTATTGGTCTCCAGGCTTTGTCCTTTCTGCGTACCAAGAACAGTCTTGAACAGAATCCATGTCCCTGCTCTTGCTCTGGTACTTGTTGAATGGCCCTCATGTCCATGAGGGATGAAACTTGTTTTTGTGCCTCTGCCCATTGATTGCGTGTCAGGTCTGGCATACCGTGTGGCGCTGGCAGGTTATTAAAGTGGAACCTGTAGCCTTGTGATACTATATTTAGAAACCATTTGTCCTGGGTGATCATGTGCCACTTTTGTGAAAAAAAGTGCTAATTCCCCCCCCAAAGGGGCTGCCAAAAGATAAGTGTTTGGTGCTGGAAGGGGAAAGTCATTCAGACTGTTTACTGTATGGCTGTGATTTTTCTTCTCCGCTCTTGGAGTTAGAAGCACCCCATTGTTTAGGCCTGTATGAGCCTTGGGGCTGTGATCTGCCTCTGGGGAGTCTATCTGCCTCTTTGTGGCCTATTTGACACTGAAGGACCAATTCTTTGTAGGGCAGTTCCTGCTAAATCTGGGAGGCTGTACCTGCAAGAAATCCTTGACTGTTGGCATAGATTTAGCTTTGTCCTCCATTTTCAACACCTCTTCTGCTTTCACACCACAACAATGTATCATGCTGTAATGGAGGATCTAATGGTTTTGCTTTAACATGATCCGGCAGATTCTGTTCTTTTAACCAAGCATGCCTCCCAATGACAGAACCTGTAACAGTGGCCCTGCAGGAGGCCTCTAGAGAATCATATCCACATTGCAAAGTATGCTTTCCAACTTGTTCAGCTGCATGCAATAAATCCTGCATTTGTCTGCACATTCTGAATTTGTTGACATTTTCTGTTTAAGCAATGACAAGATATTGCTGATATTTAAGCATATGAAATTGGCAATTTAAGGCTCTTACAGCCAAGGTAGCAGAAGTAATAATCTTTTTACCCCATCTGTCTAGGGCCCTAGAATCCCTATCAGAGGGGATAGGGTTGTTTGCAGTAGAAGCCTTGACCCCTTTGGGACCCTGAGAGATGGTTTCTGGGTCAGCAGCAGGGTTTTTATAAAGAAATTTATGTGAATCAGGAACCCTATAGTATGTCTGGCTTAACAGGAGTTGGTGGCAGAGAGTCTGGAGATGGACTCTGAAAATACATAATCTACAATGTCTAAAACAGGTGGGATAGCAAGGGGCCTGTGCTGAGGCAATAAAAGGAAGTCTGAGCCTTTTCATGGATTCAGAGTAATCTTGGCTCTCCCAGTGGAAATGCTCCCTCATAGTATGCAGCGTCTCCCCAAAATAATAATCCTCAGGAGGAGAGGCTGAAGGGATAGACTCTTCAGCATCAGAATCCTCATAGGGAGGAAGAGAATATTCCTGTTCAGAGGAGGAATCAGAGGAAATGGAAACCTGGTCTGAAGATTCGTATTCTAACTCTTGCCTAGTCAGGAGGGGGATGGGAACCCCTGATAAAAGAAATTAGGTCTTCGGCCATTTTAAGCATCCGTTTTTTTAGGCATGGAGGCCTGTCTAGGAGAAAGCTGTACTTGTTTCTTTGCCTTTAGTGCTGCTTTTTTCTTTGCCTTTGAAGCTGAAGTAGATTTCACATGCAACTATGTAGGCCTAAAAACACCCTCAGAAGCAAATGCCTGCTCAGCGGCTCCAGACCCATCTGAGGGAATAGTTTCAGAATGTCCAATACCTTGTGTCCATCGGCCTTGTCGGCTCCACGTGACAGTTGGAAGTGGCCTGTGGCTCTGAGGTAGTGGGAGTCGAGGGCTGCAAAAGCGCCTCACTGAGAACCGGCGACAGGCCTAGCAGAAGCCTAGTCGGTTTTGGATCTTGGATGCCTGTCCTTTTCTTTGCGCTTTTTATAAACTCTGGTAGTCGGCTGTTCCGACGCCATTATGTAATTAAATCTTCTGCCAAAGTAAAGGAATGCAAAATCATACCGACGCTTAATAATGTGATGGTTAAATCTAGCACAAAACCGACAACTAGCAAGGTTATGGTCAGGGCCTAGGCAAGGAATACATTAAAAATGAAAATCCTTGAGGTATTTGCTTCCCACAAGAAATGCAATTAACTTTCTGACATCGGTCTGGGGCAAGAAAAAAGTTTCCCCAACGGGGTACTTGGCTTGATGAAGACTTCGGATCTGAAATTCGAATTTGAAAAACTCAGGAGTCAGCCGAACGGCACTTGCGAACTGCTTATACTTCGGGCACCATGCAGCAAGAAAGACTGAAGAAAATGGCATCTGCTGCAACTTTTATACCCCTGGCGCACTGACGTCAAGGAAGAGGCGACAGCAACCGACGCCAGACCTAGACTTTGGAATTCGGGCCGACAGGTTAGCCTGCCAGCAGGATAACCCAATTGTAATAACTGCAACAGTGAAACATGAAGAACATCGTATCAGTCACCCTGATTTTGCAGACGCCCTCTGCCATGAGGGCGGAGTCTGCCATTATTTCCCCCTGTGCCCCTGGGGGAAAAATCACCACGTGCATCAGGCAAGGGTCCCTGGGATTTTTGAAACCATATCTTCCCACCCTTCTGACCTTTTGGATATGGTCTGGTAGAGGTGGAAAAACAGACAGAGCGAGTCTTGCCTTCCTGCTGGCACCTGGTAAGCAGGTCTCACCCGAGGCCAAAAGAGAGGAGCCAAAGGGAGAATTGGTGAAGGACGCTCTGAAGGTTCCATAAACTGACAGCCGCAGCCAAGAATGTCTCCCAAGAGCTACTACTGTTCCTGCAGCTCTCACTCCATCAGCTGCATATGAAATGAGCCTCATGGAGGAGTTAACTACTGAATTAAGCGTTACAAGCTGGGTAGCTACCTTGGCTGAAGCTCCCTCAGCTGTGGGATCTCCAAGCTCTCTTAGGAGATACCTCTGAAGCCTAGTAAAATGGGAAAGATAGTTTAGTGACCCAAGGGAAAAGGTCGCTGATGAAAACACTCACTTCCCATATCTGTCCATCGTACTAGTGTCTTTATTTGATGGACGGACAGATGAGGTTTCAGCTCTGTGGCTATCACCATGGCATAGTTAAGAACTGTTACCCTTGAATTTATTGGGTCTCCTCAGGACAGGAGACATGGGGTCTGGAGCTGACCAAGCCTTGAGACACTAGAGACATGAGTGGATCAAAAGGCAGACACCAAGGAGGTGGAGGGTCAAGAACCAAATGCGGCCAGATATAGACACTCTTCCTCAGACTAGGGAAGTCCAGCTACACCTCTGCCTGAGAATCTAAAGGATGTCCGGAAAAAATCTTCAGAAGGGGACCTTGGGAACCCCTCCGTTCATCCAGGTCTGTATCGAAGTGACAGACTCAGGGGGGTCTAGGTGCTTCCCTCTTGCACTTTTTCTTCTGGGGATTCTGCTCAGAACGCTCTGGGGAGGATTTGGAAAAAAAGGGTTCACCCAATGGGGTGTCCTGAGACATAGGACCCCTACGCTTTGGGGCAGGAGGAGCAGAGGTTGTCACAAGCATCGAGGGGGACAGAGCCGATGGAACTGCTAGTGGAGCTGTCTGTGGAGACAGCACTTTCCGCATGACCGACAGCATCACTGTCGACACAAGGAAGGCTGCAGCTCCGAAGAGACAGGAATACCACCCTGCGCAGAGGGCAATGGCTCCGAGGCCGATGTGGGAGCAAAGATCAACTGAGCAGATGCTCAGAGAGGGTGATCGGGGTCGGACAAGGGTCCGATGCCACTTGCCCACCTCAGAGCTTCGGCACCCAGATACCTCGATGGCAGGAAGTCTCGAGGTAATCTGAGCCAAAGGAAAGTACAGTTGTGTACACTTACCATAAATGTAGATGTTAAGAGTGTATTCACTGTTGGTCATTACATTTGGGTAATCTGCTGGCAGGTTGACCTCAGTCGGCCTGAATTCCAAAGTCTTGGGTCCTGCATCAGGGGTATAAAACATGCAGCCGACGCAATTTTCTTTAGTTTTTCTAGCCCCGATGTCAGGTGCCCCCCAAAAGGTAGCAATATTCTAAATATATATACACATACACACACATATACATATACACATATACATATATATATATATATATATGTACATATGTATATATATGTACATATATATATATATGTACATATATATATATATATATGTATATATATATATATGTACATATATATATATATATATATATATATATACACACACACATACACACACACGCATCAATATAAAAACTTCACCTTCATCTACAAGCAAATACACCACATAGATTGTAGAAGAGAGAAGGAAAGATAGAAAGGGAAGGGAACCTGGACTGCAACAGTGAATACACTAACATCTACATTTATGGCAAGTGTACACAACTGTACTATGTTCTTCGTGTTTTACTGTTGTAGTCATCACATTTGGGTAGAATCCTAAAGCTATGGTTGGGAGGCTGGAGCTAAACAGCATTAGGTGAAGCTATAAGGCCCTGCAGCGGCAAAGCCTGCCCTGGACTTAGAGTAAGAGAAAGGCTGCTTAAGTAGCTGCAGCCCTGGTAGAGTGTGACCTAATGCCCTTGGGCACAGGTTTGCTATGGTGCAAGTAGAAGAAATGGATGCAATGGCTTATTCACTTTGAAATGGCCTTCCCTTCTGACCCTGCAGCATATGACGCTAGTAATTGCTCAGTTTTTCTTAGAATTTTAGTCCTGCTCAAGTACAATTTTAGCTGCGTGTACGTCTAAGGAATGCAGAATTCTCTCCCCTTTGTTCTGCGGATTTGGATAAAAAGTTGGCAGATTAATTGTTTGATTAAGAGCCACACTGGAAACCACCTTAGGCATAAAAGGATTTGTCCTCAGGCAACCTGTCTGGGTAAAATATGATAAAAGGCTCTACAGCCTGTAGCTCTAAAACTCTCCTTGCTAATGTAATTACTAGTAGCAGAGCTGTCTTCCCTAAGAACTTTAAATCAGCAGATTCTAATGGAGGCAGGGTGAGCTTTTCCAACACATAATTGAGGTTCCATGCAGGTAATGGTGATCTTCTAGGAGGCCTTACATTTTTGGCTCCTCAAAGATACTGCATTAGTAAAGTATGAGAAAAGATTGGTGGCTCAGTATTGTAATGAGCCGAAATGGCAGAGGCATGGATGTTGACTGATGAAAAATATAGGCCTTTGTCAAGCAGCTCCGTTAAGTATTGTAATATCCGAGGAATATGCGGTTCTGCTGCATCAGTTCCTTGTGCTTGATTCCAAGCACAGAATCTCTCATTTGTCAGCACAAGATTTTCTAGTACTAGGCCTTCTGGCTTCCAAAATGACATCCATCACAGCTTTACTGAGAGGTGTCTGTATGATTACAGGATTAGCCATGCTGACAGGTTCAGGGTCTGTAGCTGATTGTGCAGGATCTGATTTTTTAGTTGGGATAGTAGTTGTGGTATTTGAGGTAATGTCCAAGCTGGGTATTGAGACAAGTTCCTTAGGATTGGGTAAAGTTCCTTAGGATTGGGTAAAGTTCCTTAGGATTGGGTAAAGTTCCTTAGGATTGGGTAAAGTTCCTTAGGATTGGGTAAATGGGTACCAGTATTGGCGGGGCCAATCCAGGGCAATTAATATTTTTGGCTTCTCGTCTGACTTTCAGGAGGACCTTGGGTAGAAGAGGCAGAGGAGGAAAGGCGTAAATTGATAGGTTTTTCCAACTGTAGAATATGGCGTCCACTTTCCATGCTTGTCGGTGTCAAGTCCTTGTGCAGAATCTTTTCAGTTGATAATTTTGAGGAGAGGCAAACAGGTCTATGTCTAAGCTCCCCCATTTCTCTGCTATCATGCTGAAGACTTGTGGATTTAGTTTCCACTCGTGAGGATCCATAAGGTTTCTGCTTAGTCTGCCAGTGTGTTTGGTTTTCCTGGCAGGAACTGAGCTTGAAGATTTATTTGGTTAAGTCAAAGCTGTGTCCCACAGTGCCATGGCTAATCTGCAAAGGGGTATGAGTGCGTGCCCCCTTACTTGTTTATATACCACATCACTGTGGTGTTGTCAGACTATCAGTAATTGTCTTGGATGAAGTAAGTCCTTGAAGACTGTTAGGGCATTTTGAACAGCTAGCATCTCTTTCTGGATGATATGTAGATGCATTTGATTTGGTGCCCATATGCCCTGAATGCATCTTCCTGCCATGTGGGTCCCCCCAGGCATAATCTGATGAGTCTGCTAAGGTTTGGCTGGCAAGGGGAAGAGTGAAAGGCCATCCCATGTTTTGGTGACAGGCCTTTGCCCACCATAAACTCCTGTTACAAGCAGGGGATGAGAGGAATCATTGTTTCCAGACTATGTGAATGTTGACTTCATAAACTTTTTAGGTACCATTGAAGTTTCTTCATATGCCGTCTTGCATATGGAATTAATAGGATGCCATGAAGCCCAGAGCCTGCAGAATTTGTCTTGCAGAAGATTGTTTTTTTGTCATTAGTTTGAAATAGTCAGTTGCCTTTGTCTGGAGTGAGATAAGCCATCTGGGCAGTTGTATTCAAGCTTGCACCCAGGAAAGTTATCTTTTGAGAGGGTACCAGTTGATTTCTTTTCGCTTAGTGTACCCTATGCATGTTAGAAGCCTTTTCACAAATGCCAGGTGTAGTAGAAGTGCCCTTGTTCTCTGCTTGAATGAGACAGTCATCCAAGTAATGATATATTGAATACTTGTCTGCAAAACGCAATTACTGGAGCCAGGCACTTTGTAAAGACCCTGCATGCAGTAAATAAGCCAAAGGGCAGTGCAGGGAATTGGTAATGCATTAAGCCCGCCTTGAATCGGAGGTATCTTCTGCACGACTGTCTTATTAGGACATGCAGGTATGCCTCAAGTCTAAAGTCACCAGCCAAGCATTCTTGCCCAGCATGGGCAGAAGCTGTTGCAAAGTGAGCATTTTGAATTTTGGAATGTCCAGGTATGTGCTCAAAATTGATAAATCCAGTATTGGCCGCCAGGCCTTTTCCTTTCTGGGTACCAAAAAAGTACAGTTTTGTACCTACCATAAATGTAGATGTTCGAAGATCCACATTGCTGCAGTCCTTACATATGGGTAGTCCGCTGTCCTCGGTCAGCCAGAACACCAAAGTATAAGGCTGACGTCGGTCAAGGCGCTTAAAACTGACATCAGGACGTCAGGGTACAAAAGCGCATGACCGACGTCATATCCTCAGTCTTTTCTTGCCCCAGATGTCAGAAGGCCCTAAAAAGAAAGGCCAAAACCAAAAGACAGCAAAAAGCCAACCAACCAACCCTGCACTAATCCTATTTACAATATTAACAACCCAAACCACACAACCGCCTCTAACTACAGAGGGGAAGGAGGGAGGGTAAATTGGACTGCAGCAATGTGGATCTTCGAACATCTACATTTATGGTAGGTACAAAACTGTACTATGTTCTTCATCTCACATTGCTGCAGTCCTTACATATGGGTAGAATCCCAAAGCAGAGGTAAGGGAGGATGGCAAAACTATAAAGCATTAGGAGCTGCCAAAATGCCCTGTAAAATTGCAGTGGCAAAACCAGCCCTAGACTTAGAGTAAAGTGGAAGGTGGTAATGCTTAGAGAAAGTATGCACTGAACTCCACAAGTAGCTGCCTCCAAAATATCTTTAGTTGCCACCCCTTAAAGAAGCTGTAGAAGTGGCAGTAGCCCTAGTGGAATGAGGCCTAATCCCAGCTGGAATCTCCTTACCATGATGGGAATAACAGAAAGCAATACAAAACCCAATCCACTTAGAAATAGTTTGTTTTGAAACAGGCTTGCCCTGAGAACCCAAAGCAAATGAAACAAATAACTGCTGAGACTGCCTGAACCCTTTAGTTCTGCTCAAATAATATCGCAACTGCCTGTGTATATCCAAAGTGTGCAAAATCTTTTCCCCTTTATTTTGGGGGTTTGCATAAAAAGTAGGCAAATGAATAGATTGGTTTAAAGCCACACTAGAAACCACTTTAGGCATAAAGGAAGGATTAGTACGCAAAGATACCCTATCCTTATGGAAAATTAAGAAAGGCTCAACCGCCATAAGGGCCTGTAATTCAGAAACCCTTCTCGCAGAGGTAATGGCCAACAAAAAAGCAGTCTTCCATGATAAATATTTCAACTCTGCAGTAGCTGCAGGCTCAAAAGGTTGTAGAGTGAGTTTCTCCAACACAAAATTGAGATCCCAAGCAGGAGTAGGAGCTCTACGTGGGGGTCTTATATTCTTTGCCCCTCTAAGGAATTGCTTAAACAAAGGATGAGAAAACAATGGTGGGTCACAGTCATAGTGAGCAGAAATTGCTGCAGCATGAACCTTAATAGAGGAGAAGGACAAACCTTTGTCCAGTAACTCAGTAAGATATTTAAGAGCCACACTTAAATTAGGCTTAGAAACATCAAATTCCTTTGCTGTACTCCAAAATAAAAATCTCCTCCATTTATCTGCGTACACTTTCCTTGTACTAGGCCTTCTGGCCTCCAAAATAACATTCAAAACTTGCTGTGGAAGCTGAAACCCTCCAGGGTTTAAAACAGAATATGCCAGGCTGTTAGATGTAGAGAGTGAAGTTTGACATTGAGTAAATGACTGTTCTCCTGAGACAGCAGGTGTGGAATCGAAGGCAAAGGCCATGGAGGCTCCCGTACCAGACTTCTCAGTAATGGGTACCAGTGCTGTCGAGGCCAATCTGGAGCTATTAAAATCATCTTTGGCTTGTCCTGTCTGACCTTCAGGAGTACCTTTGGGAGGAGAGGCAGAGGTGGAAAGGCATACACATGAAGATTGCTCCAATTGAATGAGAGCATCCACTTTCCAAGCTGTGGGATGAAACCTTTTTGTGCAAAACTTTGGCAGCTGGAAGTTTAGTGGAGAAGCGAACAGATCTATGTCTGGAGTTCCCCATAACGCTGTCAATTTCTGAAATACATGAGGATCCAATTTCCACTCGTGGGGATCCATAATTTGTCTGCTCAACACATCTGCTAAGGAGTTCTGTGCTCCCGGCAGAAACCTTGCCTGAAGATTTAGCTGTAAACTGAGAGCAGTCTCCCACAAAATCATTGCTTGTCTGCATAGAGGATAAGAATGCGTTCCCCCTTGCTTGTTGATGTACCACATGACAGTTGTGTTGTCTGTTAGAACCAACACCTGCCCTGGAAGAAGTAAATCCTTGAAAGCTATTAACGCAAATTGGACTGCTAACATCTCCTTCAAGTTGATATGTAGATGTTGAAGTCTGGCAGGCCACGTGTCTTGTACCCACTTTCCATTTAGATGAGCTCCCCAAGCTTTGTCTGAGGCATCTGTCGTTAGAATCGGACTCGCCTCTGGCCGGGTCACAGAGAGTCCCTTGTTTAGGTGACATTCCTGAGCCCACCACAAAAATTCCTTTTGAATGCAAGGTATTATCTGAATGACAGTGTCCAGATCTTGGCAGTGCTGTGTCCATACATTTTTGAGATACCATTGCAGCTTCCTCATATGCAGTTTGGCATTGGGAAGCACCAGAATACAAGATGCCATGAACCCCAAGGCTTGAAGGACTGTCCTTGCAGTCAGCCTGGACTGATGAGACAATTGATGGAAGAGAAAGATTCTTGTTTGTCCGGGGTCAAAAAGGCCATCTGGGATGCTGTATTCAGTCTCACACCCAGAAAGCACATGTCCTGAGAGGGTACTAGACTGGACTTTATTTTATTCACAGAATACCCCAGGCATCTTAGCACTGCTATCACATACTGTAAATGAAGTTCGTCCTTTCCTTGGGCCAGAATCAGGCAATCGTCCAAATAAGGATAGATTTGTATTCCTCTTAGCCTGAAGAAAGCTATCACTGGAGCCAGAACCTTCGTGAACACTCTGGGCGCAGTAGATAAGCCAAAGGGCAATGCAGAGAACTGATAATGAGAAGTCCCAGCCCGAAAACGCAGATACTTTCTGCAACAGAGCCTGATAGGAACATGAAGGTAAGCCTCCTTGAGATCCAGAATCACCATCCAGTGATCTTTGCCCAGCAGAGGTAAAAGCTGTTGTAACGTCAACATTTTGAACTTGGGAATGTCCAGATATGTGTTGAGGATAGATAAATCCAAGATCGGTCTCCACAAGTTCCCTTTCTTTGGTACTAGGAACAGGCGAGAATAAAATCCTAGGCCCACTTCTGGCAGAGGGACCGGTTGTATGGCCCTTATTTGAAGTAGCAGAGAAATTTGTTTGTGAGCCTCTAGTCTTTGCTGAGGAGGAACGTCCGGCATGCCTTTGAAAGGAGGCAAGGTATGGAAATAAAACTTGTAACCTCTGTGTATGATATCCAATACCCATTTGTCTTGGGTAATCAAATTCCAATTTTCCTTGAAGAGTGCCAACCTTCCTCCCAAAGGAGCTGCCAGGCAAGAAGGATCTGGCAGCTGAAAAGGTAGGTCATTGGGCCTGTTTACGAAAGGACTGGCCCCTGCCCTCACCCGAAGATTGTGCAGGTGAACTCCCTGTTCTAGGTCTGAAAACTCTGAGCTCTGCCCCTACCACGTCTAGATCTACCCCTAGACTGAGAATCATAAGGAGGATACGTCCACCCCTTAGCAGGCCAATTCCTACTAAACTTTGGAGGCTGCACTTGCAAAAAATCTTTAACAGCCTGCATGGACTTAGCCTTGTCTTCCATTTTCTTCAAGACTGACTCCACAGGTGAACCAAACAACACATCAGACTGTAAAGGAACATCCAAAATCCTTGTCTTAACATGGTCAGATAAATTCTGATCCCTCAGCCATGCGTGCCTGCGAAGAACTGAACCAGTGGCAGCCACCCTAGACGAGGCCTGTACAGCATCAAAACCACATTGTAAAGAATGCTTCCCCACCTGCTCTGAAACATGCACCAAATCTTGTAACTCTTTACACTCAATGCCGTCCGCCAGAGCATCCACCTTAGACTTCAATTGAGAAAGAAGATAGTTTTGATATTTCAACATATGAAACTGGCAATTCAAAGCCCTCATAGCTAGGGTAGAAGATGTATAGACTTTCTTTCCCCATCTATCCAAAGCTCTGGCCTCTATCTGGAGGAACCGGATTTCTTACAACAGAGGCCTTGACACCCTTAGGTCCCTGACTAACAGTTTCTGGGTCCGCCCTAGGACTCTTATAAAGATATTTATGAGCCTCAGGCACCCTGTAATACCTATCCGGTTTAACAGGAGCAGGAGGCAGAGAATCAGGATTAAGTGAAGCCTCTGCAAACACATCTTCCACAACATCCAGATAAGGAGGTATAGCCAAGGGCCTATGCTGGGGCAAAAGCAAAAATTCCCTAAGCCTTTTCCTGGAATCAGAGAAGTCCTGACCTTCCCACTTAAAATGTTCCCTCATGGAATGAAGAGTCTCTGAAAAAGAAAAATCCTCTGGAGGAGAAGCAGAAGGAGTCGAATCATCTGCATCAGAATCAGAATAAGGAGAGTACTCCTGCAAGTCTTCAGCCGAAGACTCAGAAACATCCGAAGCCTGCTCAAAACTCCCCAACTCTGGCTCCACCCTAGGCCTCTTATCAGGCGGGGGCAAAGAACCTCTAATCAGAGTAATCAAATCTTCTGCCATTTTAAGCATGTGCTTCTTGGGCACAGACCCTGCTGCACTAGGAGTGACACCAACAGAAGCTAAACCTGGCCTGCCTCTGGGAGAAGCCTTGGAAACAGAAGGAGAGGGCCTAACCACCCTAGGAAGGGAGGGGAGTACAGTAACTTGGGAAGCCCCTTCAGCCTGACCCGCCTCCTGTGAGGCCACATCCTGCAATATCAAAGTCTCCCCCTGGGACTCCAGAGAAGCCTCCGTCGGAACCACCGGTTCCACTGACTCCTCTAAAGAACAGACGTCCGGAACGGACGACTCTTCTTGCCTGGGTTTAACTGCTTTGTCTTTGCGCTTCTTCAAAGAAGCGGGCGCCGGAGAATCTGACGGCATATTATAATTGCGCCGCTTCCCGAAGACCAGCCTAGCACAATCTAACCTTCGCTTAATAGTGCGCTTATTGAACCTAGCACAAAAGCGACACCCAACAACGTCGTGCTCAGGCCCCAAACAAGGAATACACAAAGAATGATAATCCCTATGCGGTATCTGTTTCCCACAAGAAATACAGTTATTCACTTTTTCTGACATCCGGTAAAACACTGAGGCAAGAAAAAAACAAAATATTCCCCAACGGGGTACTTAGCCAACTTTGATTCGGTCTGAAACTCCGAACTCGAAATATTTCAGAACGCCGAACGGCACTTGCAACGCTGCTTCTGCATCGGACCATGCGGCAAAAAAGACAGAATATGACGTCGGTCATGCGCTTTTGTACCCTGACGTCCTGATGTCAGTTTTAAGCGCCTTGACCGACGTCAGCCTTATACTTTGGTATTCGGGCCGACCGAGGACAGCGGACTACCCATATGTAAGGACTGCAGCAATGTGAGATGAAGAACATCAGTCTTGAGTAAAAACCTTGTCCTTTTTCCTGTTCTGGTACTGTCTGAATGGCCCCCATAACCATGAGGGAAGTAACCTGTTTCTGTGCCTCTGCCCACAGTTTTTTTGGCAGGTCTGGTCAACCATTTGTCATTGGCTGAGTGTGGAAATTTAATCTGTATTCCCTGTGATACGATGTTTAGTACACACTTGTCCTGGGTTATTAACTGCAATTTTGAGCAAAAATGTAAATTTTCCCCCTATGGGTGCTGCCAAAAGATAAGTGCTTGGTGTAAGCAGAGGGAAGTCATTGGGATTGCTTTCTGTAGGTTCGATATAAAAATGTTGAGGTCTGAATACACCCTCAGAAGCCGGTGCCTGCTCAGCGGCTCCGGTCCCATCAGAGGGAGATGCATCAGTCCAATACCTTGAGTATCTTGCGGCATGCCGAACTACACATGGGTGTTAGTAGAGGCCTGCAACTCAAAGGTAGCGGGTATCAGGGGCTGTGAAAGCACCTCACTGAGTACCGGTGATAGGCTTAGAAGCTTCATCGGTTTTGGGTCTAGACTGCCTTTCTGTCCTTTTCTTTGCGTTTATGTACTCCGGTAGTCTGCTATCTGACATTTCTGGGTAGTTAAATGTTTCCAAAATACTTAGATGGAAAAATATACCGACGCTTAATAGTGCGTTGGTTAAATCTATCACAAAACCGACAGCCAGGCACATTGTGATCAGGGCCTAGGCAAGAAATACAGTATAAATGGAAATCCTTATGAGGTATTGGCTTCCCACAAGTAATGCAATTAACTTTTTTCTGACATCGGTAAAAAGCAAGAAATAAGTTTCCCCAACAGGGTACTTAGCTTTATTGAAGACTTGGGTTTGAAACTCAAACGCGAATATTTCAATAGTCAGCCGACCAGCACTTGCGAAATGCTTCTACTTCGGGCACCACACAGCAAGAAAGACTAAAGAAAATGTCGGCTGCATGTTTTATACCCTTGATGGCCTGTCGTCGGCTGCATGTTTTATACCCTTGATGACCAGACGTCATGGAAAAGACAGCAACCGACGCAGGACCCAAGACTTTGGAATTCAGGCTAAGGGCAACCTGCCAGCAGATTACCCAAATGTAATGACTGCAACAGTGAAACACTATCATCCAATATTAGAGTGTCCATGGACTCCGGCTCTTAAATATAGTGGGAGGAGGAAGCGGATGGAGCCGAAGGCTGTTGAGGTCGGCTCGAAAGCATTTTAGCAAAGGCCTGAGACAAGCAACCTGACCACTCTCCACATCCTGATCCGATAACAAGAGTGGGAAGATTAACGATAACTGGACTTGTTTTGGAGTAATGGTGATTGTGGCACTGAGCAAAATTGGCTCCAAGAAAGGAGACCGAGCTCTCTTGTGGCTCCAAATTAACAGTTGGAGCCAATGGAGGAGTAACCTTGTTGATGCCAGCCGGTACAGACACACTTGGTTTGTCAAGCTCACAGGTCTGTTCCAAACATGGAGCCGACGGCTTGACTGGTTTCAAAGGTTTCCCTGGCTGAGATGCTTTAGCCGGAGAATCCACTTTTAATAATCCATGGAAGAGAAGCTTGTTTTTCTGCTCCTGCAGGACCCTTGGACTAAAGGCATGACAAATAGCACAAGAGTCCTGCAGGTGCAGAGCCCCCAAGCAATAAACACTAGTGTGCCCATCTGGCAGCATGAGTCACACTTTTTGAACCCTGAGGTTTTAACTTCCTTGGACACGAAGGGAAAAAAAAAAAAGCTCAGGTAAACAAAGCCTAGCAACTAAGGGGAAACGGACAACACAGCACCAAAAAAAAAAAGCCAAGGACAAGATGAGGGGTTTAGGACTAAGCTTACAAACTACTATAAAACAGTGAAGAAAATACTACTGTTGAAGTAATTTATTGAATTTTAAGAGTTATACTAAGCCTGAGTCAGTATTGATGCAACCTAGTAGCTGAAGCGGCAAATGACATCTGGGTAACTGGCGTTGGGCATTCTGGGATAAGGGGTAGCCTCGAGTTCGAGCTATAGTAAGTGGCTTCAGAGCAGAGAATCGGCTCCAAACCCATCCAGCAACAAAGGCGAGATTGCACAGCTCAACATGTCTTTACAAAACCTGAGGGGTATAAATATACTTCCATGTCTAAACGTTACATCGTTTTTTGTATTTGGAATGGATCCATTAATGAGCTGAACAGCTTTTTACAAGACAACAACCACGCATGTGGGTTGAAGTTTGAAATTGGTGTTTGTGGAACGAATGTCCACTTTTTGGATCTAGATATATTTATGGACCTTGACAAAAAGTTTTGTTATATACAGAAAGGCTACATATACTAATAACTTTCTTCATTTTGAAAGTAAACCTCCATTATTCAGAAAATTGAATTTGGTATGAGGTCAGCTTATTTGTTTAAGCAGACTTATTTTTGAAGACTGTTTTTGACACTGAAGTTAACAAATTAGCCCTTGTTTGCACAGCAGTGATGCTCTTTAAAGTTAAAGAAATTTCTAAAAACAGGCATTTGAAATTCCCACCAATTGTATTAAGTGGCTTCACCCCTAAAGTTACAGCTAAAGATGTAAATAATCAAGGGGAAATTACAATGAATTGTACCTTTTCTATTCCCATCTGTACGGATTCTTGTGAGATCAGACAAATCGACAGGAAATGGAAAGTTATTACAGGGAATAGGGACCTAGCCAAAGTGGTTGGAGATCATCTCACATTTATTTAAGAAAGCAGCTAGTGTTAAATCCATGTTAGAAATAGGGAAGTATTCTACTCCTATTACATCTGAAGTACAGTTTTGTACCTACCATAAATGTAGATGTCCGATAGATATGCATCTGCAGTCATCACATATGGGTTGTCCTGCCTCAGGCAGCCCTTCGGTCGGCCGGATTCCAAAGTCTGGGTCTGGCCTCTGCTGATGTCGCACTTTCCCCGACGTCAGAGCATCTGGGGTATAAAAGCACCAGCCGACGCCATCTTCCTCAGTTTTTCTTGCCCCAGATGCCAGGTGCCCACTAGGAAGGCTAAATTTGGATAAATGCAATAAACTTCCAAACATTTGCAAAAAAAAAAAAAAAAAAAAAAAAAAATACATGCATATACAAACAAATACACCATAATAGATTCCCCCAGCTAGCTAAAAGAGGGGTAAGCACCCTAGGAAAACCACAGAGTGGTAGGAGGGAGGGTAAACCTGACTGCAGATGCATACCTATCGGACATCTACATGTATGGTAGGTACAAAACTGTACTATGTCCTTCAAGGATGCATCTGCAGTCATCACATATGGGTAGAATACCATAGCCAAACTGGGGGTGGAGGTACTAAGTGAAGGATGGTGTAGTTAAGATACCCTGCAGGACTGCCGTAGCAAAACCTGATCTGGAGTATAAAGGTAAATTGTATTGCTTGGCAAATGTATGCACAGAGCTCCATGTAGCAGCTTCTAAAATGTCTTTGGTAGCCACCCCTCTTAGGAAGGCTGTGGTGGTGGCTGTGGCTCTCGTGGAATGAGGTCTAATGTTAGCTGGCACAGTCTTTCCATGAAAGGAGTAACAAAAATGAATGCAATTTCCTATCCATTTCGAAATTGTCTGTTTGGAAATTGCTTTTCCTTGTACCCCAGCAGCATATGCTACGAACAACTGGTCAGTCTTTCTGTAACTTTTAGTTCTGTCCAAGTAGTAGCGTAGTTGTGTATGTCCAGGGTGTGCAGAAGTCTCTCCCCTTTATTTTGTGGCTGTGGGAAGAATGTAGGCAAGTGAATAGCTTGGTTCAAGGATACCCTGGATACCTCCTTTGGCATGAATGTAGGACTGGTCCTTAAAGAAACTCTGTCCTGATGAAAGATAAGGAATGGCTGCACCGCCATTAAAGCTTGAAGCTCAGATACTCTTCTTGCTGAGGTTATGGCCAGAAGGAAGGCAGTCTTCCAAGACAAGAACTGTACATCTGCCGATGCTGCTGGTTCAAAGGGAGGAAGTGTTATTTTTTCCAACATGAAATTCAGGTCCCAAGTAGGTAGAGGTGGTTTCCTTGGAGGATTAATGTTTTTGATTCCTCTTAGAAACTGTCTTAGTAGAGGGTGAGAGAAGACAGGTGGATTTAAATTGTATTCTGCTGAGATTGCTGAGGCATGTATCTTGATGTAAGAGTAAGACAGGCCACTGTGGGACAATTCTGCCAAATATTCCAGTATATATGCCATATTCATCACAGTCACATCTAGGCCCTTTGCTGTGTTCCAGGTGTGAAATCTTTTCCATTTTGCTGTATATGCCTTCCTTGTGGAAGGTCGGCGAGCTTCCATAATAATATCCTTCACTCTCTGGGATAGGTTATCCTGAGGAGGAGTCATGGTATTCCCCAGGCAGTTAGCTGCAAGGTTTTCAGGTTGGAGTGCAGAGTCCTGAAATTGTGCTGCGTCAGTAGGAGTGGCCATAGGGGGAGAGGCCATGGTTTCGTCTGTGACAAGCTCTTTAACAGTGGGTACCAGTGCTGTCTTGGCCAGTTTGGGGCCATCAGGATTACTCTGGGCTGCTCTGTCCTGATCTTCAGTAGGACCTTGGTCATTAGTGGAAGAGGTGGGAAAGCATACACTGTTAGAGCTTTCCAGCTGAAAGAGAGAGAGTCCACTTTCCATGCTTGTGGGTGGTAGGTCCTTGAGAAGAATTTCTTCAGTTGATTTTGGGGGGAAGCGAAGAGATCTATTTCCGGCCTTCCCCATGATTGTGTGATTTGTAAGAAAATGTCTGGGTGCAGCATCCATTCGTGTGCATCTATGGTAGTTCTGCTTAAGCTGTCTGCCAGTGTATTGTCTTTCCCTGGTATGAACTGGGACTGTAGCTGTAAGTTGAGTTGCAATGCAAGTTCCCATAGATTCATTGTCAGTCTGCAAAGAGGGTAGGAATGGGTGTCTCCTTGCTTGTTAATGTACCACATAACTGTGGTGTTGTCTGTCCTTATGAGCAGGTGGCCTTGCGGAAGGAAAGGTTTGAAGGCCTCGATTGCGTGAATCACTGCCAGCATTTCCTTTTGGTTTATGTGCATGTGCAGCTCTCTTTGTGACCATAGCCCTTGGATACATTTGTCCTCCATGTGCGCTCCCCAACCTTGGTCTGAAGCGTCCGTGGTGATGGTTTGGTTGGCTCTTGGCTTGCTGAAGGGCAGCCCGCTGTTCGACTGGCAGGCATGAGCCCACCACAGGAATTCCTTTTGAAGGCAAGGAATGAATGGGATCAGAGCTTCTAAGCTGTGACTGTGCTGAGTCCATAAACTTCTTAGGTACCACTGTAATTTCCTCATATGCAGCCTTGCTTGTGGAATCAGAAGAATGCTAGATGCCATGTAACCCAGGGCCTGCAGGATTTTCCTTGCAGTCATCCGAGTTTGTCTTGAGATTCTGAAAGTAAACTGGTAGCCGTTTTTGTTTTTCTTCTGTGAGAAAAGCCATCTGGGTGGTTGTGTCTAGATCCGCACCCAGAAAAGTTATTCTTTGGGATGGAACCAGTCTTCATTTGTGGATGTTGACTGTATATCCCAAGGCCTGTAACAGGTGGATGGCATAGTCCAAGTCCTTTAACAAAGTTTGCTTGCTGTCCGCTTGTATTAGGCAGTCGTCCAGATAAGGGTAGATTTGAATCCCCTGAAGTCTGCAGTGTGCAATTACTGATGCCAGGCATTTCGTGAATACTCTGGGTGCAGTAGATAAGCCAAAGGGCAATGCCGAGAATTGATAATGCTCTGACCCTGCAAGAAATCTGAGGTGTCTTCTGCAGCTTTGTCGAATAGGGACATGCAGGTATGCCTCCTTGAGGTCTAGTCACCAGCCAAGACCCCTTGCCCAGCATGGGAAGGAGTTGCTGCAGTCAGAATTTTGAATGTTGGCACAATGAGGTACGTATTCAGTGCGGACAAGTCGAGAATAGGCCTCCATTGATTTTCTTTTCTTGGAACAAGGAATAATCTTGAGTAAAATCCCTGGCCTTGTTCTGAAAGAGGTACCTTTTCTATGGCTTTCATTTGCATTAAGTTGGTAATTTGCTTCAAAGCCTCTGCCTTCTGATTTGGTGGCAGGTTTGGCATGCCTTTTCTTTTTGGGAATGAGTGGAAATGGAACCTGTATCCTTTGTCTATTATTTGCAGTGTCCATGTGTCCCTTGTAATGCTGTGCCAATTTTTTGAGAATAAAGAAAGCTTTCCGCCCAAAGGTGCTTCTAATTGAGCCCTGGTCGGCGGAGTCAAAATGAAGTCATCGAGTCTGTCCTGGTGTAGCAGTTGTAGTTCCTGCACTACCTCTGGTTGGGAGGCTGCCACTGACAGCCTCTGTAGGTGCCTCTAGCTTGCCCTCTACCTCTGGCACGTCTATTCCTGCCTCTGAGATCTGTCCGAGTCCGGAAAGGACCAATTCTTAGTAGGCCAATTTCTGCTGAATCTCGGTGGTTGGACTTGCAGAAAGTCCTTCACTGTTTGCACAGATTTTGCCTTTTCTTCAAATTTCTTTAAAACCTCGAGCCGTGGAACCAAATAATTTTTGTTTTTCCATAGGAGCATCCAATAGCTTAGCTTTAACATGGTCTGGCAGAGATTGTTCCTTCAACCAGGCATGCTACGTATAACTGCACATGTCATAGCTGATCTACATGAAGCTTCCAATGCATCATACCCACACTGCAAGAAATGGTTACTAACCTGCTGGGAGTTATGCACCAGATCCTGAAGGGATTTGCGATCAAGGGGTTCAGAAGACAGTTTCTTATGCAATTCATCTAGTAAATACTCTTGGTACTGTATCATATGGAATTGACAGTTTAATGCCCTCATGAAAAGAGTTGCAGAAGTATACACTTTCTTACCCCATCTCTCTAATGCTCTGGACTCCCTTTCAGAGGGTAGAGGATTTTTAGCAGTTGCAGCTGCAACCCCTTTAGGGCCCTGGGAAATAGTTTCTGGATCAGCAGAGTGGGCCTTGTACAGGTGAAAATGTGAGTCCGGGACCCTGTAGTACCTATCAAGTTTGGCAGGAGCCGGAGGGAGAGAGTCAGGGGCAGTACAAGCATCTGAATAGACATCAATGACATTCAAAACAGGAGGTATAGCTAAGGGCCTATGCTGAGGTAAATGTAAAAAGGTCCTTAATCTCTTTCTGGAATCAGAGAATTCCTGACCCTGCCATTGAAAATGTTCTCTGTGTGTAATGTTTCTCCAAATGAAAACTCTTCAGGAGGGGAGGCCGAGGGAATGGATTCTTCAGCATCAGAATCCTCGTAGGCCGAATAAGCCTCCTCCTGGTGGTCTGACAGAGCAGAGCCATCTGAGGACTGTGGATCAGAGGGCTCAACCCTGGGTCTTTTGTCTGGAGGTGGTTGAGAGCCCCTGTCCGGATGAGGTTGGGAGCCTCTAATTAATGAAATCAGATCCTCTGCAAGGGTAAGAATCTGAGAGCTAGAAGAAGGTCTCTGAGGAGAAACTTTGGGAGGCAAAGCCTTAGAAAGTTTAGCAGCCTTAGCCCTAGAGAAAGCCTTAATGGACATGGAAGCAGGGGGTCTGGCTGCACCACGTGCAGTAGACTTATCTAAAGTAATGGTGTCGGAAGGTTCCTTGACACCTGTTTCAGTAGGTAATTCAATGACCGACTCGGCCGGGGCCTCCAGGGCAGAGGTAGTCGGTTGTGTGGTTTCAGTAGAAGGAAGTACTAAGGACTGTTTCAGCCGAGACAGAGACACTCGCGGTAGGCCTGACCGAGGTTTCAGCCAAAACCGCGGCCCGCGTGTCGGTCCTTGTCCTTCCGTTTTTTGACTAAATGCGAAGTCTGAGTCTCAGACCGCATCTTGTAAGCAAAACTAGCCCCCAAAAACTCCTCTGCAAACTCCGACCGATGTCTAAGAGTTCTTCGGTTGAAAGAAGCACAGGCTGAACAGGCAGAGACGTCGTGGTCTGGGCCTAGGCAGGGGAGGCAGTAAGAGTGGAAATCCTTATGAGGTATTTGTTTCCCACAGGTTAAACAATTATTAACTTTATCTGACATCGGCTGAGGCAAGAGAGAGTCCCCAACGGGGTACTTAGGTTTTTCAAAGTCTTCGGTAGCTGAATCACAGGAGCTGACCGACCGGCACTTGCGAACTGCTTCTGCTTCGGGCACCACATGGCAAGAAAGACTGAGGAAGATGGCGTCGGCTGATGCTTTTATACCCCAGACGCTCTGACGTCGGGGAAAGTGCGACATCAGCCGAGGCCAGACCCAGACTTTGGAATCCGGCCGACCGAAGAGCTGCCTGAGGCAGGACAACCCATATGTGATGACTGCAGATGCTTCCTTAAAGGACATCGGAGCAGTTGGAACATATCCCTGTCATAACTGTAAGCAGTGCCGATATACTGACTAAGAGTATTTTTCACATATTCGGAAATTGGTAGTTAGCAAAGGCAGAATTGTAAAAGTTATGGTATAGTTTATCTGGCTTCCTGCAGCACTTGTCACAAATTTTATGTAGGCAAAACTATTAGAAGTTTATATAAATTAATTTATGAGCATTGCTTAGTTATTAGGAACAAAGATATTGATAATGCATTGGCTAAGTATGCTATGTAATGTTCTGAATTTAAGAAATTTGTGTTTTTTGTACTAGACAGTATGAATTTGACACCTTCTGTTTATAATTTTAATACTGCCCTAAAATTAAGGAGCTCAGATGGCAGGTATTTTTAAATGCGGATATTCCTCCAGGGTTAAATGGGACTTTAAAAGTGAAATTTAAAATAATAGAGACCATTGACTGTTTCTATATTGTGCGCTTTTATAATTGTTTTTATGAAATGAACTCATTTATCTTATTACACTATTGTGTGGTTAATTTTTGTGTATGTAAATTGAGTATATGACTTGTATTGCTTGCTGTTGGTGTTCTGAACAAGTTCATGTGAGTAAACGAATTCAAGTACTAAACAGATTTTTGGTCTGAGCAGTCTTTTTGGTCTTCACTTCATGTATTTCTTTTCAGGTTTTCAAACATACTCCTGAGTGAGGAATGCCATCTGGAAAATTTGTTCAAACTTGCTCCCAGGAATACAATCTGTTGGCAAGATACTAGGTGGGATTTCTTCTCATTGACGGTGTACCCCAGTGAGGTTAGAAGTCTCTTTACAAATACCAGGTATTGTAATAGCAAGTCCTGACTTACTGCCTGAATCAGGCAATCGTCCAAGTATAGGTAAATCTGAATAGGTCTCTGCCTGCAAAATGCAATGGCTGGAGCTAGGCACTTGGTGAATACCCTGGGCGCAGTAGATAAGCCAAAGGAAAGTGCAGAGAACTGACGGTGCAAGGAGCCTGCTCTGAAATGTAGGTATTGTCTGTAGGATTCCGTTACTGGGATGTGCAGGTAAAGCTTCTTTTAAGTCTAGGGTTGCCAGCCAGGCATCCTTGGCTAGCACAGGAAGAAGCTGTTGAGTTAGCATTCCGAATTTCGGAACCACCAGGAAGGTGTTGAGAACAGACAGGTCCTAGAGAGAACACTAGTAGTTTTTTCTGGGAACCAGTAAGTCTTGCATAAAATCCTTGTCCCCTTTGTTCTGCTGGGACAGGTTGAATAGCCCTAATAACTAGGACAGAGATCACTTGCTTTTGGGCCTCTGCCCACTGATTTGGGGGGAGGTCTGGCCATCCACTTGGGGTTGGAAGTGAGAGGAAGTGGAATCTGTATCCTAGGGAAACTGTTTAAAACCCATTTGTCCTGGGTAATGAGTTCCCAGTTTTTTGCATACAGGGCGAGCTTTCCTCCTAAGGGGGCTAGCAGCTGGGCAGGGCTTGGAAGAGTTGAGGATAAGGCATTGTGCCATTTTTCCACAGGGGGGTGGCTTACTACTCCCTGCTTTGGAAGTGGCAGCCCCCCAGTGCTTACATCTGTGCATAGCTTGAAACGGAAGTCTTGGTGGTCTGCTGCTCCTGGGTTTGGACTGAAAGCCGAAGGGACTGGAAAATGCCATTCCTTTGAAGGCCAATGCCTACTGGAATCTAGGAGGCTGTACTTGTAAGAAATCTTAACAGTTTACATATTTAGCTTTTTCCTCGATCCCTTTGAGGACTTCTGCTTTGTTGCCAAAAAGATGGTCTTGATTAAAGGGTGCATACAGTAATTTAGCTTTAACATGATCTAACAAGTTTTATTCTTTAAGCAAAGCATACCTTAGTGTCAGCAGCCCTGCAAGATGCTTCTAAATCATCAAAACCACATTGCAAAGTATGTTTATCAACTTGTTCAGAAGAATACATTAACTCTTGGAAATCTTTGTGTTCAGCAGAGTCAAGAATCAATATTTTCTGTTAAAGTAGTCCCATTATATGCTATTTTAACATATGAAACTGCCAATGTAAAGCCCTAATGGCCAAAGTAGCAGAAGTGCATACCTTCTTTACCCAGTCTAAACCTCTCTAGTCCCTATCAGAAGGGGTAGGATTTTTGGCAGCATCTTCAATGCATTTTGGGCTTTGGGAAATGGTCTCTGGATCTGCAGTAGGATTCTTCGAGAGGAATTTGAGAGTCAGTTACTCTTCTGTAGTACCTGCCCGGTTTCCTGGGAGCTGGAGGCAAAATGTCTGGGGTAAGGCTGGATTCCAAGAAATCTATAATCTTCAGAACAGCAGGGCCTGTATTGAGGCAGGAGTAAAAATTCTCAGTCTCTCCTTTTGGACCGAGACTAGTCCTGGCTTTCCCAGCGGAAATGCTCCCCAAGGTTATGCAAGGTTTCACCAAAAAAAAACTCTTCTGGAAAGGAAGCAGAGGGAATGGAATCCTCTCCATCGGAATCCTCACAAGATAAGGGTAAATCCTGGTAGTCAGAAGGAACAGAGATATCAGATTCCTGAGCAGAAGAATCAAAGAAAATCAGTTCTAGGTCTTAGAGGGGGGAAGCTGGCTTTCCCTAATTAACAAGGTCTTCAGCCATTCTAATCATTTGTTTTCGAGGTATATGGGCCTGAGAATGCAGTTTGGTCGTTGGTTTTCTAGGCGTAGTGAGAGCTTTAGCGTAGTGAGAGCTTTAGGCCTCAGGAATTAGGCAATCTTAGCTTGAAACAATGTCGGTTTAATATGAAAATCGGTAGGCCTGAATATACCCTCAGAAGCCGGTGCTTGCACAGCATCTCTGGACCCATCCAAGGCAGAGACATCTGCAGGTTCCATAGTAGAAGCATACCGCGGCATACCGGACTCCAAATGGGTCTCAGTAGAGGCCTGCAAATCTATAATTGCAGGTATCAGGGGCTGTAGAAGCACCTCACAGAGTAGCAGCAGACTGGAGACTAGCTTAACAGAAGTGCCGTTGGCAGTTATGGACCTATGCGGTCCGTCTTTATCCTTGCATTTTTTCAGAAGATCGGTAGTCGGATGGCTTAACGACGCCACTTCGGAGTACGGAGATAGAGAACGAAAGTATTTCGCTACAAAAATAGCCAGACGACCACTAGTTCAAGCATTAAACAAGGCACAAAACAGACAGCTAGGGACACAGTGGTCTGGGCCTAAACAGGTAAAGAATGAATCTCCACGAGGTATCTGCTTTTCCACAGGCAAGACAATGGTTAATTTTTTCTGACATCAGTTAGAACAAGAAAAAAGGATCCCCAACGGGGTACTTATCTTTAAGACTTAAGGTCTGAAACTCAAAAACGAAAATCTCAGGTGTCTGCCAACTGGCACTTGCGAACTGCTTCTGCTTCGGGCAAGGCAAGAAAGATCGATGTAATGGCATTGGCTGCATGTTTTAAACCTCTGACGTCCTGATGTCATGGAAGAAATGAAAGCAGACTCAGAAATCCCAAGAGTGGTATTCAGACTGGCTGAGGGCTACCTGCAGGCAGATAACCCAAATGTGATGACTGCAACAGTGAAACACTAACATCATCCAGCAAAGCCTCATCCAGGCATATCTCCTGAGGTCCATGCCTGTACCGGGCTGCTCGAGAGGTTCCTTTTGCAGCATTAGAGATCAGCCTCATCGAGGAATTCGATAAAGAGGAAAGACTGGTCAGTTGGGGAGATCCTTGTCTGAGAAGGACCTCAAGAAGGCAAGTTCCTTAAACAGATCCCTCTATAGACATTGGGGGGTGCAAAAAATAATTCAATGCTCTTGGTGTAAAGGTAGCAGAGGCAAAAACATGCTTCCCATGTCTGTCCAATGCCTGAAACTTCTTGTTTGGAGGTCGGACAGTGGAGCTCTGATCTGCTAGCCGCTACTGTGGCTGCAGACACCACAATGACATCAACCAGAATACCCATGCTCCAGTGTAAGCAATCTGCACGCTTGGGAATAGGCTCCACAGTATCTGGCGGCTCCTAAGCCCAGCGTGAAACTAAGTCAATAAGTTTGGTCACCAGTGGGGGATGTAGTTGGTCCCATCCAGAAGGCCCACAGGAAGAGAGTCCTCAGAAGGGGGTCCGGATGTTTGTTTCAGCAGCTTTAAAATATCCCCCAAAAAAGAGGTTGGTTGGAGTTCGTGGGGGACCCTTAATCGAAGGCGCGATCTTCTGTCAATTACTCCAAAGGGAGCCGAAGTGCTTCCTCTTGCAGTTTCTTTGGATGAATCTCCCCTGGTGGGTTGCTTGAGGAAGGAATCTGAGGAGAGGGGAACCCACTGCCAGGGGTGAGCCAGAATACAAACAGGATGAATGGGCCCAAACTTGTCAGCTGCTGACTGGATAGGGGGACCTCTCAAACCCACAGAGAAAGTCCTGTCACCTGAAAGGCAGACTCACCAGGGTGAACTACCCACCACCCCACTGTCAAACCCAAAGGCGAAAGAACTTCCAAGGTGGTGCCTCTGGACAGACCAGGACCAGAAGTGTCTAGGGTCAAAGTCTCAAGGGGGAAGACATCTGACAAGATCAGAGCTGAGGTACACCCCCACAAGTAGGTGCTGACATCTCTGGTCAGGGACTCACTCTGCTCCAAACCCAGAGCACAGCTGGTCTGGGACACTGCCGGGGTCAAGGTAAAGTGCATCAGACTCAGACTGCTGCTGGTTATATGGATCTTGGGAGTTCCAAAGTCACTGGTCAGATCGGAAGAGGAATTTGCACTATGGGAGCTGAAGCTCTCAGATCCAGGATGGGATGGAGATGGGAGAATTCCCAACTGTAATGGAGTCTTGATTAAACTCATCATCCTTTCCATATCTGCATGGGATAGCAGAGGATCTATAGGAGGCTGAAGAGTGGGGTACATTTTGCAGGAAACTCACTGGTACAAGCTGGTGCCTATGACAGCTACTTGCTCCGAATCAGCAAACTGCTCCGACACCTCTGATCCAAGGCCTTACAATCGGAGGACGACTTGTCTGGAGACTGTTAACTGCATACCCGTATTATATCAGATGGATCAGAGGAGGTGCTTAAACCCAATTTATTAGGATCAGATAACGTTCACATCTGAGGAACAGTCTTGAGAGGACCTAGTTCAATTGGATCAAAGGAACCTTTAGGATCTGATGAGGTACAAATGGCTGAAGAATCTGAGGCAGCTGATCTGAAAATTTTGGCATCTTCTCAGGTAGACAGGATGCAGCCTCCAGGGTTTGAGGTGGTATGCCTCTTCACTTCCTTAGGTTTCAAGGGGGTTTGAGCCCAGAAAGCTGTCAGACCCTTTAAGCTTGTTTCTACAATCTGAAAAGGGCACAAGGGTTAAAGGCTGCACAAGTATTACAATCAGCTTCTAAGTGGCCCAGCCCAAGGCGGACGCACTTCTTGTGGACATCTAAATTCAGAATTTTGTGCCAAGAGATGAATCTTTTCAATCCTGTTGAAGAATCTAACAGCAATTCAGAGAAACTGGATAGAAAAGTTACCCAAAAATTTGAAACACTACCTGCTCGTGGCAACAAAATTATGTCTGTGCTGGAAGGTACAAAAGAGATTAGAGGAGCTAGTGGAGAAGTAAGGCATTATGGGAGAGGGAGGAGCTTGAGGTCTGGATCATTAGTCTTGTGACAGTTGATTTGGATCAGAGACCGGGTCCTAGGACCCCCTCAGTGAGGAAGAATGAAATGGACATCAGCTTGAAATATTTAGGAGTGTGGATTAAATATGATTGTTATGGGAAGCTAAAAAGAACAGAAAAACAGACACTGGAAGCTCCTGCCTATGAATATGGATTACACGACACAAACAGTAAAAATGTTTAGTCCCTTAGTTTTACAGGTTTTTTTTTTTTTTTTTTTAACTACCAGAGAAAGCTGTACATAGTAATAAAGAGTTGAAGGATTGCATCTGGGAGGGGAAGATGGCAAAAATCAAGAGGGCTAAGATTATCCTTTCAACAGAAGGTGGTGGTTTAGGACTACATGATTTGAAGGGTATTTTAGACCCTCACAGTTAAGGTTCTTGTACACAAGAGAAACAAAGCTGCAATTCAAAGCTGAAAAGAAAAGTACAGTTGTGTACACTTAACATAAATGTAGATGTTAGAGTGTATTCACTGTTGCAGTCATTACAATTGGGTTAACATGCTGGCAGGCTACCCTGTCGGCCTGAATTCCAAAGTCTAGGTCCGGCGTCAGTTGCTGTCACCTCTTCCCTGACATCAGTGCGCCAGGGGTATAAAAGATGCAGACGCCATTTTCTTCAGTTTTTCTTGCCCCAGATGTCAGGTGCCCCCAAAAGGGTAGGCTAAAAATGTCTAAACAAGCATGCAAAGTATATTTTTTGCCTTCATCTACAAGCAAATACACCACATGTACAGAAGATGTACAGAATAGCGGTACAGGTAAGTTCCAGCAAAGAAATGGGGGATGGCGGGTGGGTAACCTGGACTGCGACAGTGAATACACAAACATTTACATTTGTGATAAGTGTACACAACTGTACTATGTTCCTCGTGTTTCACTGTTAGTCATTACAAATGGGTTGAATCCAAAAGCTAAGGTTGGGAGGCTGGAGCTAATTAGCATTAGGGGCGGCTATTAGGCCCTGCAGAACTGCAGTGGCAAAGCCTGCCCTGGATTTAGAGTAGAGTGGTAAGTGATGGTACTTTGTGAAGGTGTGTACTGAACTCCAAGTAGAAGCCTCTAAAATGTCTTTGGCTGGTACTCCTGTGAGGAAGGCTGCTGAAGTGGCTGCTGCTCTGGTTGAATGTCGACTAATGCCCTTAGGTACTGGCTTGCCATGTTGAGAATAGCAGAAATGAATACAGTGGCTTATCCACTTTGAAATAGTCTGCTTTGAGATAGCCTTTCCTTGTGATCCTTCAGCATATGGCACTAGTAACTGCTCCTTCTGAAAGCTTTGGTTCTGTTCAAATAAAAACGTAGCTGTCTGTGTATGCCCAAAGAATGCAGAATTCTCTCCCCCTTATTCTGTGGGTTTAGATAAAAGGTAGGCAGATGAATAGTTTGGTTAAGGGCCACACTGGACACTACCTTAGGCATAAATGTCGGGTTTGTCCTCAAAG
Source organism: Protopterus annectens (assembly GCF_019279795.1). Lineage (NCBI taxonomy): Eukaryota > Metazoa > Chordata > Ceratodontiformes > Protopteridae > Protopterus > Protopterus annectens. Next base: position 510,375,853 of record NC_056743.1, read on the forward strand.
AAACCCTGTCTAGATAAAAAAATGAAAAGGTTCCACAGCCACGAGTGCCTGTAGCTGAGACTCGTCTTGCAGAAGTTACAGCTAGGAGCAGAGCTATTTTCAAAGATAAAATCTTTATACCAGCTGCAGCGGCTGGCTCGAAAGGAGGCAGGGTGAGTTTTTCCAAGACATAAAGGTCCCATGGAAGGTATTGGTGATCTCCTTGGAGGCCTTAAATCTTTGGCTCCTCTGAGGGGACTGCCTTAAAGGATGAGAAAAGATTGGTGGCTCTGTATTGTAATGAGCCGAAATGGCAAAGGCATGAATTTTTATAGATGAGAAAGGCCTTCGTCCAGCATCTCAGTCAAGTATTACAAAATCTGAGGAATGTTTGGTACAGCGGTGTCAATTCCTTGTGACTGGTTCCAAGCACAAAATCTCTTCCATTTTCCAGTATAGGATTTTCTAGTACTAGGTCTCCTGGCCTCCCAAGTGACATCCATCACCGCTTTAGAGAGAGGTGTTTTGTAGGACTACATTATCCGCCATGCTAGCAGATTTAAGGTCTTGAGTTGGCCGTGCAGGATCGGATTGTTCTGCTGGGACAGTAGATGTACTTGAGGTAAGGTCCAGGCTGGGCATTGAGACAAGTTCCTTAGGATTGGATAACAGTACTGGCATGGAAAGTCTGGGGCAATCAGTATAATTTTTGGCTTCTCCTGTCTGACCTTTAAGAGTACCTTGGGGAGGAGAGGCAGAGGGAGAAAGGCATATACTGTTAAGTTTTTTCAGCTGAAAGATAGGGCATCCACTTTCCATGCTTGTCTGTGATAAGTCCTTGTGCAGAATCTCTTTAGTTGGCAGTTGTGAGGTGAGGCAAATAGATCTATGTCCGGGCATCCCCATTTCCTTGTCATGCTGAAGACTTGTGGATCCAATTTCCACTCGTGGGGATCCATGAGGTTTCTGCTTAATTCGTCTGCCAGAGTATTTATCTTTCCTGGCAGGAATTGTGACTGCAAATGTACCTGCTAAGTCAATGCTGTGTCCCACAAAGTCATGGCTAGTCTGCAAACGGGGTAGGAATGAGTGCCTCCCTGATTGTTTATATACCACATGACCGTGGTATTGTCTATCAGTAGCTGTCCCGGATGAAGCAGGTCCTTGAAGGCTGTCAGGGCATTTTGAACAGCTAGCATCTCTTTTTGATTGATATGTAGATGCATTTGGTTTGTGGACCATGTGGGCTCTCCAGGCACAATCCGATGCATCCGTTAATGTCTGTGCAGCTGGGGGTACAGTGAATGGCTGTCCCTTGTTCTGGTGACAGGCCTTCGCCCACCATCGAAACTGCTGCTGCAGGCAGGGAATGAGTGTAACTATTGTTTCCAGACCGTAGCAATGTTGAGTCTAAACACTTTTTAGGTACCATTGAAGTTTCCTCATATGCATTCTTGCATATGGAATTAGTAGAATGCAGGATGCCATCAAGCCCAAAGCCTGCAGAATTTTTCTTGCAGATAACTGGGCCTTTGTTGCCAACAGTTTGAAATAGGTAGTCAGTTGTCTTCGTTTGGCGTGAGATAAGCAATCTGGGCAGTTGTATTTAAGCTTGCACCCAGGAATATCTCGAGAGGGTACTAGTTTTGATTTCTGTTCGTTGACAGTGTATCCTAAAGCATGATGGCAATCTCTTTACAAATGCCAGATGCTGTAGAATGTCCTTGTTCTCTGCTTGAATGAGGCAGTCAAAGTAAGGATATATTTGTATTCCTCTGTCTGCAGTATGCAATTACTGGTGCCAGGCACTTAAGACCCTGGGCGCAGTAGATAAGCCAAAGGGCAGTGCAGAGAATTGGTAGTGCATTGAGCCAGCTTTGATTCTGAGGTATCTTCTGCACGTTTGTCTGATTGGGCCATGCAGGTATGCCTTTTAGATCTAAAACAAGCCAAGCCTTCTTGCCCAACATGAGCAGAAGCTGCTGTAGAGTCAACATTTTGAATTTTGGAATATCCAGATGTGTTTAGAATAAATAGGTCCAGTATTTGTCTCCAGGCTTTGTCCTTTCTGGGTATCAAGAACAGTCTTGAATAGAATCCTTGTCCCTGCTCTTGCTCTGGTACTTGTTGAATGGCCCTCATGCTCATGAGGGATGAAACTTGTTTTTATGCCTCTGCCCATTGACTGCGTGGCAGGTCTGGCATACCATTTGGCCATGGCAGTATGTGAAAGTGGAACCTGTAGCCTTGTGATACCATCTTTAGAACCCATTTGTCCTGGGTGATCATGTGCCAATTTTGTGAAAAAAGTGCTAGTTTTCCCCCCAAAGGGGTTGCCAAAAGATAAATGCTTGGTGCTGAAAGGGGAAGTCATTGAGACTGTTTCCTGTATGGCTGTGATTTTCCTCGCCCCTCTTGGAGGTAGAAGCACCCCATTGATTAGGCCTGTATGCACATTGGGGCTGTGATCTGCCTCTGGGGCAACTGTATCTGCCTCTGTGGTGTATCGGACACTGGAAAGGACCAATTCTTTGTATGCCAGTTCCTGCTAAATCTGGGAGGCTGTACCAGCAAGAAATCCTTAACTGTTTGCAAAGATTTCGCTTTGTCCTCCATTTTCTTCAACACCTCTTCAGCTTTAACACCAAACAGAGTATCATGCTGTAATGGAGCACCTAGTAGTTTTGCTACAACATGATCCGGCAGATCCTGTTCTTTTAACCAAGCATGCCTCCTAATGACAGATCCTGTAACAGCAGCCCTGCAGGAGGCCTCTAGAGAATCAAAACCACATTGCAAAGTATGCCTTGCAACTTTTTCAGCTGCATGCAATAAGTCCTGCATTTCTTTGTCTGCACATTCTGAATTTGACATTTTCTGTTTAAGCAAAGGCATAAGATATTGCTGAAATTTCAGCATATGAAATTGGCAATTTAAGGCTTACAGCCAAGGTAGCAGAAGTACAAATCTTTTTACCCCAACTGTCTAGGGCCTTAGAATCCCTTTCGGAGGGGATAGGGTTTTTGCAGTAGAAGCCTTGACCCCTTTGGGACCCTGAGAGATGGTTTCTTGGTCAGCAGCAGGGTTTTTATAAAAAAAATTGTGAATCAGGAACCCTATAGTATCGGTCTGGCTTAACAGGAGCTGGTGGTAGAGAGTCTGGAGATAGACTGGACTCTGGAAATACATCTACAATGTCTAACAGGCGGGATAGCAAAGGGCTTGTGCTGAGGCAATAAAAGGATGTCTGAGCCTTTTCTTGGATTCTGAGTAATCTTGGCTCTCCCAGTGGAAATGCTCCTTCATAGCATGCAGTGCATCTCCAAAAGAATAATCCTCGGGAGGAGAGGCTGAAGGGATAGATTCTTCAGCATCAGAATCCTCATAAGGAGGAAGAGAATATTCCTGTTCAGAGGAGGAATCAGAGTAAATGGAAACCTGGTCTGAAGATTCGTATTCTAACTCTTGCCTAGGCCTCATCAGGTGGGGAATGGGAATCCCTGATCAAAGTAATTAGGTTTTCGGCCATTTTAATAATCTGTTTTTTAGGCATGGAGGCCTGTCCAGGAGAATGCTGTACTTGTTTGTCTTTAGAGTTGCTTTAGTCTTTATCTTTGAAGCTGAAGTAGGTTTCACATAACTGTGTAGGCCTGAAAACACCCTCAGAAGCCGATGCTCCGGACCCATCTGAGGGAATAGTTTGAGTGTTCAATACCTTAATTCCAGTGGCCTTGTCGGCTCCACGTGGGAGTCAGAAGCAGCCTGTGGCTCTGAGGTAGCTGGCGTCAGGGGCTGTGAAAGCGCCTCACTGAGAACCGGCGACAGGCCTAGCAGAAGCCTAGTCTGTTTTGGATCTCAGATGCCTGTCCTTTTCTTTTATAAACTCCAGTAGCCTGCTGTTCCGACGGCATTATACAATTAAATCTTCTGTCAAAGTAATGGAATGCAAAATTGTACCTTCGCTTAATAGTGCATTGGTTAAATCGAGCACAAAACTGACAACTAGCAACGTTATGGTCAGGGCCTAGGCAACGAACACAGTAAGAATGAAAATCCTTGAGGTATTTGCTTCCCACAAGAAATACAATTAACTTTTTCTGACATCGGTCTGGAGCAAGAAAAGTTTCCCCAATGGGGTACTTTGCTTTAATGAAAAAGTACAGTTTTGTACCTACCATAAATGTAGATGTCTGATGGGTATACATCTGCAGTCATAACATATGGGTTTGTCCTGCCTCAGGCAGCCCTTCGGTCAGCCGGATTCCAAAGTCTGGGTCTGGCCCCGGCTGATGTCGCACTTCACCCGACATCATAGCTCCTGGGGTATAAAGGCATCAGCAGATGCCATTTTCCTCAGTGTTTCTTGCCCCAGATGCCAGGTGCCCTCTAGGAAGGCTAAATTTGTATAAAAGTAGAAAATTCCAAACAATAGAAATCAAAATGTATATATACATACAAACAAATACACCATAATAGATTCCCCCAGCTAGCTAAGAGAGGGGCAAGTACCCTAGGAATACCACAGAGGGGAAGGAGGGTGGGTAATCCTGACTGCAGATGCATACCTATCTGACATCTACATTTATGGTAGGTACAAAACTGTACTATGTCCTTCAAGGATGCATCTGCAGTCATAACATATGGGTAGAATACCATAGCCAAACTGGGGGAGGAGGCACTAAGATAATGATGGTGTAGTTAAGATCCCTTGTAAAACTGCAGTTGCAAAACCTGCTCGGGATCTGGAGTATAAAGGAAGATTGTAATGCTTGGCAAATGTATGCATGGAGCTCCAAGTAGCAGCTTCTAAAATGTCTTTGGTAGCCACTCCTCGTAGGAAAGCTGTAGTGGTGGCTGTAGCTCTTGTGGAGTGAGGCCTGATATTTTCAGGAGTTGTCTTTCCATGAAATGAGTAGCAGAATCGAAAGCAATTTCCTATCCATTGATATGGTCTGTTTTGAAATTGGTTTTCCTTGCACTCCTGTTGCATATGCTACCAGAAGCTGGTCAGTTTTTCTGCTGGCCTTAGTTCTGTCCAGATAGTAGCGCAGTTGTCTGTGTACATCCAAGGTGTGTAGTAGTTTTTCCCCCCTGTTCTGTGGGTTAGGGAAGAATGTAGGTAAATGAATAGCTTGGTTCAAGGATACCCTGGATACCACCTTTGGCATAAAAGTAGAATTGGTTCTCAGACACTATCCTGGTGAAAGATAAGGAAAGGCTGCACTGCCATTAATGCCTGTAACTCCGATACCCTTCTTGCTGAAGTGATTGCGAGCAGGAAGGCAGTTTTCCAAGATAAGAACTGTAAGTCTGCTGTTGCTGCTGGTTCAAAAGGGGGAAGTGTTAATTTTTCTAGCACAAAATTGAGATCCCATGCAGGCAGAGGTGGTTTCCTTGGAGGTTTTACATTTTTGATCCCTCTCAAAAATTGTCTGAGGAGAGGATGAGAGAAGACAGGAGGATCCATGTTGTACTCTGCTGAAATTGCTGATGCATGAATCTTAATGGAAGAATAGGACAAGCCATTGTGGAACAGTTCTGCTAAGTATTCTAGGATGTGTGCTAGGTTTGCCAGTGTGACATTTGTTCCCTTTGCTGCACTCCAAATGAGGAATCTCTTCCATTTGGCTAAATATGTTTTCCTTGTGGAGGGTCTGCAAGCCTCCAGGATAATGTCCTTAACCCTCTGAGATAAAACAGGTTGGTTTTGTTTTATGCAATTTTCCAAGCAGTTAGCTGCAGCGTTTTTAAGTTTGGATGCAGGGTCTTGTAGTTGTTCTGCGTTAGAAGTAAAGGACATAGAGGTAGAGGCCATGAGTTCATCCGAGACACGCTTCTCAGTAGCGGGTACCAATGCTGCCTTGGCCAGTCTGGAGCTATCAGAATTACCTTTGGCTGTTCCTCTCTGATCTTCAGTAGAACTTTGTACATCAATGGGAGAGGTGGAAAGGCATATACTGTCAGGGCCTTCCAGCTGAAAGTAAGTGAGTCCACCCTCCAGGCTTGTGGGTGGTATACTCTTGAGCAGAATGTCTTCAGTTGGTAGTTGAGTGGGGGAGCGAAAGTACAGTTTTGTACCTACCATAAATGTAGATGTTCGAAGATCCACATTGCTGCAGTCCTTACATATGGGTAGTCCCCTGTCCTCGGTCGGCCCGAATACCAAAGTATTAGGCTGACGTCGGTCAAGGCGCTTAAAACTGACATCAGGACGTCAGGGTACAAAAGCGCATGACCGACGTCATTTCCTCAGTCTTTTCTTGCCCCAGATGTGAGAAGGCCCTAACAAGAAAGGCCAAAGCCAAAAAAACAGCAAAAACTAACCAACCACCCGTGCACTAACCATATTTACAATATGTACAACACAAACCACACCACCACCTTCAACAACAGAGGGGAAGGAGGGAGGGTAAATTGGACTGCAGCAATGTGGATCTTCGAACATTTATGGTAGGTACAAAACTGTACTATGTTCTTAATCTCACATTGCTGCAGTCCTTACATATGGGTAGAATCCCAAAGCAGAGGTAAGGGAGGATGGCAAAACTATAAAGCATTAGGAGCTGCCAAAATGCCCTGTAAAATAGCTGTGGCAAACCCAGCCCTAGATTTAGAGTAAAGTGGAAGGTGGTAATGCTTAGAAAAAGTATGCACTGAACTCCAAGTAGCTGCTTCCAAAATATCTTTAGTAGCCACCCCCCTTAAAAAAGCTATAGAAGTGGCAGTAGCCCTAGTGGAATGAGGCCTAATCCCAGCTGGAATCTCCTTACCATGATGGGAACAGAAAGCAATACAAAAACCAATCCACTTAGAAATAGTTTGTTTTGAAACAGGTTTGCCCTGAGAACCCAAAGCAAAAGAAACAAACAACTGCTGAGACTGCCTGAACCCTTTAGTTCTGTTCAAATATCGCAACTGTCTGTGTATATCCAAAGTGTGCAAAATCTTTTCCCCTTTATTTTGGGGGTTTGCATAAAAAGTAGGCAAATGAATAGTTTGGTTTAAAGCCACACTAGAAACCACTATAGGCATAAAAGAAGGGTTAGTACGCAAAGACACCCTATCCTTGTGGAAAATTAAGAAAGGCTCAACTGCCATAAGGGCCTGTAATTCAGAAACCCTTCTCGCAGAGGTAATGGCCAACAAAAAAGCAGTCTTCCATGATAAATATTTCAACTCTGCAGATGCTGCAGGCTCAAAAGGTTGTAGAGTGAGTTTCTCCAACACAAAATTGAGATCCCAAGCAGGAGTAGGAGCTCACGTGGGGTCTTATATTCTTTGCCCCTCTAAGGAATTGCTTAAACAAAGGCTGAGAAAATAATGGTGGGTCACAGTCATAATGAGCAGAAATTGCTGCAGCATGAACCTTTATAGAGGAGAAGGACAAACATTTGTCCAATAACTCAGTAAGGTATTGAAGCGCAATACTTAAATTAGGTTTAGAAACATCAAAGTCCTTTGCTGTACTCCAAAATAAAAATCTCCTCCATTTATCTGCGTAAACTTTCCTTGTACTAGGCCTTCTGGCCTCCAAAATAACATTCAAAACTTGTTGTGGAAGCTGAGACCCTCCAGGGTTTAAAACAGAATATGCCAGGGTGTAGATGTAGAGAATGAAGTTTGACATTGAGTAAATGACTGTTCTCCTGAGACAGCAGGTGAGGAATCGAAGGCAAAGGCCATGGAGGCTCCCATACCAGACTTCTCAGTAATGGGTACCAGTGCTGTCGAGGCCAATCTGGAGCTACTAAAATCATGTTTGGCTTGTCCTGTCTGACCTTCAGGAGTACCTTCGGGAGGAGAGGCAGAGGTGGAAAGGCATACACGTGAAGATTGCTCCAATTGAATGAGAGAGCATCCACTTTCCAAGCTGTGGGATGAAACCTTTTTGTGCAAAACTTTGGTAGCTGGTAATTTAGTGGAGAAGCGAACAGATCTATGTCTGGAGTTCCCCATAACACTGTCAATCTCTGAAATACATGAGGATCCAATTTCCACTCGTGGGGATCCATAATTTGTCTGCTCAACACATCTGCTAAGGAGTTCTGTGCTCCTGGCAGAAACCTTGCCTGAAGATTTAGCTGTAAACAGAGCAGTCTCCCACAAAATCATTGCTCGTCTGCATAGAGGATAAGAATGCGTTCCCCCTTGCTTGTTGATGTACCACATGACAGTTGTGTTGTCTGTTTGAATCAACACCTGCCCTGGAAGAAGTAAATCCTTGAAAGCTATCAATGCAAATTGGACTGCTAACATCTCCTTCAAGTTGATATGTAGATGTTGAAGTCTGGCAGGCCACGTGTCTTGTACCCATTTTCCATTTAGATGAGCTCCCCAAGCTTTGTCTGAGGCATCTGTCGTTAAAATCTGACTCGCCTCTGGCCGGGTCACAGAGAGTCCCTTGTTTAGGTGACATTCCTGAGCCCACCACAAAAATTCCTTTTGAATGCAAGGTATCTGAATGACAGTGTCCAAATCTTGGCAGTGCTGTGTCCATACATTCTTGAGATACCATTGTAGCTTCCTCATATGCAGTTTGGCATTGGGAAGTACCAGAATACAAGATGCCATGAACCCCAAGGCTTGAAGGACTGTCCTTGCAGTCAGCCTGGACTGACGAGACAATTGGTGGAAGTAGAGAGAAAGATTCTTTTGTTTGTCCGGGGTCAAAAAGGCCATCTGGGATGCTGTATTCAGTCTCACACCCAGAAAGCACATGTCCTGAGAGGGTACTAGACTGGACTTTATTTCGTTCACAGAATACCCCAGGCATCTTAACACTGCCATCACATACTGTAAATGAAGAAGTTAGTCCTTTCCTTGGGCCAGAATCAGGCAATCGTCCAAATAAGGATAGATTTGTATTCCTCTTAGCCTGAAGAAAGCTACCACTGGAGCCAGAACCTTCGTGAACACTCTGGGCGCAGTAGATAAGCCAAAGGGCAATGCAGAGAACTGATAATGTGAAGTCCCAGCCCGAAAACGCAGATACTTCCTGCAACTGGGCCTGATAGGAACATGAAGGTAAGCCTCCTTGAGATCCAGAGTCACCATCCAGTGATCTTTGCCCAGCAGAGGTAAAAGCTGTTGTAACGTCAACATTTTGAACTTGGGAATGTCCAGATGTGTTGAGGATAGATAAATCCAAAATTGGTCTCCACGTGTTTCCTTTCTTTGGTACTAGAAATAGGCGAGAATAAAATCCTAGGCCCACTTCTGGCAGAGGGACCGGTTGTATGGCCCCTATTTGAAGTAGTAGAGAAATTTGTTTGTGAGCCTCTAGTCTTTGCTGAGGAGGACCGTCCGGCATGCCTTTGAAAGGAGGCAAGGTATGGAAATAAAACTTGTAACCTTGGTGTATGATATCCAATACCCATTTGTCTTGGGTAATCAACATCCAATTTTCCTTGAAGAGCGCTAACCTTCCTCCCAAAGGTGCTGCCAGGCAAGAAGGATCTGGCAGCTGAAAAAGTAGGTCATTGGGCCTGTTTACGAAAGGACTGGCCCCTGCCCTCACCGGAAGATTGTGCAGGTGAACTCCCTGTTCTAGGTCTGAAAGAACTCTGAGCTCTGCCCCTACCACGTCTAGATCTACCCCTAGACTGAGAATCATAAGAAGGATACGTCCACCCCTTAGCAGGCCAATTCATACTAAACTTCGGAGGCTGAACTTGCAAAAAATCTTTAACAGCCTGCATAGACTTAGCCTTGTCTTCCATTTTCTTCCAGACTGACTCCACAGGTGAACCAAACAACACATCAGACTGCAAAGGAGCATCCAAAATCCTTGTCTTAACATGGTCAGATAAATTCTGATCCTTCAGCCAGGCGTGCCTGCGAAGAACTGAGCCAGTGGCAGCCACCCTGGAAGAAGCCTGTAAAGCATCGAAACCACACTGCAAAGAATGCTTACCCACCTGTTCAGAGGCATGTACCAAATCCTGTAATTCTTTACACTCTATGCCCTCTGCCAAAGCATCCACTTTAGATTTTAGTTGAGTAAGGAGAAAATTCTGATACTTCAAGATATGAAACTGGCAATTCAAAGCCCTCATTGCCAAAGTGGAAGAAGTATATACTTTCTTACCCCATCTATCCAAAGCTCTAGCATCTTTAACCATAGGAACTGGATTCTTTACAACAGAAGCCCTGACACCCTTAGGTCCCTGGCTAATAGTTTCTGGGTCAGCCCTTGGACTCTTATACAGATATTTATGAGCCTCAGGTACTCTGTAATACCTGTCCGGCTTAACTGGCGCAGGAGGCAGAGAGTCTGGATTAAGGGAAGCCTCTGAGAAAACATCTTGAACAACATCAAAAACAGGAGGTATAGCCAAGTGCCTATGCTGTGGTAAAAACAAAAATTCCCTAAGCCTCTTTCGGGAATCTGAGAAATCCTGGCCTTCCCATTTAAAATGCTCCTTCATAGAATGCAGGGTTTCTGAAAAAGAAAAATCCTCTGGAGGAGAAGCAGAAGGAGTGGAATCCTCTGCGTCTGAATCAGAATAAGGAGGAAAATCCTGAATGTCTTCAGCCAAAGACTCTGAGTAATCTGAAGCCTGCTCCAAACTTTCCACCTCTGGCTCCACCCTAGGTCTTATCAGGAGGGGGCATAGAACCTCTGATTAAAGAAATTAAATCTTCTGCCATTTTAAGCATGTGTTTTTTAGGCACAGAACCTGCAGAACTAGGACACCCGTGGAAGGCAAACCAGGCCTGCCTTTGGAAGGAGCCTTAGAGACAGAAGGAGAAGGCCTAACCACCTTAGGCAAGGAAGGGAGAACAGCAACCTGAGAGGCCCCCTCAGCCTGACCTGACTCCTGAGAGGCCACATCTTGCAAAATTAAAGCCTCCCCCTGAGACTCAAATGAAACCTCGGCTGGATCCACAGATTCCACCGTAGTTTCTAAAGAACCGGCGTCCGTAACGGACGACTCATCCTGCCTGGACTTTAAAGATTTCTCTTTGCGCTTCTTCACGGTAGCGGGCGTCGGAGGATCCGACGGCATATTATAACTACACCGCTCACCGAAGACAAGCCTAGCGCAATCTAAGCTACGTTTAATGCTGCGCTTATTAAACCTAGCACAAAAGCGACACCCGACTACGTCGTGCTCAGGTCCCAAACAAGGAATACAAAGAGAGTGGTAATCCCTATGCGGTATCTGTTTCCCACAAGAAATACAACTATTCACTTTATGACATCCGGAATTAACTGAGGCAAGAAAAAACAAAAATATTCCCCAACGGGGTACTTAGCCCAACTTGGTTTCGGTCTGAAACTCAGAAAACGACAATTTCAGAACGCTGAACGGCACTTGCAAATGCTGCTTCTGCATCGGACCATGCGGCAAAAAAGACTGAGGATATGACGTCGGTCATGCGCTTTAATACCCTAACGCTCTGACGTCAGATCTGAGCGCCCATGACCGACGTCAGCCTAATACTTTGGTATTCGGGCCGACAGAGGACAGCGGACTACCCATATGTAAGGACTGCAGCAATGTGAGATGAAGAACATCTGGACTAGTCGACCAAGGACAGCGGACTACCCATATGTAAGGACTGCAGCAATGTGAGATGAAGAACATCTGGACTAGTTTGTGGTCCTGTGCAATGGCTGCTTCCAACATTTCTACCATAAACTGCAACAATTTCACATGTACAACCTTGTTGATAAAGCACAACAGGATAATGAAGTTATTTGAAAATGTACAGACCTACTAATGTAAATTTTCTAAAGGGCTGGAACTCAACCAACCTTTCCTTCAGGGTCCATACCTCACTGGCATTTACTGTTCTACAGTCATGTTATGCCTTTAGCAATTCACATAGGTAGCAGTCACACCGCACAGATACGATACAAAGAGGGAACACCCTAAGAAATCTGCACCAGGCTATAAGTTATTACACCATGACCAGTTAAGGGGTGCAAAAGCATACCCAAATAAATACCCCTAATGCCTACAATCATTTCCTCCCTTGGACACTGGCTAGATTGGAACACATTGCATCACAGATACAAGTAAAAGAAAAACAGGTGGCAGTAAATAAATTGAAGAAAAATCTTGACATTAAATCCAGGTTTTCAGTAGTGTATTAATACTTCAGTTTTGTGGGAATAAAAACTCGAGGGATGTCAATAGATATACACCCCTTGTAAAAATGCGTTTACTGTACTTCCTACAGATGTACAATTCTAACGACTAAAATTTAAGCCCTCTTCAGTGACACGCTTTGGAAAATGCAAATTCTTTTAAAATTTAGGGCAAAGAGGACAAGCTATGGCACTCGGCCTGCCCCCTAGTTGAGGACCAGCAAAGACAATACCATAATTTACACATGCACAAACATGCATGCCATGTACACACATCACAAACATTCAAAATGAGCAGATTAACTGACTAAAGGTAAATCTAGTCAATGCAGTTATCAAAACACTGCACATATCCCAAGAGTAGCTGTCATGATCCTTGGCCACTTACTCTATTTGGGGTGTATGCAGACATGCAATTCACTTCTCATCTCATTGTGAAGCAGCAAGTCCAAACAAAACTTTCATGCATAGGATAATCTCCAAGTCATCTGAAAAGTTTTAGCTGTGTTACCTAAACAAATCGCTTCAAAACAGTACCTGAAGCAGAAACCCTAGAAAGATCATTAGCACAATCACTCACACCAAGATAAGCTTAAAAATTTGTAGTTATGTATTTATTAACAGATTTGAGTTTTCCTGGTCAACCTTTGGGACTCTGATCTGATTTTGATCAGACTCCAGCAACTTCAAGCCTTCAGATTCACGGCTGACTCCTCCCTTACCCTTGCATCTCTTGCCACTATCAAATAACCTCAGACAGAGCTTGCACAATACAAGGATATACTTAGTGATAAGATAAAAATAATTTAATGGAACATAAGGACATGAATACCAGTTGGATAGGCTACTCTCAACTGCCAACTCCTCCTTCCAGGAGCTTTAATGATCATTTGGAAGGGGAATGATAGGAGGGATGTTGAACGAGATGAAAATAGGACATGGACCGATCATTGTAATTACATAACTATATCAGATGGTAAATTTTCATCTGATTCAACCTTGTAGATAAAAGTTAGGTCTTACCATAACGTTCCATCTGTATTGTTCATCATTGTTCAGACATTACGGATGGGTATCTGTTCCGAGCTCGGAACAGAGCCAGCCATTTTTCAGGCTTGCGTCAGCTTCAAACTCTCGAGCTAAACTCTTACCCACAATCCCCCTTCTCCCAGTTACCTCAGATTGAGTTTGAAAGTCAAAGAAGGTAGAGGATATCTCTGGTCAAATAACCCAAGAGAACCGGACGGTGAGATAGTACAGTTGTGCACACTTACATAAATGTAGATGGAGTGTATACACTGTTGCAGTCATTACATCTGGGTAATCTGCTAGCAGGTTGCCCTCAGTTGGCCTGAAATCCAAAGTCCTGGGTCCTATGTCGGTTGCTGTCTCCTCTTCCATGACGTTAGGTCATCAGGGGGTATACAACAAGCAGCCAACGCCATTTTCTTTAATTTTGTTCTTGCCCCAGATGTCAGGTGCCCCCAAAAAGGTAGCAAAAAAAATTTATATATATATATATATATATATATATATATATATATATATATATATATATATATATATATATATATATATATATATATATATATATACACACACACACACACACATATACACATACAAAAGTACAGTTTTGTACCTACCATAAATGTAGATGTCCGATAGGCATGCATCTGCAGTCCTTACAAATGGGTTGTCCTGTCGTCAGGCAGCCCTTCGGTCGGCCGGATTCCAAAGTCTGGGTCTTGGCTCGGCTGGTGTCGCACTTCACCCGACGTCATAGATGCAGTTCTTCGGGTATAAAGGCATCAGCCTACACCAATTTCCTCAGTGTTTCTTGCCCCAGATGCCAGGTGCCCTCTAGGAAGGCTAAATTTGGAAAAATGCAAATTGTTCCAAATAGTAGAGAGCAAACAAAAAATAAGCATGTATGTACATATATACAAATACACCATAAGATTCCCCCAGCTAGCTACAAGCTGGGCAAATACCCTAGGAGTACCACAGAGGGGAAGGAGGGTGGGTAATCCTGACTGCAGATGCATGCCTATCGGACATCTACATTTATGGTAGGTACAAAACTGTACTATGTCCTTCAAGGATGCATCTGCAGTCCTTACAAATGGGTAGAATACCATAGCCAAACTGGGGGAGGAGGAGAAATAAGATTATGGTGTAGTTAAGATCCCTTGCAAAACAGCAGTGGCAAAACCAGCTCGGGATCTGGAGTATAAAGGTAAATTATAATGCTTGGCAAATGTATGCACGGAGCTCCAAGTAGCAGCCTCTAAAATGTCCTTGGTAGCCACTCCTCGTAAGAAAGCTGTGGTAGTGGCTGTAGCCCTTGTAGAGTGTAGCCCTTGTAGAGTGAGGCCTGATGTTTTCTGGAGTTTTCTTCCCATGGTAGGAGTAACAAAATCTAATGCAATTTTCTATCCACTTAGAGATTGTCTGTTTTGAAATTGCTTTTCCTTCCATTCCTGTTACATATGCTACCAGTAGCTGGTCAGTCTTTCTATTGCTCTTGGTCCTGTCCAGGTAGTAGCGTAATTGTCTATGTACATCCAAGGTATGCAACAGTCTTTCTCCCCTGTTCTGTGGGTTGGGGAAGAATGTTGGTAGGTGGATAGCTTGATTTAAAGATACCCTGGAGACCACCTTTGGCATAGAAGGATTAGTTCTCATGGACACTATCTTGATGGAAGATCAGGAAGGGCTGTACTGCCATTAATGCCTGTAGCTCAGATACCCTTCTTGCTGAAGTGATTGCAAGCAGGAAAGCAGTTTTCCATGATAAGTACTGTAATTCTGCTGTTGCTGCTGGCTCGAAAGGAGGGTGTGTCAACTTTTCTAGCACAAAGTTCAAGTCCCATGCTGGCAATGGTGGCTTCCTAGGTGGCTTTACATTTTTAATCCCTCTCAGAAACTGCCTGAGCAGAGGATGTGAGAAGACTGGAGGATCCAAGTTGTATTCTGCTGAAATAGCTGATGCATGAATCTTAATGGAAGAATAGGACAGGCCGTTGTGGAAGAGCTCTGCCAAGTATTCCAGGATGTTAGCTATGTTTACCAGTGACACATTCTCTCCTTTTGCAGTACTCCAAATGAGATATCTTTTCCATTTTGCTGAATAATTTTTTCTTGTTGAGGGTCTGCGAGCCTCCAAGATAATGTCTTTAACCCTTTGAGATAAATCTGGGTTGTTTGATCTTATGCAATGTTCCAGACAGCCAGCTGCAGTGTTTTCAGGTTTGGATGCAGGGTTTTGAAGTTGTTCTGCGTTAACAGCAAGGGAACTAGGGGGCAGAGGCCATATTTGTTCCCGAGACATGCGCCTCAGTAATGGGTACCAATGTTGCCTTGGCCAGACTGGAGCTATCAGGATGATCCTTGGACGGTCTTCTTTGATCTTCAATAGCACCTTGTGCATCAAAGGAAGAGGTGGGAATGCATATGCTGTCAGGTTTTTCCAACTGAAAGATAGGGAGTCCACTTTCCAAGCAAGTGGGTGGTACGTCCTTGTGCAGAATTTTTTCAGTTGGTGATTGTGTGGGGATGCAAATAAGTCTATTTCTGGTAGTCCCCATTTCCCTGTAATGGTTTTGAAGATGTCCGGATGCAGCATCCATTCGTGGGCATCCGTGGTAGTTCTGCTTAGGATGTCTGCTAGTATATTTTCTTTTCCTGGCACAAAAATTGCTTGAAGCTGAATGTTGAAGCTCAGTGCCACATTCCAGAGGTCCATTGCCATCCGGCATAGAGGGTATGAATGTGTGCCTCCCTGTTTGTTGATGTACCACAACTGTGGTGTTGTCCGTCCTTAGCAGTTGACCCTGTCGAAGAAATGGTCTGAATGCCTGAATTGCCAGTTTTACTACCAGCATTTCCGTATGATTTATGTGTAGGTGCAGCTGGTCTTGAGTCCATAAGCCTTGTATGCACTTGTCCAGCATGTGCACCCCCCAACCGAGGTCTGAGGCGTCTGTTGTGATGGTCTGGCTTGGTTGAGTGCTGTGGAAGGGCAGTCCCCGGTTTGATTGACAGGAATGAGCCCACCATTGGAATTCTTGTTTCAGGCATGGAATTATTGGAATCTGGGTTTCTAGGCTGTGCTTGTGCTGAGACCATAAATTCCTTAGGTACCACTGTAACTTCCTCATATGTAGTCTGGCATGTGGAACCAATATTATGCAGGATGCCATGTAACAGAGAGCTTGCAGGACTTTTCTTGCTGTTAGCTGGTTCTGCTTTGTTAATGCCATGAAGTAGAGGGGGAGTTGCTCCTGTTTTTCTACTGTCAGGAATGCCATTTGTTTTGATGTGTCCAAATCTGCACCCAAGAAGGTTATCCTTTGGGATGGTATCAGCCTTGACTTTTTTATATTGACTGCGTATCCCAGGGCTTGTAGTAGATGAATGACCCTTTCCAAATCTTTTGTTAATTTGTTTTTGTTGTCCGCTTGTAACAGGCAGTCGTCCAGATAAGGATAAATTTGAATTCCCTGAAGCCTGCAATGAGCAATTACTGATGCCAGGCATTTCGTGAATACTCTGGGCGCAGTAGATAAGCCAAAGGGCAATGCTGAGAATTGATAATGCTCTGATCCTGCAAGAAATCTGAGGTATCTTCTGCAATTTGGTCGTATGGGGACGTGCAGGTATGCCTCCTTGAGATCTAGAGTTACCAGCCAAGACTCCTTGCCCAGCATGGGAAGAAGCTGCTGTAGGGTCAGCATTTTGAATTTTGGAACAATGAGGTATGTGTTTAAAGCGGACAGGTTGAGAATAGGTCTCCATTGGTTTTCTTTTCTTGGTACCAGGAAGAGTCTGGAGTAAAATCCTTGTCCTTGTTCCATAGATGGTACCCTTTCTATAGCTCTCATCCTTAGTGAGTTATTTGTTCTGGAGCTTGTGTCTTCTGATTTGGAGGTAGGTTTGGCATTCCTCTCTTCCTTGGTAGAGTATGGAAGTGAAACCTGTAACCTTGGTCTATTGTCTCTAAAATCCATTTGCCTCCTGTGATGTAATGCCAGTTTACTGAAAATAAGGCTAGCTTCCCGCCTAAGGGTGCTTCTAGTTGTTCCCTGGTAGGCGGTGCCAGAGCCAAGTCACTGTGATTGTCCTGTGGAAGTGGTGGTGGCTGGATCTGTGGCTGTACCTCGCTGGTTGTTAGCCTGCCACTGACGTCCCCTGTAGGCACCTCTGGATTGACCCCTGCCTCTTGAGCACCTATTCCTGCCTCTCGGAGCTCTGGAGGTGTCTGGAAAGGACCAATTCTTAGAAGGCCAGTTCCTGCTAAACCTTGGAGGCTGGACCTGCAAGAAATCCTTGACTGTCTGAACAGATTTTGCTTTCTCTTCCACCTTCTTCAGCACCTGCTGCGCAGGGGAGCCAAACAAATTGAGTTTATCCATGGGAGCATCTAGGAGCTTTGATTTAACATGGTCTGGTAAGGACTGCTTTCAACCATGCATGTCTTCTGATCACTGTGCCAGTCATGGCTGATCTAAAGGAAGCCTCCAGTGCATCATAGCCGCATTTTAAGGAATGATTACTGACCTGCTGAATGTTATGTACCATTTCCTGTACAGATTTTTTGTCTAATGGTTCATCCGAGGACAGTTTTTTAGTTAATTGGTCTAACAAATTCCTGATACTGAATCATGTGGAATTGACAGTTCAAGGCCCTAGCTGAAAGAGTAGCAGAAGTGTAAACTTTTTTACCCCATCTCTCTAAGGCCCTAGATTCCCTTTCAGAGAGGAGGGGGTTTTTGGTAGAAGAAGCTGCTACAGCCTTGGGTCCCTGGGAGATAGTTTCGGGATCTGCAAAAGGGGCCTTATACAAATGATAATGTGTGTCCGGAACCCTGTAGTACCCATCGGGCTTAGCAGGGGCCGGAGGAAGAGAATCAGGAGCAGTACAAGCATCATTAAAAGCATCATCCACAACAGTAAGTACTGGAGGAATGGCTAAAGGCCTATGCTGTGGCAAATGCAAAAAGGTTCTAAGCCTTTTCCTAGAGTCTGAAAAATCCTGGCCCTGCCATTGAAATTGTTCCCTCATAGCATGCAAGGTTTCCCCAAAAGAAAATTCCTCGGGCGGAGAGGCAGAAGGAATGGAGTCTTCTGCATCAGAGTCCTCATAAGGAGAAAAGGGGCCCTCTGGAGGGTTTGAATTATCTGACTCATCAGAGGATCCATCTGAAGAAACTGGCTCAGGGGGCTCTACTCTAGTCCGCTTCTCTGGAGGTGGGTGAGAGGCCCTGTCTGGATGTGGTTGGGATCCCCGGATCAAAGAAATGAGATCCTCTGCTAGACTAAGCATTTGTGAACTGGAACTAGGCCTGTGAGAGGGGGTCTTAGCAGGCACCGATTTGGTAGATTTTGCTGCTTTAGCCCTGGCAAAGGCCTTAATAGACATGGATGCAGGAGGCCTAGCAGCTCCACGTGCAGGGGTAGAAATATCCAAAGGGATAGTATCAGATAAATCCTGCGAACCTGCAAGAGCAGGTGGGATTTCAGTAGCAGATTCAGCCAGGATGGATGAGGCCTCGGTAAGTGGCAAGCTTTCGGCCGAAGGAAGAACCGTGGACTCTTGTTTCAGCCGAAACAGAGACACTCGCGGTTGGCTTAACCGCGGTTTCGGCCGAAACCACGGACCGCGACTGTCTGTCCTTTTCCTTGCGTTTTTTAGAAATTTGCGTAGGAGTATCCGACGGCATAATGTAAGCAAAATCGGAGCCGAAAAACTCTTCAGCAAATTCCGACCGACGTCTAAGCGTCCGTCGGTTGAAAGAAGCACAGGCTAGACAAGCTGCTACGTCGTGGTCTGGGCCTAAACAAAGTAAGCAGTAAGAGTGGAAATCTTTAGGAGGTATTTGTTTCCCACAAGTTAAACAGTTATTCACTTTTTCTGACAGAGTCCCCAACGGGGTACTTAGCTTTTTAGAAGTCTTCAGTACTTGTAGTAGTAATCTCTGGTTCTGACCGACCGGCACTTGCGAACAGCTTCTGCTTCGGGCGCCACGCGGCAAGAAAGACTGAGGAAAATGGCGTTGGCTGATCCCTTTATACCTGAAGAACTGCAGCTATGACGTCGGGTGAAGTGCGACACCAGCCGAGGCCAGACCCAGACTTTGGAATCCGGCCGACCGAAGGGCTGCCTGACGACAGGACAACCCATTTGTAAGGACTGCAGATGCATCCTTGAAGGACATAGAGATATTACTTTGTGTATAAATAAAGGTCACATGGTCCTTAAATCACCTAGCTAATGTGACCTTAGCAACAGCAGATCCTAATCTAGGTCCGGTAAAGGCCAAAAATAACTGGTCAGATTTACGAAAAGGTTTAGTCCTGTTGAAGGAAAAACGGATTTCTATGTGTATATCTAGGGTATGTAGGCAATACTTTCCTCTGTTTGAATGATTGGGAAAGAAAACTGGCAATTCAATGGCTTGATTAATGGACATTTCAGAGATCACTATAGGCAGAAATGACGAATTAGTACTCAGACACTATAAAAAAAAAAAAATCAAGTATGGACTCTTGATACAAAGCTTGAAGCTCAGAAATACATCTGGCAGAAGTAACGGCGACCAAAAACAAGGTTTTCCATGGCAAATACTTGGTTGCAAGAAGAGGCCAGTTCGAAAGGTGACATTGTCAGAGCTTGTAGAGATAATGATAAATCCCATGGTTTAATAGGTTCGATAAAAGGTGGCTTCAGATGATTCACACCTTTTATGAAGGTCTTGCACAATTTATGGGACATAAGAATCTTGGACACCCTCATGAAAATTAGAAATTGCAGCCAAACGAACTAAAGGTAAAGGCCTATAGACCCGATTGAAACAGGTCGGGCAGATAGTCTAGTATTATCGACACTGGTGCTGAAAAGGGGTTTATTTGTTTATCTTTCAGCCAACAGGTAAATCTTTTCCACTTGCTCAGATAAGTAATTCTAGTGGAAGACTTGAGAAGCAATGAGAATATCACGTACTAGTAAAGAAAGATCATTCTGCCTGGCAATCAAGGGAATTGGAGTAGCCAAGCAGTGAGCTTCAGGCTGTTCAAGTTGGGATGAATCAGGTTCTGTGGATGCGAGATCAACTCTGGGGTTGGATGGAGAATCCATGGTAGACCTAGTAGGACAGTCCAAAGGAAGGGGAACTAAATCTGTTGAGGCCAATATGGTGCTACGAGGATCACCTTGCTCTTCAACTGACGGGCTTTCTTCAGAAACGGGAATGAGGGGAAAGGGTGGAAATGCATAAAGAACTGAGGGCCAATCGTGGACTACAGCGTCCCTGGGTGACCGTCCTGGAGGGGGAATCAGGGCGAAGTAGTTGCTGCATTTGTAGTTGGTCGGGGATGCAAAGAGGTCGCAGCAAGGATGGTCCCAGCGGTGGAAGATCTGTCGCTATCAAGGGATTCAGGGACCACTTGTGAGGTTGAAGAATGCACCTGCTGAGTCTGTCCGCTATCACACTGGAACTCCCAGCAATGTGCATTGCTAGAAGAAAACGGTTGGTAACCATCGTCCATTGCCATACCCTCATGGCCTCTCGACAAAGGGGGTAAGATTTGGTTCCACCTTGCTTGATGTACCAGACCACCACCATGTCTGATT
Source organism: Protopterus annectens (assembly GCF_019279795.1). NCBI lineage: Eukaryota > Metazoa > Chordata > Ceratodontiformes > Protopteridae > Protopterus > Protopterus annectens. Next base: position 510,396,564 of record NC_056743.1, read on the forward strand.
GAATCGCAATTGTCCCAGATGGCAGCAGGGAATGGAATGCTTGAAACGCCAGAAGCACCACCCTCAGCTCAAGAACATTTATATGCAGATGGGCCTCCAGTCCAGACCAAGTGCATTGGACCGTCTGCCCCTGACATAGCCCCCCCACCACCCCATCAGGGAGGCATCCGTGGTCACTGTGGCCTTGGGTAGCTGGGGGGAGAAGGAGCAAGACTATTGTGAGAGATTGTGTGACATGCACCAATTTAAATCCTGTTTGCACCTGTGGGTTACTTGAATCATGGCTGAAAGAGGATGCTGAAAAGGATACCATTAGGTGAGCAGTAGCCATTGTAGAAGCCTCATGTGAAACCTGGCCAGGGGAACAATGGTGATGGAGGCTGCCATGGAACCCAACAGCTGAAGAACCGAGTGAGCTATGGATTTTACCTTTGAAAGGATTGGGATTAGTTGTTGCTTTATCCTTAGAATTCTGTGCTCTGGAATAGCAGCTCTGCAGTTTGTCTAAGATGACCCCTATGAATTCTGTCAACTGATGGGGTGCGATTGGTTTTCTACCAGTTTATGATTATGCCTAGCCTTTCAGCAGCGAGGAGAGAGTATGCCAGGGCTTTTCCCAGTAGATGTCTGGTGGGGGCAGAAAGGAGCCAGTCTAGGCATGGAAACACCTGGAATCCTTGAAGTTGCAAGTGAGCTGTGACAACTGCCATGCACTTCATGAACATACTGGGGGATGGGATAGAGTCCGAAGGGCATTACTCAACTGGTGGTGACTGGCTCCCACACAGAAGCGCAGAAATCTTCTTCATGCCCTGTCCACCTTTGTGGTAGTACGCATCTTGAAGATCTAGAGCACATCCAATCGTCTTTTTCCAAAAGCGGGAGAATAGACTATTGTGACATTCCGGAATTTTTGTATTCTCTAACTTGGTCTCCAGTCCCCGGTTTTCTTTGACACCAAAAATGGTCTTGAGTAGAATCCAGATCCTATCTGGTCTGGAGGGACTATGTGGATGACTTCAGCAGCTTTTCTATCTCTAGCGCTGCTTCTTCCCTTTGAGTGGAACGTCGGGAAGATTTTTTGAAGGATGGGACAAAGATCAAAGGGGATATGACAACCTCTGGTAATAATCCTTCATACCCAAGAATCAGTGGTGATTGTTAGCCAGGCAGAAGGGTACAATGAGAAACTTCTCCCAACCACCTCCAGAGGAAAGGAGTTGGGCCGCTCTTCAGGAGTGATGGTAGGATTGACCAGGGTAAGAATCCCTGGAATCTTGGTTAAGCGGACCCCCCACTGCCCCAAAAAGGAGTCGCTTCCCTGTGAGTTTCCCCTCTGCCTCTGGGGGAGAACACTGCCTGTGTGTCACGAAAAGGACCCGGAGATTTCTTGAACCATAACTTCCCACTTTTGGTTTCGGGAGAAAGCACGTTGAGGGGAATAACGGACACCTACGGCAGAAAGGGTATTGGCGTCTTGTTCACATCTGGCCAGTGTGCTTTTAACTTCGGGCCCAAACAAGGAGGCCTCAATGGGGGCATTAAGGAAGGAAGACTTAAAGGGTTCCGCGAAGTTGCACCAGCTCATCCAGGCGTGTCGTCTCAAGACTGCAGCTTAACCCGCTGCTCCTTCTGATGCGCGAGATTATCAATCGCATAGAGGAGTTTGATATAGATTCAATGGTGGCTGGCTGAGAGGGCACTGTCACGGACCTCAGACACGGCACCAGCCAAGGCTTCAGAGAGCTCAGAAACCAGATCCCTCTGAAGCCTGGTAAAATGTGCCATATAATTCAGGGACCTGACAGCAAAGGTCACTGAAGCAAAGCTGCGCTTCCCTAGCATGTCCAGGGCCCAAGACTGTCAGGCAGATGGACAGTCTGGCTTTCTTTTGCCAGATCTTTTCTGTTGCGGCTGCCAAAGCATCCACAGGAAGACCTTTGGACCAATGGGGATCCGAAGCAGGAGGGGACAAGATCTTATCTGACCTCCAGGGAATAGCTTTGACAGTATCAAGAGCCTTCCAAGCATGCTGCACGATGAGCCGGACAAGTTCATTGGCAGGTGGAATAACCCAAGAGTTAGGGGGCCGGGCGAAAAAGGCCTCCAGGAACACAGATTCCTCAGAGGTCGGATTAGAGGACTGCCAGTCACCTCTTTCAGGATTTCGAGGATATCACCAAAGGATACCTCAGAGGGTGACTGAGGGGATCCTTCCCCCTCATCGAAATCAGTCTTCGGTGAGGGACTCCTCTGTGGAGTCCATGTGCTTCCTCTTACACAAACCTTTCCGGTGGACCTCCTCAGCAGGAAAAGCTGGAGAAGACAGTGGAAAAAGGAGATTCCTGAGGGAATATGTGCTGCGGCCCATGCACCCGGTGTCCACTAGGTGCGACTTGTGAAACCAGTGTACCGGAGGAATGCGGAGGTATAGACTGTCCGGAATTGCCAGCAGCAGCGAAAGCCTTCTCCATCAGTTGGAAGGCTGGTCCACCCAAAGAGACGTGCATGTCTGGGGCAGGGGTCACCCCTCCCCTAAGTGGCTCAGCCTGCTGACCCGGAGTCCCTGGATGGCTGTGGAGCAGCCAACTATGCGTGTCAACTGACATCCTGGGTCATGGCAAAACTTTCCTGCCACAAAGGCAACTGCGGTTCCTTAGCGAGATCCAAGAAGGGAACCGCAGATGGGGAAGACTGCTATATCCATGGACTTCAAAGGCAATGAAGGAGGAAAATAAGGAGTCTTTGGAGATGGGTGATCACCTCCCAAGGAAGGATAGTTCCTGTGGGGTGGGACACCTCTGGCCAAGAATGCCTGGTCCACAAGACGCAACATGTTCAGAAAGGCTTCTAGTGGACCTCACCGAGACTTAGGGAGAAAGAGGCCTGTCCACAAGAGGCAAACTCTGTGCCCATCTCATCAGACCGCACCAAGGACAATGGTGCCGAGAGACTGGACTACTGTTGTCTGCACCAACAAAGTCATCGGTGCAGAGGTCATGGTCTGCAGTGTGACTGGGATCGGTGCTGAAGTGGTGGTCTGTGCCAAAGCTGGAACCGACAAAACTGGAGTCAATAAAGGCATTGGTTCTGTGCTGACTGAACAGTCGGTGCCGATAAAGTGGTAATGGTCTGAACTGAGAAACCCCTCTGTCGATATATAGAAGGTTGCAGGAGAAGACTGAGCCAAAATCATTAATGGAGCCGAAGACCTTAGTGCAGAGGGTCTAGGCACCGATAGCTCTGGGGCTGACAGAGCTCCGGAACAGAAACTTTAGCCTTTTTAGGTTTTGGTTGGCGGGGGTCCCCAGCCGGGGATTTAGCATTAGTAGAAACATTAAAAATTTTATGGGCTCTAGGAGGGGTTGAGGGGTTGAGACCTCCGACCAAGAAATAGCCTCTGAAAAGTGAGATTTTAGGAGCCCCTTCAGTAACAGCTAGTCTTTCCTTTCCAGCAAGGTTCTATTAGAAAAGTTCACAAACAGTACAGGGTGGGTCAGACAAATGGGAAGCTCCCAAACAAAAACAGTGTGCTTCAGAAGTAGTCAAGTTTGTGTCCACAGTCAGAACACTGCTTAAACCCCAAACTACCTTTATCTGCCATGACAGCAAACAGGGAAAAGTACCAGCAATAGTACAAGAGAGTACCCGAAGGTATGAGAGAAAAAGGGAAAGGGATTACCAACGATAAGAGAATACCTTGCAGCAAAATTGGTAAAGAAAAAGGCAGAAAAACCTGAAGAAATTATTAATGCTAGATACGATAGGATAAGAGACAAAATAAGAACTTTCCTGACAGAAAAGTAATCTGTAAAACTAACAATTGAAAGTACTTGGCTCAAGAGAAATAGCTTGACATGCCCGAATGGCAACGCGGCAAACAAAATCTAAGGTAACAGGGAAAGGGGGATTGTGGGTAAGAGTTTAGCTCAAGAGTTTGAAGCGGATGCGAGCTTGAAAAATGGCTGGCTCGGTTCTGAGTTCGGAACAGATGTCCATCCGTAAGGAATGAACAGGGAACAATATCAGATCCCTAGTTACAGGATTTACTGGGTGGACTTGTGGAAGAATATTCTTGATAACAGCAGAGGCAAAGGAGGAACAAGCTTTGGAATGGACATCCAGTTTATACTGAGACACAAGTACGTACTGTAGATCATGTAAGCAGCTGAACAAATCTTATTTGGAAAATGGTGTAGAGAGACTGCTGAAGTTGCCACAGCTCTTGAATGATCTTTAGGTCTTTTGGAGAGTTTTAGACAATTTTTCATACAAGTACAGTTTGTGTAAAACTATACCAAAATAGTAGATGTCATCTTCACTGCTGCAGTACTTAAGGGATTAACCGTCAAGCATAGTCCAACATCCGGCCAGTATACCAAAGCATTTAGTGTTAACAGGACACTGGGCTATCCTTGGCAGGAGCTCCCTTACATAAGTAATACTGCAACAGTGATGTGGAAGGACATCTAAAGATATACAGCTTGACAGCCATTTTGAAAGTGATTTTGGAAACTCCTTGTCCCAGCTTAGATTTAGAGAATGTGAAAAACCGTTATGACCTGAAGTTTAGTTCTACATAAAAAAAAACCAAAACAAATTACCTATGAATGTCTAGTTTTGCGTGTATTCTCCTTTGTTACAGTATTTTGGAAAGAATACAGAAACTGGTCTGATTTTTGTTGGAACTCAGACACCACCTTAGGAATGAAAGGGTGATTTGCTTTAAGGAATACCCTGTCCCGAGGAAAAAGGAAGATGCTTACAAATACCCTGAAGTACTGAAATCCTCTTAGCATAAGTGATCACCTCCAAAAAGACAGTTTTCCATCTCAAAAACTTAAAATCCACTGAATCTGCTTGGTTCAGAGGAGGAATGACAGCCTGAAGCATCACTGATGTCTCAAACAGGGACTAGAACTAAAATAGAAAATGAACTTTGAAAAACTTGAATCTTTTTGAAACAGTTCAGCTAGAAACTGTGGAACAGAGGGAAGGGGAGCTGAGAAAGGGTCTACACCTTTCCTGCATCGTGCTCCTTCCACGCTTGCCTAGCCACTAGATTAATGAGGGTGTCACAGGGGGACAGGGCCACCAAGGATGTAGAACAGAACTCAAATCCTCCAGGAACACTGATGCTTCTGGGGAAAGCATACCTGTAGCACCCCCATCTGACCCAATTCTAGAATTTCTATGAAGACCTCTTCCAAACCCATCTCTGTGAAGGAGTCTGGTGATAAAACCAAGCGCTTCCATTTGCAGGACAGCTTTCCATGCACCTGTCGGGGAATATCTGGTGAAGAGTCAAACTGAGAAATGCAAGTACTTCCTCTAAAAATTTTGGAGACTGGCTGTTCTTGTCGATGAGGAGCAAATTCCACAACAAAGTAAGTTTGAGGTCTGGTCTGAAAAGGATGGAGGCACCTCTTCAAGTATGAGAGGACCTGATGGAGGGCCCTGAAGGCCAAGAAAAATATAGGATCCGAGGAATTCACTCAAAGGTGGAATACAAACCCCAAAGCTCCAAACTTTACCTGCTCCGAGGAAAGGGGCATCCCTTCAGCAGCTCAGCTGTAAGAGGGATGGATGGCTCAGACAACTTCAGAATCAATTCCTCACTTGGGTCAGCTCAAAAGCTGCAGATCAGATACAGATTTCAATCCTCGAGGCCCAGAGCTGAGAAACTATCACTGTCAGAGCCAAAGTGTATGGCACTACTGACGTCAGCCAAGGTAGCTGTAGGGATGTTCAGATCAGACAGCTTTGGTTCTTATGGACAGACCTGGAATGGAATGTAACTTGTGGGTGGGGTGCAGGTGTTGATGTCTGACTAAACAGGATGGAGCTGGAAGGACTCCCAACAGTATTTGTGTCTGGAGGCATTTCCACACCATCCTGTCTAAGTTTGCTTCATTCAGACTTCTGGTAAAATAAGCAGATTGGGAAGATGAGACTGATGAAGCCCTGGAGCACTGAATAGGGGAATGAAGTCAAGGACTAATGTGATCCAGAGCAAAAGGCATGTATGGGAATAGAGAACAGATCACAGGCTGACATTTTTGGCATTGGACCCAGAGATTTTTGATGCCCTGTTAGGAAGTCTTATCTCAACAGGCTCCTTTGACTTGGGCACTTGCTCATCTTTTTCTACTTTCTCTTCAGTGTCGAGTAAGCGGTACAAAACACTAAAGGACCCTGCAGTGGATGAAATCCCTTTAGAATAAGCCAGTCTACTCAACAGCTTTAAGGCCAGAAGTAAACACGTCAGTTTAAGTGCACCGCTCCCAAATGCACAATGAATGGGGGGGGGGGGGGGGGGGCGCTGCGGAGGGATTCTGTGGCCAGACTTTCCACGTTTTGAAATTTGACATCTTCAGAAATTCACAGCCCAGAAAATGCAAGGAGAATTACCTATCCAACTTGAACTAGTGACTTATACATTTAACTAAGCTACTAAAAAGTAGTTTTACTTCTATATAGACATACAAAATGAGAAAACAGCTCAGAATACTGAAGATGGTGAAAAGAAATTGCAACCTACTTGAGCTCAGAGCATTTGAGACAATGCGGTTGAAGCAGCAAACTATATCTGTCATAATCAGACAATGGTGAGGGAATTATGGGTAGGAGGAGTCACAGCCCTGGATCCGAAGGTTTGAAGTTGTTGAGGCCGGATCCAAATTGGATCAGAGTCCCAAAGCTTACATCAGACACAAACAAACATCTGATCTTGCGGCAGAACAGACCATCTAATTCACAAAACCCAACTTTCAGGGGTCAGGGAAGCAGAAAATTCTCCTAAGCTATTACCAAACTTCAAAATGAACTTTCAATTATTTAGCCCTGGTAGTTCAGACTTCTGGAGGCTAATGTGGCAAAAGAAAAGTCTCAACCTGTCAGCCAACCCATGTCCTATCCCTAACCGAGGAACTGAGGTTTATGTGACGAGATGCCTTTTTCGCTGCGTGAGCCATAGGAGTGATGGCATCAGGGTCAGCTACAAGTTGAGAAATTAACTAGCTGGTGAAGCTGCTTTGAAAGCAACTAATGGAAGAGCATCAGCAGCATTACTGGCAGCTTTTTGGGCATCCTCCAAATCAGAATGAACAGGTGCAGAACCAGACCTTGTTCAAGTATATCTGACCAGCTCTGTGGAAACATGTCTGTTCCCAAGTATGCCCTGCAGTTTGGAAATAGTCTCAAAGAGAAAGGCTCCAAGTACCACTTCAGGGTCACTTTCCACAAAACCATGAGTCTTGGTCTATAGAATCTTGAGGCTAAGAACACCATCTCTGTCCAGACAGATAAGGAGGCATATTGCACTCAGTTACCCGACTATAAAACTGCTGATTAAGTTAATATTTTTTTTACAGACAAGAATAATTTTTAAGACAAATTTTTTCTTAGCACATCGCCAAGAAAATGGTTGACAGTATACCATCCTGGACAAAAGTCATACTTCAGGCACCTTAAGATCCACTTGAAATACCTCCAGTACCCAAACTGAAGTGTTCTTATACCAAAGCAGGGCATCAAAGCAGCCATAGATGTTGCTGACCCCAACAGTCCGCACGAAGCAACAGAAAATTTTGAGGAAATGGGTAACTGGTCTGAGAAAACAGCAGTGGCCTCTGCAGAGATGCCTGCCCCCATCAGAGACATAGTAATGGCCTACGCAGGAGGCATGGACTGATGTTTTAAATGTTAGCAGGAGCAGGGCAAGTAGCCATACTGCAACCAAGGAAAAAGATTGCTGCTAAGGTATGCCTGAAAGAGTTGGAAGGCAAGAACTCAGTAGTACGCATACACGGCACAATCCTTCCAGTCCAATTTGAACTACTCCACTAGTCGTTTAAAGCCGTTTTAAGTGTACTTTTTATAGTTTTTGCCTTATCTTTTCGAAAAGAAAAAGTAAAAATAAAACATTGCTCATTTCCCACCCTTCTAAGCTAGTATAGTCCAGTTTTCAGGCTACTGCTGAATTCAGGACTATGTTACAAGTTTCTGAGTTGCACATACCTTACTTGGATAGAGGGAAGTTTCTCTGTTCACCTGAGAGGGGGGAAGAGTAGCTATCTGTCCCTGGAGGAGTGGTTCCAGCCCAGAAGTTAGTAGTTTAAAAACGTTTGCAGAGTTTTGCGTGCTGGGCAGCACCAGTTAGCTACTGTTAAATTATTCTCGGTTCCACTAAGTCTCCTTCAGTTTTTCCCTTGAAACTAGTCAAACTCTCAACCTACGCACGCAAAAAGCATCCTACAGGCCAGCACTTGCTCAGACCCAATAGCAAGCACTAACATACCCAGACATTTGATTGCCCAGCAGGGCAAGGCTCTTTATCCACCCCTGAACAACCAAGCGACCAAGAAGCTCACCCTACTATTCAGGCATGACCAAAGGGCAACTTCAGGTGTACTCTATAGTCCAGCTGGTGAACCTGGGTATCCTGAGGCAATGTTACAACTGCCTCGTACACAGACAACCCTTCTCCTACCACAAAACACTAACATATGCAAGAGATGCAATTATACAGCCAAACTGGAGGCCAAGGTCTCTCCACCTAAGACTGGAACAGTCATGAGGAGAAGATCAACACTTGCACCACACCTCCAGCCTCACACAGGCCTACTAAACCAGCACTGGCAAAAAATAATCAAATACACTAAACCATGCTTGGAAGCTCTAAATAAAAACCTGCAAAAGCAGAGAGCTCCAAAGCAGACACCCAAAAAACCTGCACCTCCAGTCACAAACCAGACAACACAAAACCAATGTGCCGCACAATCACAGCCCTTAAGGCAAAATAACATACCCAACAGTAGTAATAGGTGACTCTTGTCAGGCACACCGACGTCCCACTCACTAGGCTGGACAAGGTTACCGTTAGCTGCATGTCGGGAGCCAGAATCTGCCACAACAGAAGCACTCTGGTCACTCCAGAAGTACAAATATGACTGTCATTGTTCATGTTGGTGTGAATGACCTGAGACGTACCTCCCTGGACTACATGGAGAGACATGGAAGAGCTCTGATCATGTAGCTCAGGCGGGTATGACCCTGAACAGCATCCTGCCCTCACCAAGAATAATACCCCAGTATAAAGAAAAAATGATCACTTTCAACAATTGGCTAAGCTTCTGGTGTCAAAGGGGATCCAGTGTCAGCCTGGGAAGACATGCTCGAAAAGCCGCCTTGCTTCACAAGAGACTGCTTGCACCAGTCACCTCTTTAGCTTTCGAATACTGGACAAGGCTCTTGCTGCCCCCATAGTGCCTTTAGGCATGGCTCAAGTGTCAAACCCACCTCCATAAACAGCACAAATAAAAAAATTAGAGTTATGCTACTCAAACGCCAGGACTTTAAATTTCAAAATGCATGGGCTCGAAGCACTCCTCAGTATGGAGAACGCAGACATCTGTGCAGTAAAGTACAGTTGTGTACCTACCATAAATGTAGATGTTGAGTGTATTCACTCTGTTGGTCATTACTGTTGGGTTATCCTGCTGGCAGGCTACCCGTAATCGGCCCAATTCCAAAGTCTAGGTCCGGCGTTGGCTGTTGTCGCCTCTTCCCTGACGTCAGTGCGCCAGGGATATAAAAGCAGCAGCAGATGCCATTTTCTTCAGTTTTTCTTGCCCCAGACGTCAGGTGCCCCTAAATTGGAAGGCTGAAAGAGTATGCCAATAAAAATACATGCACAGAAACATATCCTTCATCCACCAGCAAATACACCAATAAGGTTGTATAGGATAGAGAAGTGTAGATAAACCCCAGCAAAGAAAAGGGGGATGGTGGGTAACCTGGACTGCAACAGTGAATACACTAACATCTACATTTATGGTAGGTACACAACTGTACTATGTTCGTGTTTCACTGTTGGTCATTACTGTTGGGTTGAATCCCAAAGCTGAGGTAGGGTGGCTGGTCTAAATAGGATTTGAAAAGGCTATGGGGCCCTGCCGAACTGCAGTGGCAAAGCCTGCCCTGGACTTAGAATAGAGAAGTAAATGGTAGTGCTTTGTGAAAGTGTGCACTGAACTCCAAGTTGCAGCCTCTAAGATATCTTTGGTTGGTACTTCTCTGAGGAAGGCTGCTGAAGTGGCTGCTGCTCTGGTGGAATGAGCCCTAATGTCCTTAGGCACTGATTTGCCATGTTGTAAATAGCAGAAACAGATGCAATGGCCTAACCATTTTGAAATGGTCTGTTTTGAGATAGCCTTTCCCTGTGAACTTGCAGCATATGACACCAAAAGTTGCTGAGTTTTTCTGAAAACTTTAGTTCTGTCCAAGTAGAATCTCAGCTGCCTGTGTATGTCCAAAGAATGCAGAATTCTCTCCCTTGTTCTGTGGATTAGGATAAAAAGTTGGCAAGTGAATGGTTTGGTTAAGGGCCACACTGGACACCACCTTTGGCATAAATGTAGGGTTTGTCCTCAGGGAAACCCTGTCTGGATGGAAAATGATGAAAGGTTCCACAGCCATGAGTGCTTGTAGCTCTGAGACTCGTCTTGCAGAGGTTATTGCCAGGAGCAGAGCTGTTTTCCAGGATAAGAATTTTATATTTATTTATTTATTTTATTTTACATTTGTTGACCGGGATAGTCCGTCTGGATACATGTCCATTTTCAGCGGAGGCCCGGGGAGAAAAGCTCCACATTGACAGTACTTCATTATATACAGGTATATTATATATTATATTCAATTGATTACACACAAAAAAAAAAAAAAAAAAAATCTGCTGTTGATGCTGGCTTGAAGGGAGGCACTGAGTTTTTCCAAAACATAATGGAGGTCCCAAGCCAGAATTGGTGCTCTCCTAGGAGGCCTAATGTTTTTGGCTCCTCTGAGGTAGTGCTTTAGTAAAGGATGAGAAAAGATAGGTGGGTTCTGTATTGTAATGAGCTGAAATGGCAGAGGCATGAATCTTAGATGAGAAGGAAAGGCCTTTGGTTAGCATCTCAGTTAGGTATTGTAAAATCTGAGGGATATTTGGAACACTCGTGTCTATGCATTGTTCCTGGTTCCAAGCAGAAAATCTCTTCCATTTTTCTGCATAAGATTTTCTGGTACTGGGTCTTCTGGCCTCCAAGATAATGTCCATAACAGCTTTTGTAAGTGGAGTGTTCTGAATTGTTAATTTATCTGCCATGCTGCCAGATTTCAGGACCAGAGTTGGCTGTGCAGGATCTGACTGCTTTGTTGTCAGCAATTGAGAGATTTGAGGCAATATCCATGCTGGGCCTTGAGACAAGCTCTTCAGAATAGGGTACCAGTGCTGGTGTGGCCAGTCTGGTGCAATCAGGATCATGTTTGACTTCTCGTCTGACCTTTAGGAGTACCCTGGGAAGAAGAGGCAAAGGGGGAAAAGCATATACTGTTAGATTTTTCCAGCTGAAGGATAGGGCATCCACTTTCCATGCTTGTTAGTGATGTATCCTTGTGCAAAATCTTTGCAATTAGCAGTTGTGAGGGGAGACAAATAGATCTATGTCTGGGCGTCCCCATTTCCTTATGTTGAAGACTTGTGGATCCAGCTCCCATTCGTGGGGATCCATGAGGTTTCTGCTTAGTTCGTCTGCCAAAGTATGTTTTTCCTGGCAGGAATTGTGCTTGCATGTGAACTTGTAAAGCCAAAGCTGTGTCCCATAAGGTCATTGCTTGTTTATGTACCACATGACCGTAGTGTTGTCTATCAGTAGTTGTCCTGGATGAAGCAGGTCCTTGAAGGCTGTCAGGGCATTTTGAACAGCTAGCATCTCTTTTTGATTCATGTGAAGATGCATTTGGTTTGCAGGCCACGTGCCCTGAATGCATTTTCCTGCTGTATGTGCCCCCAGGCATAGTCGGATGCATCCGTTGTCGGTGTCTGTCTGGCTGTGGGTAATCTGAATGGCAGACCTTTGTTGTGGTGAGGCTTTTGCCCACCATCGAAACTCCTGTTGCAGGCAGGGAATGAGTGCAATTACTATCTCCAGGCTGTGGCAATGTTGACTCCAAACAATTTTTAGATACCATTGTAGTTTCCTCATATGCAGTTTGGCATATGGAATTAGTAGGATGCAGGATGCCATGAAACCAAAGGCCTGCAGGATTTTCCTTGCAGATAACTGGCTTTTTGTTGCCAATGTCTTGAAGTAGTCAGATGCTTGTCTGGCGTGAGATAAGCCATCTGGGTAGTTGCGTTTAAGCTTGCACCCAGGAATGTCTCTTGAGAGGGCACTAGTTTTGATTTCTTTTCGTTTACTGTGTACCCTAGGCCAATTAGTAATCTCTTTACAAATGCCAGATGTTTTAGAAGAAGGTCTTTGTTTTCTGCTTGAATTAGGCAGTCATCCAAGTAGGGATATATTTGAATTCCTCTTTGCCTGCAAAACGCAATTACTGGTGCCAGGCATTTTGTTAAGACCCTGGGCGCAGTAGATAAGCCAAAGGGCAGTGCAGAGATATTGGCAATGCATTGAGCCAGCTATGAATCTGAAGTATCTTCTGCAAGATTGTCTGATTGGGACATGCAGGTATGCCTCTTTTGGTTCCAAGGTTACGAGCCAAGCCTCGTTGCCCAGCATGGGCAGTAGCTGCTGTAGAATCAACAACTTGAATTTTGGAACTTCCAGAAATGTGTTTAGTATAGACTGGTCCAGTATTGGTCTCCAGGTTTTGTCCTTTCTGGGTACTAGAAAGAGTCTTGAGTAAAATCCTTGCCACTGTTCTTGTTGCGGTACTTGCTGAATGGCCCTCATGTCCATGAGGGCTGTAATTTGTTTTTGTGCCTCAGCCCATTGATTGTGTGGCAAGTCTGGCATACCTTTTGATCTTGATAGAGTGTGGAAATGGAACCTGTAGCCTTGGGACACTGTTCAGTACCCATTTGTCTTGGGTAATCCTTTACCAATTTGAAGAAAAAAAGTGCTAGTTTTCCCCCAAGGGGGCTGCCAATAGAGAAGTGCTTGAATTTGGTAGAGGAAAGTCATCGGGACTGTTTCCGGTAAGGTTGTGATTTGTCTTCTCCACTCTTGGAGGTAGTAGCACCCCATTGTTTAGGTCTGTATGAACCTTGGGGCTGACCTCTGCCTCTGGGATGCCTGTATCTGCCTCCTTGTGGTCTGCCTGACACTAGAAAGGACCAATTTTTTTGAAGGCCAGTTTCTGCTAAATCTGGGTGGTTGTACCTGTAAGAAATCCTTCACTGCATGGATTTTGCTTTATCTTCCATTTTTTTTTCAATACTACTTCTGCTTTAGTACCAAACAAAGTATCATGCTGTAATGGTCCATCTAATAATTTTGCTTTAACATGATCAGGCAGATTTTGTTCCTTTAACCAAGCATGCCTTCTAATCACAGAACCTGAAAAGTACAGTTTTGTACCTACCATAAATGTAGATGTTAGAGAATCCCCATTGCTGCAGTCCTTACTATTGGGTATAGTCCGCGTCCAGTCGGCCCGAATACCAGAGTATAAGGCTGACGTCGGTCAGGGCGCATTAGACTGACGTCAGTACGTCAGGGTACTAATGCGCATGACCGACGTCATATCCTCAGTCTTTTCTTGCCCCAGATGTCAGAAGACCCTAAAAAGACAAGGCCCAAAATACCTGCACCAAAAATATGTACAATATATACAAGAATATATACAAAAACATAAGCATGTAACCTCACCTACACAACCACCCCTAAACACAGAGGGGAAGGAGGGAGGGTAAATTGGACTGCAGCAATGGGGATTCTCGAACATCTACATTTATGGTAGGTACAAAACTGTACTATGTTCTTCGTTCCCCATTGCTGCAGTCCTTACTATTGGGTAGAATCCCAAAGCAGAGGTAAGGGAGGCTGGCAAATCATAAAGAAGCAGGAGCTGACAACATGCCTTGCAAAACAGCTGTGGCAAAACCAGCCCTAGACTTAGAGTAGATAGGAAGGTGATAATGCTTAGAGAAAGTATGCACTGAACTCCAAGTAGCTGCTTCCAAAATATCCTTAGTTGCCACCCCCCTTAGAAATGCTGTTGAAGTGGCAGTAGCCCTAGTGGAATGAGGCCTAATCCCAGCTGGAATCTCCTTGCCATGATGGGAATAACAAAATGCAATGCAAAAGCCAATCCACCTAGAAATAGTTTGTTTTGACACAGGCTTGCCCTGTGAACTCAAAGCAAAAGAAACAAACAACTGCTGAGACTGCCTGAAATCCTTAGTCCTGCTTAAATAATAACGCAATTGCCTGTGTACATCTAAAGTGTGCAAAATCTTTTCCCCTTTATTTTGGGGGTCTGCATAAAAAGTAGGCAAATGAATAGTTTGGTTTAAAGCCACACTAGAAACCACCTTAGGCATAAAGGAAGGATTAGTGCGTAATGATACCCTATCCTTATGGAAAATCAAAATGGCTCTACTGCCATAAGGGCCTGCAACTCAGACACCCTTCTTGCAGAAGTAATAGCCAACAGAAAAGCAGTCTTCCATGACAAGTATTTCAATTCAGCAGTAGCCGCAGGCTCAAAAGGTTGTAGAGTAAGTTTTCCAACACAAAATTGAGATCCCAAGCAGGAGTAGGAGCTCTCATTGGGGTCTTATATTCTTTGCCCCTCTAAGAAACTGCTTGAACAAAGGATGCGAAAACAATGGTGGGTCACAATCATAGTGAGCTGAAATTGCTGCAGCATGAATCTTAATGGAAGAGAAGGACAAACCTTTGTCCAATAACTCAGTAAGATATTGAAGAGCCACACTCAAATTAGGCTCAGAAACCTGCAAATTCTTTGCTGTACTCCAAAATAAAAATCTCTTCCATTTTTCTGCGTACACTTTCCTTGTACTAGGTCTTCTAGCTTCCATAATCACATTTAAAACTTGAGGAAGTTGAGACCTGCTGTGTTTCAACACAGAATATGCCAGGCTGTTAGATGAAGAGAGTGAAGCTTGACATTGAGCAGATGACCATCCTTCTGAGATAACAGATGAGGAATCAGAGGTAACGGCCATGGAGGCTTCCTTACCAGACTCCGTAGTAGTGGGTACCAGTGTTGCCGAGGCCAATCTGGAGCTATCAAAATCATCCTTGGCCTGTCTTGTCTGACCTTTAATAGTACCTTTGGAAGAAGAGGCAGAGGAGGAAAGGCATACACATGAAGGTTTTTCCAACTGAAAGACAGAGCATCCACTTTCCAAGCTGTGTGATGAAACCCCTTTGTGCAATACTGTGGCAGCTGGTGGTTCAGTGGAGAAGCGAACAGATCTATGTCTGGAGTTCCCCATGACACTGTCAATTTTTGAAATACATGAAGATCCAGTTTCCACTCGTGGGGATCCATGATTTGTCTGCTTAACACATCTGCTAAGGAGTTCTGTGCTCCCGGCAGAAACCTTGCCTGAAGAGATAGTTGCAAGCTTAGCGCAGTCTCCCATAAAATCATTGCTTGCCTGCATAGAGGATAAGAATGTGTTCCCCTTGCTTGTTGATGTACCACATGACAGTTGTGTTGTCTGTTAGAATCAACACCTGCCCTGGAAGAAGTAACTCCTTGAAAGCCATTAATGCAAACTGAACTGCTAACATCTCCTTCATGTTGATATGTAGATGCTGTAGTCTGGCAGGCCACTTGTCTTGTATCCACTTTCCATTTAGATGAGCTCCCCAAGCAATGTCCGAGGCATCTGTCGTTAAAATCTGACTCGCCTCTGGCCGGGTCACAGAGAGTCCCTTGTTTAGGTGACATTCCTGAGCCCACCACAAAAATTCTTTTGAAGGCAAGGTATTATTTGAATGACAGTGTCCAAATCCTGGCAGTGCTGTGTCCATACATTTTTGAGATACCATTGTAGCTTCCTCATATGCAGTTTGGCATTGGGAGGCACCAGAATACAAGATGCCATGAACCCTAATGCTTGAAGGACTGTCCTTGCAGTCAGCACGGACTGATGAGATAGTTGATGGAAGTAAAGTGATAGACTCTTTTGTTTGTCCGGGGTTAAAAAGGCCATCTGGGCTGCTGTATTCAGTCTCACACCCAGAAAGCACATGTCTTGAGAGGGTACTAGACTGGACTTTATTTCGTTCACAGAATACCCTAGGCATCTTAGCACTGCTATAACATATTCCAGATGCTGTAGAAGATCTTCCTTTTCTTGAGCCAGAATCAGGCAGTCGTCCAAGTAAGGATAGATTTGAATTCCTTGAAGCCTGAAGTAAGCTATCACTGGAGCCAGAACCTTTGTGAATACTCTGGGCGCAGTAGATAAGCCAAAGGGCAATGCAGAGAACTGATGAGAATTTCCAGCTCAAAACCGCAGATACTTCCTGCAACTTAGCCTTATAGGCACATGAAGGTAAGCTTCCTTGAGATCTAAAGTTACCATCCAGTGATCTTTGCCCAGCAGAGGTAAAAGCTGTTGTAACGTCAACATCTTGAACTTGGGAATGTCCAGAAAAGTGTTGAGGAGAGATAAATCCAAAATTGGTCTCCACGTGTTCCCCTTCTTTGGTACTAGGAACAGGCGAGAATAAAATCCTAGGCCCCTTTCTGATACAGGGACTGGCTGAATGGCCCCCATCTGGAGTAACTGAGAAACTTGCTTGTGAGCCTCTTTTCTTTGTGGAGGAGGAACGTCTGGCATGCCTTTGAAAGGGGGCATTGTATGGAAATAAAATCTGTAACCGTGGTGAATAATATCCAACACCCATTTGTCTTGAGTAATTAAATCCCAATTTTCTTTGAAAAGAGACAGTCTTCCTCCCAAAGGAGCTGCCAGAAGAGAATCTACTGGCAGCTGAAAAGACAGGTCATTGGGTCTGTTTACGAAAGGACTGACCCCTGCCCTCACCAGAAGTATGAGCAGGTGAACTCCCTGTTCTAGGCCTAAAAGAACCTTGAGCCCTGCCCCTACCACGTCTAGACCTACCCCTAGACTGGGAATCATAAGCAGGATATGTCCACCCCTTAGCAGGCCAATTTCTACTAAACTTCGGTGGCTGCACCTGCAAAAAATCTTTAACAGTTTGCATAGACTTAGCTTTGTCCTCCATTTTCTTTAAAACTGCTTCCACAGGCGATCCAAACAACACATCAGACTGTAAAGGAGCATCCAAAATCCTTGTCTTAACATGCTCAGCTAAATTCTGATCCTTCAACCAGGCATGCCTGCGAAGAACAGAACTAGTAGCAGCCACCCTCGAGGAGGCCTGTACAGCATCAAAACCACATTGCAAAGAATGCTTACCCACTTGTTCAGACACATGAACCAAATCCAGCAACTCTTTACACTCAATACCTTCCGCCAAAGCATCCACCTTAGATTTTAATTGTGAAAGGAGATAATTCTGATATTTTAGCATGTGAAACTGACAATTCAACGCTCTCATGGCTAGAGTGGAAGAAGTATACACTTTCTTTCCCCACCTATCCAAAGCCCTTGCCTCTATCAGTGGGAACAGGATTTTTAACCACAGAAGCTTTAACACCTTTAGGCCCTTGAGAAATAGTTTCTGGGTCCGCCCTAGGACTCTTAAACAAATACTTATGAGCTTCGGGCACCCTATAATACCTATCAGGCTTAACAGGAGCAGGAGGCAAAGAGTCAGGGTTCAGGGAAGCCTCTGCAAAAACATCTTCCACCACATTCAACACAGGAGGAATAGCTAAGGGCCTATGCTGGGGTAAAAACAAGAATTCCCTAAGCCTTTTCCTGGAATCAGAGTAATCCTGGCCTTCCCATTTAAAGTGCTCCCTCATGGAATGCAGAGTCTCTGAAAATGAGAAATCCTCAGGAGGAGAAGCTGTAGGAGTGGAATCATCCACATCAGAATCAGAATAAGTAGGATACTCCTGCAAGTCTTCCGCAGAAGACTCTGAAGCCTCTGAACACTGTTCAAAACTATCAAACTCGGTTCCACCCTAGGCCTCTTATCAGGCGGGGCATAGAACCTCTAATCATAGTAATCAAATCTTCTGCCATTTTAAGCATATGTTTCTTAGGTACAGAACCGAAATGCTAGGAGAAGCCCCCACTGAAACTGAACTAGGCCTACCTCTCAAAGAAGTTTTGGCAACAGAAGGAGAGGCTCTAACTACCTTGGGAAGAGAGGGAAGAACAGTGACCTGAGAAGCCCCTCAGCCTGGCCTACCTCCTGAGAAGGCACATCCTGTAACAGTAAAGTTTCTGCCTGAGACTCCATGGAAACTCCTGGCAAAACCTCTGGCTCCACTGAGCCTTCTAAAGAACCGGCGTCCGGGACTGCGGTTCATCAACCCTAGGCTTCGCTGTTTTGTCCTTGCGCTTCTTGGCGAAGCGGGCCGGAGCATCCGGCGGCATTTTATAATTGCAACGCTTCCCAAACACTAACCTGGCACAGTCTAACCTCCTCTTAATAGTGCGTTTGTTAAACCTAGCACAAGAGCGGCAACCAACAACGTCGTGCTCAGGCCCTAAACAAGGTATACACAAGGTATGGTAATCCCTATGAGGTATCTGTTTCCCACAAGAAATACAGTTATTCACTTTTTCTGACATCCGGTTAAATACTGAGGCAAGAAAAACCAAAATGTTCCCCAACGGGGTACTTAGCCAACTCTGTTTCGGTCTGAAACTCCGGTTTCGGAAATATTTCAGAACGCCAACCTGCACTCGCAAAACTGCTTCTGCATCGGACCATGCGGCAAAAAAGACTGAGGATATGACGTCGGTCATGCGCATTAGTACCCTGACGTACTGACGTCAGTCTAATGCGCCCTGACCGACGTCAGCCTTATAACTCTGGTATTCGGGCCGACTGGACGCGGACTATACCCAATAGTAAGGACTGCAGCAATGGGGAACGAAGAACATCAGCAGCTCTGCAGGAGGCCTCTAGTGAATCCTAAAAACATTGCAAAGTGTGCTTTCCCCACTTGTTCAGCTGCATGCAATAAATCCTGTAATTCTTTGTTTTCTGAACATTCAGTATTTGTCAACATTTTCTGTTTAAGCTGTGACATTTCATATTGCTGATATTTAAGCATATGAAACTGACAATTTAAGACCCTTATAGCCAGGGTAGCAGAAGTGTAGACTTTTTTCCCCCCATCTGTCCAGAGCCCTGGAATCCCTATCAGAGGGGACAGGGTTTTTTGCAGTGGAAACTTGAACCCCCTTGGGGCCTTGAGATATAATTTCTGGGTCAGCAGTGGGGGGGGGGGTTTATACAGGAATTTATGATAATCAGGAACCCTGTAGTATCTGTCTGGCTTAGCAGGTGCAGGGGGGGGGGAGAGAGTCAGGGGACAGGCTGGACTCAGTGAATACATCGTCCACAATGTCTAACAGGTGGAATAGCTAGGGGTCTGTGCTGTGGAAGAAGCAGAAAATCTGAGCCTTTTCTTACACTCAGAATAATCTTGGCTCTCCCAGTGGAAATGTTCTCTCATGGTGTGTAAGGTTTCCCCAAAATAATCCTCAGGAGGAGAGGCTGAAGGAATGTATTCATCATCAGAATCCTCATAGGGGAGCATGGAGTAATCTTGTTCAGAAGAGGAATCAGAAGAAATGGAAACCTGATCAAAAGAATCATACTCAGTCTCTTGCCTAGGCCTCTTATCAGGAGGGGTATGGGTAACCCTGATTAACGTAATTAGGTCTTCGGCCATTTTGAGCATTTCTTAGTCATGGTGGTCTGAGTAGGAGAATGCTGTACTTGTTTCTTTGTCTTTAATGATGTTTTAGTCTTTGAAGCTGAGGATGGCTTGATGTATAGCTGTTTAGGTCTGAAAACACCCTCAGACGCAGATGCCTGCTCAGCGGCTCCGGACCCATCTGAGGGATTGATTTCTGAGGTTCCAATACCTTGAGTATCCAGAGGCCCAGTCTGCCCCACGTGGGAGTCTGAAGCGGCCTGTGGCTCTGAGGTAGCAGGAGCCAGGGGCTGTGAAAGCGCCTCACTGAGAACCCTCAAACAGGCGACTGGCCTAGAAGAGGCTTAGTCATCGGTTTTGGACCTCTGATGCCTATCCTTTTCCTTGCCCTTGTGTTTTCTGTAAACTGCGGTCGGCTGATCAGACGGCATTATATAATTAAATCTTCGGCCAAAATAATGGAAAGCAAAATCACACAGACGCTTGATAGTGTGTTGGTTAAATCTAGCACAAAATAAGACAACTAGCAACTTTGTGATCAGGGCCTAGGCAAGGAATACAGTAACAGTGAAAATCCTTAGGAGGTATTTGCTTTCCACAAGAAATACAATTGTTAACTTTTTCTGACATCGGTCTGGAGCAAGAAAAAAAGTTTCCCTAACGGGGTACTTACTTTAATGAAGACTTCGGATCTGAAATTCTGATTTGAAAATCTCAGGAGTCTGCCGACAGGCACTTGCGAACTGCTTATGCTTCGGGCACCGCGCGGCAAGACAGACTGAAGAAAAGGGCGTCTGCTGCTTCTTTTATACCCCTGGTGCACTGACGTCAGGGAAGAGGCGACAGCAGCCGACGTCGGACCTAGACTTTGGAATCGGGCCAACTACAGGTAGCCTGCCAGCAGGATAACCCAACAGTAATGACTGCAACAGTGAAACAAACATCTGAAACCTGGCTCAAGGCTCCAGAGAGCACTCCAGCACTACCGGGCTACAACTCGCACCACACATTTCGGCCACAGAACACAGACAAACACAAACGGAGGGGGTGTATCCATATTCAAGGATACCTACACCTCCAGGTTAGTGGCAGAGCATACCAACTCTGAAATCATCCATGTGCAACTAACATCGGGCAAATCTGCAATGCAAATTGTAGCCTGCTACAGATCGCCCTCCATGAACCAGGACCACCACTCTGCCTTTCTGGAGAGAGACAGGAAAATGTGAAGGTCCTACCTAACACCCTGATATCGGGCGATTTCAATTACCCTACCATTAACTGAGAAAACTACTTGAGTACAAACTCCCAGGCTTTGCGCTTCCTGGAATTTATCAACTCAAATGCCCTGGATCAGCTGGTAAACTCCCCTACCAGAGGTGAAAACATATCGGACCTGGTCATAAACATGGGTGACAGTATTCTGCACCGGAGGTCAACCTGTGTCACTGGTTAGATCAGACCATAAACTAATCACTCTGGATGTCCACACCCCCACCACCAACCCCAAAGAAACTACAGTGAAAAACTTTTCTAAAGCAAACTTCACCTTACTTAAGACAGAGGTGGCAAGTTTAACAGCCCCCACACTAAAGGATAACGCTGCCCAAGATGGAGAATCCTTTACAAGTGCACTCTATGAACACCTACAAGGATGCATGGATCGTGTCATCTCTAGCAAAACCAAGACTCACTCCCCTAAGAGAAGAAAACAGTCTGGTGGACCCCTGCCATAAACAGGTTATACAATAAAAGGAGGAAACTAGTTCAGAAAAAAAGCAAATCCCAAGAAGGAAAGACATCCCTTATCAGTAAGAAACTAAGGTATCTCAAAATCATCCAAGGCTAACTTCGAAAGAAAAAAAGCCAAGGATTCGAAACCACAAAGCCTTCTTTAGCTATGTCAAGATTCTAAGTCGCAACTCGCAGGTATGCTCTGAGCTAGTGCAAAATAGCACAAAATATACTGAACCTACTGATAGTGCCAACATCCTGGCAGATGTATTAAGTGCAAACTTCACCCCTCTCATCTCCAAAAGGGTCCACAATACCGGAAAAGTGTACTGTCCCAGAAATCAGACTCAGATGAAAACAGCCCTTTCAAAAGCCAAACATAGCGTCAATGGGGCCAGACTGTGTCCCAGGATGTGTCTTGCACTAACTACAGAACTAACCCCCCACCTAAACATGCTGTTCAACCTCAGCCTCTCCACAGGCTACGTTGCCCATAGAATGGTGCACAGCAACAGTTATTCCGCTCCACAAGGGAGGGGTCACAACTGATCCTGGTACCCCCCCCCCCCATAAGCCTGACTAGCCTGGTCTGCAAGGCTATGAAGCACATCATGGAACTGTAACAAAGACATTGGGAACCTCCAAACACTTATACAACCCAGTTCGGCTTTAAGTGCAGATCATGCCTACTAAACCTGGTTGAGACAGAGTCACCAAAGGCCATAGACAAGGGAATAGTAGTTCACACAGCCTCCTTGACCTCGCCAAGGCATTAGGACACCATTCTGCACTCTGGTATTATAGAAAAACTCACCAGCCTGAACATAAACCACTATGTCACAAGATGGGTTGCCAACTGGCTTACAGACAGAACTCGCGTAGTAAGAATAGCAGGATCCAGGTCAGACTCTAAACCAGTCAATGAGTGGTGTCCTGCAAGGCTCGGTCCTGGGACCCCTACTGTTAGTTATATACTTGTCAGAAGTACAGGCAAATACAGGAGAACTAAGGCCAAGTTTGCTGATGACTGCAAACTAGGAGCCATAAATGACTCTCCGGCTGACAAGGACATCCTCCAAAAAAGCCTGAGATGGACACCTCATGTCAAAGTCATGGCCTCAAGCTAAATAATGCATAGTCATCCCATTAGGGAAAAACAAAACACCCACGAATTACCACATAGGTGGCAGACTCCTTAATACAGAAGGGGTAATAAGAAATCTGGGGACCCAGGTAGATAGTAATCTCTCCTTTGACAATCATATTGCCAAAGTAGTTAAGAAATGTGGCCCATCTAATTACTAAAGGGTTCGCATCTAGAAATAGAGGTTATAGTGCCCCTCTACTCGTAACTCAGACCCATCATAGAGTACAATGCCCCAATTGGGATGTACCTGAAGACACTTCCAACAGCTGGAAAAACAAAAGTACCTCACCAAGAGGATTACTGGCCTCAAACGTATGTCCTATGCAGATACTGAAAAAACTCCAGCTGTACTCAGTGGCTTATCGCTTACCCAGACGTGATCTCTGCCTGACTTAGCCATTTCCAACCCAGAATTGATGGACATGCTCCATCTAATGAAATACAAGTCGCTGCGAGCCACTCTAGGGAACTAAACCTCACCACAATACATAGAACATGCTGGAGGGATAGATTCCTGTCAGATTCCCCCATGCTTTGGAACAAACTTCCTAACTACATTAGGCAGAGCCCCTCACTAACACTCAAGAGAAACCTTGACGAGTGGATGGGTAACAGAAAATACACCCCTAGGATCACTTCATTGGCTCTGCTTGACAGACTCAGTTAATCAATGGATCACTTCATTGGCTCTGCTTGACAGAGACTCAGTTAATCAATATGTCAGTGAAAGCAGACACTCTGGCTAGGCTTATAAATGCCCTCTGGTAGACAGCCTAGTACCTTCCTATGAACCTATACCAGTAGCATACAATTCTGTCAAAACCAAAAAAAATTAGCTGCCCTGTAAAGTTACATAAAACTTAAGCAAACCAAGTATTAAGCACAAGCATTCACATCAAATCCCATTAATTCCCCTGTAAGACTAAAAACCACAGCTCCTCCACTCACAGTGTAAACCAACGAAAAACAAACACCGCCGACTCCACAATAAAGGGTGTATCCTGTACCAAACACTGCGATAGCCAGAGAATACAAAAGGCCTGGGATTAATGGAATCCCAGGTTGCTGTTTGTCCTAATTGGAATTAAATTTTGGTTTATTGATCTATTTATCGACTAGTGATTTTTTCATCAAGTGCCTAATGTGCACCACCCTGTCCTTTTGCATTCTCTGGCTATCGCAGTGTTTGGTACAGGATACACCCTTTATTGTGGAGTCGGCGGTGTTTGTTTTTCCCCTGTAAGACTACTTTGCCCAAAAATATTTAAATAATAAACAAAGCCCTAGGGCAATAAATGACCATACTTTCCTAAAAATGCAATCCCTAGAGACATTAATTCAATGAACTTGCAATGCATGAAAAGCTGGTATTCTTAAACGGATATACTATTTACCACAAAAATCATATGAATTTTTAACGTATGTGAAAGCAATCCTCAAAAAGGAGTCTTGTATGTCAGACAGGAAAGCCCTAGCAGACTGCGAAAATGTACTGAAGATTCTGTCAGACTGGCTGCTTTTACAGATCCCTCAAAAAGGCAGTCGTCTAATAGGTAACCACTGTGACTGTGTGGTAACAGATTAGAGCTTAGGGAAGCTGGCAGGATTCTGTATCCCTGACAGGATACAACCCATAGGCTACTGCAGTGGTGACCGTGATCACCACCACCTACACAAACTAGAGAAGCTTCACTTCAGGTTCTTCAACTAGTATGCCCCAAACAGAAAATTTTGGAAGGCCACCAACATGTACATCTTATTACACAATGCAAATTTTAATCCAGGTAAAACTCGCCCTATACAGAGACAGGAAAAAACAGACCCTTATGGCCAAAAACACGACTAAGAATGTGCAATGCAAAATGAGCAACACAATGGCTGCAGTGAAAAATCAGCTCCAAATATTTAGACAGGAATACAATCCCTGCCTTAAAATGAGTTTTCAATACCACCTCAATCTGGTGTAAGAAAAGGTCTGCCTTAGTGCTTTAGCACTGCAGCTACTAAGCACCATGGAAAACCAAACTAAATGAGCTTCAAGCTGACATTACTAGGCAGCAATTGGTATACGACTACACTGCCAGCATACAACCAGACAAAAAGGCCAGTACAACCCATCTTAAAATAACCCAACAGGGCTTACAAAGTTCTTCTGCACAATTTTTTTTGGGGGGGGGGTTGGTTGGTTACTACAAACAATTTCAGTGCCATAAAAATATATCTCCTAAATGAATGGCATCACAGGCCCCATTCCTTTGGGAACCAAGATAACAGTATTTTACTCTTTATATACTGGTGCAACAAGTCTTTAATACAAAGGCCAACATCCAAGGTCAAACAACAAACTTCAGAAATTATCTGAATTAAACATTCTATACATAGACTACTCTTCAAAGAGGACCATCTTCCACTGGTAATGGGTCTTACAATAGAAAAAAGAACTAACTACTACAATTAAGGTTTAAAACAAGAAAACATTTACTAGAGAAATATTTCCGTATCAGGCAGAAGCAGATGGGAGCCACAGGATTACTCAACATACATAAGAGTACAAGAAATATTTTAACAAAGGCAAAAAACACCAGAAGAAATTTCTGGCCATCAAGCATCTGCATAACAGTAAAAAAAAACACTGAGCGAGTGGGGAAGTCTTACTTACAGGATATGTAAAGGATAGGCTAAACAGTGACACCACTGTTTATGCTGCATTAAAAAAGTAGCCAGTGAAAAATGCCCATGACCACGCAACATATTTCTTCATCTTAATGCGAACTTATTTATACATTCACGCAAGTCATGTCTACATTTCAAAACCTCCAGTTAAACAAGTATTTTACTATGCAGATGTTACCAAACACCAAAACAAGCCCTTCCATACTGAAAGAATTTAATCATGGACAATTACCTGCCCCCGCCACACAATTATAAAGAAAATCGTGTACCCTGAAACAAAGTTGAACCTGTCTCAACCGAAGTGGTCACTGCATGACAGTGTAGGCAATACTGAGCATGTCACACCACTGATCAACAGTAAATGGCACCAGAGGGGGGACAAGTGCTTTCAAAAATCAGCCAGTCAGGATCTCCACACTGTTAGAAAACAGGACATTACAGAAGTCTAATAATTGTTGCAACTTAACCCCCATTTTCAACTCACTCTGAATACAAGGTGGAGAACGATCAACTCATACACAAACCACAACAGAACACGTCCAAGTACAACAGATGTGCACAAGAAACTAGTACAAGGCTTTGTTGCAAACCTCAACACTTGTGCTGGACATTTTTTAGGCATCCCAGTTAAAATACCCTACTCAAAATAAAAGTACACAGGAACATCAATATAACTGATGCTGTAACATTTCTGGATCCCAAATGCCTGCCTGGTTATCTTATCCGAAGTCTACTGCAGCAATCATGTTCAAGGGACCCATACTTGTGTTTGCAAAAGTTCTGTTCAACTTCTAGCCTTCTTACAGCTTGGGAATGCTACAGGAGCACAGAGTTGTACACAAAAGAAAAATTCAAAACTAGTGGAGAAAACTGTACAGTGTCAACTGTACTCCACCGGCATGGCGTTGTAGAAATGAAGAATTCAAGCTATGAAATCCAGAGGTCTGTTGAATCCCCCTTTTCTGTTCATGTACTGCCTGTAAAAAAGAAAAAAAAAATTTAAACATTGAATATAATCAGGAGAGCGCCAACTGAAATACACACCAAACCAAGCCAATTTGTAAAAAAAAATTCAGTTTAAATGACAACTTAATGCCACACCTACCCAAACAAACCTCATGTGCATGAAAATATATAGTTTTATACACACTACATATGCATATATAATACGCAAATGTTTTAGAAAAAGCCTATCGGCAGCTGTCCCATTCCCCTGTGCTGGTGCAACCTTGGCATTTGTTATATTCAGAAAGTGTGTAGAGATCTGTAGACTCACAAATTGAATGGGAGAACAAATTGACATTTGCTAAAAGGAGCCTTTAAAAAAACATAAAACCTTTTGCCATACATTACAAAACTTGTTAGACTGTGCCCAATGCTGGGATTCAATGACAGTTTAATTTGGTGCTCGTTTCCCTAGGAATTGTGACAAAACACACAAAAGACTAAACAATGAATGAGATAAAATGATAATGTGAAACCAAGACAAATGGAATGTGGTGGATAAAAAAAGACTTGAGCAAATGAAATGACAGATTCTATTAACAGCCAAATTAAATAGGTGGATTTTAATGGCCATTTTAAAACACAAGTCCACATGCATAGCTGCTCTTTACATCATTCCAGGTAATATCCCAATACTAAAAGACATTCTCTCCTGGTTCTCTAACAAAAAAAAAGAAAGCTTCATATTAGGCGACAAACATTAATTTGGCCACTATTAACTCTCAATCCCAAACTAACCACCTCTAAACTTCACCCAGCTAAAACACCCCCTACCAGGCCAAACAAAGATGGAACTTCTGGCTCCATTGACTGGATCTTGGCATCTCATCAAAATTTAATCTCAAATTCAGGAATCCTTCCTGACCCCCCCTCAAATCCTTCCTGACCCCCCCTCAATGACATCGACCCAGCCTTTTCTGAGTGGTACCTCTCTCCCCCCTTCAAAAACATTACTACATTCAAATGCGAAACTAGCAACTTCAACCCACAAACATTTTCAGACTGCCTAAAAATGACTGGACACCTTTAAGAACTCTGCCCTTGACAATGCCATCAACTACTTCAATGAAACCTTTCTGTACCTACTCAACCTTGCTCCTCTCGGGACCCAAGAGTTCAAGCTACAACTTCTCCCTGGCTATACAAGGAAATTAAACCGATCATGCTCCTGAGACAAAAAGGGAAATACCAAAGAATTAAGCAACCTAATACCCTACTCTAATATAAACAAACCTGCAACTCTATAAAAACATAACCAGAGACCGTAAAATATTACGCTAAACTTCAATCTGAACCATACTAATGGCACTAGAAAATTATGGAATACTATCTCCTTCCTCTTTCACCCAGTCAGTAAAGACGATCCATGCACAAACCCTAAGTGCTCTGATCAAGAAACATCCCAACACATCCTTTGTGGAATGTACAGCCAAACTTACTGCCAGCTTCCCTAGTTCCCCTCCAATATTTCACCCCCTTCCCCATACCTTCCCCTCTGATCAAAAACACAAAACAGCCTCAATCCTGTGCATACACAAAAAAACTCTTCCAACTGAAACTATGCTCGAACACACCAGGTAGTTTAAGGAAGGATGCGGGCAAATCTGCCAACAGCATAGCCTTCCCTAGCTCCATCATAATAGATCCATCCAAGAAAGTTATGTTCCCTCGATTTGCAGACAAACATTCAATCCCACTCCATAAAGACAGTAAAAACACTGACGCCACTAATTCCGTCTACTACCACACTTTCCCCACTCTCAAATGTCCTGGAAAAATGTATTCACACAACCGGTGCCTTATCCAACACAAAACCTCCAAACCACCACACAACATGGAGTCCCGTCCTGGCCATAGTACCATCAAAGCACTCTTCTCCTTAAGAGTCAATTAACCATGCTAGTGATTCCAGCAAAATAGGATCAACCCTGTTCCTAGACCTTTCCAAAGCCTTCGACACTCCCAACCTTATATTCCTATCACAACTCTCCTCCCTCAATCTCTCCCCTTCCACCATAGTTTGGTTCACAAGCTACCTTTCCAAAGACAAGCTGTCAAATGGAAACAGTCCACCTCCTCCTTTCTATACACCCCTGCTGGGGGACACCCAAGGTTCTGTCCTTGGCCCTTTACTTTTCAATATACTCCACTTTCACCACTCCATCTCCAATTTTACACTAATCCAGTATGCAGATGATTCAACAATCTGCTCAGCTGACATGCCTTCCAACCTTCTGCAGATAACCCAGCCAGCCTTCTCAAATACTGAATCCTGGGATGCAAAGCCACCTAGCACAATGCAAAAAAAAAAAAAAAAACGATTTCCATCTAAACACTCCCCCATTGATAAAAACTCCTTCAAGATAAGCCAGAACACCACCCCATAGAAATTATCCCACATACCAAACTGCTCGACATCATTGATGATCTAAAATTAGATATCCACATCCAAACTATCAAAAAACCCACCAAAAATTAGGACTTCTATATAGGCATAACCGTTCTCACTCCCTCCACCAGAAAGACCCCTTGCCTCCATATACCTTCTCCCATCCCTGATGTATGGCACTACTCTGTTCTTGAATCTTAAGCTCGGCCTTCAAACTAAATTAGAAGCCTTCTACAAAAAAATCTGCAAGTTCGCCACCAACTCTAGGAACTCATCCTATCACTGCATCTTCCTCCACTCACTGCAATGGCTCAAGCTTCCCAACTACCTGAACCTCTTTAAA
This sequence comes from Protopterus annectens, assembly GCF_019279795.1. Taxonomy (NCBI): domain Eukaryota; kingdom Metazoa; phylum Chordata; order Ceratodontiformes; family Protopteridae; genus Protopterus; species Protopterus annectens. The sequence goes on from NC_056743.1 coordinate 510,425,454, forward strand.
CTCACTACTGCCCATAAGCTCATTTAACCCATCCTCCTTCCCACCTCTTGCCACCTCAAGCCCCTATAGCCTGAATCGCTCACTTAGGTCAGAAAATCAGAACCTACTCAAAATCTACAAACCTTTACGGCCACCTGCACACACTGCTATCCTGCTCCTTGCCTTAACTATGGAACACTCTTCCTCCCTCCCTTAGAAGTACTCAAACAGTTGTGCAAAATCCTATAACCATAGATGTCCTTGCCTTCCATATTGCAGTATTCTTACTGTGGAAGAGTACCACAACTTAGGAAGAGTGAAGGATGAAGGTAGAGGTAGCAGATTCCAGAAACCCCTGCAGGACTTCCCTAGCAAAACCTGCGCTGGAGATATGGTCCTATTTGCACTGTCTGTTAAATGTGTATAGTGGACCAAGTGGCTGCTTCCATGATGGAGGCTGTCTCTAGGCCCTAGAAGGCGGCCTTACCGCCTTGGCAGTGTGTGCTCTTACACCTGAAGTAAATCCTTGCCATGGTAGGAATAGCAGAAGCAAATAGTTTCCTGATCTAACAGGAGATTGTTTGCAGACTGCCTTGCCCAGGACCCTGGGGTGAAAGGATACAAAGTTAGATTTTCTTGGTTTTACCCAGGTAAAACCTTAATTGCCTATGAACATCCAGGGAAAGTACCGTTGTGTACACTTATAAATGTAGATGTTGGAGTGTATTCACTGTTGCAGTCATTACATTTGGGGACAGTCCCAAAGCTATGGCTGGGAGGCTGGAACTAGACAGCAGTAGGAGCAGCTATGAGGCCCTGCAGAACTGGAGTGGCAAAGCCTGCCCTGGATTTAGAGTAGAGTGGCAGATAATGCTTTGTAAAGGTGTGCAAAATTGGTGGATCCATGTTTTGTTTGCGTCTTCTGGCTTTCCCCGGTTAGGGGTCGCCATAGCGGAACTCCAGTCCGCCAATGATTGGCAGTAGATTTTTACGTGCTGGCTTGCTGGGCCTAACGCACAAACTTCAACGAAGGAACGCCCATTCACGCATGTCGACACACAGAAGACTGAGAATCAAACAGGCAACATCTAACTGAGGCGACAACGCTGCCGCAGCAGGTGGATCTGTGTTGTAATGAGCAGAAATGGCAGAGGCATGAATCTTGATGGGTAAGAAGGAGAGGCCCTTGTCCAGCATCTCAGTTAAGTATTGAAGTATCTGAGGAATGTTTGAGACAAGAGGGTCAAGGCTGTGTGCTTGGTTCCAGGCACAGAATCTCTTCCATTTATCCGAGTAGACTTTCATGGTGCTAGGCCTTCTGGCCTCCAGAATGACATCCATAACAGCTTTGGAGAGAGGCAATGCTTGCTTTAAGGAATTATCCATGCAGCTAGACTTAAGGTCTTTAGCTGGCTGTGAAGTATCCAATTGTGTTGTGTCAGCAGCTGTGGGATTTGAGGCAAAATCCAGGGTGGTTCTTGAGCTAAGTTCTTTAAGATTGGGTACCAGTGCTGGCGTGGCCAGTCTGGTGCAATCAGGATCATCTTTGGCTCTTCCTGCCTGCCTTTTACGAGTACCTTTGGAAGGAGAGGTAAAGGAGGGAAAGCGTATACTTGGTAGTTTTTTTTTCCAGCTGAATGAGAGGGCATCCACTTTCCATGCTTGTGGATGGTAGATCCTTGTGCAGAATTTCTGTAGTTGGCAGTTCATTGGGGATGCAAACAGATCTAGGTCTGGTTTCCCCCATTTTTGTGCTATCATTCTGAAAATTTGTGGACTCAACTGCCATTCGTGAAGATCCATGATGTTTCTGCTTAGGTCGTCTGCCAGTGTTTCTCTCCTGGCAGGAATTGTGCCTGCAGAGGAGTTTGGTAGTTTAAAGCTGTGTTCCATAAGTTCATGGCTTGTCTGCAGAGGGGGTAGGAGTGTGTGCCCCCTTGCTTATGTACCACAACTGTGGTGTTGTCCGTCTTTAGTAGTAGTTGTCCTGGATATAGCAGGTCCTTGAAAGATATAATTGCATTTTGTACAGCTAGCATCTCTTTTTGATTGATGTGGAGATGTCTTTGTTCTGCGGGCCACTCGCCCCGAATACATTTTCCTGCCATGTGTGCTCCCCAGGGGTAATCCGATTAATCTGTTGTCAGTGTCTGCCTGGCTATGGATGGAGTAAAGGCTGCCCCCCCCTTTAGGTGACAAGCTTGAGCCCACCATTGAAACTACTGCTGTAGGCAAGGAATTAGTGGTATAACAGTTTCCAAATTTTGCCAGTGTTGAGACCATACACTCTTTAGGTACCATTGTAGTTTCCTCATATGCAGTCTGGCATATGGAATTAGTAGTACGCAAGATGCCATGTAGCCCAAGGCCTGCAGAATTTTTCTTTCAGGGAGTTGGGTCTTTCTTGCCATTAAATGAAAATACTGAGTCAGTTGTCCTTGCTTGTCTGGTGTGAGAAGCCATCTGGGCTGTTGTGTTTAAGCTGGCACCCAGGAATATTATCTGTTGTGAGGGCACTAGTTTTGATTTCTTTTAGTTTGCTGTGTACCCCAGGCAGCTTAACTTTTTTACGTATGCCAGATGCTTTGGAAGAATGTCCTTGCTCTCTGCTTAGATTAGGCAGTCGTCTAGGTATGGGTAAATTTGAATTCCTTTTTGCCTGCAAAATGCAATTACTGGTGCCAGGCACTTTGTGAAGACCCTGGGCACAGTAGATAAGCCAAAGGGCAGTGCAGAGAATTGATAGTGCATTGAACCTGCTAGAAATCTGAGGTATCTTCTGCAGTTTTGTCTGATAGGGACATGCAGGTATGCCTCTTTGAGGTCCAAAGTCACGAGCCAAGCTTTCTTGCCCAGCATGGGAAGAAGCTGCTGTAGTGAATTTCGGAATATCCAGGTAAGTGTTCAGAGAAGAAAGGACCAGAAAGGGTCTCCAGGCTTTGTCCTTTCTGGGAACCAGAAAGTCTTGAGTAAAATCCTTGTCCTTGCTCTTGTGGTGGTACCTTCTGAAAAGCTCTCATGTCCATGAGTGCTGTAATTTGTTTTTTAGCCTCTGCCCAGGCAGATTTGGCATTCCTTTTAACCTTGGAAGAGTGTGGAAGTGGAACCTGTAACCTTGAGATATGATGTTGAAAACCCATGTGTCTTTGGTGATGCAATGGCAATTGCGATAGAAGAGAGCCAGTTTTCCTCCTAAGGGGGCTGCCAAGAGAGCTGTTTGGCAGCTGTAGTGGGAAGTCATTGAGACTTTTTTTTATAAGGTTGAGGTCTGTCCTTCCCTTCTTTCTGGCCTGGTGTACCCCATTGTCGAGGTCTGTAAGGGCCTTGTGTCTGACCTCTACCTCTTGGACGTCTATATCTGCCCCTTTGAGGTCTGACTGGAAAGGGCCAATTTCTGCTAAAACGAGGAGGTTGAACCTGTAAAAAATATTTGACAGTTTGCATATATTTTGCCTTATCTTCCATCTTTTTTTTTTTTTTTTCCCCTCTTCCTTAACTCCAAACACATACCGCTGCAAAGGTGCATCCAGTAATTTGGCCTTAACATGATCTGGTAGCGTATGTTCTTTTAACCAAGCATGCCTTCTGACAGAGCCTTTAACTGCTGCTCTACAGGAGGCCTCTAAGGAATCAAAACCACATTGCAAAGTAGGTTTTCCCACTTGTTCAGCTGCATGCAATAAATCCTGCATTTCTTTCAAATTAGGAGGATCTGAATCTAGTAGCATCTTTTGTTTAAACTCGGACATTAAAAATTGCTGATATTTTAGCATGTGAAACTGGCAATTCAAGGCTCGCATGGCTAAAGTTGCAGATTTATAAACTTTCTTGCCCCATCTGTCTAATGCTCAGGAATCTGTCAGAGGGGACTGGGTTTTAGATAATGAGGTCTTAATCCCTTTGGGTCCCTGAGAAATAGCTTCAGGGTCAGCAACAGGGCTTTTGTATAGAAATTTGAGAGTCAGGGACTATCTGGCTTACCTGGGGCTGGTGGTAAGGAGACAGGGTTTAAGCTGGATTCAGTGTATACATCATCCACAATATCTAGCACTGGCAGAATAGCAAGGGGTCTGTGTTGAGGCAATAAAAGGAAGTCTAAGTCTTTTCTTAGATTCTGAGTAATTCTGGCCTTCCCAGTGGAAATGCTCCCTCATGGTACACAAGGTCTCCCCAAAGGAGTAGTCCTCAGGCGGAGAAGCGGATAGAATTGATTCCTCAGCATCAGAATCCTCATAAGGGGGTAAGGAATACCAAAGGTCTGAGGATGAGTCAGAGGAAATGGACACCTGGTCTGAAGATTCATAGTCTGCATCTTGTCTGGGTCTTATCTGGAGGGGGCTAGGAACCTCTGATCAGGGTGATTAGGTCTTCGGCCATTTTTAGCATTTGTTTCTTAGGCACGGAAGCCTGCCCTGGAGATTGCTGTGTGTTTCTTTGCTTTTAAGGGAGGCTTAGACTTAAGAGGGTTTAATGTAGGTCTGAAAACCCCCTCTGAAGCTGTGGATTGTTCAGCTACTTCGGTTCCCTCTGTAGGATTAAGTTTGGTAATCTGAATACCAAGAGCATCCAAAGGCCCAGCCAAGCTCCACGTCAGAGGCGGTCTGTGGTTCTATTGAAGCGGTCTGGTGCTGCATAAGCATCTCGCTGAAAACCGGAGAACCGGCGACCGACCTAGAAGAGGCCTAGTCAGTCTTGGGCCTCGGATGCCTGTCCTTGTGCTTTTTATGAATTCCGGTCGTCGGAAGTTCCGACGGCATGGTGCAATTAAATTTTCTGCCAAAATAATGGGCAAAATCAAACTGACGTTTAACAGTGCGCTTGCTAAACCTAGCACAAAACCGACAACCAGTGACGTCGTGGTCTGGGCCTAGGCATGGGATACAGTAGGAGTGGAAATACTTATGAGGTATTTGCTTCCACAAGAAATACAATTATTAACTTTTACTGACCTGTCTGAGGCAAGAAAAAAAGTTTCCCCAACGGGGTACTAAAATTTTTAGAAGACTTCAGTTCTGGATTCGGATTGAAAATCTCAGGAGTCAGCCGACCGGCACTGGCAAACTGCTTCTGCTTCGGGCACCGCGTGGCAAGAAAGACTGAAGAAAATAGCGTTAGCTGCATCTTGTATCCCCCTGGCGCACCGACGTCAGGGAAGAAGCTACAGCAACCGACACCGGACCAAGGCTTTTGAACTCAGGCCGACTGGGGAACCGCCTGACAGCAAGATAACCCAAGTGTAAGCAGCAGTGTCACACGAACATCTGCAGTGGCAAAGCCTGCCCTGGATTTAGAGTAGAGTGGCAGCTGATAATGCTTTGTAAAGGTGTGCACTGAACTCCAAGTAGCCGCCTCTAAACTGTCTGTGGTTGGAACTCCTCTGAGAAAGGCTGCTGAGGTGGCTGCAGCCTAATGCCCTTAGGCACTGACTTGCCATGGTATAAGTAGCAGAAATTAATGCAGTAGCGTAACTACTTGGATATAGTCTGCTTTGAGATAGGCTTCCCTTGTGATCCTGCAGCATATGCCACTAGTAATTGCTCTGTCTTCCTGATCCTGCAGCATATGCCACTAGTAATTGCTCTGTCTTCCTGAAAGCTTTGGCTCTGTCCAAGTAGAATCTAAGCTGTGTACGTCCAAAGAATGCAGAATTCTCTCCCCCATGTTCAGTGGATTTGGGCAAAAGGTTGGCAGATGGATGGCTTGGTTAAGACCCACACTGGACACTACTTTAGGCATAAATGCTGGGTTTGTCCTCAGGGAGACCCTGTCTGGATGAAAAATTATGAAAGGTTCAAAAGCCATGAGTGCCTGTAGCTCAAACTCTTCTTGCAAAATTGCTAAGAGCAGAGCTGTTTTCCAAGATAAACACTTCATATCAGCAGTAGCAGCTGGCTCAAAAGGAGGCAGGGTGAACTTTTCCAAGACATAGTTGAGGTCCCATACAGGTATTGGTAGTCTCCTTGGGGCCTTAAATTTTTGGATCCTCTGAGGTACTGCCTTAAAGGGCGAGAAAAAAGTGGTGGCTCTGTATTGTAATGAGCCGAAATGGCAGAGACATGAATTTTTCTTAACGAAAAAGTTAGGCCTTTGTCCAGCATCTCAAGTATAGCAAAATCTGAGGAATATTTGGTACTGCTGTTTCAGTTCCTTGTGCCTGGTTCCAGGCACAGAATCTCTTCCATTTTCCAGCACAAAACTTTCTAGTACTAGGCCTTCTGGCTTCCAGAATGACATCCATCACAGCTTTACTGAGAGGTGTTTTTTGTGCGACTACCTTATTCGCCATGCTGCAAAGTTTAATGTCCTGAGTTGGCTGTGCATGACCTGATTACTGTCCCAGCAAGACAGTCGAGGTATTTTAGGTAAGGTCCAAACTGGGTATAGAGATGTTTCTTAGTATTGATACCAGTACTGGCGTGGCCGAGTCTGGGGTACCAGTATCATCTTTGGCTTCTCCTGACCTTTAGGAGCACTTTGGGGAAGAAAGGCAGTGGCAGAAAGGCATACACTGATAGGTTGCTCCAGCTGAAAGATAGGGCGTCCACTTTCCATGCTTCCCTGTAGTAAGTCCTTGTGCAGAATCTTTTTAGTTGGTACCTGAGGGGAGGCAAACTGATCTATGTCTGGGAATCCCCATTTCCTTATGCTGAAGACTTGTGGATCCAGCTTCCACTCGTGGGGATCCATGAGGTTTCTGCTTAGTTTGCCAGAGTATTTTCTTTTCCTGGCAGGAATTGTGCCTGCAGATGTACTTGGTAAGTCAAAGCTGTGTCCCACAAGGTCATGGCTAGTCTGCAAAGGGGGTAAGAATGTGTGTCCCCCTGCTTGTTTATATACCACATGACCGTGGTATTGTCTGTCAATCAGTAGTTGTCCCAGATGCATTAGGTCCTTGAAGGCTGTCAGGGCATTTTGAACAGCTAACCTCTTTTTGATGGATATGTAGATGCATTTGGTTCGAGGACCATGTGCCCTGAATACATCTTTCTGCCATGTGGGCTCCCCAGGCATAGTCTGATAAATCCATTGTTGGTGTCTGCCTGGCTGGAGGCAATGTGAATGGCTGTCCCTTGTTCTGGTGACAAGCCTTTGCCCACCATCGAAACTCCTGTTCAGGCAAGGAATGAGAGTAATGACCGTTTCCAGGCTGTGGCAATGTTGAGTCTAAACACTTTTTAGGTACTATTGAAGTTTCCTCATATGCAGTCTTGCATATGGAATTTGTAGGATGCAGGATGCCATGAAGCCCAAAGCTGGCAGAATTTTTCTTGCAGATAACTGGGCCTTTGTTGCCAACGTTTTGAAATAGACAGTCAGTTGTCATTGTCTGGCATGAGAAGCCATTTGGGCAGTTGTATTCAAGCTCGCACCCAGGAATATTTCTCTTGTGAAGGTACTAGTTTTGATTTCTTTTTGTTGACTGTGTACCCTAGGCATGTTAGAAGTCTCTTCACAAACGCCAGATGTTGAAGAATGTCCTTGTTCTCTGCTTGAATGAGACAGTCGTCCAAGTAAGGAGATAATTTGTATTCCTCTGTCTGCAAAATGCAATTACTGGTGCCAGGCACTTTGTAAAGACCCTGGGCGCAATAGATAAGCTAAAGGGCAGTGCAGAGAATTGGTAATGTATTGAACCAGCCTTGAATCTTGGGCATCTTCTGCATGATTGTCTGATTGGAACATGCAGGTATGCCGCTTTTAGGTCTAAAGTAACAAGCCAAGCATTCTTGTCCAGCATGGGCAGAAGCTGCTGCAAAGTCAACGTTTTGAATTTTGGAATATCCAGGAAAGTGTTCAAAATAGATAGGTCCAGTATTGGCCTCCAGGCTTTGTCCTTTCTGGGTACAAAGAACAGTCTAGTAAAATCCTTGTCCCTGCTCTTGCTCTGGTACTTGTTGAATGGCCCCCATGTCCATGAGGGATGAAACTTGTTTTTGTACCTCTGCCCATTGATTTTTTTGGCAGATCTGGCCAGCAGTTCGCCTTTGGTAGAGTATGGAAGTGGAAAGTACAGTTGCGTACCTACCATAAAAGTAGATGTTAGAGTGTATTCACTGTTGCAGTCATTACTCTTGGGTTATCCGGCTACCCGCAGTCGGCCAGATTCCAAAGTCTAGGCCCGGCATCGGTTGCTGTCGCCTCTTCCCTGACGTCAGTGTGCCAGGGGTATAAAAGAAGCAGCCAACGCCATTTTCTTCAGTTTTTCTTGCCCCAGATGTCAGGCGCCCCTAAATTGGTAGGCTGAAAGAATATGCCAATAAAAATACATGCACAAAAACAACATGTCCATCTACAAGCAAATACACCAAAAAGGTTGTATAGGACAGAGAAGTGTAGATAAGCCCCAGCAAAGAAAAGGGGGATGGTGGGTGGGTAACCTGGACTGCAACAGTGAATACACTAACATCTACATTTATGGTAGGTACACAATTGTACTATGTTCATCGTGCTTCACTGTTGGTCATTACTCTTGGGTTGAATCCCAAAGTTGAGGTAGGGTGGCTGGTCTAAATAGGATTTGGAGAGGCTATGAGGCCCTGCAGAACTGCAGTGGCAAAGCCTGCTCTGGACTTAGAGTAAAGAGGTAAATGGTAGTGCTTTGTGAAGGTGTGCACTGAACTCCAAGTTGCAGCCTCGAAGATATCTTTGGTTGTTACTCCTCTAAGGAAGGCTGCTGAGGTGGGCTGCTGCTCTGGTGGAATGAGGCCTAATGTCCTTGGGCACTGATTTGCCATGTTGAAGACAGCACAAACAGATGCAATGGCCTATCCATCTGTTTTGAGATGGCCTTTCCTTGTGAACCTGCAGCATATGACACCAAAAGTAGCTCAGTCGTTCTGAAAGCTTTAGTTCTGTCCAAGTAGAATCTTGGCTGCCTGTCTATGTCCAAAGAATGCAGAATTTTTTCACCTTTGTTCTGTGGATTAGGATAAAAGGTTGGCAAGTGGATAGTTTGGTTGCGGGCCACACTGGACAACACCTTAGGCATAAATGTAGGGTTCGTCCGCAGAGAAACCCTGTCTGGATGGAAAATTATTAAAGGTTCCACAGCCATGAGTGCTTGTAGCTCCGAGACTAATCTTGCAGAGATTATTTCTAGGAGCAGAACTGTTTTACAGGATAAGCATTTTATATCTGCTGTTGATGCTGGCTCGAAAGGAGGCAGTGTTTTTCCAAAACATAACTGAGGTCCCCCGGCTGGAATTGGTGCTCTCCTTGGAGGCCTAATGTTTTAGGCCCCTCTGAGGTACTGCCTTAGTAAGGGATGAGAAAAAATAGGTGGTTCCATATTGTAATGGGCTGAAATGGCAGAGGCATGAATCTTAATAGATGAGAAAGAAAGGCCTTTGTTTAGCATCTTAGTTAGGTATTGTAAAATCTGAGGGATATTTGGTACACTTGTGTCTATGCCTTGCCCCTGCTTCCAAGCAGAGAATCTCTTCCATTTTTCTGCACAAGATTTTCTGGTACTGGGCCTTCTGGCCTCCAAGATAATGTCCATAACAGCCTTTGTAAGGGAATGCTCTGAATGGCTACATTATTCGCCATGCTGCCAGATTTAACGACCCGAGTTGGCTGTGCAGGATCTGACTGCTTTGTTGTCAGCAATTGAGAGATTTGAGGCAATATCCATGCTGGACCTTGAGACAAGCTCTTCAGGATTGGATACCAGTGCTGGTGTGGCCAGTCTGGTGCAATCAGGATAATGTTTGGCCTCTCTTGTCTGACCTTTAGGAGTACCCTGGGAAGAAGAGGCAGTGGGGGAAAAAGCATATACTGTTAGATTTTTCCAGCTGAAGGATAGGGCGTCCACTTTCCATGCTTGCTTGTGATAAATTCTTGTGCAAAATCTCTAATTGGCAGTTGTGAGGGGAGGCAAATAGATCTGTGTCTGGGCATCCCCATCTCCTTATGCTGAAGACTTGTGGATCCAGTTTCCATTCGTGGGGATCCATGCGGTTTCTGCTTAGTCTGCCAGTGTATTTGTTTTTCCTGGCAGGAATTGTGCTTGCAAGTGTACTTGAGATGCCAATGCTGTGTCCCATAGGGTCATTGCTTGTCTGCAGAGGGGGTAGGAATGTGTACCTCCCTGCTTATGTACCACATAACCGTAGTGTCCATCAGTAATTGTCATGGGTGAAGCATGTCTGTGAAAGCTGTCAGGGCATTTTGTACAGCTAGTTTCTCTTTCTGATTTATGTGAAGATGCATTTGGTTTGCAGGCCATGTGCCCTAAATACATTTTCCCTGCCATATGGGCTCCCCAGACATAGTCTGATGCGTCCGTTGTCAGTGTCTGGCTGTGGGTAAACTGAATGGCAGACCAGGCTTCTGTCCACCATCGAAACTCCTGTTACAAGCAGGGGATGAGTGCAATTACTGTCTCCAGGCTGTGGCAATGCTGAGTCCAAACACTTTCTAGATACCACTGTAGTTTCCTCATATGCAGTCTGGCATATGGAATTAGTAGAATGAAGGATGCCATGAAACCCAAGGCCTGCAGGATTTTCCTTGCAGATAAGTGGGTTTTTGTTGCCAAATTCTTGAAGTACTCAGTTGCTTTTGTCTGGCGTGAGATGAGCCATCTGGGTAGTTGTGTTTAAGTTTGCACCCAGGAATATTCTCTTGAGGGCACTAGTTTTGATTTCTTTTCGTTTACTGTGTACCCTAGGCCAATCAGTAATCTTTTTACAAACGCCAGATGCTTTAGAAGAATGTCTGTTCTCTGCTTGAATTAGGCAGTCGTCCAAGTAGGGATATATCTGAATTCCTTTTTGTCTGCAAAATGCAATTATTGGTGCCAGGCATTTTGTGAAGACCCTGGGCGCAGTAGATAAGCAAAAGGGCAGTGCAGAGAATTGGTAATGCATTGAGCCAGCTATGAATCTGAGGTATCTTCTGCAAGATTGTCTGATTGGGACATGCAGGTATGCCTCTTTTAGGTCCAAAGTTACGAGCCAAGCCTTCTTGCCCAGCATGGGCAGTAGCTGCTGCAGAGTCAGCATCTTGAATTTTGGAACTTCCAGAAATGTATTTAGTAGAGAAAGGTCCAGTACTATTCTCCAGGTTTTGTCCTTTCTGGGTACTAGGAAAAGTCTGGAGTAAAATCATTGCCCCTGCTCTTGTTTTGGTACTTGCTGAATGGCCCTCATGTCCATGAGATCTGTAATTTGCTTTTGTGCCTCTGCCCACTGATTGTGTGACAGGTCTGGCATACCTTTTGACCTTGGTAGCGTGTGGAAATTGAACCTGTAGCCTTGGGACACTATGTTCAGGACCCATTTGTCTTGGGTAATCCTTTGCCAATTTGTAGAGAAAAGTGATAGTTTCCCCCCTAAGGGGGCTGCCAAAAGAAAAGTGATTGGATCTGGTAGAGGAAAGTCATTGGGACTGTTTCCTGTAAGGTTGTGATTTGTCTTCTCCACTTTTGGAGGTAGGAGCACTCCATTGTTTAGGTCTGTATGAGCCTTGGGGCTGACCTCTGCCTCTGGGACGCCTGTATCTGCTTCTTTGTTGTCTGACACTGGAAAGGACCAATTTTTAGAAGGCCAGTTTCTGCTAAATCTGGGTGGCTGTACCTGTAAGAAATCCTTGACTGTCTGCATGGATTTTGCTTTATCCTCCATTTTTTCAATCCCTCTTCTGCTTTAGTACCAAACAAAGCATCATGCTGTAATGATGCATCTAATAATTTTAACATGATCAGGCAGATTTTGTTCCTTTAACCAAGCATGCCTTCTAATAACAGAACCTGTAACAGTGGCCCTGCAGGAGGCCTCCAGTGAATCATAACCACATTGCAAAGTATGCTTTCCCACTTGTTCAGCTGCATGCAATAAATCCTGCAATTCCTTATTTTCTGAACATTCAGTATTTGTCAACATTTTCTGTTTAAGCAGTGACATTAAATATTGCTGATATTTAAGCATATGAAACTGACAATTTAAGACCCTTACAGCCAGGGTAGCAGAAGTGTAGACTTTTTCCCCCCATCTGTCTAGAGCCCTGGAATCCCTATCAGAGGGGACAGGTTTTTTTGCAGTGGAAGCTTTAACCACCTTGGGACCTTGTGATACAGTTTCTGGGTCAGCAGTGGGGTTTTTATACAGGAATTTGAGAATCCGGGACCCTGTAGTATCGGTCTGGCTTAGCAGGTGCAGGGGGTACAGTCTGGGGACAGGCCGGACTCTGAGAATACATTGTCCACAATGTCTAGTACAGGTGGAATAGCAAGGGGTCTGTGCTGAGGAAGTAGCAGAAAGTCTGAGCCTTTTCTTAAATTCAGAATAATCTTGGCTCTCCCAGTGGAAATGTTCCCTCATGGTATGTAGGGTTTCCCCAAAAGAATCATCCTCAGGAGGAGAGGCTGAAGAAATGGATTCTTCAGCATCAGAATCCAGGCATGGAGTAATCTTGTTCAGAAGAGGAATCGGAGGAAATCGAAACCTGATCAGAAGAATCATACTCTTGTCTCTTGCCTATGCCTGTTATCAGGAGGGGGATGGGAACCCCTGATCAAAGTAATTAGGTCTTCAGCCATTTTGAGCATCTGTTTGTTAGGCATGGTAGTCAGAGTAAGAGAATGCTGTACTGTGTCTTTATTGCTGCTTTAGTCTTTGAAGCTGAAGATGGCTCAATATATAATTGTGTAGATCTGAAGACACCCTCAGAAGCCAATGCTGGCTCAGCGGCTCCAGACCTATTTGAGGGAATGATTTCAGAGTATCCAATACCTTGAGTATCCAGAGGCCCAGTCGGCTCCACGTGGGAGTCTGAAGCGGCCTGTGGCTCTGAGGTAGCAAGCGCCAGGGGCTGCGAAAGGGCCTCACTGAAAACTGGCGACTGGCCTAGAAGAGGCTTCAACTGTTTTGGACCTCGGATGCCTATCCTTTTCCTTGTCCTTGCGTTTTTTGTAAACTGTGGTTGTCTGCTGATCCGACGGCATTATATAGTTAAATCTTCGGCCAAAGCAATGAAAAGCAAAATCAAACAGACGCTTGATATTGCGTTGGTTAAATCTAGCACTAAACAGACAACTAGCAATGTTGTGATCAGGGCCTAGGCAAGGAATGCAGTAAAAGTGAAAATCCTTACGGTATTTGCTTCCCACAAGAAATACAATTGTTAACTTTCTGACATCGGTCTGGAGCAATAAAAATGTTTCCCCAACGGGGTACTTAGCTTTAATGAAGACTTCAGATCTGAAATTCTGATTTGAAAATCTCAGGAGTAGGCTGACTGGCACTTGCGAACTGCTTTTGCTTCAGGCACCGGGCGGCAAGAAAAACTAAAGAAAATGGTGTCGGCTGCTTCTTTTATACCCCTGGCGCACTGATGTCAGGGAAGAGGCGACAGCAACCGACGCTGGACCTAGACTTTGGAATCTGGCTGACTGCAGGTAGCCTGCCTACAGGATAACCCAAGAGTAATGACTGCAACAGTGAAACACGAACATCTTGTAGCCTTGTGACACTGTTTAGAACCCACTTGCCCTGGGTTATGATGTGCCAATTTTGAGCAAAAAGTGCTAATTTTCCCCCCAAGGGTGCTGCCAGAAGTTAAGTGCTTGGTGCCGGCAGAGGGAAGTCATTGGGACTGTTTTCTGCATGGTTGTGATCTATCTTCTCCAGATTTGGAGGTAGAAGCACCCCATTTCTTGGGCCTATAAAGACCTTGTGCCTGGGATCTGCCCCTAGGGTGTCTGGGTCTGTCCCTTTGGGGTCTGACACAGGAAAGGACCAATTTTTTGTAGGCCAGTGTAGACTAAACCTGGCTGTCTGTACCTGTAAAAAAATCCTTGACAGTTTGCATAGATTTAGCTTTGTCCTCCATTTTCTTTAACACTTCTTCGGCCTTAATACCAAAGTATCATGCTGTAAAGGTGCATCTAGTAATTTAACTAACATGATCAGGCAGATTTTGTTCCTGAAAACAAACATGCCTCCTAATTACAGAACCCATAACTGCAGCCTTACAGGAGGCCTCCAAAGGATCAAAACCACATTGTAAAGTATGTTTTCCAACATGTTCTGCTGCATACAATAAATCCTGCATTTCCTTGTTTGCTGCACATTCAGTTATTTTGTTTAAGCAATCCCATAACATGTTGCTGACACTTAAGCATATGAAATTGACAGTTTAAGGCCCTTATTGCCAAAGTTGCAGAGGTGTAAACCTCCCCCCCCCCATCTATCCAGTGCCCTTGAATCTGTCAGAGGGTTTTTTTTTTTTTTTTGCAGTGGAAGCCTTCACCCCCTTTGGACCCTGTGATATAGTTCCTGGGTCAGTAGCAGTGTTTTTTAAAAATAAATTTGTGCGAGTCAGTAACTCTAATATCTGTCGGGCTTAACAGGAGCTGGGGGGGGGGGTAAGGAGTCAGGGGTCAGACTAGACTCGGGAAACACAATCTACAATGTCTAACAGGTGGGATGGCTAGAGGCCTGTGCTGAGGTAGTAACAGAAAATCCCTGAGCCTTTTTAGTTTCTGAAAAATCTTGGCTCTCCCAGTGGAAATGCTCCCTCATGGTTTGCAAGGTTTCCCAAAAAGCAATAGTCCTCAGGAGGAGATGCTGAAAGGTATAGATTCTTCAGCATCAGAATCTTCATAGGGTGGAAGAGAATATTCATGTTCAGAAGAGGAATCAGAAGAAACAGAAACCTGATCTGAAGATTGTTTCTTGCCTAGGCCTCTTAGGAGGGGGATGGGAACCCCTAATCAAGCTAATCAAGTCTTTGGGCATTTTGCACATCCGTTTTTTGGGCATAGAGGACTGTCCACGTGGCTAGAGTTTCATTGCTTTAGAAGGTGCTTTAGTCTTTGAAGCTGAAGTCGTTTTAATGTAAAGATGTTTAGGTCTGAATATACCCTCAGAAGCTGGTACCTGCTCAGCGGTTCCGGACCCATCTGAGGGATTAGCGTCCGAGGCTCCAATACCTTAAGTAACCAGCGACATGGCCGACTCTACGGGGGAGTCACTAGCGGCCTATGACTCAAGTAGCGGACGTCAGGGGCTGCGAAAGCGCCTCACTGAGAACTGTTGATTGGCGTAGAAGCTTAGTCATTGGTTTTGGGCCTCGGTTGTTTTTCTCTATCCTTTTCTTTGCATCTTTTTGTAAACCCCGGTAGTCGGATGGCTATCGGACATTTCAGGGTAATTAGATGTCCAAAAAAGTTTAAAGCAAAATCATACCGACACTTAATAGTAAGTTTGTTAAATCTAGCATAAAACCTACAACCAGAAATGTTGTGATCAGGGCCTAGGCAAGGAATACAGTAAAAATGAAAATTCTTGAGGTATTTGCTTCCCATAAGAAATACAGTTAACTTTTTCTGAGCAAGAAAAGTTGCCCAACGGGGTACTTGGCTTTACTGAAGACTTTGGATCTGAAACTCAAATACAAAAATCTCAGGAGTTGGCAGACCGGCACTTGAGAACTGCTTTTGCTTAGAGCACCGCGCGGCAAGAAAGACTGAAAAAACTCCCGTCAGCTGCTTCTTTTATACCCCTGACGTCAGGGAAGGGGAGACAGCAGCAGACGCAGGACCCAAGACTTTGGAATTCAGGCCGGCTGAGGGCAATCTGCCAGCAGGAATACCCAAATGTAATGACTGCGACAGTGAAACACTAACATTGGAGGATTCTGTCACTGTCACTGATAGGAGAGGGAAAGAAGGTGGGTAGGTGAATGGACTGGTTTAAGGAGGGCTTATTGACCACTTTGGGCATGGAGAGATTGGTGAGAAGGGTTACTCCATCTTTGTGGAATAGTGTAGGGGGGCTTGCCATGAGGACCCGTAACGGACACCCTTCTGGCTAAGGTGAGAGCTACTAGTAGGATCATTTTCCATGTGCACATTTTAAGTGATGCAGAGCTAGCTGGCTCAAAGGGGGCCAGTGTGAGTTTTCCCAGGATAAAGTTTAGGTCCCAAGGTGGTGGGACAGGCTTCCTCTGTGTTCTGATGTGTAGGACCCCCTTCAGGAACAATTTAACATCTAGCCTGGAGAGTAAAGGGGAGCGTAAGGGTAAGCAGGCAGAGATGGTGGAAAGGTGCAGTTTCACTGAAGAGTACGAGAAGTCTGCCTTGATAAGCTCACATACATATACTAGGGCCAGAGGTACATCCACTAAAACGGGATTAGAGCCTTTGGACACCATGTGGAGAAACTTTCCCATTTAAAAATTTAGGATCTCCTTGCGTTTGGTTTCCTGGCATCCCTCAGGACAGAAAGCATGAAAAGTATTAAAAGTTTATCACCCAGAGAGGTAGACTGCATCTCCAGATGAGGGTGGAGGAGTTCCTTTCTGTTGTGAGTGTAGGTCCACCTTGTGGGATAACTTGTGGTGATTGTCCTTGGCAAGGGATAGTAGAAAAGGGAACCAATGTTGCCTTGGCCAATAGGGAGTCACCAACAAGATTTTTGGCATGCCCCTCCTGATTTTCTGGACTTTTTGAATGAAAGGAAAGGCATACAGAAATTGTCCCTTCCATGAGATGTTGAAGGCATCCACTCTCCAGACTAGGGGCGAGTGGTCCTTTGTACAGAATTTTCTCAGTTGTCCATTCTGGGGGAGGCAAACAAGTCGATCTGAGGTGTGCCTCACTGGACGTCTAGAAATTCTCCTTTGTGCAACATTCACTCGGGATGCAGAGAATGATCTGCAGAGAGCAGCCACTTGGTGGTTGCTCTGGAATAGGATGCAGACTGTCTGCAGGGATAAGTTGTTTTGTGAAGCTAGGTCCCAAACCTGCACTGCCAGCCTTCAGGGAAGATAGGACTTGGTCCCCGCCTGTTTGTTGATGTACCACAACAGTGGTATTGTCTGAAAATATTTGAAGGGTGCTGTCTGTAGACTGGGGAGAAAGGCTTTTAGGGTTAAACTGCAGTCATTCCCTTTATGCTGTGTTTTTTCAGGAGAGGTGCCTGCCAGCGTTCTTGCACCTTGCGGTGCTTCATGGTAGCCTCCCAGCTCAGGTCTGAGGCATCTGTGTGCGTATGTTGAACTGGTGTGTGTGGCAACAGGGGAAGCCTGGATTCATTCGAATTTGTTGGACCCACCACTGTAGTTTTGACGAGGCAGGAAGGAAATTGGAACTCGAAGCTGTGTTGAGACCATACATTCTTTAGATACCACTACAGCTTCCTCATGTACAACCTGGTTAGTGGAAAAATGGGAATAGTGGCTGCCATAAGACCCAGAAATCGCAAACCTTGTCTTGCTGACAGCTGGTGGGTCTGGATAAGATCCTGGAAGTGGTCAGTTAAAGGAAGCACCTTGCCCAGGAGGAATGCCTTCATCAGATCTGTCTGGATCCTGCATTCCAGAAATATTTTGTCCTGCTGCGGTGCAAGGGATGACTTGGGGAGGTGAAAGGTGAATCTGAATCCCAACCCTTGTAGTAGAGACATGGTAAACTGCACGTTTTTTTAGAATGCTTTCCTTCTCTGCAAGAGTGAGTACGTCTAAGTAGGGATAGATCTGAATGTCCTTGGTTCTGCAGTGTGCTACGGCAGTTGCTAGGCATTTGAAGACCCTGGGTGCAGTGGATAATCCAAAGGGCAAAGCAGTGAAATGAAAGTGCGAACAGGGCCCAGCAAAACACAAGTACTTTCTGTGGGTAGGCTGTATAGGGTTATGAAGATAGGCCTCCCTCAGGTCTAGGGTAGCCATGAATGCCTAGAAGTGGCATTAGAGGAAGGAGGGACTGAAGGGATAGCATTCTGAAGGAGGGGACTTTTAGGAAGAGGTTTAGAAAGGGCAAAGAGGATAGGCCTCCATGGTCCATCTTTTTTGGTACCAGGAAGAGCCTTGAGTAGAAACTTTTCCTTATTGTCCAGAGGGGACATGAGGGAACATGTTCTATTGTTCCATGGGCCAGAAGATCCTGAATAATGAAAGATCCTGAATAATGTGAGGGATAAGGTGCAACTTTTTTTGGGAGGGAATGGAATGCCTCGTGGTGGGGTTTTCTTTCTAAGATAGAAAATCTCTATTGCCAGAACCCAGCTGTTTGATGTGATATTTCTCCTAAAGTGAAGGCAGTGGGGATGGTGGGCTGACAGGTGAGATGGGCAAGGCAGTTGCATGTTTTCTGTACGTTTCTGTCCTGAAAGGGCTGTGTGGGTTGACTGAGCAAGCGTAGGCCTGGAATAGGCTTGCAAACTCCCGTTACCTTTCTTATGTCTGAAAGGGGTAGCAGAAGAGGTGGTTCTTTTGACATTGGAAGTCAGAACTGGATAGTTTCTGTAGTATTTCGGTACAGCAGATACCAGAAGGTGATTGACGTCTTTGTAGCCCTTTACTCTTCTCCTGAAGGTTGTTAAACAGTTCTGCTGACTGTTGGCCAAACAGGACGTTTTGATCTAGTGGACCATCAAGAATTTTAGATTTAAAATCTTCAGGAAAGGGTTGTAACCAGAGCCATGAATATCTGCGAAGAATCGGATGTAGCTGCAGCAGATCTAGCAGAGATCTCTGCTGCATCACAGCTGCATTTAATTGCATGTCTGGCTACTTAGGTAGCCAGGGTCAGCTCAGAAGCTACTTCTGTCTTGTTGGGAGAATCAGGCAGGGAAGACAGCAGAGTAGATGCTTGGGATACTAAGTGCAAAGCATACTTATTCATATGGGTTTGGTAATGAATGGCTATGAAGGCTAGGGTAGATTAGGTATAAACTTGCCCAGGCTTATCCATGTTCTTGCTATCCTTGTCAGTAGGCAGAAGAGACAGAATCAGTCTTAACTGCTTGTCAAGGGCCACTGCTATCACCAGAGGGTCCGCCAAAGGGGGTATCAAGACATTTATGGCCATCGGGCACCTTATAGAGCTGACCAGATCTCTCTGGAGCAGGTGCTTGATAATCGTTTTTTTATGTTGCAGATATGTATCCAAGTATGCAGGGATAACTGGGGGGATGGCAGAAGGTAAGGGCGAAACAACTTGCAACATCTCAAAGTACATTTGAGTTTGTCACTTGGGAAGTATCCCATTTGAAATATTCTTTCATTTTAGTTATGGTCTCTCCAAAAGTGATAACTTCTGGAGGAGAGTTCCCTTCTATGGATTCATCAGGGGAATAGCATTCCAAAGGAGAGACTATTTGAGATCACCAAGAACTAACTTCTGCCAGAGGAGAGGGGGGAAGAATAGAAGTAGCAGAGGCAGGCCTTGGGCTAAGCACTGGGATATTGTAGGGCGAGAAGGCTGAAGGCCTAAGGGCCATGAAGGCATGCAAAGACTGAGTAAAGGATTGCCAGTCAGGTAGTCCGCCTGCATAGGAAGAAAGATGTTTGTTATTTGGCTCTTTGCAAAGGAGTAGCTTTGGGAGAGGGAAAAGGCCTAGTTTCAGTAGCCTGAGCTAAAGGAGGTGATTTAGATTTCAGAAGGGCATCTGGTGGAACCTGGTTCCCCCTCGACTTTGGTAGAAAGTCTGGGTAATGTCTGCAGATGTGCCAGCTAGTACTTCAAAGGCAGCTTCCTCATGGGAGGTAGACTAAGTATACAGCTCAAGCAGGAGACCCTCAACCCCTAAATAGGCAGTTGGTGGGGCATCTAACAGAGGAGCAACAGTAGTAGGCAGAGAAATTTTTGCCTTACTTGGTGATTCCACCTGAAAGGCTGATTCGGGTTCCATCCTAAGTGCTAACTTTTTAAGCCTCTGATTTTCCAAGTAAAGGTTAAGGGTGGACAGACTGCTTCCAAACGTTTTAGGGACAAACCCAGCTCTGGACCCTAGAAATGTGGTCTAATTAGAAGTTATGTACTCACCATAACGTTCCATCTGAGTAGGTGTATTCATTTGTCTGCAACCTGTGGGTTATGGATCCGATATCGGATCCGAACCGGCATGGTTTACCAGCTATGGATCCGAGCTCTCAGCTCCTCCCCTCACCCATAATGCCCTGCTCTCCCTACATGACCTCAGATAGAGTTTGCCAACAGCAAGAACACCCTTAAAAGGGTAACATCATATGCAGGAAACTGAAAAGGCCAGGGGGATAGGAGGGCGGGATGGTTGCAGACAAATGAATACACCTACTCAGATGGAACGTTATGGTGAGTACATAACTTCTAAATCTGAAGTAGGAGATTCATTTGTCTGCAACCTGTGGGACAGAGTCCCCAGCTACCTGAATCTTGGGCGGCCATCATGGAAGGATATTCCGGAGCACCGCGGAGCCAAAGGATGCTCTACCCCTAGATGTAAGATCCAACTTGTAGTGGGAAATAAAGATACGAGATGAAGCCCACGTGGCTGCTGCACAAATATCATCTAGAGGAATCCTAGCCTTAAAGGCTGCCGAGGTAGAGACTGACCGGGTTGAATGGGCATGTACACCCTCCGGTGCGGGCCTTCCCGAAGCTTGATAAGCCAGTAAGATACATTGTGAAATCCAGCGAGATAATGAGACTTTAGAAATTGGCTTGCCCAAATTAAATTTAGCAAAGGAAATGAACAACTGGTCGGATTGCCTATGACCAGCTGTCCTGTTTAGATAAAATCTAAGTTGCCTGCGAACATCTAAGGAGTGAAGCTTGTATTCACCCTTGTTTTGACATTTAGGGAAGAAAACAGGGTGGTTAATGGATTGATTAATGTTAGCTTCAGAAGCTACCTTAGGAAGAAAGGACGGGTTGGTCCTGAGGTAAACACGGTCCGGATGAAAGACCAAGTAAGGAGGTTTAGCTGATAATGCTTGAAGCTCCGAGACTCTCTTGGCCGAAGTAATGGCTACTAAGAAGGCGGTCTTGAAAGATAAGCATTTCAGATCTACCGTAGCCGCCAGTTCGAAGGGGGGGCAGTCAAGGCCTGGAGAACTAAAGAAAGGTCCCAAGGAGGAACCGCTTGCTTAATAGGGAGCCTGAGAAGAAAAGTACCTTTAAGAAAAATCTTTCACAATTTGGCAGACATCAGTGGACTGGAGTCATGACCAATGTGATAATGAGAAATTGCCGCAAGTTGTACTTTGACCGTGGAACTGCTGGCACCATCATTAAAAAGAGTGGTTAAGAAATCAAGCACCAAAGGGAGAGGAACTGTGAAAGGGTTTAGGCCTTGCTGCTCCGCCCACAAAGAGAACAGTTTCCACTTGCTGCGGTAGACTTTCCTAGTGGATGGCTTATGAGCTGCCACCAAGATGGCCGTAACAGGGGACGAAATACCGGGAGTCCTGATCAGGAGTGGAACTGGAGCAGCCAAGCGGTCAGCTTCAGGTTGTCCAGGTTCGGAGGAGATAAGTGGGATGGATGAGATATCAGATCCGGAATGGGATCTAGAATCCAAGGAGGATTCAGTGAGTGAGACCTTAGGAAGGGGAACCAGATCTGTCGAGGCCAAAATGGAGCAATGAGAATCATTCTGCACCCCAACCAAGAGGCTTTCTGAAGAACTTGGAGCATCAGAGGCAAGGGGGGATAAGCATAAAGAAGACCGGGTGGCCAAGCATGCACCAGAGCATCTCTTGGGGAACCTCCGGGAGGAGGTATCAGAGCGAAAAAACTGTCGCACTTGGTGTTTGAGGGAGACGCAAAAAGATCGCAACAAGGAGTTCCTCACTGTGCGAAGATGCATTCCGCTACCTGAGTATTGAGAGACCACTCGTAGGGGGTGAGAATGGTGCGACTGAGTTTGTCCGCCAGGATGTTGGACCGACCCGGAATATGCGTTGCTATGAGAAAGCAGTTGGTGGAGATTGCCCATTCCCACACTCTCATGGCTTCTCGACAAAGGGGGTAAGACATGGTTCCTCCCCGTTTGTTGATATACCAGACAACAGACATGTTGTCAGATTGAATCGCAATTGTTCCCAAGGGAAGAAAGGCCTGAAGTGCTAGCAATGCTAAGAGCACTGCTCTCATCTCTAGAACATTGATATGCAGTGAGGTCTCTGAATCGTCCCACGTGCCTTGGACCGTCCGGCCTGCAAAATGCCCCACCCGAGGCGGGAGGCGTCCGTGGTCACCGTGGCGAGAGGGGGAGAGGCACAAAAGGGGCGGCCTCTGTGGAGATCTGGAGAGTGTAGCCACCACAGGAGGGACCGCCTGCAAGCCTTGCTGATCGCAATGGGATGATGCATAGGAAGAGCAAGATACGACCACTGAACCAGGAGTGTCCATTGAAGGATACGCATATTGAACCTGGCGAGAGGAAGAAGCGCTATCGCTGCCGCCATGGACCCCAGGGCCCTCAGGACCAACTCCGCCGGAACTGAGCTTGAGTGGAGAATGGCCCGCACCTGGAGCTGTAGGTTTTGAACTCTGTCCGCAGTGAGGAAGGCTCTCAATCTCCTCGTGTCTAACCTGGCACCTATAAAATCTATGAACTGCGTGGGTGCTAGGTTGGATTTTTTTGTTTATCGTGATGCCCAGGCGTGGAGCAAGATGGAGAAAGGAGTCTCGCGCCAAGAGAAGAAGATACCTTGTTGGGGCGGTGAGAAGCCAGTCGTCCAGGTAAGGAAAGACCTGCACCCCCTGAAGCCTCAGGTGGGCCGCTACCACTGCTAATATTTTGGTGAACACCCTGGGGGCTGTGGTGAGACCAAAGGGAAGGACCCGGAATTGGTAGTGACTGGCTCCCAGCCGGAAGCGGAGAAACCTCCTGGAGAGCCTGTCCATTAGTATGTGGTAGTACGCATCCTTGAGGTCTATGGAGCACATCCAGTGGTTTTCTCCCAGAAGGGGGAGAATAGACTGCAATGTGACCATTCGGAATTTCGCCTTGGGAACTGCCAGGTTCAAGAGAGAAAGGTCTAAAATTGGTCTTAGATCCCCCGTCTTTTTTGGCACTAAAATCCAACGGCATAATGTAAGCAAAATCGGAGCCGAAAAGCAAATTCCGACAGACGTCTAAGCGTCCGTCGGTTAAAAGAAGCACAGGCTAGACAAGCTGCTACGTCGTGGTCTAGGCCTAAACAAGGTAAGCAGTAAGAGTGGAAATCTTTGAGGTATTTGTTTCCCACAAGTTAAACAGTTATTCACTTTTTCGGACATCGGCTGAGGCAAGAAAGAGTCCCCAACGGGGTACTTAGCTTTTTAGAAGTCTTCGGTAGTAGTAGAAGAATTCGGTAGTAGTAATCTCTGGTTCTGACTGACCGGCACTTGCGAACAGCTTCTGCTTCGGGCGCCACGCGGCAATAAAGACTGAGGAAAATGGCGTCGGCTGATGCCTTTATACCCAAATAACTGCAGCTATGACGTCGGGTGAAGTGCGACACCAGCCGAGGCCAGACCTAGACTTTGGAATCCGGCCGACTGTTCCAAGGGAACAGCTTGGGGCAAAGGAGCGAGCTGTCCCAAAGGCCGGATGGTGGAAGCCCGACCCAGTGCAGATGGAGCGCGGGACGGAGCCGAAGCAAGTGCCGGGGGTCCGGAGACCCTCAACAGGGCCCTCTCCACTACATCAAAAGCCGAAGGGGAGCCGACCTCGACCAATGGATCCGACAATCGGCTCCCTCGATCCGAGGAGTGGATCGGAGCCGCGCCAAGCGCGGATCCGGCGACAGTGCGCCCGGCCACAGACTGCGCCAAGGAGCACTGATCCCCAGATCCGGCTCGGATCCAGGCTCGAGGTCGGATCCGGCACTCGAGGGCAGGGTCGGATCCGGTACCAGTACTATCGGCGCCGACCCACCCCGCCGCGGCTGCTCGGCTCAACTGCTCAACCCGGTAGCAGGTCGGAGAAGGAGCAATTGGTTTAAAGAAAGGGGTCGAGCTCCCCCCCAGAGGGGGGGGGGGGGGGGAGGCAAGAGCACTCCCATCTGCATCTGGGCCTGGATGAACCTTCTCATCATCCGGTCCAGATCAGCGTCTGACAAGCTATAGGTCGATCTCGACGAGGCTACCGAGGTAGGCCTTGAGTGCCTCCTGGATAGCCCCTACGGAGATCGGGTCTCCTCCTCCTCAGGTCCCGGTGAAAAGCACACAGGTGACCGGAGCCGAGGAGGGGGAGAACCAGCAGACAAGGAGGCCGGAGGAGAAGCCCGCTTGGCAGGTGGGGCCAAAACAGAGGTCTCGGCCCGCTTATGGTGCTTCTCCCTCCGGTCCTTCTTTCTAGCTTCCCTCTCCTCCGAACCACTACAGGGAGGTTGAGTCCCAGGAGGAGGAGGGGAGCCGGAGAGGAGGCAACCGTAGAAACGGTTACCCCCGAAGGAGCGGAGGCCGGAGCAGAGTCTGGGGGCAAAAGTCCCGCCAAGACAAGCTTGGACCTCTGCTCCTTCAATGCCCTGGGGTTGAACCCTGCACAAATGGAACATCCAGAAGTGAGGTGTTCAACCCCAAGACGACGAGTGTGGCCATCAGCAGGGGAAAGCTTATGGCCACAC
This sequence comes from Protopterus annectens, assembly GCF_019279795.1. Lineage (NCBI taxonomy): Eukaryota > Metazoa > Chordata > Ceratodontiformes > Protopteridae > Protopterus > Protopterus annectens. The sequence goes on from NC_056743.1 coordinate 510,449,757, forward strand.
TCGGAGCACTTGGAGAACACAGCTTTGGGTTGTTCAGACATCCCAAAGAACTAAAAGTTAATTAAACTAAAGGTAGAAAGTAAAAGCAACTAAACCACACAACAGGCCCAAACACACACTACGCTACCAGCGAGGGGAGGAAAATTAAGTAAAAATAATATTAAAACACTAAAAAAGTATAAGTAAAAGGGAATCCTAGACTTTCACTCAACTTTCACACAAAATCAAAATTTAACTGTCTAAACACTTGAAAAATACACTTAGCTGAAGAGCTCAGGAACACTAATCTGGTCACCAGCGCGGCAAACTAGATCTGGGGTCATGTAGGGAGAGCAGGGCATTATGGGTGAGGGGAGGAGCTGAGAGCTCTGATCCATAGCTGGTAAACCATGCCGGTTCGGATCCGATATCGGATCCATAACCCACAGGTTGCAGACAAATGAATCTCCTACTTCAGATCTTGTGTTTGGTGAAGGTGTGCAATGAAGACCAAGTGGCTGCTTCCAGTATGGTGGCGGTATCCAAACCTTTGAAGAAGGCCCCTGGGAAGTCCACTGCCCTGGGAGTGTGCTTTGACAGTACCTTACAAGGATTTCCCATGGGGTTTGTAGTAAAAGGTAATAGCTTTCGAAATCCATGTTGGGAGTTTGTCTCATTCCTCCCTAGGGTCCTACGGAAGGCAAGCAGTTGATCAGCTTGTCTGATGAACTTGGATCTGTGGATTAGGAAAGAAGGTTGACAAGTGGATGGTCTGATTTATGGAAAGGTCATTCACAACCTTGGGCATGAAGGCGGGGTTAATTCTGAGTAACCCTTCAGTGTGTAATACTAAGTGTGTAAAAGCCATGAGGGCTTGCAACTCGCACTCTCCTGGCAGTGGTCAAGGCTACGAGGAAGACAGTCTTCCATGTGCAGTGTTGAATGGAAGCTATCTGTTGGCTCAAATGGAGGAAGCATGAGCTTCCCTAAAACAGTTGTGGTCCCATGGGGGGGTTCCTGAGGTGGTCCGAGGTGAAGGACCCCTTTAAGGAACAGTCAATAGTCTGGAAGCTAGAAGGGAATCCAGAGCAGATATGCTTAAATGGCAGACTAGTGGGCTTTAATGGATGAGAAAGCCAACCCTGTCTGCAATAGTTCACACAAGATAGTACTGGAGGGGGGTCTCGCTTTCTAGCAGGTCGAACTGCCTTTTGACGCCATATTGAAAATCTTTTCCACTTTGACAGGCAAGATTTCGACACGTCCTCATTGTAAAGGTCTCTCAAAGGGATCAGAATCCTATTACCCACAGGGTGAAGTTCAGAGAATGCCACTGTGGGTATATTTGGAATCCCTTCTGCTGTGTGGGAAGGTCCACTGAGGAGTAACTTGTGGTGATTGGCCTTGTATAGCTGTAATAGAAGGGGGAACCAATGCTGTCTTGGCCAATAGGGAGTCACCAGCGAGACTTTGGGTCTGTCCTGCTGGATCTTCAGCAGGGCCTTCTGAATAAGTGGGAAACAGGGGGATACAAAAAGAGAAACACCCCCTTCCAGATGGAGAAGGCATCTCTTGCCATAGCCTGATGTGGAAGTATGGTGCAAAAAGACAAGTTACCTGTTGGAGGAGGCAAACTGGTCTATTTAAGGTGTACCACGTCCAGGAAGACATTTCTGTGAAGCATCCATTCATGATGGTTTCTCATGGATCTGCTGAGGGAGCCTGCCTGAGAATTCTGTTGTGAAGGAATGTAAACTGCCTGTAAGGTTAATCCCTGGGAGGTGGCCAGTTCCCACCCCAGGAGAACCAGTATGCAAAGCAAATAAGATTTGGTCACCATTCCTGCTTGTTGAGATACCACAGCACTTCAAGTAAAGATTTTTAGTGGACCTTGTTGTAGGCTGGTTTGGAAGGCTTGCAGGGCCAATAATATTGCCCACATCTCTTGGATATTGATGTGTTCTTTTGTGTGGTCCTGGCCACACTCCCTGCACTCAGGTGCCCCAGAGTTGCTCCACAGCCCAAGTCTGAGGCATCTGTGTGCAGGATCTTGTTTGGGTTGAGCAGATTGAAGGGGAAGGAGCTGGGTTAACCTGCGTCAACCACAAGTGGACTTCTTGTGAGGCAGGGAAGGAGAGGTACCCTGTACTAGAGGGGGTGGCAGTGTTGGGTCCAAACGGACCTGAGGTACCACTGCAATTTCATCATATGGAGTCTGACTAATGGTAGCATGGTGATAGCGGCTGCCATGTAGCCCAGGAGCCTAAGGTACTGCCTTACTGTTAACTTTGTGGAGTGGAGGACCACAAGTGATTGTGTCAAGCTTTCCATTTTGGGGGGTGGGAGGTGGTAGGCTTTCATGTGTCAATCCTGCACCCCAAGAAGACTGCCTTGAGTAGGTTCCCAATGGAATTCTGGGAAGCTGATCTGAAATCCCTGGGACTGTAGGAGAGTAATGGCAACTTAAGTGTTGCTAGAGGGACTGTTTGCAGTCTGCCCGAATGAGCAAGTCATCCAGGTAAGGGGATATCTAGATTTCTTTTGTCCTACAGAAGGCAATAACTGAAGTCGGACATTTGAAGACTTTGGGTGCAGTGGAAAGGGCAAGTCAGAGAATTCAAGAGGAAACCAGAGAGAACCTCAGGTATTTTCTGAAACCGGGCCTTATAGGGATGGGAAGATAGCCATCCCTGATATCTAAAAAGGCCATGAACCCTTGGGGGAGGAAGAAAGTACAGTTGTGTACACTAACCATAAATGTAGATGTTAGAGTGTATTCACTGTTGCAGTCATTACAGTTGGGTTAATTCCCAAATCTGAGAAAGAGGGTGGAGGCAGTCAAGGAGACTAGGGTCTGGTTAGGATGCCCTGTAAGACCGTAGTGACAAAGCCTGTTCTGGATTTGGAGAAGATATGCAGGTGGTAATGCTTGGTGAAAGTGTGAACAGAGGTCCAGTTGGCAGCCTCCAGGATGTCCTTGGAGGGGCGGACTGAGGAAAGATACAGAGGTGGAGGCTGCTCTGGTGGAGTGAATCCTGACCCCCTTAAGTGGAGATTTTCCATGCTGCTTTTAAAAGAAATGGATGTAGTGTGCTCTCCATTTGGAAATAGTTTGGAAATGGCTTTGCCGTCTGCCCCTGCAACAAAGCTAACCAGTAATAGATAATACTTTCTGAATGGTTTAGCCCTGTCTAGATGGAATCTGAGCTGTCTGTGCACATCTAGAGTGCAGGACCCTTTCCCCCTTGTTTTGTGGGTTAGGAAAAAAAGGTGGGCAAATGGACTGGTTGAGAGTCACTGCATACTACTTTGGGCATGAAGGATGGGATAGTCCCAAGAGAAACTGTCAGCATGGAAGATGAAGGGCTCCACAGCCATGAGTGCTTGTAGCTCGGAGACTTCTGGTGAAAGTGATGGCCAGAAGAAAAGCAGTCTTCCAGAAGAGAAATTTTAGCTCTGCTGGCAGGGTGAGCTTTTTCCAACACAAAGTTAAGGTTCTAAGCTGGGGTGGGTGCTCTTCTGGGTGGCCTCAAGTTGCTAGCCCCTCTTAGGAATTGTTTGATCACAGGGTGTGAGAAAAGAGGCTGCTCAGTGTGGAAATGAGCAGAGATGGAGGCAAGAATTTTGAGAGGAAAAGGAGACCACTGTGTGGGCAGGTCAGCTAGGTAATCCAGGATGAGAGGTGTGTGTGTGTGTGTGTGTGTGGGGGGGGGGGTTGGGCCATATCTGCTCCCTTGGCCTGAATCCAGGTGCAGAATCTTTTTCATTTGTCAGCACAGGACTTTCTAGTACTAAGGAGCTTGGCCTCACATAAAACATCTAGAACCTGTTTACTGAGGTTGGCAGACTGATCAATAGTCAGGGAATAAGCCAGGCTGCCAAATTGAGGGCCTGGAATTAGGGGTGCATGAATTCTCCTTCCCTCTGGGTCAGGAGAGTTGGAGTCAGAGTGAGATACTATGGTGGCAGTGGGGACAGGCTGCGCAGCAGTGGGTACCAGTACTGGCAAGGTCAGTTTGGAGCAATAAGAATTGCCCTCGACTACTCCTCCCCTATTTTGAGCAGTACTCTGGTGATGAGGTAGTGGAGGAAAAGCTTAGACCAATAGATTGACCCAACTGAAGGATTGGGCTTCCATTTTCCAAGCCACGCAGTGATGTTACATGGTGCATAAAGTACAGTTGTGTACCTACCATAAATGTAGATGTGCGAGTGTATTCACTGTTGCAGTCATTACTGTTGGGGGTTATCCTGCTGGCAAACTACCCGTAGTCGGCCAGATTCCAAAATCTAGGTCCTGCTTCTGTTCCGGTCGCCTCTTCCCCGACATCAGTGCACCAGGGGTATAAAAGAAGGAGCAGACGCCATTTTCCTCAGTTTTTCTTGCACCAGATGTCAGGTGCCCCTAAATTGGAATGCTGACAGAATATGCCAATAAAAATACATGCACAAAAACAACATGTCCTTCATCTACAAGCAAATACACCAAAAAGGTAGTATAGGATGGAGAAGTGTAGGCAAGTCGCACAAAGGAAAGGGGGGACGGTGGGTGGGTAACCTGGACAGAAACAGTAAACACTCGAACATCTACATTTATGGTAGGTACACAACTGTACTATGTTCATAGTGTTTCACTGTTGGTCATTACTGTTGGGTTGAACCCCAAAGCTGAAGTAGGGTGGCTGGTCTAAATAGGATTTGGAGAGGCTATGAGGCCCTGCAGAAATGCAGTGGCAAAGCCTGCCCTGGACTTAGAATAGAGAGGTAAATGGTAGTGCTTTGTGAAAGTGTGCACTGAACTCCAAGTTGCAACCTCTAAGATATCTTTGGTTGGTGGTACTCTGAGGAAGGCTGCTGAAGTGGCTGCTGCTCTGGTGGAATGAGGCCTAATGGCCTTAGGCACTGATTTGCCATGTTGTAAACAGCAGAAACGGATGCAATGGCCTATCCGTTTAGAAATAGTCTGTTTTGAGATAGCCTTTCCCTGTGAACTTGCAGCATATGACACCAAATGTTGCTCAGTTTTTATGAATACTACCTGTGTATGTCCAAAGAATGCAGAATTCTCATCCTTGTTCTGTGGATTAGGATAAAAAGTTGACAAGTGAATGGTTCGGTTAAGAGCCACACTGGACACTACCTTTGGCATAAATGTAGGGATTGTCCTCAGGGAAACCCTCTCTGGATGGAAAATGATGAAAGGTTCCACAGCCATGAGTGCTTGTAGCTCTGAGACTCGTCTTGCACAGGTTATTGCCAGGAGCAGAGCCGTTTTCCAGGATAAGAATTTTATATTTGCTGTTGATGCTGGCTCAAAGGGAGGCAGGGTGAGTTTTTCCATAACATAATTGAGGTCCCAGGCCGGAATTGGTGCTCTCCTAGGAGGCCTAATGTTTTTGGCTCCTCTGAGGTACTCCTTTAGTAAAGGATGAGAAAAGATAGGTGGTTCCGTATTGTAATGGGCTGAAATGGCAGAGGCATAAATCTTGATATACAAGAAGGAAAGGCCTTTGTTTAGCATCTCAGTTAGGTATTGTAAAATCTGAGGGATATTTGGCACACTTGTGTCTATGCCTTGTTCCTGGTTCCAAGCAGAGAATCTCCATTTTTCTGCATAAGATTTTCTGGTACTGGGCCTTCTGGCCTCCAAGATAACGTCCATAACAGCTTTTCTAAGTGGAGTATTCTGAATGGTTAACTTTATCCGCCATGCTGTCAGATTTAAGGTCCTGAGTTGGCTGTGCAGGAACTGTTTTGTTGGGTCAGCAAATGAGATTTGAGGCAATATCCATGCTGGACCTTTAGACAAGGTCTTCAGAATTGGGTACCAGTGCTGGCATGGCCAGTCTGGTGCAATTAGTTGGAGGTAGAGGAATTATGTTGGCAGATTAGAACTGCGGCCTCTTTCTCCAGGTCTTAACGAACAGCTTTCTATTGTAAGCATCTTAAAGCTGGCTCTAAAAAGATAATCAATTGTTCAAAAATATACGTATTATATTATTTCATAATACATATTTTTAGTTAATTTATTAAGTTAGTGGTTCACTTATGGATATTGCACGAGTATTTTGAAAATGTCGGGTAAGCTTAGCCCTCGAGGTTCCAAGTTTCAGTTATAAGTATCTATCACTTATAAATTAGTCCTGCAGCATCTAAGGTTACTTGTATAGTCTATTTATTCATCTATTTAGTTTAAAGTGTATTGTTTTGCATCATGTTTATTTTTAACGCATTTTTAATGTGTTTTTAAATGTTGTTTTTATAATGCAGTTTTGCAATTTTATTATGGTGAATGTAAACCAGTATAAATTATTAATTTATAATGTATACTTCCAAAACATGGTTAATACCAATATAGAATGTAATTAGTTAATTAGGAATAAGCAGTTGTATACTGTAATCACATCACATGACATATTAATGGTTTAAAATGGTTACGGGTTGGTGGTTGGAAGTTTTGCTTTTAAATCTGAAGGAAACGTATTATCGCTTCCGAAAACGCTACTAAAATTGTGTTAAGCTAAATACGCATTACAGCATATTGTTTTAAGTTACTCGTGGCTCTACCTCTTCGTGTTCAGTGTTTTAATAGTTTGTGAAAGTCTTTTTTGTTCGTGGTGCAATTAGTATGTTTGGCTTCTCTTGTCTGACCTTTAGGAGTGCCCTGGGAAGGTGAGGCAAGGGGGGGAAGCATATACGGTTAGATTTTTCCAGCTGAAGGCTAGGGTGTCCACTTTCCATGCTTGTTTGTGATATATCCTTGTGCAAAATTTTTCCAATTGGCAGTTGTGAGGGGAGGCAAATAGATCTATGTCTGGGCGTCCCCATCTCCTTATGTTGAAGACTTGTGGATCCAGCTTCCATTTATGGGGATCCATGAGGTTTCTGCTTAGTTCGTCTGCCAGAGTATTAATTTTTCCTGGCAGGAATTGCGCTTGCAGGTGAACTCGAAAAGCCAAAGCCGTGTCCCATAAGGTCATTGCTAGTCTGTAAAGGGGGTAGGAATGTGCACCTCCCTGCTTGTTTATGTACCACATCACCGTAGTGTTGTCTGTCTCAGTAGTTGTCCTGGATGAAGCAGGTCCTTGAAAGCTGTCAGGGCATTTTGAACAGCTAGCATCTCTTTTTGATTGATGTTAAGATGCATTTGGTTTGCAGGCCATGTGCCCTGAATGCATTTTCCTGCCATATGTGCCCCCCAGGCATAGTTGGATGCATCTGTTGTCAGCGTATCTGGCTGTGGGTGATCTGAATGGCAGACCCTTGTTGCGGTGAGAGGCTTTTGCCCACCATCGAAACTCCTGTTGCAAGTAGGGAATAAGTGCAATTACTGTCTCCAGGCTGTGGCAATGTTGAGTCCAAACACTTTAGATACCATTCTAGTTTCCTCATATGCAGTTTGGCATATGGAATTAGTAGGATGCAGGATGCCATGAAACCCAAGGCCTGCAGGATTTTCCTTGCAGATAAGTGGATTTTTGTTGCCAATGTCTTGAAGTAGTCAGATGCTTTTGTCTGGCGTGAGATGAACCATCTGGGTAGTTGTGTTTAAGCTTGCACCCAGGAATATTATCTCGAGAGGGCACTAGTTTTGATTTCTTTTCGTTTACTGTGTACCCTAGGCCAATTAGTAATCTTTTCACAAACGCCTGATGCTTTAGAAGAATGTCTTTTCTCTGCTTGAATTAGGCAGTCCAAGTAGGGATATATCTGAATTCCTCTGTCTGCAAAACGCAATTACTGGTGCCAGGCATTTTGTAAAGACCCTGGGTGCAGTAGATAAGCCAAACGGCAGTGCAAAGAATTGGTAATGCATTGAGCCAGCTATGAATCTGAGGTATCCTTCTGCAAGATTGTCTGATTGGGACATGAAGGTAAGCCTCTTTCAGGTTCAAGGTTACGAGCCAAGCCTTGTTGCCCAGCATGGGCAGTAGCTGCTGTAGTCAACATCTTGAATTTTGGAACTTCCAGAAATGTGTTTAGTATAGACAGGTCCAGTATTGGTCTCCAGGTTTTGTCCTTTCTGGGTACTAGAAAGTCTGGAGTAAAATCCTTGCCCAAAAATCCTTGCCCCTGTTCTTGTTACGGTACTTGCTGAATGGCCCTCATGTCCATGAGGGCTGTAATTTATTTTTGTGCCTCAGCCCATTGATTGTGTGGCAGGTCTGGCATACCTTTTGACCTTGGTAGTGTGTGGAAATGGAACCTGTAGCCTTGGGACACTATGTTCAGTACATATTTGTCTTGGGTAATCCTTTGCCAATTTGAAGAAAAAAGTGCTAGTTTTCCCCCAAGGGAGCTGCCAATAGAGAAGTGCTTGGATTTGGTAGAGGAAAGTCATTGGGACCGTTTCCTGTAAGGTTGTGATTTGTCTTCTCCGCTCTTGGAGGTAGTAGCACCCCATTGTTTAGGTCTGCATGAACCTTGGGGCTGACCTCTGCCTCTGGGACGCCTGCATCTGCCTCTTTGTGGTCTGACACTGGAAAGGACCAATTTTTTGAAGGCCAGTTTCTACTAAATGTGTGGTTGTACCTGTAAGAAATCATGGACTGTCTGCATGGATTTTGCTTTATCCTCCATTTTTTTCAATACTACTTCTGCTTTAGTACCAAAGTATCATGCTGTAATGGTGCATCTAATTATTTTGCTTTAACATGATCAGGCAGATTTTGTTCCTTTAACCAAGCATGCCTTCTAATAACAATCTGAAACAGCAGCCTTGCAGGAGGCCTCCAGTGAATCATAACCACATTGCAAAATGTGCTTTCCCACTTGTTCAGCTGCATGCAATAAATCCTGTAATTCTTTTTCTGAACATTTAGTATTAGTCAACATTTTCTGTTTAAGCTGTGACATTAAATATTGCTGATATTTAAGCATATGAAACTGACAATTTATGGCCCTTATAGCCAGGGTAGCAGAAGTGTAGACATTTTTACCCCATCTGTCTAGAGCCCTTGAATCCCTATCAGAGGGGACAGGGTTTTTTGCAGTGGAAGTTTTAACCCCCTTGGGGCCTAGAGATATAGTTTCTGGGTCAGCAGTGGGGTTTTTATACAGGAATTTATGAGCATTAGGAACCCTGTAATATCAGTCTGGCTTAGCAGGTGCAGGGGGGAGAGAGTCAGGGGACAGGCTGGACTCTGAATACATTGTCCACAATGTCTAGCATAGGTAGAATAGCTAAGGGTCTGTGCTGGGGAAGAAGCAGAAAATCTGAGTCTTTTCTTAGATTCAGAATAATCTTGGCTCTCCCAGTGGAAATGTTCTCTCATGGTGTGTAAGGTTTCCCCAAAAGAATAATCCTCAGGAGGAGAGGCTGAAGGAATGGATTCTTCAGCATCAGAAACCTCATAAGGGAGCATGGAGTAATCTTGGTCAGAAGAGGAATCAGAAGAAATGGAAACTTGATCAGAAGAATCATACTCGTCGCTTGCCTAGGCCTCTTATCAGGAGGGGGATGGGTACCCCTGATCAAAGTAATTAGGTCTTTGGCCATTTTGAGCATTTGTTTCTTAGGCATGGTGGTCTGTGTAGGAGAATGCTGTACTTGTTTCTTTGTCTTTAATGATGCTTTATTCTTAGAAGCGGAGGATGGCTTAATGTACAGCTGTGTAGGTCTGAAAATACCCTCAGAAGCCGATGCCTGCTCAGCGGCTCCGGACCCATCTGAGGGATTGATTTCAGAGGTTCCAATACCTTGAGTATCCAGAGGCCCAGTCAGCTCCACGTGGCAGTCTGAAGCGGCCTGTGGCTCTGAGGTAGCGAGCGCCAGGAGTTGCGAAAGCGCCTCACTGAGAACTGGTGACTGGCCTAGAAGAGGCTTCGCCGGTTTTGGACCTCTGATGCCTATCCTTTTCCTTGTCCTTGCGTTTTTTGTAAACTGCGGTTGCCGGCTGATCAGACGGCATTATATAGTTAAATCTTCGGCCAAAGTAATGAAAAGCAAAATAAAACAGACACTTGATAGTGCGTTGGTTAAATCTAGCACAAAACCGACAACTAGCAATGTTGTGATCAGGGCCTAGGCAAGGAATACAATAAGAGTGAAAATCCTTGAGGTATTTGCTTTCCACAAGAAATACAATCAACTTTGACATCGGTCTGGAGCAAGAAAAAAGTTTCCCCAACGGGGTACTTAGCTTTAATGAAGACTTCTGATCTGAAATTGATTTGAAAATCTCAGGAGTCGGCCGACCGACACTTCAACTGCTTAAGCTTCAGGCACGGCAAGAAAGACTGAGGAAAATGGCGTCAGCTGCTTCTTTTATACCCCTGGCGCACTGACGTCAGGGAAGAGGCGACAGCAACCGAAGCCGGACCTAGACTTTGGAATCTAGCCTACTACAGGTAGCCTGCCAGCAGGATAACCCCCAGCAGTAATGACTGCAACAGTGAAACACAAACATCTTGCTGAGCTGATGGTTGGTGCGGGAGGCAAAGAGGTCAAAATTCTGGGTGCCCCATTTTTGAATCATTAGGGGGGAAGGATCTGGTTTAGCTGCCACTCGTGCGGGTCCAGAAGATTTCTGTTTAAGTGGTCTGCCAAAGAGTTTAGAGAACCTGGCAGGAATTGTGCTATCAGGTGGAGTTGTGTGGCAGAGGCTGTGTGCCAAAGGGTCATGGCTAGCATGCATAGAGGGCAGGACAGAGTCCCTCCCTGCTTGTCGATATACCACATTACAGTGGTGTCTGTTTTGATCAGGAGAGCCGCTGGGGAGAGTAGGGGCTTGTTCTTTCTGGTTGATGTGCAACTGATTTGCTGTGGGCTCCATTGGCCCTGTATGCACCTGCCATCCAGGTGAGCACTACAGGCACAATCTGAGGAGTCTGGTGAGGGTCTGGGCTGTGGGGTGGTGGTGAGAAAAGTAGTCACTTGAGAGCATGTTACTGCCCACCAAAGACAATCTTTCCTTAGGCAAGGTATCACTGGTATAAGAGTTTCCAGGTCTTGAGAGTGTTGACACCAAAGGCATTTTAGGTACTAATGAAGTTTCCTCATATGCAGTCTGGCATATGGAATGAGTAGAATGCAAGACGCCATGAACCTCAGAGATTGCAGGATTTTCCTTGCAGATAACTGGGGTCTGGTGGCTAGTTGAGAGAAGTACGCTGTTAGGTTAAGTTTGCTTTTCTGGTGGAAAGAATGCCATCTGGGATGCTGTGTCCAGGAATATAATCCTTTGGGTGGGTACTAGTTTGGATTTCTTTTCCCTTGATAGTGTACCCTAGGGAGGTCAGTAGGGACTTTAGAAGTGCCAGGTGCTTGAGTAACTACTTTTCCTGTCTGCATGAATTAGACAGTGTAAGTATGGGTAAATCTGTATAGTCCTTTGTCTGCAAAAGACAATGGCAGGAGCTAGACATTTTGTGAAAACTAGTAGCATTAGATAAGCCAAAGGGAAGCGCAGAGAACTACAATTGCAGGGATCCTACCCTGAAAAGTACAGTTGTGTAAACTTACCATAAATATAGATGTTAGAGTAAATTCAATGCTGTAGTCATCACACTAATTATCTGCCTGTAGGTAGCCCTTGAGGCGGCCCGAATATCAAAGTCTTAGTATCTCTGCGTTGGACACTGTCGCTTCTTCCATGAGGTCAGGGGATATAAAAACAGGCTTCAGATGCCATTACATCAGTTTCTTGCACCAAATGTCGAGCCCCCAAATAGGGAGCTAGTATATGGTGGGGAAAACAACCAGTAAAAAGTAAATACCAATACCACTAGGAATAGCCATAGAGAGGAGAGATAAAGAGAACCATGGGGCTGGAGGGAGGGAAACCAGGACTGCAACAGTGAATACACTAACATCTAAATTTATGGTTAGTGTACACAACTGTACTATGTTCTTAGTGTTTCACTGGTGCAGTCATCACCCTTGGGTTGATTCCCAAAGCTGAAAAAGGGTGGAGGCAGTCAAGAAGAGTTATGGATGGCTAGTAGGCCTTGCAAGACTGCTGTAGCAAATCCTGCCCAGGAGTTGGAAAAAGACAGGCACGTGGTAATGCTTGGTGAAGGCGTGTACAGAACTCCAGGTTGCAGCTTCCAGAATGTCCCTGGTACGGACTCCCCTGAGAAATGCTGTAGAGGTAGAAGTAGCCCTAGTGGAATGTGTTCTGACCCCCGATGGGTTGGTTTTCCAAGGTGCTTGTAGCAGAAATGGATGCAGTGTGCTATCCATTTGGAAATGGTTTGTTTTGAAATGGCCTTGCCCTCTGCCCCCATTGCAAAGCTGACTAGCAGCTGGTCAGATTTTCTGAATGGTTTAGTCCTGTCAAGGTAGAACTTGAGCAGTCTGTGCACGTCTTGAGTGCAGGATCCTTTCCCCTTTACTCTGAGGGTTAGGGAAGAAGGATGGCAAATGGATGGATTGATTTAGAGCCACACTGGACACCACCTTAGGCATAAAGGAAGGGTTAAGTCCTGAGAGAAACCCTGTCAGGATGGAAAATAAAAGGTTCCACAGCCATCAGTGCCTGTAAAGTACAGTTGTGTACACTTACCATAAATGTAGATGTTGGAGTGTCTTCACTGTTGCAGTCATGACTGTAGGGTTCTCCCCTGCCGGCAGGCAGTCCTCGGTCCCAGAATCCCAAAGTCTGGGTCCGGCGTCAGCTGTTCAGCCATGCTCCCTGACGTCAGAGCGCCAGGAGTACAAAGCTGACAGCAGACGCCATGTTCTCCAGTTTTTCTTGCCCCAGATGTCAGGAGTTCCAAAATGAGTAAGGTCCCATACCCTTTGCAAATACACCTCAGAAAGAGGCTGAAAAAAGGAACCGCACAAAAGAAAAAATAAGAGGGGACAGGAGGGAGGGAAACCCAGAATGCAAAAGTGAAGACACTCAAACATCTACATTTATGGTAAGTGTACACAACTGTACTATGTTCGTGTTTCACTGTTGCAGTCACGACTGTAGGGTAGAAACCCAAAGCAGAATGAAAGGGAGGTGGTCATAAAGTAGAGGGGGCGGCTATAAGGCCCTGCAAGACTGCAGAAGCAAAGCCTGCCCTAGACTTAAAGTAGAGAGGTAGACTGTAGTGCTTGGAAAAAGTATGCACTGAACTCCAAGTTGCAGCTTCCAAAATGTCTTTGGTAGGAACTCCCCTGAGGAAGGCAGCTGAAGTGGCAGCAGCTCTGGTAGAGTGAGTCTTTATACTCCCTGGGATTTGCTTTCCATGGTGTGAATAGCAAAATCTGATTCCATGAGCAATCCCATTTAGAAATGGTCTGTTTTGAAATGGCTTTACCTTGGGAACTTGAAGCATAAGAAACAAACAATTGCTCTGATTTCCTGATGTCCTTGTTTCTGTGGAAGTAAAAACATAGTTGTCTGTGTACATCCAAGGAATGTAAGATCCTTTCCCCTTTATTTTGAGGAGTGGGGAAAAAAGTTGGCAAGTGAATAGTTTGATTCAAGCCACTTTGGAAACCACCTTAGGCATGAAAGTAGGATTAGTCCTTAAAGACACCCTGTCTTGATGAAAAATAATATAAGGTTCCACAGCCATCAGAGCTTGCAACTCCGAAACTCTCCTGGCAGAGGTCAGAGCTAACAGGATGGCTGTCTTCAAAGATAAAATCTTGATGTCAGATGTGGCAGCAGGCTCAAAAGGATGTAAGGTGAGCTTTTCCAAAACATAGTTGAGATCCCAAGCAGGAACGGGAGGAGATCTAGGGGGCCTTAAGTTCTTAGCTCCTCTGAGAAACTGTCTCATGAGCTGGTGGGAAAAGATTGGAGGGTCTGTATTATAATGAGCAGAAATAGCAGAGGCATGTATCTTTATGGAAGAGAAAGAGACCCTTATGTAAGAGGTCTGTCAGGTAAAGTGAAATCTGAGGAATGTTAGGAATAAGAGGATAAGAATCCTGAGCCTGCATCCAGGAACAAAATCTTTTCCATTTTCCTGCATAAGATTTTCTAGTGCTAGGACGTCTAGCTTCTAAAATGACATCCATAAACCTGCTTGGGTAGGAGAGAATGATTCAAAGACCCTGGATTAACCAGGCTGCGAGTTTTGACATGGGAGTGTAGAACCTGACCCTGGTGTTGGGACAGAAGGTTCGGAGTCTGTGGTAAAACCCAAGGGGGCTCCAGACAAAGGTTTTTCAGTGTTGGGTACCAAAACTGTCAAGGCCAATTTGGGGCCAGCAAGATTATCATCTTGGGCTTGTCCTGTTTGATCTTTAATACCCGTGGAAGAAGAGGAAGAGGCGGAAAGGCACATCCTGAGAGGTTTCTCCAACTGAATGATAGTGCATCCACTTTCCAAGCTTGTTCGTGGAAAGTCCAGGTGCAAAAAATCTGTAGTTGATGATTGAGGTGGGATGCAAAGAGGTCTATGTGAGGACATCCCCAGACTGCAGTAATCTTGAATATTTCGGTGTCCAGCATCCATTCGTGTGGGTCCGAAAGGTTTCTGCTCAGACTGTCTGCCAGTAAGTTTTGCTTCCCTGGTAGAAACTGTGCTTGAAGGTCCAGATTGCAAGCTAGAGCTGTGTTCCAAAGATCCATGGCTATTCTGCAAAGGGGATAGGAATGAGATCCCCCTTGCTTGTTTATGTACCACATAACTGTGGTGTTGTCTGTCCGTATCAGTAGTTGTCCTGGTTGTAGAAGATTCCTGAAGGCCAATAGAGCTTTCTGAACGGCTAACATTTCCTTTAAATTGATATGCAGGTGCTTCTGATCCTTTGTCCAAAGGCCCTGCACACAGTTGCCCTGAAAATGGGCTCCCCATGCATAATCTGAGGCGTCCGTGGTTAGTATCAGAGTGGCAGGAGGCAGACAGAAGGGTTTTCCTTTGTTTAGAGTACATGCCTTGGACCACCAAAGGAATTCCTTTTGAAGACAAGGCAGGACGGAGATCAGTATGTCTAAACTGTGGCAATGCTGAGACCATACACTTTTTAGGTAACACTGTATTTTCCTCATATGTAGTCTTGCATATGGTACGAGAAGGATGCAGGAGGCCATGTAACCCAAAGCCTGCAGGAATCTCCTTGCAGATAACGGAGTTAAAGTAGCCAAGGTTTTGAAAATTGAGGCCAGCTGTAATTGTTTATCGTATATCAGAAATGCCATCTGGGTTGTTGTGTTTAGAGAAGCGCCCAGAAAAATTATGTTGTGAGGGTGTCAAATTTGACTTGTGTGTTTACAGTGAATCCCAGGAACCTGAGAAGATTCTGAACAAACTCTAGATGCTGGAGTAAGACATCCTTGCTGTCTGCCTGAATAAGACAGTCGTCCAGATAAGGGTAAACTTGAATTCCCTTGAGTCTGCAATAAGCTACTACTGGAGCCATGCATTTGGTGAAGACCCTGGGCGCAGTAGATAATCCAAAGGGCAGTGCAGAGAATTGATAGTGCCTCGATCCGGCCTTGAACCAGAGGTATTTTCTGCGTTCCTGCCTGATGGGAATGTGTAAATATGCCTCCTTTAAATCCAAAGTTACCATCCATGCATTTTTGGTCAGCATTGGAAATAGCTGCTGTAGAGTAAGCATCTTGAATTTTGGCATCTCTAGAAAAGTGTTAAAGACTAACAGATCCAGAATGGGTCTCCACGAATTTTGCTTCCTGGGGACTAGAAAGCCTTGAGTAAAAACCCTGTCCCATCTCTGAAAGTGGAACTAGTTCTATGGCTTTCATAGCCAAGAGAGCTTCCACCTGGTTTAAGGCCTCTGACCACTGTTTTGGAAGATCTGGCCATCCGCTTGGCCTTGGTAGGGTATGAAAATGGAATTTGTAACCTCTTGAAACTACATCCAGAACCCACTTGTCTTGGGTTATACGAGTCCAATTTAGGTGAGAGAGAAAGTTTTCCTCCGAGAGGGGCTTCCAGGCAAGAAGTTCCTGCAGCCCAGCGGGAGTCATTGAGTTTGTTTCCAATGAGCTTGCAACCTGTCCTCTCCTCCCCTAGGGGTGGAAGCAGTCCACTGTCTTGGTCTATAAAAGGCTTGCGTTTGAGGCCTTCCTCAGGAGCGTCTGTATCTACCCCTCTGAGGCCTGTCTGAATTAGGAAAGGACCAATTTTTTGTAGGCCAATTCCTACTAAATCTGGGTGGCTGTACTTGTAAGAAATCTTTAACTGTTTCCATGGATTTTGCCTTGTCCTCCATCTTTTTAATCACCTCTTCAGCTTTAGATCCAAACAAAACATTATGCTGAACAGGAGCATCCAATAATTTAGCTTTTACTTGCTCTGGCAAATTTTGTTCCTTTAACCATGAAGCATGCCTTCTAATTACTGTGCCAGAGGCAGCAGCCCTACAAGAAGCCTCCAATGCATCAAATCCACAGTGTAAACCATACTTCCCAACTTGTTCAGTGGCATGCATTAAGTCATGTAGTTCCTTATCTGCACAAGTGGAAATGGAAGTTAGCTTTTGTTTTAGAACAGACAGGAGAAATTGCTGGTATTTCAGCATATGAAACCGACAGTTTAAAGCCCTAATAGATAAAGTAGCAAAAGTGTACACTTTTTTGACCCATCTTTCTAAAGATCTGGAATCCTTCTCGATGGGAATGGGGTTTTTAGCAGAAGCGGCCTTTACGCCCTTAGGGCCCTGAGAAATGGCTTCAGGGTCAGCAGTAGGGTTCTTGTATAAAAACTGGTGGGAATCAGGAACCCTACAGTATCTGTCTGGCTTAACAGGAGCTGGAGGAAGAGAGTGAGGAGTTAAGTTAGCCTCCGAAAAAGCATCATCCACAATGTCCAAAATAGGAGGAATAGCCAGGGGGTCTATGTTGGGGAAGAAGAAAATCTCTTAGTCTTTTCTTAGATTCCGAATACTCCTGTCCTTCCCAGTGGAAATGTTCCCTCATTTCATGCAAAGTTTCCCCAAAAGAGAAATCCTCAGGGGGAGAAGCTGAAGGAATGGATTCCTCAGCATCAGAATCCTCATAAGGAGGGAAAGAATATTCCTGGTCAGAAGAAACTGAAGAAACAGAAGCCTGATCAGAAGAGTCGTAATAAAACTTCCTGTCTTGGCCTTTTATCTGGAGGGGGATGTGAACCCCTAATCATAGTAAGTCCTCTGCCATCTTAACTGTTTGAGACTTGGGAGCCGGATCAGAAGAGGCCTGGGCTGCAGTCTTTGATTTGGAAGGAGTCTTTGCCTTTGTTAGAAGCTGAGTAGGCCTGAAAACCCCTTCGGAAGCCGGTACACCTGCGCAGCGGCTCCGGACCCATCCGGAGCATTGTCCAAAGGTCCTGCAACAAAAATATTCAAAGGCCTAGTTGGCTATGCGTGGGAGTCCGTTTTGGCTGTTCCGAAATGGCAGACTACAGGGGCTGCAAAAGCGCCTCACTGACGGCCGAACCAGAAGCTGGCTCTGCTTGTGCAATATCGTCCGATTTGGACCTCGGAGGCCTGTCTTTGTCCTTGCGTAGTTTGTGAACTCCGGCAGCCGGAACGGTATCAGACGACATTTTGTAATTAAAACGCCTACCGAAGTAATGAAATGCAAAACTGTACCTTCGTTTAATAGTACGTTGATTGAATCTAGCACAAAACTGACAACTAGCTACGTCGTTGTCAGGGCCTAAGCAAGGAATACAGTAAGAATGAAAATCCTTATGAGGTATTTGCTTCCCACATGAAATACAATTAACTTTTTCTGACATCGGACTGGAGCAAGAAAAAAAGTTTCCCCAACGGGGTACTTAGCTTTGAGTAGAAGTCTTCGGACTGAAGTTTTAGAAAAAATAGTCAGGAATCAGCCGACCGGCACTTGCGAACTGCTATCACCGCACGGCAAGAAAGACTGGAGAACATGGCGTCGGCTGTCAGCTTTGTACTCCTGGCGCTCTGACATCAGGGAGCATGGTTGAACAGCCGACGACGGACCCAGACTTTGGGATTCTGGCCGACCAAGGACTGCCTGCCGGCAGGGGAGAACCCTACAGTCATGACTGCAACAGTGAAACACGATGAACATCTAAGACACTTCTAGCTGAAGCGATGGCTTGAAGCAAGGCTGTTTTCCAAGAGGAATTTTAACTCTGCTGAAGCAGCAGGTTCAACAGGGGGAAGTGTGATCTTTTCCAGTACAAAGTTAAGGTTCCAAGCAGGGGTAGGTGCTCTCCTTGGGTGCCTTAAGTTGCTAGCCCCTCTCAGGAATTGGAGAGGGTGAGAAAATGGAGGTGGCTCAGTACTGTAATGAGCCAAAATGGCAGAGGTATGAATCTTAATGGAGAAGGACAGGCCTTTGTGGAACAGCTCTGCTAGGTAATCCAGGATTAGAAGTAAGGAGGGCACTGCTGTATCCTTTGTTAGACTAAATCAAATAATATCGTTTCCACTTTTCAGCATAGGATTTCCTAGTACTAGGCCTTCTGGCTTCAAGAATGACGTCCAACACCTATTTGCTTAGGGTTGCTGGTGGAGTATTCAAGGAATAAGCCAGGCTGCAAGATTTAGGGTTTGCAATTGTGGATGCAACATCAGTCCCTCCTGCTGTGACAGCAGGGTAGGAGTCTGGTATAATGCCAGGGTGGCACCATTGTCAAGCTACGCAGGAGTGGGTACCAGTGCCAGCGTGGCCAGTCCAGGGCAATCAGAATTGTCCTTGGCCTGTCTCATTTCATATAGAGTAGTACTAGAGAGAAGGAGCAGAGGGGGAAAGCATAGATGGAGGGGTTCTCCCATTGAAAGGATAGGGCATCCACCTTCCAAGCCCTGCTGTAAGTTCCTGGTGCAGAATTTGCTTAACTGAGGGTTGTTGGGGAAGGCAAAGAGATCCACCTCTGGAGTCCCCTACTTCGGGATCAAACGTTTGAAGGTGCTGGGCTCCAATTTCCACACGTGTGGGTCTACAAGATTTCTGCTCAAGTCTGAGTGTGAATTTTGTTTGCCTGGCAGGAGTTGAGCTTGTAGATGGACTTGGTTGTCCAAGGCCAATGTTCCACGGGGCCATGGCTAACTTGCAGATTGGGTAGGAATGAGTTCCCCCTTGCTTATGTACCACGTAACTGTGGTGTCTGGTTTTATCAGAAGTTGTCCTGGAAGGATTAGGTATCTGAAAGCTGTCAGAGCATTCTGTACAGCTAGCATCTTTGATTGATGTGCATGAGAATTTGCCTTGGACTCAGTGGGCCTGAACGCATTTGCCTGCCATGTGAGCCCCCCATGCATAGTCTGAGGAGTCTCATCAGGGTTTGGGTGGCATGGGGTTGAGTAAAATGCAGTCCCTTATTGTGGTTGCATGCTTCTGCCTACCAAAGGAATTTTTCCCTTACACAAGGTATGACAGGAATGACTGTTCCAAGGTCCTGAGAATGCTGGCATCAAATACCATGTACCACTGAAGTTTCCTCGTATGCAGCCTTGCATATGGAATTAGCAGAATGCACGAGGCCATGAACCCTTGGGCTTGCAGTATTTTTCTTGCAGATAGCTGGGTTCTGGTGGCTATTTGTTTGAAGTAGTCTGTCAGATAGACCTGTTTTTCTGAAGTGAGAAATGCCCACGCTTGCTCCCAGGAATACAATCTTTTGTCTAGGTACTAGTTGCGATTTCTTTTCGTTTGTGTACCCTAATGAGGGGAGAAGGCTTTTAAATACCAGGTGCTGAAGCAGCAATTCCTGTCAGTCTGAATCAGGCAGTCCAAGTACGGGTAAATTTGAATATTTCTCTGCCTGCAGTATGCAACGGCTGGAGCCAGGCATTTTGTGGAATACCTTGGGTGCAGTAGATAAGCCAAAGGGAAGTGCAGAGCTGATAATGCATAGATCCTGCCCCGAAATGTAGACATTTCCTGCAAGACTCCCTTATGGGGATGTGCAGATAAGCTTCTTTTAAGTTTAGGGTGACTAAACAGGCATCCTTGTCTAGCATAGGGAGAAATTGTTGCAGAGTAAGCAGCTTGAATTTTGGGACCACCAGGAAGGTATTGAGAATTGAAAGAACCAGGATTGGGTGCCAAGAGCCCTCTTTTTGGGTACCAGGAATAGTCCGGAGTGGAAACCGTGAGCCCTTGGAACCCTGGAACAGGCTGAACAGCTCCAATATTGAGCAGTGAAAGTACTTGGTTTTCAGCCACTGCCCACTGGTTTGGAGGAAGGTCTAGAAACCCGCTTAGGGTTGGCAGTGAATGGAAATAAAATTTGTACCCATGGGATACAAAGTTGAGGACCCATCGGTCCAGAGTGATGGACCTTCACTTTTTCACATGAAGGGCAAGTTTTCTTCCTAGGGGCGCAAGCAATTGGGCAGGGCTGGGAAGTAGAGTCGAGAAGTCACTGTGAACTTTCCATAGGGTGGTGGCTTACCACTCCCTGTTTTAGGGGTGGGGGCACTCCATAGCTTAGATATCTGCATACCCTTAGACTGTAATCTGGGTGGTCTGTTTCACCAGGGTCTCGTTTGGGAAGGCCTGGAGGGGGCCGGAAAGGCCCAGTGTTTTGAAGGGCAATGCCTACTGAATCTAGGTGGTTGCACTTGTAAGAATTCTTTAACAGTTTATATAAATTTATCTTTTTCTTCCATCTTAAGAACTTCTGCTTTGGTGCCAAACAGTCCTTAAAGGAGCATCTAGTTAATTTGGATTTGACAGGATTTGCCAAGGTCTGCTCCTTCAGCCAAGCATGTCTTCTCAGTAGAGCAGTGACTGCGGCCCTGCAGGATGCTTCTAGGGCATCAAAACCACACTGCAAAGTATGCTTACTAACTTGGGTTTGCAGAATGCATAAGCTCCTGCAAATCTATTTTCCGCACAATCTGGAAATATTACCATTTTTTGTTTAATTAGTTCCTTATGTTGCTGGTACTTCAACATGTGAAACTGGCAATTCAATGCCTTGATAGCAAGAGTTAGCTCTACGCCTTCTTACCCCATCAGTCTAAAGCTCTGGCATCCCTGTCCGAAAGTGTAGGATTTTTGGCCGTAGTAGCCTTAATACCTTTAGGTCCCTGGAAAATGATCTCTGGATCAGGAATAGGATTCTTGAAAAGAAACTTGTGGGAATCAGGCACTCTAGTACCAGTCAAGTTTCCTAGGAGCCGGAGGTAATGTGTCAAGAGTAAGACTGGATTCCATGAAAACGTAATCTACATCTAGGACAGGGGGTATAGTTAAAGGCCTGTGCTGAGGCAACTCTAAAAATTCTGAGTCTCTTTTTGGACTGAGGTTAGTCTTGGTATTCCCAATAGAAACTCTCTCAATGTATGCAACGTTTCACCAAAAGAATCCTCTGGAGGGGAGGCAGAGGCAATGATTACTCTGCATCTGAATCCTCATGGGCTAAGGGCATGTCCTGATAATCAGAATGGTCAGGCATCAGACTCCTGGTCTGTAGAATCTGAAGGGAACTGAATTATTTATCTTTTAGCAGGGGAAGGCTGGCTTCCCCTAATTAACGTAATTTAAACACCATATTCTCATTATAAGGCCCTTCACTGGTCCAATTAAGTAATCCTACAAGTTAGCACTATTAAACCATAAGCACTACTTACTCTTATACTCTCTACGATTACCCTGTCCTCTATTGGTCCGTCTTAAATTCAGTTTCCCTATTACTCTAGCATGTCCAAAGGTCAGTCAATGGTTTCCTCTCCAGTCCAGCTGGTGAATCTGGGAATTTTGAGGCAATGTTACAACTGTCTCATGTACACGGACAACCCTCTCCTCCAAACAGGTTCAAATATATGTGAGAGATGCAACTATTTAGCCAAACTGGAGGCTGAACTCTCTCATCTCAAAACTGGTGCAACCAGTCAGGAGGAGAAGGTAACCTCACACAACACAATTCGAGTATCACATAGTCCCACCACATCACCGAACCAAACACATAAAAACACAAAAACATACCCGGAGGCTCTAAATAAAAAATCTACCTAAGCAACAGAGACCTCCAAAGCAGACATCCTAGCAAACGCTACCTCAAAACAAAACACACACAACACATAACCCACAAAGTCAGTGTGCCAAGCAGCCACAGCCCTTAAGGCTGAATAACACACCTGATACTCTTGTTATAGGTGACTATTGTCAGACACACTGACGTCCCGCTAACCAGGCTGAAAAAAGAGAAGGTCACAGTGAGCTGCCTGTCAGGTGCTAGGATCAGACAACACAAACACTCAGGTCACTCCAAAGCAAATACAAATATGACTCATTGTACATGCTGGTGTAAATGACCTGAGACGTACCTCCCTGGACTACATGAAGAGACATAAAGGAGCTCTCTGATCATGTAGCCCAGGCTGGTATGACCCTGACCTTGAGCAGCATCTTACCCTCACCTATAATGATGCCACAGTACAAAGACAAAATGATCAATTTTAACAATTGGCTAAAATTTTGGTGTCATTCAAAGGGGATCCAGTGTCTGTCAGCCTGGGATAACATGCTCGACAGGCCACGTTGCTTCGCTAGGGACGGCTTACACCCGTCACCACTGGGCTTTCGGATATTGGCAAAGGCTCTTGCCACCCCCATAGTGCCTTTTTTAGGCAAGGCTCAAAAGTCAAACCCACCCCCATAGACAGCACAAGGAACAAGAAACTAAGGGTAATGCTGCTAAACGCCAGAAGTCTTAACCTCAAGATACACACACTCGAAGCTCTCCTCAGTATGGAGAACATAGATATCTGTGCAGTAACAGAAACCTGGTTCAAGGCTCCAGAGAGCACCCCAGCACTACCAGGCTATACCTCATAACATGCTTTTCGGCCCCAAAACCCGGACCGAACCAAAAAAGGAGGGGGAGTTTCCATCTTTATCAAGGATATCCACACCTCCAGGTTAGTGGCATTGCACGAAGTATCGGAGACCATCCATGTGCAACTAACAGTGGGCAAGACCGCTTTTCAGTTTATAGCATCCTACAGACCACCCTCTCAAAGTCAGGAAACCCATTTGGCTTTCCTGAAAACACTGGAGAACATGAAGATCTCTCCAAACACTATTATATTGGACGACTTCAACTACCCAAACATTGACTGGAAGCACTACAAGCCTCAGCACCTTAGCCCAAAGATTCCTGGAAATTATAAACTCAAATGCTATGGAACTAGTCACCACTCCCACAAGAGGGGACAACATACTATACCAGATTACCAACATGGGGACTCTATGCTCCACACCAGAAGTATATCCCTCATCGGTAAGATCAGACCATAAATTAATTTCACTGGATGTCCACATCACGACCCCACCCCCAGCCCAGAAAACCACAGTGAAAAACTTCTCAAAAGCGAACTTCTCAAAACCGAAGTGGACTCCTTCAAGGCCCCAGGGCCAGTGGAAACTACAGCCCAATGGAAACTACAGCCCAAACTACAGAATCCTATATAAATGCATTCTAAGGACATCTCCAGGAATGCATGGATCATGCTATCCCAAACAAAACTAAGACCCAATCATCCAAAGGCAGGCGTCCAGTCTGGTGGACCCCTGCCATAAATAAACTGTACAACAGGAGGAAGCTACTACATGATAGAGCAAAATCCCTAATAGGGAAGGAATCTCTGATCAGTACTAGCAAAAAAATTATGATCCCTCAAAATCCTCCAAGGCCAGCTTCGAGAGAAAAATTGCACAGGACACCAAAGACAATCATAAGGCTTTTTTCAGTTATGTTAAAAACCTGGGATGCAACTCCCAGACTTGTTCAGAGTTGATTCTAAATGACAAAATACAGCCCCCCCCCCCCCCCAAAAGAGCAAGTATCTATCCCAGCAAAGGGCTGCCTTCCAAACATCTCAGATGCTCAGGTGAAGGCTGCCCTCTCCAAAGCATAAAACACTGCTTCCATGGGACCAGATGGCGTCCCAGGTTGCATCCTGCATGAACTACAAGATGAACTAATCCCTCAAATAAAACAGCTATACAATCTCAGCCTCACTACAGGATATGCGCCCACAGAATGGCGTACAGCAGCAGTGGTCTCACTCCACAAAGGTGGAGCCTCTACGGACCCTGGAAACTATCGCCCCATAAGCCTGACTAGCTTAGTCTGCAAGGCTATGGAGAGGATCATGGAGCTCATAAACAAAGACATTGGGGACCTACAGACACTAGATCCTACCCAGTTCAGCTTTGTCAAGGGCAGATCCTGCCTTTTGAACCTGGTTGACGTGTCTGAAACAGTCACCAAAGCCATAGATGATGGGAAGGTAGTCCACACAGCCTATCTGGGCCTTGCAAAGGCATTTGACAATACCCCACTCGGGCATCATAGATAAGCTATCCAGCTTAAATATAAACCCCTATGTCACAAGATGGGTCGCAAACTGGCTCGAAGACGGAACCCACAGAGTGAGAGTTGCTGGAGCCATGTCAGACTCGAAACTGGTCATAAGTGGCATCCCACAGGGTTCTGTCCTGGGACCACTTGTTCGGTATATACTTTTCCGAGGTACAGACAAACGTGGGAGGACTATGGCTCACCAAGTTCGCAGACTGCAAACTGGGCGCCATAATCAACTCTCCAGCTGACAAACATCCTTCAAAAAGGTCACACCGAGAGAGAACTGGTGCCAGCGCCATGGTTTAAAGCTAAATGCCAAAAAATGTATAGTCATACCCTTTGGCAAAAGCAATGTGCCCACAAATTACCACATAGGTGGAAACCCATTAAGTACAGAGAAAGTTATTAGGGACCTGGGGATACAAGTTGATAGCAATCTCTCCTTTGAAAACCACATTGCCAAAGTGGTTAGAAAGACCTTCTACATAGCCCACCTCATCACGAAGGGTTTCACATCTAGATCAAGAGAGGTAATCGTGCCCCTTTATTCATCCCTCATCAGGCCCATCATAGAATACAATGCCCCTTTTGGGATGTACCTTACCAGACACCTGCAGCAATTAGAAAGACCCCAAAAGTATCTCACCAAGAGGATCAAGGGTCTCAAACAGATGCCATATGCTGCTCGGTTAAAAAAACTCCAGCTCTACTCAGTTGCATACCGCCTACTTCGAGGCGATCTATGCCTGACATACAAAGCTATGTCAAATCCAGAATTAATGGACATGCTCCACCTCAGTAAATCTAAATCCCTTAGAGCCACACGCTCGAGGGACCTGAACATCAGCACAGAAATAAATAGAACTTGCTGGAGAGACAGGTTCATAACCCAGAGGCTCCCTTCGCTCTGGAATAGAATTCCAGTTCTTGTGAGGCAGAGCACCTCAATGAATCTCTTCAAGAATAATCTCGATAAGTGGATGGGGGATCGTAGGTTTGTCCCAGGGATTACTCCCGTGTCACTATTAAACAGAGGCACAGTAAACTAAACCTTAAAAAGGGGCACAGTATACTCAAATCAAGGGGTGGCGTAAGCCATACAGAATCAGGCTAGCCTTGTATGAACCTATGAACCTAAGGTAGTCCGCTATTCTAAGCATTTGTTTTTGTGGCATGGGTGCCAAAGCATGCGCTTTGGTCAATTTTCTAGACTAGTGGGTACTCTGGGCCTAAGAAAGTTGTCCGATTCGAACATCGGTAGGACGAAAAACACCCTCAGAAGCCAATACTTGCACAGCAGCTCTGGACCCATCCAAGGTAGACATCTGCTGGTTCCATAGTCAAAGAATCTTGCGGCATACCAGACTCCAAATGGGTCTCAAAGGCCTGCGAATCCACTGAAGCGGGCATCAGGGGCTGTAAAGGAGCCGGAGTACTGGTGGACTGGTGACTAGCTTAACAGAAGTGTTGGGAGTTTTGGACCTATGCAGTCTCTGTATATCCTTGTTTTTTCGGCAAATCGGTAGTCAGATGGCTGACCAAAGCCATTTTGGAATACAGAGAGCGAAAAAATTTAGCAATAAAGATAGCTCAACGACGAATGGTTCGGGCATAAAGGCACAAAACCAACAGCAAGGGACATTGTGGTCTGGGTCTAAACAGGTGACGCAGTTAAGAATGAAAATCTGTGAGGTATTTGCTTTCCACAGGTAAAACAATTGGTAACCTTTTCCCGATATCGGAAAGAGCAAGAAAAAAGGATCCCCAACAGAGTAATTGGCTTTAGAAGACTTCAGGATCATCAACTCTGAAACGAAAATTTCAGGTAGCAGCCAACCAGCACTTATAACTGCTTCAGGCTCCTCCTCGGCAAGAAAGACTGATGTAATGGTGTCGGCTTCCTGTTTTTATACCCCTGACATCATGGAAGGAGCAACAGCATCAGACGCAGAAATACTAAGACTCTGGTATTCGGGTCGACTGAGGGCTACCTGCAGGCAGATAACGCAAGTGTGATTACTGCAACAGTGAAACACGAACATCGCTGATCCCACTTCTAATAGTTCTTTTTTGCCCAGGTAAAATCTGAGTTGCCCAAGCACATCTAAAGAATGTAGAATTCTTTCACTGGAAGATTGTGATGAAATAAGGGGGCAACTAGATGGACTGATTAAGAAAATTCATTCAACCTTTAGGAATGAAATAATGGTTTGTTCTCAGAGGCATCTATCCTTGTGGAAAACAAAGAAAGAGGGAGAAGCCAAAGCCTGAATCTCAGACACTTCTAGCAGAAGTCAGGGCTAACAGGCCTGTTAAAGTACAAAACTTTAGAGAAGCAAAGACTGCTGGCTAAAAGGGGGTCTGGGTAAGCTTCTCGAAGACAGTTGAGATCACAAAGAGGAGGTACTGGCTTCCTGGGGAGATTTCATATGTAGAACGCCTTTAAGGAAAAGCTTAACCCCCAGTCTGGGCAGCTAGTGGAAGTGTAAATGGCAAACAAGCACAGCAGTGGACTTTCACTGACAAATACGAAGCCACTGTTAAATTCACACAGGTAGGAAAGGACTAAAGGAATGTCCGCATAAGTGGCTCGATTTCTTTTTTGGCACCAGATAGAAAATCACTTCCACTTGGAAATTAAGACTTCCTGGCATCTTGAAAACCCTAAGAACGTCCTGTGAGAAGAGGTGCCTGAAATGAATCAGAAGTTGATCACCCACAAAGTCAACCATAGAGCTGACAGATGTGGATGGAATAAGGTTCCCTTGTCTTGTGCGAGTAGGTCCAACCGGTGAGGCAACTTACAGTGATGGCCCTTATCTAGTTACAGAAGGGGGAATCAGTGCTATTTTGGTCAAAAGGGAGTCAACGAGCAAAATTTTTGTTTTTGTCCTGCATGACTTTCTGAATGAGAATGAAGGGGGATGCATAAACAAACATGCCCTTCAATGAGAACCCCCCTGGCACAAAATAGATGAAGTGGTCTGTTCTGAAGGGAGGCAGAGAGATCCATACCTGGAGTACCCCAAGGCAGAACTAGATCAGGAACACATCCATGTGAAGCATGCACTTGTGGGATTGCATCATGGATCTAGTTTCTCACTGAATTCTGAGCCGAGGGGAGAATAGCATGCAAAGTCATCTTGTATTGTATTGCCAATTCCCACGCCTTGATGGCTAGGCAACAAAGGTATGGGAATTGGCAATAAAAGGTGACTAATACCACTGTCCTCTGGAACATCTCTAAGAATCTTGAGAGGAAGTGGTAAGAAAGGGGGTGAAAAGACTGCAAGGCAAATATCAGAGCCCTCATCTCTCTGACGCGGATGTGCTCCCTCTGAGAAGGGGACCAACAAGACCCTGTAACCTTTCTGGAAGCAAAAATTGCTCCCCAACCCAAATAGGAGTCTGTAAAGAACTGCTGAGCAGGTTGGGGTATCTGAAGAGAAAGGCCTGGGTTCTGGTGGAGTTGCTAGATCCACTAAAGGTGTTATGCTTTCAGGCAAGGAAAGGAACCAAAACATCCAAAGAATGAGTATGCTGAGCACAAACTGTCTTTAGAAACCACTGGAACTTTCGCATGTGAAGCTTTGCAAAGGGGAGCATGGGGATAGGGGAAGCTATGAACCAGAGAAATCTCAGAAATTCCCTGGCAGAGATGAAAGACAGAAGGGCCTCCATGTAGCCTATAAAACAGAACCTTGTCTGTAGGAAGGTAAACCATCAAATCTGTCCTGAATTTGCACCCTAATGAGATCCTGCGTAAGGGCGAGACTGAATTTTTTAAAAAAATTATTGCAAATCCTAGGCCTTCAAAAAGGAATAGGTTTGCCCCAGGTTTTGTTTTAGCAGATCTAGACTGCTGGCTAGAAAAAGCATGTCATCTAAGTAAACCCAAGTCCCTCGCAGCCTCAAAGGGAATGGTCAGAGCTAGGCACTTAGTGAATACCTTTGGAGCAGTTGAAAGGCCAAAAGGAAAGGCAAAGACCTGAAAATGCCAAAAACTCGACAAACGTAAAACTTTCCTGAACTGGGGGTGAACTGGAATATAGGCATCCTTGAGATCCAGTGAAGCCAGGAAGGAGTGAGGCGGGACCAAGAGTAGAAGAGTTTGCATTGACAGCATCCGATAAGGTACTTTCAGAAAAGTGTTTGAGAGGGGTCCAAGACGGGCCTCCAAGGACCATGTTTTATTGGGACAAGAAAAATCTGAGTAAAACTCCTTTCCCTGTTGAACTGGGGGAACAGACTGAAGACTGCCTTAGTCAAAACAAGTTGAGCAAGTAACCGAGGAAACAGATCAAGCTGAAAGGTGGGAGGTTGCAGTATCTCATGGAAGGGTGGGAAGAGTCTTCCAAGTCATGAAGTACCCTCTTTGGCTGTTGGAAAGCACCCAGGAGTCCTGAGTGTTCCCCACCCTGGACGGAAAGGGGGGGGGGGGGGCACAGACAGAGGAATATGACCTGGAAGAAGGCTTGGTTGTCACAGAGAACTGGATCTGGCCTGAAAAGGCTGCGGAGGTAAAGATGCAACAGACTGAGGTCTCCTGAAAGATCTTAAGCCTAGGTCCAGAAGGAGCAGAGGAGGAAGAGCGAGCAGGTCTTATAACAAAAAGTAGTCTAGACAGGAAATTTTCTATGGGATTTAGGGGACTGGGGAGACTAGCAAGAAGTTATGTACTCACCATAACGTTCGAAGTATGTAGTTCATCTCGCCTCACATTCTTACCCTTGCGTTCAGAGCCGAATGTCGGCTCAGACTCCACCATACTTATTTAGCTCAAAGTCTTTCTATTGGCTGGGCTACGATGGTATCCATGCTGCACTGCTCTCTATCCTCAGATCTAGTTTGCTGCAAGGACCAGCACTCATTCTCCATGCAAAACACACCTAAGGAAAGGGAGAACAACAAAGAATGAAGGGAGCTCTGAAACCAGACCTAACCTCCAGATCCTCCATGAAGGGAGAAAGGATAAGAAAGAATGTGAGGCGAGATGGATTATACACATCGAACATTATGGTGAGTACATAATTTCTTGATGTTATGTAGCCCAATCTCACCTACATTTTTACCTGTGGGACAGCATCCCCAGCACCTAAATCCTAGGAGGCTCAGTGGAAAATACTCCTGAGCACTGTGGAGCCAAAGGAAGACCTGCCCCGAGATACCATATCTAACTTGTAATGAGTAACAAAGGTGTGAGAAGATGCCGAAGTAGCCGCAGCAAACATATCATCCAGACAATCAGGCCTAAAAAGCTGTAGATGTAGATACAGAGTAGAGTGAGTCTTCACCCAGAACGGTAAATCTTTTCCCCTTGAGCAATAAATGAAAAATACAACTGGAAATCCACCTGGACAACGTGACTTTGGAAACAGGAGACCCAATTCTGTTTTCTGAAAATGAAACAAACTGATCAGACTTTGAGGTCTTCCGTTCTGTGCAAATAAAAACGTAATTCAGTGCACATCCAAATTGATGAAATTTGAATTCTGCCTTGCTTGAGAACTGGGGAAGAAACACTGGTAATTCAATAGATTGGTTAAGGTTACTGACTGATGCTACTTTAGGAAGAAAGGAGGGGTTTGGTCTGAGAGAAACCCTGTCCTTATGAATCAAATAAGGGGGGTTTTGACTGAAAAGCTTGAAGTTCCGAAACGCGTCTGGCTGAAGTGATGGCTACCAAAGACAGTCTTCCAAGTTAAGAATTTTAAATTGCAAGTGGCTGCAGGCTCACAAGGGGGTGAAAACAGACCCTGTAGAACAAAGTTAGTCCCAAGGCATAACAGGTTCCGATACCGGAGGACAAAGTAACCAAGTGCCCTTCAGGAAAGCCTTACAGTATGTGCCATCAGACTAGGTTATAGTCTGCGACAAAAGTTAGAAATCACCGCCAATTGGACTTAAATGGTTGCAGCCACTGAACCCTGGTTAAAGTGCACAGACAAGAATTCCAACACAGATGAAATTGGAGCTGTGTAAGTCAATGTTTTGGTACGCGCCCTGATTGAAAACCTCTGTCATTTGCTGTAATAAATCTTCCTGGTCGAGGACTTATGACAGGAAGATAAAATATGAACCACCTCCGGCGAAAATTGAAGCCTAATGACGGAAGTGGAGTAGCCAGGCTGTCAACTAGAGGGTCCGAAGAGCGGGATGGAGCTGCCCTGACATGTGCATCAGTAAGTTTGTTGTGGGTCCAGAATCCAAGAAGCATCCATGAGATGGAGAAAGGGGAACCAAATTTGACGAGGCCAGTGTGGGGCAATCAGAATCATTTTGCTTACCAAGGACTGCGCTTTCTGAACCTTTGACAGCAAGGGGACCGAAGGAAAGGCATATAGTAGATCAGAAGGCCAATCGTGGACTAGAGCATCCCTGGGCGACTCCCACTGAGGGGGGATCAGTGCTGCATTTGGCACCGAGGGGGCTGGCAAAAAGATCGCAGCAAGGCCGACCCCACCTGCGGAAAATCTGCTCCACAACTTCAGTTCAGGGTCCACTCGTAAGCCATCAGAATAGCTCTGCTTAGCCTGTCTGCGATCACACTGGACTTCCCCGGAATGTAAAGACACTGCCCACTGCCACACTCGCATGGCCTCCCTGCAAAGGGGAAAAGACTTGATGCCTCCCTGCTTGTTCAGACACCACACCAGACATTGAGTGGACTGCAATTGTCCCAAGAGGAAGAAAGCTCTAAGTGCTTGCAACGCTAGTAGCACAGCTCTCATCTCCAGGACATCAATATGCAGATGCATCTCGTGCTCTTGCCATGTGCATTGGACTATCCTGCCTAGATCATCCCCCCCACCCCATCTGGGAGGCAGTGGTCACCATGTTAACCGGGGGCACAGGAACGACTGGCTTTCCCACATTCAGGTTGTCGGTGCAAAGCCACCAACTGAGATCCTGTTTGCACCTGTCTGAGTAGAATAGGGTGAGAAAGTGGAAGACACTGAAGAGACCACTGGGCAAAGCAGCCACTGATGGAGCCTCATATGTGACCTTGCCAGAGGGACTAAATCGTAGCAGCCATTGTTCCCAACAGTTAGGACCCATCTTGCTTTCACTCTTCTCAGAGGGAGCAATGCGTAAACCTGTTGTAGGACGGCCACATGAGAATGGTGTCTAATTTGGCGGCTATAAAAGTGACACTGAGGGCAACAAGGCAGATTTTTCCCAGTTCAATGTGATGCCCAACTGTTGACACAGGCTGATAGTAGCATCCCTGGTCTGAAGTAGTAGATGCCTGGTGGTGGCAGTAAGGAGCCAGTCATCCAGATATGGAAACACTTGGAATCCCTGACGTCTCACGTGAGCAGTCACCACTGCCATGCATTTGATAAACACCCTGGGGGCTGTGGTGAGACCGAAGGGAAGGGCTCAAAAATGAAAGTGACTGGCTGGAAGCATAGGGGACTTCTGGATGCCCTGTCCATCGTTGTGGTAGTAAGCATCCTTGAGGTCGATGGAGCACATCCACACTTCTCCCAACAGATGTCCTAGTCTGAAAGGCAGTAGAAGTAGACACGGAACATGTAGAATGAGCCTTCACTTTAAAGGGTAATTCCTTGCCATTTGAAGTATAGATGAAGGAAATGCAACTAGAAATCCATCTGGACAGAGTTACTTTAGAAACTGAAGTCCCGAGTCTACTGTCTGAAAACGAGACAGTTGATCAGATTTCCTAATATCTTTTCTTCTACGTAAATAGAAAAGCAATTGTATGTGGACATCTAGCTGATGAAACAAATTTTGCCTTGTTAGAGAAATCAGGGAAAAATACAGGCAGCTCGATGGACTGGTTGAAGTTGACCACTGAAGCAACCTTAGGCATAAAGGAAGGATTAAGTCTTAGCAAAGCCCTATTCTTGTGAAATAACAAAGGGACCCAACTGATGAAGCTTGGAGTTCAGACACCTAGTCGAAGTGATGGTTACCACAAAACGACAAGTCTTCCAAGACAAAAATTTAGTGCCACAGGTTGCCGCGGCCTCAAAAGGAGGTGACGTAAGCCACTGCAACACAAAATTAAGGTCCCATGGCATTACAGGATCAAAGACTGGAGGTCAAAGTAGCATAGTCCCTTTCAGAAAAGCCCTACAAAGTCTGTGCGCCATTAGATTGGGTTCATTAGCAACATGAAAAGTAGTAATGGCTGCCAACTGCACTTTGATAGTTTCCCCAGCTGATCCCTGGCTAAACAGTTAAGAAACTCTAAAAGTGATGAGATGGGAGCTGTATAGGGATCAATCTGCCTTTCATGAGCCCAAATGGAGAATCTCTTCCACTTACTGGAATAAATCTTCCTAGCAGGCTTGTGGGAGGAACACAGAATATGAACCACCTCTGGTGAAAAATCATGAAGACTGACTAGGGACGGAATTGGAGCAGCCATGCTGTCAACCTGAGGGTCTGAATGGAAGGGTGGAACTGCCCTGACATACGAGTCAACAGATCTGGCTCTGGGTCCAGAATCCACAGATCGTCCATTAGATAAAAGTGAAAAGGAAACCAGATCTGACGAGGCCAGTGTGGTGCAATCAGCATCATTTTGCTTCCCAAGGACTGTGCTTTCAGAATAACTTATCAGGGGAATTGGAGGAAAGGCATAGACTAGACCAGAGGGTCAATCGTGAACTAGAGCGTCCATGGGTGCCTCCCCCTTCGGGGGAATAAGGGTGAAGTAGCTGCTGCATTTGGCAATGAGGGGGCTGGCAAATATATCACAGCAAGGCTGACCCCATCTGCAGAAAATCCATTCCGCCACTTGTTCGCTCAGGGACCACTCGTGAAGCATCAGAATAGCTCTGCTCATCCTGTCGGCAATCATGTTCGACTTCTCTGTATGTGCGTTGTCACTAGAAAGCGCCAGGAAGATAGTGCCCACTGCCACACTAAGTGCCTCTCTGCAAAGGGGGTTCCTCCCCGTTTGTTCAGATACCAGACCACTGACATGCTGTCTGAGTGGATGGCAATTGTCCCATGAGGAAGAAGGCTTTGAAGTGATTGCAACCCTAATAGCAACGCTCTCATCTCCAAGACTGATAGGCAAATGGATCTGTTGTTCCTGCCATGTACCTTGGACTGTACTGCCAAGATAATGCCCCCCCCGATCTGGGAGGCATCCGTGGTCACAGTGGCAATCTGAGAAACAACAAAAGGCATAACCGCGTTGAGATTGCTGGTCAGAAGTCACCAGCACAGATCCTGCTTGCACCTGTCAGTTATTACAACAAGATTGGAGAGTGGGAGATGCTTAGAAGAACATTGGGCATAAAGTAGCCACTGAAGAAGCCTCAGGCGTAGTCTTGCAAGAGGAAAGTACAGCTGTGTACACTTACCATAAATGTAAGAGTATTCACTGTTGCAGTCATTACATTTGGGTAATCTGCTGGCAGGTTGCCCTCAGTCGGCCTGAATTCCAAAGTCTTTGGTCCTGCGTCAGTTGCAGTCTCCTCTTCCATGACGTCAGGAGTATATAAAACAAGCAGCAGACGCCATTTTCTTTAGTTTTTCTTGCCCCAGATATCAGGTGCCCCCAAAAAGGTAGCATAAAATTTATATATATACATACACATACATACACATACATACACATATATATATATATATATACATATATATATATACATATATATATATATATATATATATATATATATATATATACATATATATATATATATATATATATATATATATATATATATATATACATATATATATATATATACATATATATATATATACATATATATATACATATATATACATATATATATATATATATATATATATATATATATATGTATATATATATATATATATATATACATATATACATATATACATATACTTACAACACAAACTACCTTCATATACAAGCAAATGCACCACACAGGTTGTAGAAGATAGAGAAGGAAAAACTCCAGAATGAAAGAGGGATGGCGGGCTGGTAACCTGGACTGCAACCGTGAACACACTAACATCTATATTTAAGGTAAGTGTACACAACTGTACTATGTTCTTCGCGTTTCGCTGTTGCAGTCATTACATTTGGGTAGAATCCCAAAGCTATGGATGGGAGGCTGGAGCTAAACAGCATTAGGTGCGGCTATAAGGCCCAGAACTGCAGTGGCAAAGCCTGCCCTGGACTTAGAGGCGCAAATGATGATGCTTTGTAAAGGTGTGAACAGAACTCCCAAGTAGCAGCCTCTAGATGTCTTGGGTTGGTACTCCCCTGAGAAAGGCTGCTGATGTAGCTGCAGCTCTGGTGGAGAGAGACCTAATGCCCTTGGGCACAAGTTTGCCATGGTGTAAGTAGCAAACTAATGCAGTGGTTTATCCACTTTGAAATAGTCTGCTTTGAAATAGCCTTTCCCTCTGATCCTGCAGCATATGTCACTAGTAATTGCTCAGTTTATTTTCTTTTTTAATAGAGCTTTAGTCCTGCTCAAGTAGAATCTTAGCTGTTTGTGTACGTCCAAGGAATGCAGAATTCTCTCCCCCTTGTTCTGCAGACTTGGATAAAAGGCTGGCAGATTAATAGTTTGGTTAAGAGCCATACTGGAAACCACCTTAGGCATAAATGAAGGATTGGTCCTTAGAGCCGCCCTGTCTGGGTAAAATATGATAAAAGGCTCCACAGCTATGAGGGCCTGTAGCTCAGACTCTTCTTGCTTAAGTAATTGCTAGGAGCAAAGCTGTTTTCCATAAGAACTTTATAGGCGCAGTAGCAGCTGGTTCAAATGGGGGCAGGGTGAGCTTTTCTAAACAAAACTGAGGTCCCACGCAGGTATTGATCTTCTGGGAGGCCTTAAATTTTTGGCTCCTCTAAGATACTGCTTTAGTAAAGGATTAGAAAAGATTGGTGGCTCTGTATTGTAATGAGCCAAAATGGCAGAGGCATGGATTTTGTAATGAGAAAGATAGTCCTTTGTCAAGCATCTCAGTCAAGTATTGTAATATACCTTCGGTCACACCAATAAGCGTAATACTGCTCAATAGTCGAGTAAAATGCTGGGCAAACTTCAATGATCCACAGGTAACTGAATAGGCTCACAATTTTTTAATGGACATCACGACACTACACCATAGACCACAGCAAACACATAAGACACTTCCTGGTGAGCAGAAAGTCTCACGTGGAATTTCGTGAATACATATAAAAACTATAAAAGCATTATTGTTAGTAAATCAGGTAATTGTAACACAAAACAGGTTATCTATCTTGCAAAATGTGACAGTTGTCCTGCCTTCTACGTAGGAAGAAC
Source organism: Protopterus annectens (assembly GCF_019279795.1). Classification (NCBI taxonomy): domain Eukaryota; kingdom Metazoa; phylum Chordata; order Ceratodontiformes; family Protopteridae; genus Protopterus; species Protopterus annectens. Next base: position 510,485,210 of record NC_056743.1, read on the forward strand.
TGAACGTCACTTAAGGAAACGTATATACGACCACATGTACAGTATTAAAACTAAGGATATACATAATGCCCTTTACAGACATATACAGGCATTGGGAACTGAACACACTTTTAAGTTTTTCATATTAGATGTTATTTATAATGATCCTAGGGGAGGCAATTTTAAAAGCCTTATAGCCTTTAAAGAAACTTGGTGGCAATTATATCTGGACGCCACCAATCCACCAGGTCTTAATGAATGCATTTCTGTTAGATCATTACTATTATAATACCTATGTATAACATCAATAGAGGTAAAAGGTTGACAACATTATTTGAGTTTGTAGTCTATCAACTACTTGTTTCTCAAGCTTGGCAAGATACCTTTTTTATAGTATTTTACAGGGTATTTTACAGGGTATTATATCTGACATTATTATGCCACAGTATTTTTAGTGCTTCTTATAATTGATTTGTATATAGAACTTTAACATATCAGAATGTTTTATACAAAATCTTTTTTAATAAGTATTTATATGTATTTTTATTACACAAATTTATGAAAATTGTCATATATATTACATTTTTCTGAATTATTGGTAGTAGTTATGAAAATTCCCCTGTTCATCAGATCTACATACTCATATAACTTTCCAAAATATTCATAATTTTCCAAAATATTCATGGTTTTATATTTGTATGTTTATATTTTTTTTGTATAAGCCTTACTTATACATTAATTTAATTTACTATCATAATTTATTTATGTCTATAATAACGTAATAGTACTGTCCTCTATACCATTTTTAAACAATATATACATTTTTAAACAATATATACATTAACACATTTTTAACAATATATTTTATATATTTACTTTTATTTATACACTTAACATACATTTTCTACAATTTAGTCTATAAACAGTGAAAATTATATTATAATAAATTAGCATACACGCATTTATATTTATATTTTATTTAGGATGAGTGAAAAGTAAATTAGTTTACAGTTTATACCCTAAGAAACTATATTATATTTAATTATGCCATATTTTGCACTTTAACCCTGAACATAGTACCACTGTGATGATATATTTTTGATTGTCATCTCTGATTTCTTATAGATCCTTACCACGAACAGATATTTTGATATGATATTTGTTTAATTTTTATTTCAATTGTAGTGCATCTTTAAAAAATTTTTAAACAGTCTTTTGGCGCCAAAATGTTTATAAATTGAATGAGATTATGCATTCACTTTCAGTTCTGAAGAAGACCATTGGATTTGGTTGAAAGCGCTAAACTGTCATATTCTTCTATTTTTATTTCTATGTTGTGCACAGTTTTTATATGTATTCACGAAATTCCGCGTGAGACTTTCTGCTCACCAGGAAGTGTCTTATGTGTTTGCCGTGGTCTATGGTGTAGTGTCGTGATGTCCATTAAAAAATTGTGAGCCTATTCAGTTACCTGTGGATCATTGAAGTTTGCCCAGCATTTTACTCGACTATTGAGCAGTATTACGCTTATTGGTGTGACCGAAGGTATTTTACTGTGTTGGTTCCAGCATTCTTGTTACAAAGTATTGTAATATCAGAGTAATATTTGGCTCTGCTGTAACAGTTCCTTGTGCTGGAGTCCAAGCACAGAATCTGTTCCATTTATCAGCATAAGATTTTTTAGTACTAGGCCTTCTGGCTTCCAAAAATGACACCCATCACAGCTTTACTGAGAGGTGCTTGCACAACTACACGATCAGCCATGCTGCCAGGTTCAGTGGTTTGGAGTGGATTGCGCAGGATCGGATTGTTTTGCTGGGACAGTAGTCGAGGTCTTTGAGGTAAGGTCCAAGCTGGGTATTCAGACAAGTTCCTCAGAACTGGGTACCAGTTTGCCATTGGCAGAGTACGGAAATGGAATCTGTATCCCTGTGATACTGTTTAGCACCCACTTGTCCTGGGTTATTAACTGCCAATTTTGAGCAAAAGTGCTAATTTTCCCACTAAGGGTGCTGACAAAAGTTAAAGTGCTTGATGAAGACAGAGGGAAGTCATTGGGACTGTTTTCTGTAGGGTTGCACTTTATCACCTCCAGATTTGGAGGTAGAAGCACCCGATTGCTTTGACCTATAAGAATATTGTGCCTGGTATCTGGAACCCTTAGGGCGTCTGGATTTGCACCTTTGAGCTCTGTCGGACACATGAAAGGACCAATTATTTGTAGGCCAGTGTCTACTGAATCTTGGTGGCGGCACTTGTAAGTCTTTTACAGTTTGCATAGACATAGCTTTATCTTACATTTTCTTTAAAACCTCTTCTGCCTTAATACCAGAGTATTACACTGTAAAGGTGCATCCAGTAATTTAGCTTAAACATGATCAGGCAAATTTTGCTCTTTTAGCCAGGCATGCCTCCTAATCACAGATCCAGAAACTGCGGCCCTGCAGGAGGCCTCAAAGGAATCAAAACCACATTGCAAAGTATGCTTTCCAACTTGTTCAGCTGCATGCAATAATTCCTGCAATTCTTTATTTTCTGCACATTCAGAAATAAACTTTCAGCAATCCCATAACATGTTGATACTTGAGCATATGAAACTGGCAGTTTAAGGCCCTAATTGCCAAGGTTGCAGCTGTATAAACCTTCTTTCCCCATCTATCCAGTGCCCTTGAATCAGTCAGAGGGGGAAGGTTTTTTTGCTGTTGAGGCCTTAACTCACTTTGGACCCTGTGAAATAGTTTCAGGATCAGCAGGGTTTCTAAATAAACATTTGAGAGTCAGGGACCCTGTAATATCGGTCAGGCTTGCTGGGAGCTGGAAGCAAAGTCAGGGGGGTCAAGCTGGACTCCGAAAACACATCATCCACAATGTCTAAAATGGGGGGTAAGACTAAAGGCCTGTACTGAGGGAGAAGGAAATCCCTGAGCCTCTTTTGATCTCGACTCTCCAAGTGAAAATGCTCCCTCAAAGTATGCAAGGTTTCTCCAAATGAATAATCCCTCAGGAGGTTATGCAGATGGGATAGACTGCTCTGCATCAGAATCCTCATAGGGAGGTAAAGATAATTCCTGATCAGAAGAAATAAAAAGCGGAACTGTGCACGTGGCTCATGCGTCTGGCTTTGCAGCTGTCTGATATAAAAATTATGAGGACTGAATACACCCTCCGAAGCCGGTGCCTGCTCAGCGGCTCCGGACCCATCTGTGGGTCAAGTACTTTGAGTATCTCGCGGTGTGCCAGATTCCACATGTCTCGGTAGAGGCCTGCAACTCAAAAGTAGCAGGTATCAGGGGCTGCGAAAGCGCCTCACTGAGTACCGGCGAACCGGCAACTGGCTTAGGATAAGCTTAGTCAGTTTTGGACCTCGACTGTGTCCTTTTCTTGGCGTTGTGTACTCCGGTAGTCAGATTGCTATCAGACATTTGCGGGTAGTTAAATCAGTTTCCAAAATAGCACGTTGTGATCAGGGCCTAGGCAAGGAATACAGAATAAAATGGAAATCTTTGAGGTATTTGCTTTCCACAAGTAATACAATTATGAACTTTTTCCAACATCGGTATGGAGCAAGAAAAAAAGTTTCCCCAACGGGGTACTTAGCTTTAGTGAAGACTTCGTTTCTGAAATTTGAAAATTTCAGGAGTCGGCCGATCGGCACTTCAGAAATACCACACTGCAATAAAGACTTAAGAAAATGGCATCAGCTGCTTGTTTTATACCCCTGACGACCTGACGTCATGGAAGAGGAGACTGCAACCGATGCAGGACCCAAGACTTTGAAATTTAGGCCGACTGAGGGCAACCTGCCAGATTATCCAAATGTAATGACTGCAATGGTGAAACACGAAGAACATCTAGCATAATCGTGGCAGCCATGGTCCCTAACAACTTGAGGACCACCTTTGCCTTGACCTTCAGTGGTAGTAAAGCGTAGACCTGCTGCTGTAAAACCTGAATTCTCTCTTCTGGCAGGAAAACCCTCATGAGCAGTGTAATTCAGCGCCGATAAAGGTAACACGCTGCAAGGGCAACAAGGCAGACTTTTCCCAATTCAAAGTAATTCCCAGACTTTGGCACAGTGCAATAGTGGCGTCCCTGGTCTGTAGCAGTAGATGCCTGGTGGTGGCAGAAAGGAGCCAGTCATCCAGGTACGGAAACAATTGGAATCCCTGATGTCTCAAGTGAGCCGTTACCACTGCCATGCATTTGAACACCCTGGGGGCTGTGGTGAGACCAAAATGCAGTGTGCGAAACAAAACTGGCTCCCAGCTGGAAGCGTAGGTGACTTCTGGATGCCCTGTCCATTTTTATATGGTAGTAAGCATCCTTGAGGGCGGAGCAGCACATCCACACGTTTCCCTAATAACGGGAGAACTGACTAACGTGACAAGCGGAATTTTAACTTCTATACATGAAGGTTCAAACGGCTGAGATCCAAAATGGGTCTCAAGTCTCCTGTTCTTTTCGGCACCAAGAAGAATATGAAGTCCATAATCCTACTTGGTCTGAGGGGACTGGCTGGATGACTCCTTTTAACAGAAACTTTTGAACTTCTAAGGTTGTGGAATTCCTTTGGGTGGAACGTCTGGAATTCTTTTGTTTGGAGAGGGATATGAAAGAAGGGGAATATAACCACCTCTGGAGATTATCTCTAACACCCAATCGTCTTGGGTGATGTCTCACCAGGCTTCTGGGTATAGAGAAATGCAACCCCCGACTGGCTCCAGAAACGCACAGTCGGGCCTCCTCTCAGGAACGCTGGTAGAGAACCACAAAAGGAATTGAGATCCCCCTGGTTACACGGGCCTCCTCTACCTCTAGGGCGGCATCTACCTGAATTTCCACCCCCTCCTTTACCTCTGGAGGGGGAATCACTCTGTGCGTCGTGAAAAAACCTTTGCGATTTTCTGAACCACATTTTCCCACCCTTCTGGCCCTTGGGATAAGGTCTAGAAGGCATGAAAAAACAGACTCCCACGGCAGACAGGGGTTTTCCTTCCTGCAAGCACCTTGAGTGTCCTTCACCTTGGTTCCAAATAAGGATAAACCGTCAAAGGGTGCATTGACGAAGGTAGACTTGAAAGCTTCCGCAAAGTTGTGCAGGCGCATCTAGGAATGTCTCCTAAGACTTCGGAACCCGAACCCTGCTTGCTCAATCAGCTGCATAAGAAATCAGCCGATTGGAGGAGTTGGTAACAGAATTTAGGGTAGACATCTGGGCATTGACTGAGCCACAGCATCAGAAACGTTACCCTGTAGAGAATCTCCCAACTCCTTTAGGAGCTCTCTCTGGAGCAGTGTAAATAAAATGTGAAAAAATAGTTCAGCGACCTCAGTGTAAAGGCTGCTGAAGAGAACACATGCTTCCCATACCTGTCCATAACCATGGACGCCTTGTTAGGGGGATGGACGGTAGATGAAGTTTCTGCAAGTTCCGTCTTGGTGGCTGCTGCCACCACAATGGCATCTACTGGAACGCCTTTTGTAAGAAATTTTTTTATCAGGGGGAGTGGATAAAAACTTGTTGGGTCTCCTAGGGATCGGTTCCAGTGTCTAGAGATTCCCATACCTTTTGACAAACTAGGTCCAGGAGCTCGAACGGGGGAGAAACCCAAGAGGTGGAGGGTTGGGACCCAAAGGCCTTCAGGAACAGACTCCTCCTCAGAAGGGGATTTGGATGGTCAGTCGCCTCCGTCTCAGCATTTCCAAGATATCTGAAAAAAGAGTCAGAAGATAACTTGGGGGACCCTCTGACTCAAGGTCGGTGTCAAGACGTGAGACTCATCTTGGGAGTCGATGTGCTTCCTCTTGCACACTTTCTGGGGGATCCTCATGTAAAAAATCCAGGGAGGCCTTAAAGCTGGGGACCACTCAGAGGTATCCTGAGGCCTTAGGTCTCTGCCGTCCCTAGATAGAGGTCTCTGCTGTCCCTAGATAGAGTGGTCGGATACCAGTGCTGGAGGGGGAAGTGTCTCGGTACTGTAAGATGCAGTTGACAACGTGGCCAGCACACTCGTAACCTCGAAAGCAGATGCCCCTGGGTCCGAAGGTCTACTAACCGCAGAAGACACCCTCTGAGCAGAGGAAATGAGGTCCAAAGCCAATGTCAGGTCCACTCTCACCAGAGCCGAAGCACAGAGATTAAGGCTCTTAGCCTAAGATCGACCAGAGACCTCCCTCTTGGCGCCAAACGGCGAAGTGTGAATCCTGAACCCCATTGACTGTGCTGACAGGGTCGGAGTGGAGATCGGAACAGAGATGCCAGAAGAGGCTACGGAACAGACCTCGAGGCATCCAACAGGACAGACAGCTCTGGCTCAGAGGGAAGGTCCGGAGGACGAACAGCCAAAGATTAAGGGAGGACGGGCTCTGGAGCAGACTGTGCTGGAGCCGAAAGCAATTTAACCAGCACCGATGACTGGAGCAGTTTCCTCACCACTATCGACACAGTCATTGGAAAAGGTCCTAGAGGACATGGTCTGGGATCCAGATCTCCCTACAGAGGGAGACCTATGAGTCTGGAGACCTAGGAGTCAGAAACCGGTCGAAAAACTGGAGACCGGCTCCGAACTGACAAATCTGTCACCGGCTCCAATAAACCGGGAGTCTATGTTAACATCTATGCACCGTCTTCTGTCGGCACTGAAGCCAGTGGAGCCGAAGAAGCAACTGTAGTTTGAATGATTTTCTCAGGAGGCTCAGAGGAGACTGAGCCAGAGAGTTTCTTAAAGGAGTTTTTAGTCAGTCTTTCTCCGGCTTGGAAGGAGAAGACCTGGAACTGGAGACCTCTCCAAATACACTTAAGGAAGGTTTCAGCAATCTCCTTAATATTAGCTTGTTCTTGTGCTCTTGCAGCAAGTGGGGGCTGAAAGCGTGACAGAACAAGCAGGATTCCCGTAGATGAATAGCCCCCAAGCAATACATGCACACAGAGTGCCCATCCGTCAGACATCTTATACTTGACACTTTTTAAAACCCGAAGGCCTGTGCTCTTCAGAATCCTTAGACATGTTGACAAAAAAACACAGGGGAAAACAGTCGGGACAACCTTCACCACAGTAACCAAACAGAGCATGGGGAAACTACAGCCTCTAACTTAAACGGCCTAGAGACTGCGGGATAACCACAGGGAGGACTAGGTCCTCCAAGTTAAACGGGCCTAGCCCAGAGAATAGGGGAACAAAAAACAGTCACAACAAAGAACCTGCTAACAGGTCTGCTACACAAAAACAGGAGAGGACTAGGTCCTCTAACTGAAACGGGCCTAGCCCATAAACACCAAAGAAGGAAATAAGTTATGTTCTTACCATTACATTCCATGTGAATTGTTCATCTCGCCTTTGTTCTTACACAGTCTGCCGCATCACTAGCTCCGCATCTTCGAGAAAGCTTGACGCACAGTAATATCCCATGATCCTCAGGTGCTAACCCTCAGATCTAGTTTGCTATACCAGAAGAATCCCTTTAGAACTGTGTCTTGAACACTTATAAACAGATACTACACACTGTCTGGAACCCTGCCCTCAAATAGAGGAGAAAAGATGCCATTACTAATGTACAAGAATAAGCTGAATGCTAACAATATCTAGAAAAGACTGAAAAGGAATTCAGTCAAACCCGTTCTCCCAGACCGCAGGACGGGGGATGGAGGGGGGAATGCAAGAACAAAGGCGAGATGAACAATTCACATGGAACGTTATGGTAACATAACTTCTTAATGTGAAATTGTTCAATCTCGCAGTTTGTTCTTACACACGGGTAGCGTCCCTAGCTCCCTTTTCCTGGGTGGCTCAAGGGAGAACATTCCAGAGTACAGTGGAACCAAACGTCGCCCTGTCCCTGGAGCTTTTGTCTAGTTTATAGTGGGCGATAAAAGTATGTGGTTTTGCCCAAGTTGCCGCTGCACAAATGGTATCTAAAGGCAAACTAGCGGTATGGGCGGAAGAGGTAGCGATCGCCTTTGTACAATGAGCTCTGGGTTTGAAAGGGAGTTGCTGTTTCGATTCAGCATATACAAAATTTATGCAATCTGAGAGCCATTTGGATAAGGTAACCTTCATTACTGCCTGTCCTTTCCTTTGGTCAGCTACGAGACATAGTTGGTCAGACTTTCTGTATTCTTTTGTCCTATGCAAGTAAAATCTCAGTTGCCTGTGAACGTCCAATTTGTGCAATGTGTATTCTAACTTATTGGAATGGTTTTTGAAGAAGGTAGGTAGTTCGATAGACTGATTGATGTTTTGAATCTAACAAACCTTCGGAAGGAAGGACGGATTGGTGCGCAAGGTTACTCTATCTGGATGAAAAATGTACGGGGGTCTGATAGAGCCTGCAACTCTGAAACTCTCCTGGCGGAAGTGATGGCAACCAGAAAAAGTATCTTCCATGAAATAAATTTTAACGGAGTTGTGGCTGCTGGTTCAAATGGGGGCAACACTAGCTGTGACAGCATGAGATTAAGATTCCAAGGGGCTACTGGATTACGAAAGGGGGGATGGAGGTGAAAGGTACCTTTCATGAAGGCTTTACAAAGCCTGTGGGACATGAGAACCATCTTCGCGGCCAATATGAAAATTGGACATAGCCGCCAGTTGAACCCTTATCGTGGACGTTGATGCACCTTCTTGAAAAAGTGTGGTAAGAAAATCTAGTATCTTGTGTACTGGAGCCCCGAATGGATCTACACCTTGTTTGGAGGCCTAGTGCACAAAACGATTCCATTTGCTGTTGTACAATTTCCTTGTAGATTGTTTGTGAGAAGATACAATAATTTGTTGTACTGCAGGGGATATTAACTCCGACCTGGCTAAGATGGGAAGCGGAGCAGCCAAGCTTTCAGTTTGAGGGACTTGAGGAAGGTGCGAGAAACACCCGACTAATGTGTCAACAGGTCTGGCACCGGGTCCAGCATCCATGGTTCCTCCACTTGAGATTGAAGGAAGGAAAACCAGATTTGTCGAGGCCAGAATGGGGCTATCAGTATTATGGTCCTGTCCAGACGTGTGGCTTTCTGCAAGAACCTGGGAATTAGTGGAACAGGAGGAAAAGCGTAAAGACGACCTGGGGGCCAATCGTGTACCAGTGCATCCCTGGGGACACCCCCCAGAGGGGGTAACAGGGCAAAGTAGCTTCTGCATTTGGCATTCAATGGGGATGCAAACAGGTCGCAGCAAAGTTGGCCCCATCTGTGGAAGATCTCTTTCGCCACTCTAGGTTTGAGGGACCACTCGTGAGGGAACAGGATGGCTCTGCTCAGCCTGTCCGCAGTTACGTTGGAAGTCCCCGGGATGTGCGTCATCAGAAAGCGTCCAGTGGACTTTGCCCATTGCCAAATTCTGAGGGCCTCTCTGCATAACGGGTAAGATCTGGTTCCCCCTTGCTTGTTTATGTACCAGACCACTGACATGTCTGTCTGAACTGTCACTGTTCCCCGAGGTAAGGACTTGTGAAAGTGTTGCAACGCTAGAAACACTGCCCTCAGCTCTAGAACATTGATGTGCAGGTTGTACTCCAAGTTGGACCACTGACCTTGGACTGTTTGTCCCTGAAAAAGTCCCATCCCCCACCCTATCAGGGAAGCATCCGTGGTTAGAGTTGCTACCGGACTGGGTAACACAAACGGTCGTCCTAGTGTTAGATCTTGACTGTGTATCCACCACAAGAGTTCCTTCTTGCAAAAATTCGTGATCAAGATTTCGTGAGATAGTGGAAGTTGTCGATACGACCACTGGGCGAATAGCATCCATTGAAAAATCCTCATATGCATCCTGCCTAAGGGAACTACAATAAGGGTAGCTGCCATCAAGCCTAGTACGTCATGCAGGGACTTTCTTGCTCTGGAGAAGGACCGAAATTTGATGTCTGAGGTCTGACACTCTTGGTGGGGGAAGAGTAACTCGAGCCAGGGAGGTGTCTAGCTGCGCTCCTATAGATAAGACATGCTGTTACAGCGATAAGACAGACTTTCCAAAATTCACCGTTATGCCTAGCGAGGAGCAGAGACTGATGGTGTAATCTCTGGCTTGTAGAAGACGATACTCGGTAGTGGTGGATAGGAGCCAGTCGTCTAGATAAGGAAACACCCGGAATCCCCTTAGTCTCAAGTGAGACGCTACTACTGCCATGCATTTGGTGAACACGATGGGGGCTGAGGTGAGATCAAAGGGCAGAGCGCAAAACTGGAAATGAGTGGCTCCCAGCCGGAAGCGCAGATGATCTCTGGACGCCCTGGTCATCTTGATATGGTAGTATGCGTCTTTGAGATCTATAGAGCACATCCAGTCGCCCTTCTGCAGAAAGGGAAGGATTGACTGTAGCGTGACCATCCGGAACTTTTCCTTTTTCACGAAGGCATTTAATTTGCTGAGGTCCAAAATTAGCCTCCAGTCCCCTGTTTTCTTTGGAACTAAAAAGAACCTTGAGTAAGTTCCGGATCCCATTTGGTCTGCCAGGACTGGTTGGATGACTGTTTGAGCAACCTTCCTATCTCTACGGTTGCCTGGTCTCGCAGACTGGGTGGAACGTCTGGGAGCTCTTTGGAGTTGGGTGGCATTCTGATGAACGGAATGTTGTAGCCTCTGGTAACTATGCTTTTTACCCAGGAATCTGATGTAAGATTTAGCCAGGCCTCTGGGTATAAAGCCAAGCGACCACCGACTGCCTCCAGAGTAGGACAGTCGGTCCTGCACTCAGGAGTGCTGGAAGGGCTTCCCAGAGAAAGTCTGTCACCCTGATTTTGCGGACCCCCTCTGTCAGCTGGGCGGCGTCTTCCGTTTCTTCCCCCTCCTCTGCCTCTGGAGGGGGCCTCACTTTGGGTGGGCTGAAAGGATCCCAGAGTCGTTCGGAACCACATTTTTCCGCCTCATTGCCCTTTAGGGTAGGGTCTAGATGGGATGGAAAAACAAACCCCTACGGCAGACAGGGTCTTCCCTTCTTGTTCACACCTCGTGAGAGTCTCCTTTACTATGGGCCCAAATAAGGAGGCACCATCAAAGGGGGCATTGGCAAAGGAAGACTTAAAGGCTTCCGCAAAGGAGCATAAGCGCAACCAGGATTGCCTCCTTAGGGCGATCGCTGAAGCTGCCGCTCTACTCGACCCTTCGGCTGCGTATCAAATCAGCCTATTGGACGAGTTCACTATGGAGTTTAGGGTGTTAAGTTGCGCTGTCACTTTCTCGGCGACAGCAGCATCTGTGTTTCCCTGAAGAGCATCTCCCAGTTCAAGGAGATCTCTCTGTAAACGTGTGAAATGCGTAAGGTAGTTGAGCGATCGGATGGAAAAAGTCGCCGAACTAAATATGAGCTTCCCATATCTGTCCATCGTCCCAGAATCCTTATTAGGAGGGACAGAGGAAGATGATTCAGACATCTCCTTCTTAGTGGCCGCCGTCACCATAGTATCCATGGGAACCTCTTTTGTAAGATAAGATTTGTCCTGGGGGGCTGTCATGTACTTATTTGGCTTGCGAGGGAATGGTTCCACTGTATCTGGCGTTTCCCAAGCCCTCCGGGCTATTAGATCTATGAGATCGTCAAATAGCGGAGTCACCCAGGAGGTAGAAAGTTAAGTCCCAAATGCCTTCAGTAAGACAGATTCATCCACAGAAGGGGTAAGGGTTTGCCAGTCTCCCCTTTGTTTCAGGATTTCCAAAATGTCTGCAAAGGAGACATCCTCAGAGGGGGACCGTGGGGACCCTTCTGTTTCATCTAAATCCGTGTCAGATGTGAGAGATTCCTGGGGGGAAATCTATGTGCCTCTTGCACAATTGTTTCCTCGGAACATCCTCAGCAGGAGCTTTTGGGGATGCATCTGAGGAACCAGAGTCGCCCTGTAGGGACCTGAGGCATTGGGTTTAGACGCTTGGTAGGGGCCGAAGGCACAGAAGCAGAACGCGGACCTTTTGGGGAGGAGAAGATACTGATGTATGCTTCTGATCAGACAAGACCTTCCTCATTATGTCAAAGGCACCGGTGCCCCGACCCAAAGATCCGAAAAGATCCGAAGAAGGTGGTAGTTTCTCCGGAATCGGAACTACGGGCTCCGACACAGAGGATGGATCTGAACTGATCTGAGCAGAGGCACCGAGGGGAAGAGTCGGAACCGATATCTCTGTTGACTGTCCCCCCCCGGAACCTAGGAAAGATCTTCAGCTCCGATACTCTCCGGCTGGTTCCTAAGGAGTAGAGGTCAACGGAGCCGATAGCGCTACTGGAGGCTTCAGCACAGAGGGCTCTACAATCATCGGTTCTTCAATTCCTAGCTCAGATGACTCGACGGGTCTCGGAGGAGGAAGTGTTGAGGGAACAGGAATAGTCTCGAGTTTCGAAACCAGCTGGGATGAACTCTCGATTAGTTTGGACAGAGCAGAATTCTACATAAGCTTCTGTACCACTCAGTCCACATCAGAGTCGGAAAGCGGCCTCGAACGGGACGAAGGGATCGAAGCAGTCACCGAGCGAAGGATAGAAGGTGGTGGTGCCACTGACACCTGCTCCAAGACCAGAGTCAGTCAGAGATAAACACACAACACCTGGCACAGAGGTCGGAGGAGCCGGTGTCCGAATCTGAAAAGAGGTGCTCTGAGCCGATGACTTGGGCTCCGACACTCTTGAAGACTTTGACCCCTTCGAAGACTTGGATACCTGTTCAGCCTTGTCCAGGGCCTCTTGAAAATTGGGTTTAAGCAATCCTCTGTCAACCAACTTCCTGCGTCTTTCCAGCATGACCCTCCCACTAAAGGAATGACAAATGAACAGTCTTCCTGCAAGTGGAAAGTGGAGAGGGCCAAGACAGTAGACGCAGGATGAGTGGTGGTCAGTAATGGACTTCTGTCCGCAATGACACCTTTTAAAGCCCGATTTGGCTTTCTGACATTTTGAAAATATATAGAAGTCCAAAAAACACAGCACACTTAAACACACTATATAAATCTAAGTGTAACAATTTTAAAAGTCTAGAATAATTACACTAACCAACAGTTTAATTCTGACCTAATATAATATAGAAAATCCAAAACACAGCACTAATATATATTATATATATATATATATATATATATATATATATATATATATATATATATACACACACACATATATATATATATACATATATATATATATATGTATATATATATATATATATATATATATATATATATATATATATATATATATATATATATACACACACACATATATAAATATATATATATATATATATATATATATATATATATATATATATATATACACATATATATATATATATCTATATATATATATCTATATATATATCTATATCTATATATCTATATATCTATATATATCTATATATCTATCTATATATATCTATCTATATATCTATATATCTATATATATCTATCTATATATCTATATATCTATATATCTATATATATATATATATATATATATATATATCTATATATATATATGAAAAAGAGTTAAGGCAAAAAATTATTTAAAGTACTGTCAATCCTGACAGAAAAAACCCGCAGGCCTTAACTAGAAAAAAATTTAACTAACTAATATAGTCTAAATACAGTCACAAATAACACCCCTATACTATATTATTTATTTTAAACACTAAGAAATAACTAGTCTATAAAAAGAAATATATAAAGAATATAGAAAAAATATACTGGCCCGAGCCTCTCATATGCGATCTGCTGCAAGCGGCAAACTAGATCTGAGGGTTAGCACCTGAGGATCATGGGATATTACTGTGCCTAGAGCTTTCTCGAAGATGCGGAGCTAGTGATGCGGCCGATTGAGCACAGGATCGGCTCCGAACCAGTGTGCAAGAACAAACGGCGAGATTGAACAATTTCACAACTGGATACCAAGAAAGTTTCAATTGAACTGGTCAGAAGCAAAACACACACTAGCTATGAAAATAGCTTTTGGAGCTGCTAAGTTGAAATATAAATAGAAAAATTGTACTTCGCCACAGCCAAAAGCAAGACCACATCAGAGCTGTACAAGCGGCAAACGAGATCTGGGGATAGGCGCATTGCAGCATGGGATACCTCTTGGCCACTAACCAACTGAAGACTTCTAGAGTATGGCAGAGTCGGAGCAGAGTTTCGGCTCCAAACCCACAGGTAAGAGTGAACTGACATTGGGCTACATAACATCCTTACTTTCCTTATCACAAGGAAGCAACTTAGAAGGTAAAGCAAGAGGATTTGTCAAAGGCAATGGAGACCACAGCAGGGTCAGCTGACTGACATTTACAAAGAAACTTACACTCAGGGACATTAAAATCGGTCAGGTCTATTGGGGTCAGAGGCTTGGGAATCAGGGGTTTTAGAAGATGAAGCAAAGGTGTCCAAGAAAGCAGGAACAACAGGTGACAGCTGAGGGAGCAGGGGCTTCCATCTGAAATAGGTCACAGTAACGTTTTTGTTCAGAGATCTGGGAGGAATCCCATTTAAAATTCCTTAATTTCATTAATAGTTTTCCCAAAAGAAAGCTATTATGTAGGGGAATCTTCATTGGTCTCCTCCTCAGGAGAAGCATATTCCAGAGAAGGGATCTGGGTGAAGTATGCCAGGGAGTCTTCTGAAGAATAATAATCAGAGTCAGAATCAGGGACCAGAGCCTCAGAAGGTTGCACTAAGGACAATACCAGAGAAACAGAAGTCAGTACTGGAGAAGATGTAAGAGCAGGAATGGGAAGGGAAGCAGCAGCAACTGAAGACCTCAAGGGCATCAAGGCATTAATGAGACCCTGCGAGAATGCACCCCAATCAGACTGAGGGGTAGATGGAACATTGGGATTTTTTTTTTTTTTTAATATGCATACTTCTTCTAAATGAGTGTGTCCGGACATAGGCCTGACATCCAAAAGTTCCCTAGATGGAGGGGCAGGAGTAACAAGACTCTGTTCCTCCAAGTTGCATTAAGTGGACGTCTGCATAGACTCCGATATGCCAGGATGTACACCATGGACGGCTTCCCTAGAGGTACCTGCCAAAGAGGAGGATCCAACCTCCAGGGTCTTCACAGACCTCAAGGGGAATGTTGAAGGAAGCAGGTGCAGCCGAAGACTATTCAGGTTTTGACTTGCTTACTTTCCTTTTCAAACTCTGCTCAGCAGAAAGACTCCCGGAACCCCTCCATCATGCCCCTAGCAAAACGTTTGAGCCTCTGATTCTCAAGGTAAAGGTTTAAGGCAGACAAACTGCCAAGCAACATCTTGGGAAAAGGATGGGCAAACAAAGAGCGAGTGTCGTTACTAGGCCCTAAACAAAAAGCTCATGGCTATCTTCATGTGGAATCTGCCTTCCACACCTACACTTGCCCTTCCTGGATGACATGTACGCGGCAGTAGCAATGAAATAAATCCCCTATGGAGTACTTATCTGAAGCTGAAAGCAAAAAGTACACTTATGTACATTTACCATAAATATAGATGTTAGAGTGTATTCACTGTTGCAGTCATTACATTTCGGCAATTTGCTGGCAGGTTGCCCTCAGTCGGCATGATTAAGTCTTGGGTCTTGCGATGGTTGCGGTCCTTTCCATGACGTCAGGGGTATAAAACATGCAGCCGACGCCATTACATCAGTTTTTCTTGCCCTAGATAGAAACACAAAAATATACCTCCAAACAAAAGCAGATGCACCAAAAAGGCTTTTGAGCATAATAAAAGAAAGAGTTATAGTAAAGGAAAAACAGGGGGCTGGAGGGAGGGTAACCAGGACTGCAACAGTGAATACACTATCTACATTTATGGTAAGCGTACACAACTGTACTATGTTAATCATGTTTCACTGTTGCAGTCATTACATTTGGGTAGATTCCTAAAGGAAAGGTTGGGAGGATGGATTTATACAGCATTAGGATCAGCTATAAGGCCCTGCAAAACAGCAGTGGCAAAGCCAACTCTGGATTTAGAGAAAATTAAGTGATGATGCTTGGTGAAAGTATGAACTGAACTCCAGGTAGCAGCTTCTAGAATATCCCTGGTGGGAACACCTCTGAGAAATGCTACTGAAGTAGATGCAGCCCTGGTATAATGAGATCTGATCCCCTGGGGGATAGGTTTTTCATGGTGCTTACAGCAGAAATGAATACAATGACTTATCCATTTAGAAATGGTTTGCTTTGAAATAGCCTTCCCCTCTGCCCCTGTAGCAAATGTTACCAGCAGTTCAGATTTTCTTTGAGATTTAGCTCTGTCCAAGTAGAATCCAAGTTGTCCGTGTACATCCAATCAATACAGAAACTGCTCACCCTTGTTCTGTGGATTGGGAAAAAAGGCTGACAAATGAATGGACTGATTAAGAGCCACACTGGACACCACCTTGGGCATGAAAGATGGATTGGTCCTGAGTGACACCCTGTCCACATGAAAGATGATGAAAGGGTCCACTGCCATAAGGACCTGTAATTTAGATATCCTTCTAGCTGAAGTGATCGCTAAAAGGAAGGCTGTTTTCCAAGAAAGAAATTTTAAGTCTGCTGTAGCAGCTGGCTCGAAAGGAGGTAGAGTGAGTTTCTCCAGTACAAAGTTAAGGTCCCCGGCAGGGGTTGGAGCTCTTCTGGGTGGTCTCAAGTTTCTGGCCCCTCTGAGATACTGCTTTAGCAGGGGGTGAGAGAAGAGGGGTGGTTCTGTGTTGTAATAAGCTGAAATGGCTGTGGCATGGATTTTTATGGAGGAAAAAGACAGGCTCTTGTGCAGCATCTCAGTTACGTATTGCAAAAAATCGGAGGTAAATTGGATACTGCTGTGCTCATCCCTTGAGACGGATTCCAGGCACAGAAACTTTTCCATTTGTCACCATAAGATTTTCTAGTACTAAGTCTTCTCGCCTCCAAAATGACATCCATCACAGGTTTGCTGAAGGATGCTAAAGGGGAATTTAAATGATTAGCCAAGCTGCAAGATTCAAAGTTTGGAGCAGAGGGTGCAGAATTTGGTTCTCCTGAGATGGTAAGGAAGGTGTCTGAGGCAGGTGCCATGGAGAAATTAGTGACTGCGCAGGTGTGGGTACCAGTGTTGGCGAGGCCAGTCTGGAGCAATCAAAATCATTTTTGGTTTGTCCTGTTTGACTTTTAGAAGTTTGGAAAGCAGAGGGGGAAAGGTATAGACTGATGGGTTTTTCCAGCTGAAGGACAGAGCATCCACTTTCCAGGCTTTTTTGTGAAGAGTTCTTGAGCAAAATTTGTCCACCTGATAGTTCAAGGGTGAAGAGGCAAAAAGATGTCTGGGCTCCATTTGCGCGTCATGTTGAAAATCCGTTGTTTCCATTCATGTGGGTCCATGAGATTTTAGGTAGTCTGTCAGAATATTCAGCTTTCCTGGCAGGAACTGAGCTTGTAGTTGTACTTGGTAGCTCAAGGACGTGTTCCAGAATGCCATGGCTAGTCTGCAGAAGGGGTAGGAATGGTGTACCCCCCTGCTTGCTTAAGTACCACATAACCATGGTGTTGTCCGTCTACCATTAATTGTCCTGGATGAAGGTAGTCCTTAAAGGCCGTCAGCACATTCTGTACAGCTAGCATTTCTTTTTGCTTGATATGAAGGTGCATTTGATTTGGGCTCCATTTGCCCCGATAGCACTTCCCTGCCAGATGAGCCCCCCCATGCATAGTCTCATGTCTGTAGTTAGGGTTTGGGTGGTAGGGGTTGGTGTGAATGGCAGTCCCTTGTTTTGGTGGCAGGCCTCTGCCCACCATAGGAACTCTAAGTGCAGGCATGGTATGACAGGAATCATTGTTTCCAGGCTGTGACAACGTTGACTTCATAAACTTTTTAAGTGCCACTGAAGTTTACTCATATGCAGTCTTGCATATGGAATTAGAAGAATGCAGGAGGCCATGAACACCAAGGCTTGCAGTATTTGTCTTGTAGATAGCAGAGTTTTTGTGGTCACCTGTTTGAAGTCACCAAATGAATTTGCTTTTCTGGTGTAAGGAAAGCCATCTGGGCAGTTGTATTCAAGCTTGCACCCAGGAATGTAATTTTTTGAGAGGGTACCAGTTGTGATTTCTTTTAATTTATGGTGAACCCTAGACAAGTTAGAACCCTTTTTACAAACACCAGAAGTTTCAGAAGAATGGCCTGGTTTTCTGCCTGAATTAGACAATCGTCCAGGTATGGATATATTTGAATATTTCTTTGCCTGCAAAGTGCAATTACTGGAGCAATGCACTTTGCGAATACCCTGGGCAGAATAGACAAGCCAAGGGGCAGTGCAGACAACTGAGAATGCAAATAGCCTGCTTTGAAGCGTAGATGATATCTGCAGGATTCCCTGATTGGGATATACAGTTAAGCCTCTTAAATCTAGAGTTGCCAACCAGTCCTCTTTGCCTAGCATAGGAAGTAACTGGTGAAGAGTCAGCATCTTGAATTTTGAAATGTCCAGAAAGGTGTTTAGAGTAGACAGGTCCAGAATTGACGCCATGATTTGTCTTTTCTGGGTACCAGGAAAAGTCTAGAATAGAAACTTTGTCCCTTTTCCTCTTCTGGTACTAGCTGAATAGCCCCCATGGTTAGGAGGGAAAGTACTTGTTTCCTGAGCCTCTGCTCACTGAATTGAGGGCAGGTCTGGCCACCCGTTTGGAGTTGGCAACGTGTGGAAATTAAATCTATCCCTGGGACACTATTTAAAACCCATTTGTCCTGGGTTGTAAGTTGCAAGTTTTTTGTATGAAGAGCCAGTTTTCCCCCCACAGGGGCGGCTGAGAGGCAAGTGCTTGGTCATTTTAAAGGAAAGTCATTGAGACTGTTTACCATAGGGTGGTGTCTTATTTCCAGATTTGGAAACGGAAGCACCCCATTGCTTAGTTCTGAAAATCCTTTGGGACCGAAACCTGGTGCTTTTGGAGTGTCTGGGTTTGGCTTGAGTGGCTCTGGAAGGAGCTGGAAAGGACCAGTTGTTAGTAGGCCAGTGCCTACTAAATCTTGGAGGTTGCACTTGAAATCTTTCACAGTTTGCATAGATTTAGCTTCATCTTCCCATCTTTTGTTAGAACTTCAGCCTTATTGCCAGATGGTCCGGCTGCAAAGGAGCACCCAACAGTTTTGCTTTAACATGATCAGGTAGAGATAGCTCCTTAAGCCAAGCATGCCTTCTAAGCACAGACCCAGTAATAGCAGCCCTGCAAGAGGCCTTCAAAGAATGAAAACCACATTGCAAAGTATGTTTTCCAACTTGTTCAGCTGAATGCAATAAAGCCTGTAAATCCTTATTTTCCACACAGTCAGAAATAAACATTTTCTGTTCAATCAGTCCCATGATACGCTGTTGATATTTTAGCTTATGGAATTGACAGTTTAAACCCCTGCTTGCCAAGGTTGCAAAAGTACAAACCTTTTTACCCCATCTATCCAGCGCCCTGGAATCTATCAGAAGGAGTAGGATTTTTAGCAATAGAAGCCTTAATGCCCTCGGGCCCAAGAAATAGTTTCACAGTCTGCAACAGGTGTGTTTAAAAGGAATTTGAGAATCAGGAACCCTGTAGTATCTGTATGGTTTACTAGGGGCCATACGGGATTCCAAAAACACATCAACAATGTCTAGAACAGGCGGTATTAGCCAAAGGCCTACACTGAAGAAGGAAATCCTCAAGCCTCTTTTTGGATTCAGAAAAATCCTGACTTTCCCAGTGGAAATGCTCCCTTAAAAGGTATGTAAAGTTTCCCCAAAAGAATAATCCTCAGGGGGAGAAGCAGAGGGAATGGAATTCTCTGCATCAGAGTCCTCATAAGTAGGTATCGACAAATCCAGGTCATTACAAGAGTCAGAAGAAACAGAGTCCTGTTCAGAAGATTCATAGTAAAGTTCAGCCCCAGGTGTCTGAAGGGGGGGGGGGGTCGACTACCCCTGATTAGAGTAAATCTTCAGCCATTTTGATTTGTTTTTTTAGGCATAGGGGCCTGAACATGTGGCCTGGGCATCTATTTTTAGACATATTTAGGCCTTAGTATTGAAGGTGGAGTCTGGAGTCTGTTTAATATGAAAGTCTGTAGAGGACTGAATACACCATCAGTAGCTGGTGCCTACACAGCGGCTCCAGAACCATCCAGGGTAGAGACATCCGCGGGTTCCACAGGTGAAGCATCTTGTGGCATACAGGACTCCAAATGGGTCTCAGTAGAGGCCTGCGAATCAGAAGTAGCAAGTATCGGGGACTGCGAAAGTGCCTCGCTGAGTACTGGCGAATTGGCTTAGAAGCGTCTTAGCCAGTTTTGGACCTCAGCCTTTTTCTTTGTTTTTTCGGTATTCCGGTAGTCAGGTGGCTAATAGAAGTAATTTCTGGATAATTAAACAGAGAACCGAAATATTTAGAAGCAAAAGTGTGCCGACGACAGCACGCTGATTAAATAAAACACAAAACAAACAGCAAGGTACGTAGTGGTCAGGGCCTAAGCAAGTAATACAGTACTACAGAAAATCCTTATGGAGGTATTTGGTTCCCACAAGTAATACAATTACCAACTTTTACTGACATCGGTAAGAAGCAAAAGTTTCTCAAACGGGGTACTTGATTTTAGTTGAAGACTTCGGTTCTGAAACTCGAACAAAAATTTCCAGGAGTCTGCTAACCGGCACTGCTTCTGCTTCAGGCACCGCGCAGAAAGAGACTGATGTAATGGTGCCGGCTGCATGTTTTATACCCCTGACATCATGGTAGTAGTAACAACCGACGCAGGACCCAAGACTTTAATTAGGCCGACTAAGGGCAACCTGCCAGCAGATTACCTAAATGTAATGACTTAACAGTGAAACACGAAGAACATCTGGTCTAATTTAATGTTTGGTGAAAGGGTAGAGAGTGGACCATGTGGCTGCTTCCATAATTGAAGACGTGTCCAGACCTTTTAGGAAAGCCTTGGAGGCAGCCACTGCCCTGGTAGAATGGGCTTTTACTCCCACTGGGGGATTTTTTCCCAAAGTGGGAATAGCAAAGACAAATTGCTTTCCTGATCCAACATGCGATGGTTTTCAAACTGCCTTGCCCAATGCTCTGGGACAGAAGGAAACAGTTGTTTTGATTTTGTAATGGATTTGGCTTTGTCCAGGTAAAATCTTAGTTGTCTGTGTACATCCAGGGAGTGCAGTATCCTCTCCCCTTCACTGATGGGAAAGGGAAAAGTGGGGAAGATGGACAGACTGGTTTGATGACATAGTTGATCACCTTGGGCATAAAGGAAGGGTTAGTTCTCAGTGTTACCCTGTCTGTGGAACGTGGTATTGGGGGAAGCCATCAAGGCTTGTAACGGACACCCTTCTGGCTGAGATGATATCCACTAGAACTGTTTTCCACCTACACATCTGAAGAGAGGCTGTCCCAGCAGGTTCGAATGGGTGTTCGGTAAAGCTTTTCCAGGATGAAGTCAGTCCCAGGGATAGGCTTTTATGGAGGTCTAATGTGCAACAACCCTTTAAGGAAGAGTATTACATAGAGCCTGGCTAGCAAGGGAGTGTCTTACAGCCAAGGCGGCTTATGTGGAAAGGTATACTTTCACTGAATAGGAAAGTCCACTTTATCAGTTGATACAAAAGAATGGGGGGGGGGTCAGCAACGCAAGGGTCCCTTCACTTGTCTAGACACCATTTAGTCAACCTTTCCCATTTAGCTAGGTATGATCTTGTAGGTTTCCTGGCCTCCCTCAGGACTGAAAGCACATCTAAGTAGTGGTGTCTGAATGGGATCAAAAGCTGATCACCCAGTGTCAGGGACATCATCTGCAAGGGTGGGTGGATTAGAGTTCCCTTTTCTTGTATCCGGTCCACTTCGTAGGGTAAATTTTGAGCATGCCCTTGGCTAGATTGTGAAGTAGGAGGAACCAGTGCTGCCTTGGCCAGTAGGAAGTCAAAGATTTTTGGTTTCTCTCCTGATTTTCAGGAGGACTTTCTGAATCAGCAGGAAGGGGGGGCCCATAAAGACACTTCCCCACCCAGGAGATGTTGAACACGTCTACCATCCTGAGGTGAGAAGGTCTTTGAGCAAGTCTGCAGCTGGCTGTTCTGGGGGGAGGCAAAGTATCTGAGGAGTGCCCACCGGTGGACAAGATCCAATACAGTCCTGTTCAGCATCCATTTGTGTTGTGGAGAGGATGTCCTGCTTAGATCTGCTTGCTCTGCGAGGGAATGTAGGTTGCCTGCAGGGACAAGTTGTGGCGAGCAGCTAGATCCCATGTCAGCAGGGTTAGTCTGCACAGCTAATATGCCTTTGTCCCTTCCCCATGTGTTGAGGTACACATTACAGTGGTATTTATCTGTTACTATTTGAAGAACCCACAGTACAAGCAGAGGCTAAAAAGTTTTTAGAGCTAAGACGACTGCTGTCATTTTCCTCACACTGATGCGTTTCGCCCTCAATGAAGGGTATCAGGTTGCTTGAACCCTGTAAGATGCCACTGTGGCTCCCCACCCTAAATCTGACAAATCTGTATGCGTTACCTGGGCTAGGAGGTGGGCTTGAGTGGAAGCCATGGGTTTAGCTGGACTTGTTTGCTCCACCAGCCGATTTCTTTTAGACAGGGAAGGAGAGGGAATTACTTGCTCCAGATGATTCTGGTGCTGGGACGAAAATGCTTTTCAGGTACCACTGTAGCTTGTGCACATGCATTCTGGCCAGTGGGAGCATAGATATGGTGGCTGCCATTAAGCCCAGGATTCGTAGGAATTGCCTTGCAGTTATTACGCTTGTCTATAGCAGCTCTTTGAAGTGGTAGGTCAGGGACTTGACACTGTCTTGTGGAAGAAAAGCCTTCCCTTTGTCTGTTCGGATTCTGCAACCCAGGAAAATCTTGTCCTGTTAAAGGGAGACTGAAAGGTTGAGAGTGATAAAGTTATTTACTCACCGTAAAGTTTGATGTAGTCCATCTCTCCTCACATTCTTACAAATGGGTTCGGAGTTGAACCTCTGCTCAGACGGTCATACTCTAGCTCGAAGTCTTCAATTGGCTCGTGGCTAAGAGGTATCCCATACTGCAATGCACCTATCCCCAGATCTTGTTTGCTGCAACCTCACACACACACACACACACACACACACACACACGCAGAGAGGAAGAGCCAACTCAACACATCAAGAAGTGCTGAAAACAGAGACTCTACCTCTAGATCCTCCAGGAGGGAGTAGGCGGGTGGGTTATTAAGAATGTGAGGAGAGATGGACTACATACATCTAACGTTATGTTGAGTACATAACTTCTTGATGTTATGTAATCCAATCTCGCTACATTCTTACCCGTGGGACAGTGTCCCTAGCACCTAAACCTTGGGTGGCTCACTGGAAAATACTCCTGTGCACTGTGGAACCAAAGGAGGATCTGCCTCTTGATATCAGATCCAATGTATAGTGACTAATAAAGGTGTGAGGAGATGCCCAAGTGGCTGCAGCACAATCATCCATGAACATCCTAGCCTGAAAGGCAGTAGAAGTAGACACCGAATGTGTAGAATGAGCCTTCACTTTAAAGGGTAATTCCTTGCCATTTGAAGTACAGATTAAGGAAATGCAACTAGATATCCATCTGGACAGAGTTACTTTAGAAAACTAGACAAAGTTGATCAGATTTCCCAATATCTTTTGTTCTATGTAAATAGAAATGCAATTGTCTGTGGACATCTAGCTGATGAAATTAGAAGTTATGTACCTACCATAACGTTCCATGTTAGTTGTCTTCTCTCACCTTCTTTCTTGCTGGATGGGTTTGGAGCCGATCCTCGGCACTTGCTAAGCTCAAGAGTCACTTCCACCAGCTCGAGGCAGCCCCATATCCCATGACGCAAGGCGGTGATTACCCAGATCTCGTTTGGTAGCTAGAGGAAAAAAAATAACTACCATCTTCCCCCAAGGGAAGAACTAACCTGAGAAAAAAACTGTAAGGGGAACCCAGGTAACTAAGTGCAGAGCTAACTGGTGTCCAAGGGAGAAATCTCCCAGAGAAGAGGATAGTTCAAGGTCTGTCCAGGCTAGGGGGACAGGAGGGAGGGACGCAAGAAAGAAGGCGAGAGAAGACAACTAACATGGAACGTTATGGTAGGTACATAACTTCTAAATGTTGTTGTCAATCTCGCCTTCATTCTTGCTGGATGGGACCTTGTCCCTAGCACCTCTATCCTGGGTGGCTCAATGGAACAGACTCTTGAGAACTGTGGAACCAAAACTCGCCCTGTCCCTGGAGGCCAAATCCAATTTGTAATGCGAGACGAAGGTATGAGGAGTGGCCCAAGTGGCTGCTGCACAAATAGTGTCTAAGGGTAGTCTAGCCTGAAAGGCTGTAGATGTGGCTAGGCTTCTGGTAGAATGTGCTTTTAGTGTTGAGATCAGCTGTTTGCCCCTAAGCTGATAAATGTAAGAAATAGTGGAAGACGGCCATCTGGATAAGGTCACCTTAGAAACAGGGAGACCTTTCTTATTTTCAGCATAAGAAAGAAAAAGCTGGTCAGACTTTCTAGATTGCTTTGATCTGTCCAAGTAATATCAGAGTTGGCGATGAACATCTAGGCAATGCAATTTTTGTTCCCCCCTGTCAGAATAATTGGGAAAAAATACTGGAAGATCAATAGATTGGTTTAAATTAGTCTTAGAAGCAACCTTGGGCAAAAAAGATGGATTAGTTCTCAAAGATACTCTATCCTTGTGGAAGACCAAGTAAGGAGGACGAACAGAGAGCATGAAGTTCAGACACCCTTCTAGCCGAAGTAATAGCGACTAGAAAGTGTCTTCCAAGAGAAATTTTAACGAGCATGTAGCAGCCGGTTCAAAAGGGGAAAGTATTAAGGATGCCAGCACTAAATTTAGATCCCACTGCGGTGGAGGATCCCTAAAGTACAGTTTTGTACCTACCATAAATGTAGATGTCCGATAGGTATGCATCTGCAGTCCTTACATATGGGTTGTCCTGCCTCAGGCAGCCCTTCGGTCGGCCGGATTCCAAAGAGTGGGTCCGGCGTCGGCTGATGTCGCCCTTTTCCCCGACGTCAGAGCGCCTGGGGTATAAAAGCGTCAGCCGACGCCATCTTCCTCAGTTTTTCTTGCCCCAGATGCCAGGTGCCCTCTAAAGAAGGCTAAATTTTGGAGAAATGAATAAATTCCAAACATGCACAGCAATTAAAAACAAACACACCATAAAAGATAACCCCAGCTAGCTAAAATGAGGGATAGGAACCCAAAGAATACCACAGAGGGGTAAGAGGGAGGGAAAACCTGACTGCAGATGCATACCTATCGGACATCTACATTTATGGTAGGTACAAAACTGTACTATGTCCTTCAAGGATGCATCTGCAGTCCTTACATATGGGTAGAATACCATAGCCAAGCTGGGGGTGGTAGGACCCAAGAGAAGGATGGTGTACCTAACATGCCCTGCAGGACTGCAGTAGCAAAGCCTGCTCTGGATCTGGAATATAAAGGCAAGTTGTAATGCTTGGAAAATGTATGCACAGAGCTCCATGTAGCAGCTTCTAAAATGTCCTTTGTAGCCACCCCTCTTAAAAAGGCTGTGGAGGTGGCTGTTGCTCTGGTGGAATGAGGTCTGATGTTAGCTTGCACAGCTTTTCCATGAAAAGAGTAACAGAATCGAATGCAATTTCCTATCCATTTTGAAATTGTTTGGAAATTGCTTTTCCTTGTACACCAGCAGCATATGCTACAAACAGTTGGTCAGTCTTTCTGTAAGTCTTAGTTCTGTCCAAGTAGTAGCGCAACTGTCTGAATGTCCAGGGTATGCAGAAGTTTCTCCTTTATTTTGTGGATTTGGAAAGAAAGTAGGCAGGTGGATAGCTTGGTTCAGTGATACCCTGGATACCACCTTTGGCATGAATGAAGGATTGGGTTCTCAAAGAGACTCTGTCCTGATGGAAAATTAGAAATGGTTGTACTGCCATGAGGGCCTGTAACTCAGATACTCTTCTTGCTGAGGTTATGGCCAGAAGGAAGGCAGTCTTCCAAGGCAGGAATTGTAATTCTGAAGATGCTGCTGGTTCAAAGGGAGGTAGAGTTAATTTTTCCAACATGAAGTTAAGGTCCCATGAAGGCACTGGTGGTTTCCTTGGAGGGTTGATGTTTTTTATCCCTCTTAGAAACTGCCTTAGCAGAGAATGAGAAAATACAGGTGGATCAGTGTTATACTCTGCTGAAATAGCTGAAGCATGAATTTTTATGGATAATAAGAAAGGCCATTATGGAGCATTTCAGCCAAGTATTCAAGGATATGTGGAATGCTCATCACTGTTGGAACCTGACCCTTTGCGGTGCTCCAGGTTCGAAATCTTTTCCATTTTGCTGAATATGCCTTTCTTGTGGAAGGCCGCCGAGCTTCCATGATGATATCCTTTACCCTCTTGGATAGTTTATCCTGGCGAGGAGTCAAGGTATTTTCCAGGCTGTCAGCTGCAAGGTTTTTAGGCTGGAGTGCAGAGTTTTGTAATTGTGCTGTGTCAGAAGTGGCCATTGTGGTAGAGGCCACGGTTTCGTGCGTGACATGCTCTTTAACAGTGGGTACCAGTGTTGTCTTGGCCAGTCCGGAGCTATCAGAATCACTTTTGGTTGCTCTGTCCTGATCTTCAGTAAGACCTTGGTCATTAACGGAAGAGGTGGGAATGCATATACTGTTAGAGCATTCCAGCTGAAGGAGAGGGCGTCCACTTTCCATGCTTGAGGATGGTATGTCCTTGTGCAGAATTTCTTCAGTTGATGGTTGTGGGGGGAGGCAAAAAGATCTATGTCCGGCCTTCCCCATGATTGTGCTATCTGAAGAAAAATGTCTGGATGCAACATCCATTCGTGTGGATCCATGGTGTTTCTGCTTAGGCTGTCCGCCAGTACATTGTCCTTTCCTGGTACGAACTGGGAATGCAGCTCTATATTGAGTTTTAGGGAAAGTTCCCAAAGATTCATTGCCAGCCTGCAAAGAGGGTAGGAATGGGTACCTCCTTGCTTGTTTATGTACCACATAACTGTGGTATTGTCTGTCTTCATTAGCAGGTGACCTTGATGCAGGAAATGTTCGAAGGCCTCGATTGAATGCATCACTGCCAGCATTTCCTTTTGGTTGATGTGCAGGTGCAATTCCTTGTGTCCATTGCCCTTGAATAAATCTGTCCTTCATGTGCGCTCCCCATCCATGGTCCGAGGCGTCCGTTGTAATGGTTTGGCTGATGTGGCTTGCTGAAAGGCAGGCACATGTTTGACTGGCTTGCTTGTGCCCACCACAAATTCCTTTTGAAGGCATGGAATGAGGGGGATCAAAGTTTCTAGGCTGTGACGGTGTTGAGACCATAGACTCCTTAGGTACCACTGTAGTTTCCTCATACGCAGCCTTGCTTATGGAATCAGAAGAATGCAAGATGCCATGAAACCCAGGGCCTGCAGGATTTTCCTTGCAGTCAGCTGGGTTTGTGTTGTCAGATCTCTGAAATAATCCGGTAATTGTTCTTGTTTTTCTTCTGTGAGAAAAGCCATTTGGGTGTTTGTATCCAGCTTTGCACCCAGAAAAATTATTCGTTGGGATGGAACTAGTCTTGATTTCTGAATGTTGACTGTGTATCCCAAGGCCTGTAGTAAGCGGATGGCATAGTCAAAGTGTTTTACCAATGTTTGTTGGCTGTCCGCTTGTATAAGGCAGTCGTCCAGGTATGGGTATATTTGAATCCCCTGAAGTCTGCAATGTGCAATTACTGATGCCAGGCATTTTGTGAATACACCGGGCGCAGTAGATAAGCCGAAGGGCAATGCTGAGAATTGATAATGCTCTGATCCTGCAAGAAATCTGAGGTGTCTTCTGCAACGTTGTCTGATAGGGACATGCAGGTATGCCTCCTTGAGGTCTAGAGTTACCAGCCAGGACCCCTTGCCCAGCATGGGAAGGAGTTGCTGTAAGGTCAGCATTTTGAATTTTGGCACGATGAGGTAAGTATTCAGTGCGGACAAGTCCAGAATAGGCCTCCATTGCTTTTCTTTTCTTGGAACAAGGAATAGTCTGGAATAGAATCCTTGGCCTTGTTCTGTGTAAGGAACCTTCTCTATTGCCTTCATTTGTAGTAGTTTGGAAATTTGCTTGAAAGCCTCTGCCCTTTGATTTGGTGGCAGGTTTGGCATGCCTTGTCTTTTTGGTAATGTATGAAAATGGAATCTGTATCCTTTGTCTATTGTCTATTATTTGCAGTATCCATTTGTCCTTTGTAATACTGTGCCAATTTTCTGAGAATAAAAAGATAGCTTTCCACCCAAAGGTGCTTCCAATTGAGCCCTGGTTGGCGGAGTCAAAGTCAAGTCATTCAGTTTGTCCTTGTGCAGTAGTTGTAGGTCCTGCACTACCTCTCTGGTTAGGAGGCTGCCATTGACGTCTTCTGTAGGAGCCTCGAGCTTGCCCCCTACCTCTGGCACGCCTGTTTTTGCCGAAATTTGTGTCTGGAAGGGACCAATTCTTAGAAGGCCAATTTCTGCTGAATCTTGGTGGTTGGACCTGGAGAAAATCTTTGACTGTTTGTACTGATTTAGCCTTTTCCTCAAATTTCTTTAAGACCTTTTGAGCCGTGGAACCAAATAACTTTTGTTTTTCCAGTGGTGCATCCAGAAGCTTTGCTTTAACATGATCTGGCAGAGTTTGTTCCTTCAGCCAAGCGTGTGTACGTATGACTGCACCTGTTATTGCTGACCTACATGAAGCTTCCAATGCATCATAACCACACTAAGAAATGGTTGCTAACCT
The DNA here is from genome assembly GCF_019279795.1 of Protopterus annectens. NCBI lineage: Eukaryota > Metazoa > Chordata > Ceratodontiformes > Protopteridae > Protopterus > Protopterus annectens. The sequence continues at coordinate 510,513,894 of NC_056743.1, forward strand.
GCTGAGAGTTATGCACCAGATCCTGAAGCGCCTTGCGGTCTAGGGGTTCAGGTGAAGTTAGTTTTTTATGCAATTCATCTAACAGATACTCTTGATACTGTATCATATGGAACTGACAATTTAATGCTCTCATAGAAAGTGTGGAAGTATACACTTTTTTACCCCATCTCTCTAAAGCCCTGGATTCCCTTTCAGAAGGAAGTGGATTCTTGGCAGTGGTGGTTGTAACCCCTTTAGGGCCCTGGGAAATAGTTTCTGGGTCATCAGAGTGGCCCTTGTAAAGGTATAGATGTGAGTCCGGGACCCTGTAGTACCCGTCAGGTTTGACAGGAGCCGGAGGAAGGGAGTCAGGGGAAATACTAGACTCAGAGTACACATCTTCTATAACATTTAAAACAGGAGGAATAGCCAAAGGTCTATGCTGAGGTAAATGTAAAAAAAGTCCTTAACCTCTTCCTGGAATCAGAGAATTCCTGGCCTTGCCATTTGAAATGCTCTCTCATGGAGTGAAGGGTCTCCCCAAAGGAAAACTCTTCAGGGGGGAGGCTGAGGGAATAGATTCCTCTGAATCAGAATCCTCGTAGGCCGGAAGGGCCTCCTCCATGTAGTCTGAAAGGGCAGAGTCATCTGAGGATCATCAGAAGACAGGGGCTCTGTCTGCTCAACCCTGGGCCTTTTGCCTGGAGGTGGTTGAGAGCCCCTGTCTGGATGTGGTTGAGAGCCCCTGATTAAAGAAATAAGGTCTTCAGCCAAACTTAAAATTTGTGAACCGGTAGTGGATCCCTGAGGTATAGCCTTGGGAGGGAGAGATTTTGGCTGTTTAGCAGCTTTAGCCCGTGTAAAGCCCTTAATGGACATGGATACAGGAGGCCTGGCTGCCCCACGTGCTGGAGTAGTTTTATCAACAGAAATGGTGTCGGGTATTTCCTGAGCCCCGGTTTGACGGAAATTCTATGACTGACTCAGTGATGGCCTCCGGTACCAAAGTTACCGGCTGTGCGGTGTCGTTGGTCGGAAGCGGTAGAGATTCGGCTTCAGTAGGGACCGAAACACTCGCGGTAGGCCTAGGCGTGGAGTCGGCCAAAACCGCAGACCGCGTGTGTCGGTCCTTATCCTTACTTTTTTTGGGTAAATGAGCTGTTGGAAGCTCCGACGGCATGATATAACTGAAATTTCCCCCCAAAAATTCCTCTGCAAACTCTGACCGACATTTAAGAGTGCGTTTATTGAAGGAAGCACAGGCTGAACAGGCCGAGACGTCGTGGTCTGGGCCTAGGCAGGGTAAGCAGTAAGAGTGGAAATCCTTATGAGGTATTTGTTTCCCACAAGATAAACAATTAACTTGAACAGTTTGATCTGACATCGGCTGAGGCAAGACAGAGTCCCCAATGGGGTACTTAGCTTTTTTGAAGACTTCGGTAGCTGAAGTCATAGGAGCTGGCCGACCGGCACTTGCGAACTGCTTCTGCTTCGGGCACCGCGCGGCAAGAACGACCGAGGAAGATGGCGTCGGCTGACGCTTTTATACCCCAGGCGCTCTGACGTCGGGGAAAAGGGCGACATCAGCCGACGCCGGACCCAGACTTTGGAATCCGGCCAACCAAAGGGCTGCCTGAGGCAGGACAACCCATATGTAAGGACTGCAGATGCATCCTTGAAGGACATAAGGGGGTTTAAGTAGGAAGATCCCTCTGAGAAAGGCTTTGCAAAGTTTGAGAGACAATGTTCTGGTCTGCAAATCAGACATGAAAATTCGAGATTGCTGCCAGCTGGACTTTAACTGTGGAAGAACAACCACCAGAGTGAAAAATTTCAGCTAGGAAGTCCAAAACTGACTGAATAGGGGCAGTAAAGGGATCTATGTTCTTAGACCTTGCCCAAAAGGAAAAACGTTGCCATTTGCTAGAGTAAATCCTTCTGGTAGAGGACTTTAGAGAAGCTACTATGATATCCCTAACAGGATTAGAGATCATAGGAAGCCTGGCTAAGGAAGGAAGTGGAGCAACCAAGCAGTGAGGTTGAGGGAACGAATGGACCGGTGCAGTTGACCCGACTGGTGGGTCAGAAGATCTGGAATTGGGTCCAAATGCCAAGGCTGCAACTAAGAGATGTCGATGAAGAAACGGGAACCAAATTTGTCGAGGCCAGTAAGGAGCAATGAGAATCAGCTTGGCTCTCAAGTCGGTAGCTTTCTGCAGCACTTGAGGAATCAACGGAAGAGGGAAAAGCATAAAAAAGTCCCCGGGGCCAATCCTGGGTTAGAGCGTCTCTGGGGGATGGCCTGGAAGTGGAAAGATAAAAAGTCTGGGCATTTGCTGTTTTGGGGTGTAGCAAAAAGGTCGCAGCAAGGAGGGCCCCACTTCTGAAAAATCTCTTCCGCTATAGATTGTTTGAGAGACCACTCGTGAGGCATGAGTATAGCTCTGCTCAACCTGTCCGCTATGATGTTGGTTTTCCCGGGGATATGCGTTGCTATCAGAAACCGCTGAGAAGAGATCGCCCATTGCCAAAGTCTGAGAACTTCTCGACACAGAGGATAGGACTTGGTCCCGCCCTGTTTGTTGATATACCATACTACGGACATGTTGTCCGTGTGAACTGCGATAGTTCCTAAAGGAAGAAAGTCGTAGAGGGCTTGCAACATTAAAAGCACTGCTCTCATCTCTAGGACATTTATATGCAGGTGGTATTCGAACGGTTGCCACGTGCCATGGACCATCCTGCCCTGATAATGCCCCCCCACACCCGATCAGGGAGGCATCAGAAGTGACCGTGGCTACCGGGGCAACAAATTGTCTGCCCTGATGGACTAGGGGGGAAGAAATCCACCAGGACAGGTGGCTCTTGCAGATCTGTGTGACGAGGATCTTGTGACGCATGGGCAACTGCTGGAAGGACCACTGGGTAAACAACATCCACTGTAGGAGACGCATGTAAAAGCGGGCCAGAGGAAATGTGATGGCAGCTGCCATTAGGCCCAACACTTTCAGGACCAACCTGGCTTGTACCTTTTTGCTGAATAGGATGATCCGAACATGATTTTGGATATCCAGGATTCTTTAATTTGTTAGATTTGCTGGCATCCGAGTAGTGTCTAGATCTGCACCTATAAAGGTAATAGATTGGCAAGGCGATAAGGAAGACTTTTCGAAGTTGACAGAAATCCCCAACTGGCTGCAGAGACGTAAAGTGTAATCCCTGGCCTGGAGAAGTTGATGCCTGGTGGTGGCTGTGAGGAGCCAGTCGTCTAGGTACAGGAACACCTGGAATCCCTGACGTCTCGGGTGAGCCGTGACCACTGCCATGCATTTGAACACTCTGGGGGCTGTGGTGAGACCAAAGGGCAGGGCTCTGAACTGAAAATGACTGGTCCCCAGCCGAAAGCGGAGAAACCTTCTGGAGCGTCTGTGGATTTTTATGTGATAGTACGCATCCTGAAGGTCTATAGACCATCCGAAATCTCGTCTTTTTGACAGACTTGTTTAGTCTGCCGAGGTCTAATATTGGTCTCCAGGCTCCCGTCTTTTTGGGGACCAAAAAGAACCTTGAGTAGATTCCGGATTCCAAATGGCCTGCTGGAACTGGCTGGATGGCCCTTTTTTGTAGAAGTTTTGAAACCTCTTGCTTTGCAATTTCCCTTAAGACCGAGTGGAACGTCTGGAAGGGATCCTTTTTGAGGGAAGGGGCTTTTCTCTAAAGGTATTCTGTAACCCTCGGATATGATAGACTGTACCCATTTGTCTTGAGAAAGGGAAAGCCAGGCTTCTGGGTACAGTGACAATCTCCCCCCAACTGCCTCCAAGGATGGGCAGTCGGGCAACACCTCAGGGATGCTGGAAGGGCTTGTCAGAGAGGCTCTCTGCTGCCCTGGTTCTGCGGACCCCCTCTGCCCCTAGGGCGGCGTCTGTTATTACCCTCTCTGCCTCGGGGGGTAAACTGACCACGTGCGTCAGGCGCGACTCCTTGAGATTTCCGGAACCACATTTTCCCTCCCTTCTGACCTTTGGGGTAAGGTCCCTTCTGACCTTTGGGGTAAGGTCTTGAAGGGGTGGAGAAACGGACTCCTACGGCAGAAAGACTTGCTCGCACCTGGTCAAAGTGTCCTTCACCTGAGGTCCAAACAAAGTTGTCCCATCGAAGGGAGAGTTTGTGAAGGACGCCTTAAAGGGATCTGCAAAATTGCAAAGTCGCATCCAGGTCTGACGTCTGAGAGCCACTCCTGTGCCTGCAGCTCTACTCAATCCATCGGCTGCATAAGAAATGAGCCACATGGAGGAGTTAGTTATGGAATTTAGGATTCCCAGCTGAGAGGCAATCTTCTCTTGAGCCCCAGCAGCTGACGGATCCTGTACCACCTCACCCAATTCCTTGAGGATATCTCTTTGAAGTCGGGTGAAGTGACAGATAATTCAGCGAACGCATAGCAAAGGTCGCTGAGGAAAACATCCGCTTACCATACCTGTCCATGGTCCTAGACTCCTGGTTAGGAGGATGGACTGGTACGGAAGTATCTGCAAGTTCCTTTTTGGTGGCGGCCGCCACCACCATGGCATCAACCGGGACACCTTTGGTGAGAAACTGTTTTTCAGTGGGGGCAGAGATAAATTTAGAAGGCCTCCTGGGGACTGGTTCCACAGAATCAGGAGATGCCCACACCTTTCGAGCTATCACGTCCATGAGGGGGTCGAAAGGCGGAGACACCCAGGAGGTGGAGGGTCGAGATCCAAAAGCCTCCAGGTATACAGACTCATCCTCGGAGGGGTTAATGGAGGGCCAGTTCCCCCTCTGTTTGAGGAGTTCAAGAAGGTCTGAAAAGGAGACATCCTCAGAGGGGGATCTTGGGGACCCCTCCGACTCATCTAAGTCAGTATCTGAGGTCATAGACTCAGGGGAGTCTAAATGCTTCCTCTTGCAGGTCCTCTTACGCGGGGGTTCCCCTGAAGGATCAGGAGAAACCTCGGGAGAGGAAGGTATTCCCAATGGGGAAACCTGGGGCGATGGATCTCTGGGTCCGGGAGCAAGAAAGTGGGAAGAGATGTCTACAGGCACTGAAGAGGGAGGAGCTAAAGGGACCGACTGTTGACTCAGCTCGGGGGCTAGTACACTCATCACCTCGAAGTCTCCCCTCCCGGCGAGGACCGAGAGTTCCCGCGCCGAGGAAACAGGAATCCCCGGCCCCACCGAAAGGGAAGGCTCCGAAGCAGATGGCGGTGCTGAGCTTACCAAAGCCGAAGCTTCGAGGGGGAGAACTGGGTCGGACAAGGGTCCGATGCCACTCGCCCCCTCGGAGCAGACAAGGGAAGCCCGACTACCGGATACCTCCAAGGACGGTCTCAAGGAGGAGATAGGAGTCGAAGACGACTGAGCCGAAAGGAGTGGTATCGGCTCCGAAGCACCAACAGTCACAGTTCCAATAAGCTCCGGCTCAGAGCTCTGAAGGAGAGTCGAAGGAGGAATTTCTGGAGGGTGTGGAACAGCGGTCTGCTGAGACGGGCTATGAAGCATCTGGGCCAGTGCCTGTGATTTCAGCAGTCTACTCACCACTCCAAGTCATGGTCTGAGAGTCTGGAAGACCATGAGGATCGGCTCCGATGGCTCCGCTCCGAAAATAAGGGAGAGGCCAGAGCCAAATGAATAGACTCCAGCGACGGAGATCTGGATCTTTCTGGACTGAGCCATCGGAGCCAAAGAACCTTCGGTTCCAGTTGGAGCAGACAACTTGTTGGCTCCGAGCTGCGTCAGAGATGTGTCGGTTCCAGCCAGAGCCGACACTGGCATGGAAGCAAGAGTATCGGCGCCGATACTGAACCTTCAGAGAATTAAGGATCGGCTCCAGCCGGAGCCGATCACGACTCAGAGGGAGTCGGAGCCAAGGCCGAAGGCTTGGACACTGAAGCCTGGGTCTTGGGAGGCTTTGAGGGCTTCCCCGAGCCGGACTTAGCCGGGGAGCTCTCAGGTTTTAATAAGCCCCTGAAAATAAGTATTTCTACATTCCTGCAGGACTCTCTGGCTGAAGGAGTGGCAAATACCACAGGAGTCCTGCAGGTGTAGAGGTCCCAGGCAATAAATACAAGTGTGACAGTCTGTCAGAGACATCTTCTGACAGCACGAGTCTCACTTCTTGAAGCCTGAGACCCTAGCCTCTTTAGACATGACTGAGTACCTTCTCACACACACTACACACTCAGTCCAAAAATTAAACTAGTTTAACAAATAAAGTACAGGGAAAAAAAAACACACACCCAAACAATATATATATATATATATATATATATATATATATATATATATATATATATATATATAAAGTAATCAGGAGCTGGTAAAAAGTTACCTCATGAGTGAAGCGGCAAACGAGATCTGGGTAATCACTGCCTTGCATCATGGGATATGGGGCTGCCTCAAGCTGGTGGAAGCGACTCTTGAGCTTAGCAAGTGCCGAATCGGAGCAGAGGATCGGCTCCGAACCCATCCAGCAAGAATGAAGGCGAGATTGACAACTTATCTTAAAATTCTGCCCTGCTAGAGAATTCAAGGAAAATACAGGCAGCTCAATGGACTGGTTGGGGTTGACCACCGAAGCAACCTAAGGCATAAAGGATGGATTAGGTCTTAGTGAAACCCTATCCTTGTGAAATACCAAGTAAGGGGGTCGAACTGAAAGCTTGGAGTTCAGAGACCTGCCTAGCCGAAGTGAAGGCTATCAAAAAGATAGTCTTCCAAGACAAAAATTTAAATGTCACATGTTGCCGTGGGCTCAAAAGGAGGGGAGGTAAGCTGCTGTAACAAAATTAAGGTCCCATGGAATTACAGGATCAAAGATTGCAGATCAAAGACTGGAGGTCGAAGTAGCATAGTCCCTTTCAGAAAAGCCCTACAGTCTGTGTGCCATTAGACTGGGTTCATTAGCAACATAAGTAGAAATGGCTGCCAACTGCACTTTGATAGCTGCCGCAGCTGATCCCTGGCTGAACAGTTGAGAAAAATTCTAAAACTGATGAAATGGCAGCTGTATAGGGATCAATATGCCTTTCATGAGCCCAAATGGAGAATCTCTTCCACTTACTGGAATAAATCTTTCTAGTAGAAGTAGTTTTCTGGGAAGAAAACAGAATATGAACCACCTCCGGTGAACGAAGCATGACTAGGGATGGAATTGGAGCAGCCATGCTGTCAACCTGAGGGCCTGAATGGAGGGGTGGACCTGCCCTGACATACGAGTCAACAGATCTGGCTCTGGGTCCAGAATCCACAGATAGTCCATTAGACAAGAGTGGAGAAATGGAAATAAGATCTGACGAGGCCAGTGTGGTGCAATGAGTATCATTTAGCTTCACAAGGATTGTGCTTTCTGAATAACCTTCGTTATCAGGGGGATTGAAGGGAAGGCATAGAGAAGACCGGAGGGCCAATCGTGAACTAGAGCTTCCCTGGGAGCCTCCCCTTTCACAGGGATAAGGGTGAAGTAGCTGCTGCATTTGGCATTGAGGGGGCTGGCAAATAGATCTCAGCAAGGCTGACCCCATCTGCTGAAAAACCATTCCACCACTTTATCGCTCAGTCGTGAGGCATCAAAACAGCTCTGCTCAGCCTGTCGGCAATCACGTTGGACTTCCCCGGTATGTGCGTCGCCACTAGAAAGCTCAGGGAAGATACTGCCCACTGCCACACACTAAGTGCCTCTCTGCAAGGGAGATACAACCTGGTTCCTCCCTGTTTGTTCAGATACCATACCACTGACATGTTATCCGAGTGGAATGCAATTTTCCCATGAGGAAGAAAGCCTTGAAGTGCTTGCAACGCTAATAGCACCGCTCTCCTCTCTAAGACATTGATATGCAAATGGATCTTGTGTTCTTGCCACATGCAAGACTGTCCTGCCGAGATAATGCCCCCCCCCACCCGATTTGGGAGGCATCCATGGTCACCGTGGCAACTCGAGAAGGAAGAACAAAAGGCATACCCGCGTTGAGACTGCTGGTCTGAAGCCACCAGCACATATCCTGCTTGCACCTGTTTGTAATTAAAATAAGATGGGAGAGCAGGAGATGCTGTAGAGACCATTGGGCAAAAAGTAGCCCTGAAGTCTTGTGTAGTCTTGCAAGAGGGACTAGCATAAAACGTGGCAACCATGGTGCCCAACAAGAGGACCACTTTTGCCTTGACCTTCAGTGATAGCAAAGCATAGACCTGCTGCTGTAAAATCTGAATTCTCTCTTCTGGTAGGAAAACCCTCATGAGCAGTGTCTAATTCAGCACCGATAATGGTAACATGCTGCAAGGGCAACAAGGCAGACTTTCCTAGTCAAAGTAATTCCCAGACTTTGGCAGAGTGCAATAGTGGCGTCCCTAGTCTGTAGCAGTAGACGCCTGGTGGTAGCAGACAGGAGCCTATTGTCCAGGTACAAACACTTGGAATCCTTGACGTCTCAAGTGAGCCATTACCACTGCCATGCATTTGGTGAGCACCCTGGGGGCTGTGGTGAGACCAAAAGGCAGGGCGCGAAACTGAAAATGAGTGGCTCCCAGCCGGAAGCATAGGCGACTTCTGGATGCCCTGTCCATTTTTATAGCCTTAGGTCTCCTCTGTCCCTAGATAGAGGGTGATCCGAGATGGATATTGGTGCTGGAGGGGGAAATGTGTCGGTGCCGTAAGATGTAGCTGATGACCTGGCCAGCACACTCCATGACCTTGAAAGCTGATCCCCCCCGGCTCTGAAGATAGACGAACCTTGGAAGATACAGTAGTAGCCCTTGGAGCCGAGGAGAGGAGGTCTGAAGCAGATGTCAGGTCCACGCTCACCCGAGCCGAAGCGCCGAGAGGAAGGCTAGGAGCTTAAGATCTACCAGAGACTACCTTCTCTGTTCCGACTGGTGAACTGTGAATCCTGGACCCCGTGGATGGTGCCAATGGGGTCGAAGCGGAGATTGGAGCCAAGATGCCAGAAGGGGCTACTGGAACCTACCTCGCGTCTGACTGAACAGCTCTGGCTCCGAAGAAAGGTTGGAGGAGGAACTGCCAAAGATGAAGGGAGGATGGGCTCCAGAGCAGACTGGGCCGGAGCAGAAAGCAATTTAGCCAGCACCAATGACTGAACAGCTTCCTCACCACTATAGACAGTCATGGGAAAGGGTCCTAGAGGACCTACAGGACACAGTCTGGGATCTGAATCTCCCTGCAGAGGGAGACCTGTGAGTCGCAGAAACCGGTCGAAAAACTGGAGCCCGGCTCCAAACTGAAATCGGTCACCTGCTCTAATAAACTGGGAGCCAATGTCTACATCATAAATGCACTGCGCCTTCCGTCGGCCCCGAAGCCACTGGAGTCGAAGAAGCAACTGTAGTCCTAGTGGTTTTCTCTGGCGGCTCAAGAGAAAACTGAGCCAGAGAGCTTCTTAGTGAATTTTGTCTGTTTCGGAAGGAGAGGATCTGGAACTAGAAGACCTCTCCAAGTCTTCTTCAAAGGAAGGTTTCAGGAATCCCTTTAAAATAAGCTTGTTCCTCTCCTGCAGCACACAGGGACTGAAAGCGGGACAGAACAAGCAGGATTCTTGTAGATGAATAGCCCCGCAAGCAATACACGCCCACAGAGTGCCCATCAGTCTAAGACATTACATTTGACACTTTTTAAAGCCCGAAGGCCTGTGTACTTTAGAATCCTTGGACATGTTGTTAGCAAGCGCACACAGGGAACAGTAGGGACACCTTCAACACAGTAACCAAAAATAACCAAGATAGAGCGAGGGAAACTAGAGCCTCTAACTTAAACGGCCTAGAGGCCGCGGGATAATCACAGGGAGGACTAGGTCCTCTAAGTTAAACGGGCCTAGCCCAGGGAATAACAGCACCAAAAACAGTCACACAAGAAAAACCAGCTAAAAGGTCTACTATACAACAATGGGAGGACTAGGTCCTCTAACTGAAACGGGCCTAGCTCGTAAACACCAAAGAAAGAAACTGGATACCAAAAAACCGTTCAAATAGAACCGGTCACACAACCAGCAGAAGCAAAATAAGCTATGAAAATAGCTTTTGGAGCTACTATATTGAAATATAAATCAAAAAATTGTACTTTGCCACAGCCAAGAGCGAGACCACGTCCAAGCGGCAAACGAGATCTGGGGATAGGTGCGTTGCAGCATGTGATACCTCTTAGCCATGAGCCAATTGAAGACTTCGAGCTAGAGTATGGCCGAGTCGGAGCAGAGGTTCGGCTATGAATCCACAGGTAAGAGTGTAGGCGAGATTGGACTACATAACATCCCTAGATTTTTTTAGGAGGGACATGGCGAAGTGCAGATGACTTGAGAGGGTATCTTTGTACTCTGCCAGTATTAGGATATCATCTAGATGGGGGTAAATCTGAATTCCCTGTGTTCTGCAAGAGGCAATGGCCAGGCATTTTGTGAACAGTCGGGGGGCAGTGGACAAACCAAAGGGCACAGCAGTAAATTGGAAATGAGAAGAGGGCCCAGAGAAATGCATAAATCCTATGTTGGAAGGTCTGATGGGTATGTGTAAGTAGGCCTCCCTTAGGTGTAAGGTGGCCACGAAGGCCTTGGTTGGGATTGAGTGGAACCAAGAGTTGGAAGACACAGCATTTTGAAGTTGGGGCCCTGTAAGTAAAGTTTAAAGGAGAGATCTAAGATAACTCTCCATGGGCCGTCTTTTTTGGTAACCAGGATGAGACTGGAGTAGAAACCTTTTCCTTCCTGCTCTGAGGGGACACAGTTCTATGGTACCCAGCTTCAGAAGGTCTGTCAAAACTTGTGGAAGGAGATGCTGTTGGTTTTTGGGAGGGAAAGGGATGCTTCTCATGGGTGGTTTTGCTTTCTAGGACAGGAAATATCCTATCTGTACTATGGAAGTACCCATTTGTCCAAAGTGATGCTTTGCCAGAAAGGGAGGTAGTGGGAGAGGTGGACAGAGTGGTAGGGGGGCAAGGCAGTCACGCATTACTGGAGCCTCCTCTGTCATGAAAAGGCAGTCTAGGCTGAGGATGCGGGGCAGCAGGTCTGAAGTGATGGGTAATCTTGCACCTCTTCTGGTGCTGGAAGAGGAAGTACCCACCTGGGCTGGGTTTTGCCTCACAAAGATGGCTTTAGTTGGATAGTTTCTGTAGTGCTTGGGAATAGGGGACACCAATAAATGTTTCAAGTCCTGCAATTATTTACTTTTTTCTTGCAGATTCTTAAAGATCTGCAGATTGCTTTCCAAAAAGGAAATTGTGGTTCAGGGAGGCATCCAAGAACTTTGACTTAAAGTCTTCTGGGAGATTTTGAAGTCTCATCCAGGAGAGACTCCTGAAAACTGAAGCAGATGCTGCAGAAAGTACAGTTGTGTACACTTACCATAAAAGTAGATGTTAGAGTGTATTCACTGTTGCAGTCATTACAATTGGGTTATCCTGCTGGCAGGCTACCCTCAGTCGGCCTGAATTCCAAAGTCTAGGTCCGGCATCGGTTGCGGTCGCCTCCTCCCTGACGTCAGTGCGCCAGGGGTATAAAAATGCAACAGACGCCAATTTCAGGTTTTCTTGCCCCAGATGTCAGGTGCCCCCCAAAAGGGTAGGCTAAAACTTTGCCAATAAAACATGCATGCACCAAAGTATATATTTTGCCTTCATCTACAAGCAAATACACCACATAGGTTGTATAGAATAGAGAAGTACACAAATTCCAGCAAAGAAATGGGGGATGGCGGGTGGGTAACCTGGACTGCAACAGTGAATATACTCTAACATCTACATTTATGGTAAGTGTACACAACTGTGCTATGTTCGTGTTTCACTGTTGCAGTCATTACAACTGGGTTGAATCCCAAAGCTAAGGTTAGGAGGTTGGAGCTAAATAGCATTAGGAGCGGCTATTAGGCCCTGCAGAACTGCAGTGGCAAAGCCTGCCCTGGATTTAGAGTAAAGTGATAAGTTGAGTGCTTTGTGAAGGTGTGCACTGAACTCCAAGTAGCAGCCTATAAAATGTCTTAGGTTGGTACTCCCCTGAGGAAGGCTGCTGAAGTGGCTGCTGCTCTGGTTGAATGTGGCCTAATGCCCTTGGGTACTGGCTTGCCATGTTGTGAATAGCAGAAACGAATGCAGTGGCCTATTCACTTGGAAATAGTCTGCTTTCAGCTTGCCTTTCCTTGTGATCCTGCAGCATATGCCACTAGTAATTGCTCTGGTCTTTCTCAAAGCTTTGGTTCTGTTCAAATAGAACCAAAGCTTTGGTTCTTTTCAAATAGAAGCGTAGCTGCCTGTGTATGTCCAAAGAATGCAGAATTCTCTCTCCGTTACTCTGGGTTTGGATAAAAGGTAGGCAGATGAATAGTTTGGTTAAGGGCCACACTGGGCACTACCGTAGGCATAAATGTCTGGTTTGTCCTCAGAGAAACTGTCTAGATAAAAAATTATAAAAGGTTCCACAGCCATGAGTACCTGTAGCTCAGACTAGTCTTGCAGAAGTTATTGCTAGGAGCAGAGCTGTTTTCAAAGATAAAAACTTTATATCAGCTGTAGCGGCTGGCTCAAAAGGAGGCAGGGTGAGTTTTTCCAAGACATAATTGAGGTCCCATGCAGGTATTGGTGATCTCCTTGGAGTCCTTAAATGTTTGGCCCCTCTGAGGTACTCCCTTAATAAAGGACGAGAAAAGATTGGTGGCTCTGTATTGCAATGAGCTGAAATGGCAGAGGCATTTTTATAGATGAAAAGGATAGGCCTTTGTCCAGCATCTCAGTCAAGTACTGCAAATTCTGATTAATATTTGGTACAGCTGTCAATTCCTTGTGCCCGTTTCCAAGCACAGAATCTCTTCCACTTTTTAGCATAGGATTTTCTAGTACTAGGCCTCCTGGCCTCCAAAATGACATCCATCACCGCTTTAGAGAGGTGTGTATTGCATGACTACATTATCCGCCATGCTGCCAGATTTAAGGTCTTGAGTGGGCTGTGCAGGATTTGATTGTTCTGCTGGGACAGTAGATAAGGCACATGAGGTAAGGTCCAGGCTGGGCATGGAGACAAATTCCTTAGAATTGGATACCAGTACTGGCATGGCCAGTCTGGGGCAATCAGTATTATTTTTGGCCTCTCCTGTCTGACCTTTAGGAATACACCTTGGGGAGGAGAGGCACAGGAGGAAAGGCATATACTGTTAAGCTTTTCCAGATGAAAGATAGGGCATCCACGTTCCATGCTTGTCTGTGATAAGTCCTTGTGCAGAATCTCTTTAGTTGGCAGTTGTGAGGGGAGGCAAATAGATGTCCAGGCCCCCCCCCATTTCCTTGTTACCATGCTGAAGACTTATGGATCCAATTTCCCCTCGTGGGGATCCATGAGGTTTCTGCTTAGTTCATCTGCCAGAGTATTTCTTTCCTGGCAGGAATTGTGCCTGCAGATGTACTTGGTAAGTCAATGCTGTGTCCCACAAAGTCATGGCTAGTCTGCAAAGGGGGTAAGAATGAGTGCCTCCCCGCTTGTTTATATACCACATCACCGTGGTGTTGTCTGTCTATCAGTTGTCCCGGATGAAGTAGGTCCTTGAAGACTGTCGGGGCATTTTGAACAGCTAGCATCTCTTTTTGATTGATATGTAGATGCATTTGGTTTGCGGACCATGGGCCCCGAATACATTTTCCTGCCAAGTGGGCTTCCCATGCATAATCCGATGCATCCGTTAATGTCTGTGTGGCTGGGGGTAGAGTGAAAGGCTGTCCCTTGTTCTGGTGACAGGCCTTCGCCCACCATCGAAACTCCTGTTGCAGGCAGGGAATGAGTAATTAGAAGTCATGTACTCACCATAACGTTCCATCTGAGTAGGTAGTTCATTGTCTGCAACTTGTGGGTTACGGATCCGATATCGGATCCGAGCCGCCAACTTGTTTCAAGCTAATGGATCCGAGCTCCTAGCTCCTCCCTTCACCCATAATCCCCTGCAAACCCTCCATGACCTCAGATAGAGTTTGCCTCTCAATATATATCCAACAAAGGATATCTAAAAACTAGTAGATCCGAAGAAGGTCAGGTGGAAGGAGGGGGGATGGTTGCAGACAAATGAACTACCTACTCAGATGGAACGTTATGGTGAGTACATAATTTCTAAATCTGAAGTAGGATGTTCATTTGTCAGCAACCTGTGGGACAGAGTCCCCAGCTACCTGCACCTTGGGTGGCCATCATGGAAGGATATTACGAAGCACCGCAGAGCCAAAGGATGCTCTCCCTCTAAAAAGCAGGTCTAGCTTGTAGTGGTTGATAAAGGTATGAGATGAAGTCCAGTTGGCTGCAGAACAAATATCATCCAAAGGAACTCTAGACTTGAAGGCCGCAGAAGTAGAAATGGAGCGGGTGAAATGAGCACGAACTCCTCCTGGTGCGGGTCTACCCGAGGCTTGATAAGCCAGTAGGATACATTGGGAAATCCAGCGAGATAAAGATACTTTAGAGATAGCTTTCCCCAAGTTAAATCTGGCAAAGGAAACAAACAGCTGGTCAGATGGTCTATGGCCAGCTGTCCTAGGCGCATAAAAACGAAGCTGCCTATGAACATCCAATGAGTGTAGCTTGTACTCTTATTTTGATATTTAGGGAAGAAAACCGGTAAATTTATGGATTGATTTATGTTGGTTTCTGATGCTATCTTGGGAAGAAAGGAGGGATTGATCCTGAGGTACACTATCTGGGTGAAATATCAGGTATGGAGGCTTCACAGAAAGAGCCTGAAGCTCCGACACTCTCTTCGCTGAAGTAATGGCTACAAGGAATGCTGTTTTCCATGACAAGAATTTGAGATCCACTGAAGCAGCGGGTTCGAAGGGTGGAGCAGTCAAGGCTTGAAGAACTAATGTAAGATCCCAGGGGGGTACGGCTTCTTTTACAGGGGGTCTAAGTAAAGGTTTTACACAATTTGGCCGACATCAAGGGCCCTGTATCATGTCCCACATGGTAATGAGATATGGCTGCCAATTGCACTTTGACAGTTGAACAACTAGCACCTTCCTGAAAGAGTTCAGTTAGGAAGTCTAATATGGATGGAAGAGGAGCCGTAAAGGGATCTAGATCGTGGTGCTCTGCCCAGATGGAAAAACGTTTCCATTTACTGTGATACACTTTCCTGGTGGAGGGCTTATGCGCTGCCACAAGGATGGCTTTGACTGGTGAAGAGATACCGGGAGTCCTAACTAGGAGTGGAACTGGAGCAACCAAGCTGTCAGTTTCAGATTGTCCAGGTTTGGAGTTGGCAAGTCCAACGGATGGGAGATTAGATCCGGAATGGGATCTAGAATCCAAGGGTGATTCACAAGGTGAGAACACAGGTAAGGGAACCATATTTGTCAAGGACAGAATGGGGCAATGAGAATCCTCTCGCTCCCCAACCGCGAGGCTTTCTGTAAGAGTTGTATCATTGGCAGAGGAGGATAGGCATAGAGTAGACCGGGTGGCCAAGCATGCACCAGAGCGTCTCTTGGAGTTTCCCCTGGAGGAGGGATTAGAGCGAAGAAATTGTCACATTTGGTGTTTGATGGAGATGCAAAAAGATCGCAGCAGGGTTGCCCCCATGTTGCGAATATATGCTTCGCTACTAGAGGATTGAGAGACCACTCGTACTGGGTAAGAAGGGTGCGGCTGAGCTTGTCCGCTAGGATGTTGGTCCTCCCCGGAATGTGCGTTGCAATCAGAAAGCGGTTGTTGGAGATCGCCCATTCCCACACTCTCATGGCTTCGCGGCATAGAGGGTAAGATCTGGTTCCCCCCTGTTTGTTGATATACCAGACCACCGACATGTTGTCCGACTGAATTGCAATCGTTCCTGCGGGGAGGAAGGTCCGAAGTGCTTGCAACGCCAACAGCACCGCTCTCATCTCCAGAACGTTGATATGCAGGGAGGTCTCTATCGTTCCACGGGCCTTGGACTGTCCTGCCTGGATAATGCCCCCCCACCAGAGGCGGGAAGCGTCCGTGGTCACCGTGGCGATAGGGGGAGAGGTGCAGAAGGGACGGCCCGTATGGAAGTTCGATGCTTGGAGCCACCATAGTAGCGCCCTCCTGCAAGCCTTGCTGATAGCAATGGGATGGTGGAGGGGAAGGGATAGGAAGGACCATTGCACTAACGGAGTCCACTGCAGTACTCGCATGTTCAAACGGGTGCATGGTAGGAGTGTAATCACTGCCGCCATGGAGCCTAGAGCCCTCAGGACCAATTCCGCTGATGAAGCCTCTGAATGAAGGATAGCCCGCACGTGAAGTTGTAGGTTCCTGATCATCTAGGAAGTTAGGAAGGCTCGCAAATCTCTGGTGTCTATTCTGGAACCTATGAATTCTATGACCTGCGTCGGAGCCAGTAGAGATTTGCTGACATTGATAGTAATGCTTAGTTGTGGGGCTAGATGGAGAAAGAAGTCTCTGGCCGAGAGAAGTAGATGCCTTGTTGGTGCGGTCAGGAGCCAGTCTTCCAGGTACAGAAAGACCTGAATTCCCTGGAGTCTCAGGTGGGCCACAATCACTGCTAACACTCTGGTGAACACCCTGGGGGCTGTGGTGAGGCCAAAGGGAAGGACCCTGAACTGGTCGTAACTGGCCCTCAGCCGGAAGCGAAGGAACCTCCTGGATCATTTGTCCATTAAGATGTGGTAGTACGCATCCTTGAGGTCTATGGAGCACATCCAATCGTTTTCCCTCAAAAGGGAGAGGATAGATTGAAGAGTGACCATTGGGAATTTTTCCTTGGTTACTGACAGGTTCAAGTGGGAAAGGTCTAGGATGGGTCTCAAGTCCCCCGTCTTTTTTGGCACCAAAAAGAACCTAGAGTAGAACCCTAATCCGAGCTGGTCTTGGGGGACGGACTGGATGGCTCTTAGCAGCTGCTGCATTTCTGCGGCCTCCCTCTGATCGGGTGGTACATCGGGGAGGTTCTTGGATTGGGGGATATGAAGTATTGGTATTTTGTACCCTCTGGATAGGATGCGAAGCACCCAGCGGTCTGTTGTGATCAACTCCCATGCTGCTAGGTGTTTCGAAAAACGCCCCCCCGACTGCCTCCAGAGTGGAGCAGTCGGGCAACCCCTCAGGGCTGCTGCGCGGGCCGCTCAGAGAAAGGTTCTCTGGACCCAAAGTTTCTCGGAGCCCCTCTGCCCCTGGGGCGACGTCCCCCCTGTCCACCTCTGCCACGGTAGGACTGGTTGTCCGGAGCTGGTTGGGAATGTCGTGATTTCTGGAACCACATCTTCTGACCCTTTTGATTCTTTGAAAAGGACCGCTGGGGAGCAGAGAAGCGAACTCAGACGGCAGACAATGTCTTCCCGTCCTTCTCGCTCTGGACAAGCGTCTGTTTTGCCAAATAGGGAAGAACCATCAAAAGGGGCGTTCGCGAAGGACGCTTTAAAGGGCTCCATAAAGTTGCAATGACGGAGCCAGGCCTGAAGTCTCATGACTAGGCCTGCTCCGCTAGCCCTAGCGGCTCCCTCTGTGGCGTGGGACAACAGCCGCATAGAGGTGTTTGAAATCGATCTCAGAGTGGCCATTTGGGTGGAGTACAATTGGTTGTCCTCCTCAGACATGGACTTGGGGGGGGGGGGGTAGATGCAGCGTATTCTTTGATAAGATCCCACTGCATCCTGATGACATGTGCCATATAGTTCAGAGACCTTACTGAGAAGGTCACTGAACTAAAGACTCGCTTCCCTAAGCGATCCATCAAACGGGACTCTTGCTCGGTGGATTGACTGAGGGACTCTCCTGAGCCAATTCCCTCTGTGGCTGCCACAGTCAACATGGCATCTACGGGGGGCCCCTTCGGTCTGAGGGGGGGCTAAGAATCCTATCCGGTCGCTTCAGTATTGGCTCCACGGTGTCCGGATCCTTCCACGCCCTGGTGGTAATGAGGTCCACCAGGGGGTCGGCTGGAGGGGACACCCAAGAGGTAGACAGGCCTGCCTCGAATGCCTCCAGAAACACGGACTCGTCAGAGGAAGACTTCAGGGCAGACCACCCACCTCTGATTCTCAGCATCTCCATGAGGTCTCCAAAGGAGACATCCACAGGGGGCAATCTTGGGGAGCCTTCCCCTTCCTCCAAGTCCATGTCCTCGGTTAAGGACTTAGGGGAGTCAACGTGCCTCCTTTTGCACTTATGCTTGCGTGGAGCTTCCTCGGGGGGGGACTGTCAGAGGAGGCCTCGCCAGCAACATCTTGTTCCAATGGAACTATCTGACATCAAAGCAGGCTGTCCCTTTGGCCGGGTGATGGAAACCTGGCCCAGCAGAGAGGGAGTGCAGGGAGGAGTTGATGCAAGGACCAGGGGTCCGGATGCTCGCAACAGAGCCCTCTCCACAACATCGAAGGCCGAGGGAGAGCCACTCTCCAAAGGATCTGAAAGTCGGCTCCCACTCTGATCAGATGAAGGGATCGGAGCCGGCGCCGAGACAGTCGGATCAGAGGGACCAGTGTGCTCCAACCTGGACGGAGCCGAAGGCACACTGAATCCCCCGGACCCGAAGCTCGGACCACTGCTCAGAGTTCGGATCCGACAGGCTCGAGGGCAGGGTCAGATCCGAAGTACCAAGTACTGTCGGCGCAGACCCACCCCCGGCTCCAAGGCTGCTCGGCTCAGAGCGCTCCGAACCCGGCTAACGGGTCGGAGAAGGAGAAATTGGATGGAAAAAGGTGTCGAGCTCCCCCCCTGAGGGGGGGGGGGGGCAAGAGCACTCCCATCTGCAGGTGGGCCTGGTTGAATCTTCGCATCATCCGGTCCAAGTCTGCATCAGATAAACTGAAGGTAGATCGAGGAGGCCACCGAGGCAGGCCTGGAATGCCGCCTCGATGACAGACTGAGATCGGGTCTCCTCCTCCTCGGGCCCCGGGGAGAAACAAGGGGATCGGAGCCGAGGAGGTCGAGACCTAGAAGCAGTGGAGGGAGAAGCCCGCGGGGCCGAAACGGAGGTCTCGGGCCGCCGCTTGTGGTGCTTCTCCCTCTGTTTCTCCCTTCTGGCCCTTTCTCCCTCCTGGCCTCCCTGTCCTCCGACACTTTAGAGGGAGTTTGAGTCCCGGACGGAGGCAGGGGGGGGTAGGAGTGGCAGCAACCACAGGCTGTGGTGGAGCCACGAAAGCAGCAGAGGTAGCGGAGGCTGAAGCCGAATCCGGGGGTAAAAGTCCCACCAGGACCAGCTTTGACCTCCGCTCTTTCAGTGCCCTGGGGTTGAACGCTGCTCAGATCGTACAGCAAGAGGTGAGGTGTTCAACCCCAAAGCACCGAGTGTGGCCATCAGCCGGGGAGAGCTTATGGCCACACACTGTACATTTAGAAAATATGGCTTTTGGGGCCTCAGCCATTCTTTTTTTTTTTTTTTTTTTTTTTTTTATAAAGAAAAGCAACTACACACACACTGGCCCCAAAAGAAACGCAACACACACACTAACGACCAGCGAAAGGGGGGGGGGGTACTAATTAAAAAATAAGGAACTTAACACTGACACTTTAAAAGTAATAATTTTAACTAAAAAAGAAATTCCTGACTAGTACTTAGAAAAAGTAACTTTTCTTCACTTATCTGACGAGCTCAACATGGATCCAGCCATCCACAAGCGCGGCAAACTAGATCTGGGGTCATGGAGGGTTAGCAGGCGATTATGGGTGAAGGGAGGAGCTCTGATCCATTAGCCTGAAACAAGTTGCCGGCTCGGATCCGATATCGGATCCGTAACCCACAGGTTGCTGACAAATGAACATCCTACTTCAGATCTATTGTTTATAGGCTGTGGCAATGTTGAGTCCAAACACACTTTAGGTACCACTGAAGTTTCCTCATATGCAGTCTTGCATATGGAATTAGAATGCAGGATGCCATGAAGCCCAAAGCCTGCAGAATTTTTCTTGCAGATAACTGGGCCTTTGTTGCCAACATTTTGAAATAGGTAGTCAGTTGCCTTTGTTTGTCTGGGGTGAAGTAAGCCATCTGGGCAGTTGTATTTAAGCTTGCACTCAGGAAAATTCTCGAGAGGGTACTAGTTTTGATTTCTGTTCGTTGACTGTGCACCCTAGGCATGGTAGTAATCTCTTTACAAACGCCAGATGCTGTAGTAGAAGGTCATTGTTCTCTGCTTGAATGAGGCAGTCCAAGTAAGGATATATTTGTATTCCTCTGTCTGCAGAATGCAATTACTGGTGCCAGGCACTTTGTGAAGACCCTGGGCGCAGTAGATAAGCCAAAAGGCAGTGCAGAGAACTGGTAGTGCATTGAGCCATCTTTGAATCTAAGGTATTTTCTGCATGTTTGCCCGATTGGGACATGCGGGTATGCCTCTTAGATTTAAAGTCACAAGCCAAGCCTTCTTGCCCAATATGGGCAGAAGCTACTGTAGAGTCAACATTTTAAATTTTGGAATATCCAGATGTGCGTTTAGAATAGATAGGTCTAGTATTGCTCTCCAGGCTTTGCCCTTTCTGGGTACCAAGAACAGTCTTGAATAAAATCCTTGTCCCTGCTCTTGCTCTGGTACTTGAATGACTCCTGTCCATGAGGGATGAAACTTGTTTTTGTGCCTCTGCCCAATGATGTTTTGGCAGGTCTGGCCAAAGGGATAAGACTTGTTTTTGTGCCTCTGCCCAATGATGTTTTGGCAGGTCTGGCCAACCGTTTGCCCTTGGCAGGGTATGGAAGTGAAATATGTAGCCTTGCGACACTATTTAAAACACATTTGTCCTGGGTTATGTGCCAATTTTAAGAAAAGTGCCAGTTTTCCCCCTAAAGGTGCTGCCAGAAGTTAAGTGCTTGGTGCAGGCAGGTGGAAGTCATTGGGACTGTTTCCTGTATGGCTGTGATTTGTCTTCTCCAGTTTTAGAGGTAGAAGCACCCCATTGTTTAGACCCGAACGAACCTTGGGGCTGGGATCTGCCTCTAGGGCATCTGTATCTGCCCCTTTGAGGCCTGACACTGGAAAGGACCAATTCTTTGTAGGCCAGTGTCTGCTAAATCTTGGTGGCTGTACCTTTAAGAAATCCTTGACTGTTAACATAGATTTAGCTTTGTTCTCCATTTTCTTTAACATCTCCTCTAACACCAAAGTATCATGCTGTAATGGAGCATCTAATAATTTTGCTTTAACATGATCAGGTAGATTTTGTTCCTTTAACCAAGCATGCCTCCTAATGACAGAACCCTTGACTGCGGCCCTGCAAGAGGCCTCCAGAGAATCAAAACCACACTGCAAAGTATGCTTTCCAACTTGTTCAGCTGCACGCAATAATTCCTGCATTTCTTTGTTTTCTGCACATTCAGAGTTTATCAACATTTTCTGTTTAAGCAGTGACATAACATTGCTGATATTTGAGCATATGAAACAGACAATTTAAAGCCCTTACAGCCAGGGTTGCAGAAGTGCAAATCTCCCCACCCCCCTAAGCGTCCGTCCGTTGAAGGAAGTACAGGCTAAACAAGCTGCTATGTCGTGGTCTGGGCCTAAACAAGGTAGGCAGTAAGAGTGGAAGTCTTTATGAGGTATTTGTTTCCCACAAGTTAAACAGTTATTCACTTTTTCTGACATCGGCTGAGGCAAGAAAGAGTCCCCAACGGGGTACTTAGCTTTTTAGAAGTCTTCGGTAGTAGTAATCTCTGGATCTGACCGACCGGCACTTGCGAACAGCTTCTGCTTCGGGCGCCACACGGCAAGAAAGACTGAGGAAAATGCCGTCGGCTGATGCCTTTATACCCGAAGAACTGCAGCTATGACGTCGGGTGAAGTGCGACACCAGCCGAGGCCAGACCCAGACTTTGGAATCCAGCCGACCGAAGGGCTACCTGAGGCCAGGACAACCCATTTGTTAGGACTGCAGATGCATCCTTGAAGGACATGTGCAAATCCCCCCCCCCCCCCCCCCCCATCATCTGTCTAGTGCCCTAGAATCCCAGTCAAAGGAAGTAGAGTTTTTTGCAGTGGAAGCCTTGACCCCTTTGGTACCCTGAGAAATAGTTTCTGGGTCAGCAGCAGGGTTTTTGAAAAGGAATTTATGAGAGTCAGGAGGTATGGAGTCAGGGGTCAGAATGGACTCTGAAAATGCATCTACAATGTGCAACAGGTGGAATAACGAGGGGCCTGCGTTGTGTAGTAAAAGGAATTCTGAGCCTTTTCTTAGATTCTGAATAATCTTGGCTCTCCCAGTGGAAATTCTCCCTCATGGTATGTAAAGTTTCCCCAAAATAATAATCCTCAGGACAGGCTGAAGGGATTGATTCTTCAGCATCAGAATTCTCATAGGGAAGAAGAGAGTATTCTTGATAAGAGGAATCAGATGAAATGGAAACCTGATCTGAAGATTCATATTCTGTCTTTTGCCTAGGCCTCTTATCAGGAGGGGGGATTGGAACCCCTGATCAGAGTAATTAGGTCTTCGGCCATTTTGAGCATTTGTTTTTTAGGCATGGAGACCTGTCCATGAGGCTGTTGTACTTGTTTCTTGGTCTTTTAAAGATAATTTTGTCTTTGCCTTTGAAGCTGAAGTCGTTTTAACATATAATTGAGTAGATCTGAAAACACCCTCAGAAGCAGATGCCTGCTCAGCGGCTCTGGACCCATCTGAGGGAATAGTTTCCGAACGTCCAGTACCTTGAGCTTGCAGCAGCCTGGTTGACTCCATGTGGGTGTCTGTAGCAGCCTGAGAGTCTAAAGTAGCGGTCAGGGGATGCGAAGGCGCCTCACTGAGAACCGACGAACGGCTTAGAAGCAGCCTAGTCTTCGGTTTTGGACCTCGGATGCCTGTCCTTTTCCTTGCGTTTCTTGTGAATGCCGGTAGTCGGATGGCTATCAGACATTGTATAGTTAAATCTTCGGCCAAAATAGTGAAATGCAAAATTGTACAGACGCTTAATAATGCGTTTGTTATATCTAGCACAAAACCGGCAACTAGCAACGTCGTGGTCAAGGCCTAGGCAAGGAATACAGTAAGAATGGAAGTCCTTATGAGGTACTAGTTTCCCACAAGAAATACAATTTTTAACTTTTTCTGACATTGGTCTGAAGCAAAAAAATGTTTCCCCAACGGGGTACTTAGCTTTTTAGTGAAGACTTCGGATCTGAAATTCGAACACTAAAATCTCAGGAGTCTGCCGACCAGCACTTGCTAACTGCTTTTGCTTTGGGCACCGCGCGGCAAGAAAAACTGAAGAAAATGGCGTCAGCTGCATTTTTATACCCCTGGCACACTGTCAGAGAAGAGGCGACAGCAACTGATGCCGGACCTAGACTTTGGAATTCAGGCCGATTGAGATTAGCCTGCCAGCAGGATAACCCAACTGTAATGACTGCAACAATGAAACACGAAGAGCATCAAGCAGATGCTTCTGCAGCATCACAGCTGCATTTAATAGAGTGTCTGGCTACTTGGTAGCCAGAGAAAGTTTGGAGATGTCAGCCTTAGTGGGGCAGTCAGGGATAGTGGCCAGCATGGAAGAGGCCTGAGACATCAAGTCCAGAGCATATTTAGTCATATGCATCTGATAGTTAAATGGTTCTGAAAGCCAAAGTGGAGATGTAGGTGGTCTTAGACAGAAAATCTATGGATAGACTTGGTATCTGTGGGTAGGAGTGAGGCAGAGTGAAGGAGTCTGGATTGCTCATCAGGATAGGTAGCAATCACTGCTGGGTCTGCCATGGGAGGTTTACGAATTTCTGCTCATCAGGCACATTGCAAGAGAGATGTGGTCGCTTGGGGGTAGGTAGCAGTGAGTCTGGAGTCTTGAAGCACAAAATACCTCTTTTGGGTAATCAGACATTTGTAAGGTATCCCATTTCATTTTGGTGATCCTCAAAGGGTGAATCTCCCTCTATAGATTCATCAGGAGAATGCTTTTGGGGTGAAGCAATTTAGGAGGTGTAAGATAAAAAGTCCTCAGAGCAGGAAAAGGAAGTATCATGTTCTTCCCTAACCTGAGATGTCAGGGGGGGGGGGATGCTGAAGCAGGCCTAGGGCTCAGCAAAGGTAGAGCAGTGGAGGATGAGGCTGAAGAGCTAAGAACCATAAAGGCCTGGAACAGGGAAGAAGTGAAGGACTGCCAGTCAGGTAGGCCTTCTGTAGTGAAGAGGTATGCTTGTTTTGTTTCTTTTTTGCTGGGGTAGACGTTTGTGCAGGCCTGGAATCTGGTCTGATAGGGACAGTCTCTGAAGGTGGGATCCTGGTCGGATGTTCTACAGATTCCGGTTTGACCTAGACGTTAGTCTGGTTCTAGGTTGGCTCTGGGGATATGCTGGCTGAGCTAAAGCTTCTACAAAGGTAGTTGAAGTAGACTGCTCTGCTGGGCATCCCCCAGCTCCTAAAATCGGCAGCTGGCAGGGTGTCCGCTAACAGAGCGGCAGAGGAAGAGGGCCCAGGAAACTTGGCGTTCTTACGTGGAGGTTCTGACGTGGCCTCCAAGGGGGAATCCATCCTTGGGGCACTGGTTTGCTAAATAAAGAAAAAGCGCGGCCAGACTGATGTGTAGGGTCTTCGGCACAGACAAATGGAGCAAGCGGCACGGTCGTTCTTCCGCCTAAGCAAAAAAACACACTGATCGTGGGAGTCTTTATGGGGTTGGCACCCACATTGGCATTTACCCTTTTTACCAGACAGCCATTAATTGCTACAACAAACCAAATAAGACAAGAAAAAAAAACAGTTACTTAGCTTTTCTGAGACATCTGATGTGAAGGAGCGAACACTATGCATTGGTAGTCTGCAGCTGAACTGTTCTGAGGATTCTGCATGCAGATGTCACATTTAAGGCCCCTGGTTTATGGCCCTACGTGTGACGTCCCACACAGCTTCAACAGGCAAGGCGAAGCTTTTGTACAGGAGCAGACATACGAGTCGCCCGAGGGCAGGAAATCCCACAAGAATACTGCAACACAGGAATAGGACATCCAAGGTTAGTGACTGGACAAATGCACCAAAATCTTGGTAACAGCTAAACCATTTAGGCTGAGGTGGACAGGGAGAAAATATGCTGTACCAGTTACTTGCCTTTGAAAAGAGATCTGTACCATATGCAAGTACTAGCCCAAGTTTGGAGAGACAAAGATATGAACAATTGAGGTCAGCACGACAGTTGCTTAATGTTTCACAGATAAAACTGCTTCACTTCAGCTGATACCATGTCATGAAGTGTTGCCCCTAAATACAAGATCACACCAATGCTAAACATCTTAAATTCAAACTTACTGCCAACACATACTACGAAAATAAAGGACCTAAGAATCTTGTGGTACTCTGCTTTTATTAGAGTACAAGGAACAGCCAATTCCTGAGCAAATCTTTAAAGGCATGGTTAGACAGGATGAAGACCACTTTGACAACAGTGGAAATACCACAATAAGTTTTTTTTAAGGACTATCAAAATGCAGTGGGATCAGCAATATCAAATATGGCAGATATCCAAGGAACATACTTCTCAACTGTACAGACTTTCAGAATGTCCAGATATTTGCCTCATTTTTGGTCCGTTTTTCATAAAATTGTGGTTTTCTAGCAAATTAGTGGCAAATCATTAAAGACTGAACTTAGAAAATAATGACAGGTATTTGAGTTTGACTTCATACCCTTTAGAAAACTCATGCTAATACAAAATCTGTTATTCTATCAACTTTCCAAGTTTGTAAGAGGAATATCTCAAAGTTGTCCTGCTTTTTGGGCCTTTTTCCCTACTTTTATTTATGGCTTTGTCCAGATTTCTGGCTCAAACAGGTTGAGGGTATGAGCGTCACTGGTGTCTAGCCAACAGAAGGGAGAAGTCAATGACCCTGAAGAGCTACCTCTGCTACAGCAAGTGTGAAAACTTGACTGAAAGGGGGTCCACGAGCCAACTGCAAGATTATTCAAATTGCTTACAGGTAACGTTTCTCTACCCTTTCCCAAGGGGAGACTGCAGACTGGGAAGTAATTTCTAAGATTAAAGTTGGGGGACAGATTCTTCAGAATAAGTATGACTATGGCCTCTTTCAAAGTAAATTGTTCAATGACAAAACCAGAATCTGGCAGATCACTGGTCCAATACTGCAGCTGCCCACCCAGAGACATGGACCAAGTCAGTAAGTCACAGGTCATACGAAATAGTGAACATGTGAATAGCAAATAGCTGACGAGATGGGATGAGGCTGAAATGAACACATGGGGGACAGGCAGTAGATTAGCAGATCTGATAGTGGTAATCCTGTCAGCCCAAAAAAAAAAATGCAGCTGACTTCCATTGTAGTTCGTGCTCATGTCAAGAGACTGGGCTGCTCAGCCTCTTCAGGAAGAAAGAGTGCTGCTAGTCTGTTAACTACCGAAGACCTCTGTCGATTAAATGCTTTCTTTCAAGAGATCTCTGCTTGGCAGGTGGCATAATATTCATCCAGGTCAAGTATGTCACATCCCCCCACACCCACCCCACCCACACTCCAATGTGCGCACCTCACAGCATAAGATGAGCAGAGTTCATGTCTTCCAGTAGAAACTGGGTGAACAAGACCTGGGGTGAATTACTCGTCCACAACCATGGCATGCAAAGTCTCAGCACCACTCAAAAAAGATTAAACCTCTTGTGGCAAAAACTTTAGGAGCATTACTAGCTGGAGTTACGGCCAAAGCTCACAACAAATTCAAGTTGGTGGCATACTTCCAAGTTTTGCAAGGCAAAATCAAGTTACAAACTGGGAATAAAATTAAGCAACCCAATACACAGCAAAACAGCCCTAAAATAAATGTAAGACAGACTATGAATCACACACCAAAATCTCAAAACACCACCTAAATGAGCATCTTCAAATAAATCTGGTAGTTACAAAGACAAGACTTTCACAGCAACTGGCGCCTGCTTAAGGGGAGCAATTTCTTTCCTGACAGTAACCATTTCAACACTCAGATGAATGGCACTATAACTGTTCTAGCTTTAAGATGGCACACAAACAGTATTGACAGGTTGCTTGTCCATTTTTATTCAACCCACCAATCTGTTTTGAGATGCTGAGCTTATTGACTTATCCAAGACAACTGAAAGCAGCTTACTGCTAAGCAGTTATCAAAGTGCAGTGACAGTGCTGGGAAATTTAGAAAACAGTCTTAAGCTGCCTCCAGAACATGCCATCTAATACTCGGTGTATGACTTTACCCAAGTCTAAACCCCCCCCAAAAGTGCCAAGAAATAAAACCAAGTATGAAGTGCAAAAGTTCTGTGGAATATTTCACACGAAAAGGGAGACAACTTTCCATGTCAGCTAAAAAGGTGGTGTAAATGAGATGCCCTCCAAATAAGGAGAGTAGGACTTCAAAATAGCTCATGTTTCTACCAAAGCGGCAGTCTAGCTTTGGCATTTGAATTTTTAAAAATGGTCATTACCTGAAAGACAACTATTTTGAACAAAATCACACTAAAAAAACATTTAATTTCAGTAATTACTAAGTTCAGAAATCAGCTACAGCTGAACACAGACAAGTTAACTCCACCTACCTGAATGCCTGGCTTTTCATCTGGAACGTTTACGTTCCCTCCTGTCATCACGTCTATCTCTGTATCTTGGAGGTGAAACAGAAGTGGATCTGCGTCTGCGTCTTGATGGGGAAACAGAAGAGGACCTGTGCCGCCGTTTTGGAGGCGAAACAGAGGAAGACCTGTGTCGCCGTCTTAAGGGGGAAACAGAGGAAGACCTGGACCTGTGTCGCCGTCTTGAGGGGGAAACAGAGGAAGACCTGGACCTGTGGCGTCCTGGTGACCTAAAGAACAAAGTTTAGGCACTATGGTAACAGTTGCTGAAATCTTGTTACGTGAGCAAAAATGATTTACTGTACTGGCCAAGTCTGAATCAGATTACTGCGTTCAACAAGTTAGAGGAAGCCCCTTCACTTTATGCATAAAGATGGTATTCTTGAACGGATACTTAATAGGTATTTGTAGGAAAAACCACTAAAAACTAACATGGAACTGTTCAAAAAATGGCATTAGTTTAGTAAAAAAAAAACAAATCCAAACAGCACGGCTTTCTCCAAGCCTGCAATGGGAAGGTCACTTCTACGGTCAAATTACAATCAAGAGACTGTTACACTTCAACTAAGTGACCTGTCACAGGACTTCTACCTTTAACCAATGACCAGTTCAAACTGTTTTCAATCAGATGGCATTCCTACATTTACCGAGCACGGAAGCAACAGCTGCTTAACTACAACCAGGCTTGAAAATCAAAAAATTCACTAAGAAATACAGACCAAGAACATGTTAACATTAAAACTTGAGGTATCGGCACCACAAAAGCTCAACACTTCTACAAACAGATCAGCTGCTTACCAACTACCTGCAACCCATGCATTAATATTGCTCCAGGGTGGGAGGTACTAATATTCAAAACATAACCCACACATCTATCCACAGGCGAAAAAAAAAGTTCTGTACAGGACAGAAAAATATGACCAACACTACTAAGGCCATACAAGCCAGTGCAAAAGATTAATCTGAGGCAGTAGTGACCTCAATGACTACGGCTGTGCAAGTAAATTTACCGTAACAGATGTTTGAGTAATCACTGCTGCAGTAAACTTTGCTATATGGGTTATTATCCTGGTGAGGATATAAAAACTGACTAGCTTCCAATGCTTCAGGGCATGGCTTTATGGCAAAAAAGTGGGAGAGTAAAGCTCTGACAAGGACAATGCCAAGGAAATAAAAATAAGGGTCCTCATCACCAGCAACAAAAACAAAAAGGTGACTGAAGGCGGGGGGGAGCTACTACAGCAATGAACTGTACTTAATCACCACGGAAACTGCTGCAGCAGCCTTACCTATAAGGCTAGATAGCAACAGCTTACACTGACTGGGAAGGATAAAAGGCCAGGACCCCAGGAGTATGCTCCTAGCAACACGCATCCTAGACCTGTAGAAGAATCTAATTACAGTGCTCTTTAAAAGTATGTACAGAGGACCACATTGCTGCTTCTAGAATGCAGCTCTTTATAAAGCCACAGATGGCAGCCCTTTACAAAAAAGCCACAGAAGAAGCCAAGGCTGTAGGATGAGCTGTGACCCTGTCTCAAATTGCTTTGTGGTGGGTATAACAAAATCAAAAAGATAACCACTTGGAAATTTTTTTTAACTGTTTTTGACTGTGTCCTTTTTAAATTATCTTTACAAGAAATGGACTGATGAATTCCTGAAAGATTTTGATTTGGCAGGATGGTATTGGAGTGGTCTGGGGACATCCAAGGCAGGGAGGTATCCTTCCACCCTCATCTGCAAATTCTGGAAAGACACTGAGATGGACAGCTGATCTCGAAGTAAATTCCAATACCACTTTAGGCATGGATACAAAAAAGTTGCTCACCATAATGTTCTATCCATATTGTCGATTTTTCAACTCTCCTCACATATGGGTCTGGATCTGACCCATCTCTGTTGTTACTAAGCTCATGGCAACCAAAACACACTTGGATACCTCCCCTTACACAATGCATCTCTCCCAATTACCTCAGATCTTGTTTGCTAGTATTAAAAACAAATTTTCTCCTATGGTTATAATCTCAAAGATTTTGAGACCATTTCTAGAATATACAGAAAAACAGAAGACTTGAAAATCAACCAAGAAGCCCATGGAAAGGGGGTTCGGGGAGAAAGAATGCGAAAACAGAAACCATACCGATGAAATGTTATGGTGAGTATACAACTTCTTTATCCGATAGTCAAATTTTCATCTCATCCTCACATACGGCACAGTCTTCAACTACCTTTACCCAAAGTGGACTCCAAATATTCTTTAGAACTATCGCATCGAAGGAGGCCCTTCACCTGGAGACTAAACCTAACTTGTAATAGCAGTGATAATGGTAGGACGGCTTGCCCATGTGACTGCTGCACAAATATCCATGGAAACAGAAGTGGCCATCATCCTGGCACAGTGAGCTGGAATGGATTTGAAAGGTTTCATGCCTTTAGAGGTGTAAATAAAAATGCAACTAGAAAACTGTTTTCATAAAGTAACTTTGGAAATGGGCAGGCCTTTCCTAAGGCCTGCAAAGGCAATAAACTTGCTTGCTTTCCAAAACTCTTCAGTTCTATGCAAATAGAAACATATCTATGAACATCTAACAAGTGCAGGACATTTGCCCTGATTACAAAAATTAGGGAAGAAAACAGGCAAATGCAAGGTCTGATTCTTTGTGAAACGACTTTAGGCAAAAATACCAAAAAAAAAAAAAAAAACAAATACAGAGGCTGGGAAGATAGTTTTCCAGGAAAGTAACTTAATATCACAAGTGCCTGCAGGTTTGAAGGGTGGTTGAACAATCAAAAGTAGAACCAAATTAAGGTCCCAAGCGGAAGGATGATTATGGGCAGGCCTCAATATGGTCCCTTTTATGAAGGCTTTTCAAAGTTTGTGTGAAATGAGGGATACGTTGTCTATCCCAATGTTAAAATCTGAAATGACAAACAACCTTAATAGTGGAAGCAGCACTGCCCTTATTGAAAATATGGGCTAAAAATTCTAGAATAGCAGCTGTGAATAGCCACATTGTGTTTAGTTGAAATTACAAACATCATTTACTCAGTTTTTGAATGGATGACTTATGGGAGGACATCAGAATATGACAGACCAGGGAGGAGAGCATAGGAGTCTAGCAATCAATGGAACTGGAAGAAACAAGCCATCAGCTTGAGGCTGTGAAGGCTGGGATGAAGCACTCCTGTCAGGTGTGACAGTAGGTCCTGAAAGGGTTCTGGAATCCAGGGTTCCTTCTATAGAGGAAGACAGAAGAAAGGAAACTTTGTTGAGGCCAATATGGGGCAATTAAGATTACTGCTCTCTTCAACCTGTTGGGAATCAGGGGAGGGGAGCATAAAACAGACTTGAGGCCAATTGTGCATTAGAGCATCCCTTTGGGACCACCCCTTTGGGGGAATCGAAGCAAAGTACCAGCTGCATGTTTGGATGAGAGGCAGAGAGCGCAGCAAGGCTGGCCCCATGTGTGGAAAATATTCTCCACTACGTTCTGGTTCAGAGACCACTTATACGACATGACAATGGCTCTGCTCACCTTGTCTGCTTTGACGTTGGACCTTCCCAGAAAGTGCGTTACTATAAGAAAGCAGTTGGACGAGATTACCCATTGCCACATCAGCTCTGACACAGATGGTATTGATCTGGTTCCTCCTTGCTCATGTACCACACCATGTTTTCTGACTGAATCGCTATTGCCCCTGGAGGAAGAGCAGTCTGAAATCCCTGCAATGCTAGAAGCATTGCCCTCACCTATAAGATGTTTACTTGGAGCTTGGCCTCATCCGTGGACAAGGTTCCTTAAGACCTGTCTTCCCCAGAGAATGCCTCCCCACACCCTATATGGGAAGCATCCATGGTCACTGGAGCCTGTGGTTGAGGGGGGGCGACAAATGGTTGACCTTGTGTCTCCTGTTCTGAACAAATACACCTTGAAAGATTCTTTCTATGCATCTGTTATAACTTGGAGAGACATCGGTTGGCGGATTGACCACTGAGCAGCCAGAAGCCACTGCAGGATTCACATGTGAAATCTGGCTAATGAAACCAACACATTCGCTACGGTCATAGATCCGCCTAGTTCAGAATAAACTAAGAACAGAGTCTCTTGTACGGATAAGTAGATGCCTGGTTGGGGCAGATACGAGCCAGTCATCTAATTAAGCAAACACCCAGTCATCTAATTAAGCAAACACCCAGTCATCTAATTAAGCAAACACCCAGTCATCTAATTAAGCAAACACCCAGTCATCTAATTAAGCAAACACCCAGTCATCTAATTAAGCAAACACCCAGTCATCTAATTAAGCAAACACCCAGTCATCTAATTAAGCAAACACCCAGTCATCTAATTAAGCAAACACCCAGTCATCTAATTAAGCAAACACCCAAAATCCTCGTCTCAGATAAGCCACAGCCACTGCCATGCATTTGGTTTGGGGGTGGTAGCAAGACCAAAGGGCAGTGCTCTGAAAGGAAAGTTGTGTAAAATCTTACCATAACCATAGATGTCCTCTTCCATGTTGCAGTATTCCACATAGGGGTTTACTCCTCTTGCTTCTTGTACATCCGACCAGTATGCAAAACTTTTCAGTCCCTAAATGGTGAGTGGGATGTCTGATGAGGCTCAAGGGACGTGGGCCATAAGAGTGACGTCTGCAAGCACCAGACCTCAGAACTAGAAAGCCCCAGTCAGAGCCAGTCCTATAAGGGCAATGCCCATCCTGTGCCACTCAAAGGGAAATACAAGAGGACATCTACTGTTATGGTAAGATTTTGCACAACTTTTCTATGTCCTTCTATTCCTATGTTGCAGTATTCCACATATGGGCGAGTGCCAAAGCTCACTCTGAATGGGGAGGTGGTCTACAGGCAGTCTCCAGGAATCCCTGAAAGAAAGCCCTGAAACCACGCCCTGGCTCTAGGAATGTGGTCTAGTTTGTAATGCTTGGTAAAGGTGTGTACTAATGACCAAGTAGCTGCTTTGAAAATGGTAGAGGTAACCAGACCCTTGAGTTGAGTGCGCTTTAAGAAGTTATGTACTCACCATAACATTCGATGTATGTAGTCCATCTTGCCTCATTCTTACCCGTGGGTTCGGAGCCGAACGTCTGTTCCAACTCGGCCATACTTTTTAGCTCAAAGTCTTTCTATTGGCTGGGCTAAGATGGTATCCCATGCTGCACTGCTCTCTATCCCCAGATCTAGTTTGCTGCGAGCACCAGAACTCATTCTCCATGCATACCACCACCTAAGGAAAGGAAAAACAAACCAAGAATGAAGGAAACATTGAAACCAGGCCTAACCTCCAGATCCTCCAGGACGGGGGAAGGAGGAGGGGGGGGGGGGTAAGAGAATGTGAGGCGAGATTGACTACATACATCGAACGTTATGGTGAGTACATAACTTCTTGATGTTATGTAGTGCAATCTCGCCTACATTCACCTACATTCTTACCAGTGTGGGACAGCGTCCCCAACACCTAAATCCTGGGAGGCTCAGAGGAAAATACTCCTGAGCACTGTGGAACCAAAGGAATACCTGCCTCTAGACACCACATCTGTTGTAATGAGTAACAAAGGTGTGAGGAGATGCCCAAGTAGCCGCAGCACAAATATCATCCATAGACAATCTGGTCTGAAAAGCTGTAGATGTAGATACAAATCTACTAGTGAGCCTTCACCCGAACGGTAAATCTTCCCCCCCTGGGGTATAAATGAAAGAAATACAAATGGAAATCCACCTGGACAACGTGACATTTGGAAACAGGAGACCCAATTCTGTTTTCCAAAAATGAAACAAACTGAACAGATTTTGAAGTCTTTTGTTCTGTACAAATAAAAACGTAATTGTCTGTGCACATTTTGAATTCTGCCTTGTTTGAGAACAGAGGAAAAAACACTGGCAATTCAACAGATTAAGGTTACTAACTGACGCTACCTTGGGAAGAAAGGAGGGATTCGGTCTGAGAAACCCTGTCCTTATGAAAAATCAAAGGGGGTTTTGATTGAAAAAGCTTGAAGCTCCAAAAAGTACAGTTTTGTACCCACCATAAATGTAGATGTTAGAGTGTATACCCTGCTGCAGTCATCACACTTGGGTTATCCTGCCGTCAGGTGGTCCAGCAGTCGTCCGGAATTCCAAAGTCTTGGTCCGGCGTCGGTTGCTGTCGCTTCTTCCCCAACGTCAGACTGCCAGGGGTATATCAGAGGCATCCGCCATTTTCTTCAGTTTTGCTTACCCCAGATGTCAGGTGCCCCTAATAGGTAGGCAAAAATATATATATATATATACATATAGCTACATGAAAAAATAAAACAAAAGCCTAAGGCACAAGCATACACCACAGAGGTGGTATAGAATAGAGTGGTAGAGTTAAGTTAAGCTAGTTCAGAGGGGATGGAGGAAGGGTAACCTGGACTGCAGCAGGGTATACACCAACATCTACATTTATGGTAGGTACAAAACTGTACTATGTTCATCCTGTTACCCTGCTGCAGTCATCACACTTGGGTAGAATCGCAAAGCTAAGGATGGGAGGTTGAGTCAAACAGGGTTAGAGGAGGCTAGAAGGCCCTGCAAAACTGCAGTGGCGAAGCCAGCTCTAGTCTTAAGAGTAAAAAGTGGTAAGTGGTAACGTTTGGTGAAGGTGTGTACTGAACTCCAAGCTGCAGCTTCCAGAAAATCCTTGGTTGGCACCCCCCTGAGGAAGGCTGTAGATGTAGCTGCTGCTCTGGTAGAGTGGGGCCTTATGGTAGCAGGAACTGGTTTTCCATTGTGGGTGTAGCAAAAACATATGCAATGTCCTATACATTTGGAAATGGTCTGTTTTGAGATGGCCTTTCCTTGTGATGCTGTAGCATAGGATACAAAAAGCTGGTCAGATTTTCTGAAAACCTTAGTTTTATCCTAGTAGTAACGTAGCTGCCTGTGAATGTCCAAGGAATGCAGGAGTTTTTCTCCTTTGTTCTGTAGATTTAGAAAGTGGGTAAATGGATGGTTTGATTTAGAGCCACACTGGATACCACCTTAGGCATAAAGGAGGGGTTAGTTCGTAAAGAAACTCTGTCTTGATGAAAAATGAGGAAAGGCTCTACTGTCATTAGTGCCTGAAGCTCTGAAACTCTTCTAGCTGAAGTAATTGCTAGCAGCAGGGCAGTCTTCCAGGATATAAACTAAGCCAGCTGTAAAGGCTGGCTCAAAAGGAGGTAGCGTGAGTTTTTCCAGAACAAAATTGAGGTCCCAAGTAGGTGTTGGTGCTCTCCTGGGAGGCCTAATGTTTTTGGCCCCTCTGAGAAGCTGCCTTAGGAGTGGATGTGAAAATAAGGGAGGATCTGTGTTGTGAGCAGAAATAGCTGGTGTGGATTTTAATGGATGAAAAAGAAAGCCCTTTGTGTAACATCAGTTAAATATTGCAGAATCTGAGGTATGTCTGGCTGAAGGGTATTTTGGCCTTTAGCTTGGTTCCAGGCGTGAAACCTTTTCCATTTGTCTGAGTAGGCTTTCCTGGTGCTGGGCCTCCTAGCCCCCAGAATAACATCCATAACAGCTTGTGAGAGAGGAGCTGGCTAGTTGATTAGGTGATTTGCCATGCAGCCAAGTTTAAGGTTTTGAGCTGGCTGTGTAGAATCTGATTGTCTTGCTGTGTGAGCAGGTGGGTAATTTGTGGTAGAATCCATGGTGGGCCCTGGGCCATATTCCTTAATAGTGGGTACCAGTGCTGGCGTGGCCAGTCTGGGGCAATGGGTACCATTCGGGGTCTCTCCATCCTGACTTTCAGTAGCACCTTTGTGAGAAGAGGTAAAGGAGGAAAGGCATATACACAGTTAGCATTTTCCAACTGAATGAGCGTCCACTTTCCAATCTTGAAGGTGATAAGACCTTGTGCAAAATTGTGTTAGCTGATAGTTTTGAGGGCTGGCAAACCGGTCTGTCTGGGAGCCCCCATTTTTGAGCTATTATTGCGAATACTTGTGGATCCAGTTTCCACTCGTGGGGATCCATTATGTTTCTGCTTAGGTCGTCTGCCAATGTGTTCTTTTTTCCTGGCAGGAATTGAGCTTGTAATTGAACTTGGTAAGCAAGTGCTGTGTTCCACAAGGTCATTGCTTGCCTGCATAGAGGGTAGGAGTGTGTGCCCCCTTGTTTTATGTACCACATTACTGTGGTGTTGTCTGTCCTTATAAGCTGTCCTGGATGTAAGAGGTCCTTGAAGGCTGTCAGAGCATTTTGTACAGCTAACATTTCTTTTTGATTGATGTGCAGATTCCTTTGATCTGCAGTCCATATGCCTTAAACGCACCGTCCTGCCATATGTCCCCCCCAGGCATAGTCCGATGCATCTGTTGTCATAGTTTGCCTGGCTGGGGGCAGGGTGAAAGGCTGACCCTTGTTGAGGTGACATGCCTGTGAGCACCATAGAAACTCCTGTTGAAGGCAGGGAATGAGGTGCATCAGTGTTTCCAAGCTGTGGCTGTGTTGAGTCCATACGCTTTTTAGATACCATTGTAATTTCCTCATATGCAGTTTTGCAAATGGTATTAGTATGCAAGATGCCATGAAGCCCAAGGCCTGCAGAATTTTTCTTGCAGGGAGTTGGGTCTTTGTTGCCATTGTTCTGAAGTATTGAGTTAATTGTAGTTTGTCTGGCATCCGATAAGCCATCTGGGCCGTTGTATTCAAGCTGGCATCCAGGAATGTCATTTTGTGAGGGCACTAGTTTTGATTTCTTTTAGTTTACTGTGTACCCTAGGCAACTTAGAGGTTTTACAAAAGCCAGGTGTTGTAAGAGAATGTCCTTGCTTTCTGCTTGGATGAGACAGTCGTCCAGGTATGGGTATATTTGAATTCCTCTGTCTGCAGTATGCAATTACTGGTGCCAGGCATTTTGTGAAGACCCTGGGTGCAGTAGATAAGCCAAAGGGCAGTGCAGAGAATTGGTAATGGGTTGAACCTGCAATGAAACGGAGGTACCTTCTGCAATTTTGTCTGATAGGGACATGCAGGTATGCCTCCTTGAGGTCCAACGTTACTAGCCAAGCTTTCTTGCCCAACATGGGAAGAAGCTGCTGTAGTGTTAGCATCTTGAATTTGGGTACTTGCAAGAAGGTGTTTAAAATTGAAAGGTCCAGAATGGGTCTCCAAGCATTGTCCTTTCTGGGGACTAGAAAGAGTCTTGAGTAAAATCCTTGGCCTTGCTCCTGTGTAGGTACCAGTTGAATGGCTCATGTCCATGAGAGCTGTAATTTGCTTTTGTGCTTCTGCCCATTGATTTTGTGGCAGGTTTGGCATTCCTTTTATCCTTGGCAAGGTGTGTAAATGGAATCTGTATCCGCATGAGATGTCTAGGACCCATTTGTCCTTTGTGACAATGCGCCAGTTGTCTGCAAAAAGTGCTAATTTTTCTCCCAAGGGAGCTGCCAAGAGAGTTTTGCTTGGCAGTTTGAGGT
This sequence comes from Protopterus annectens, assembly GCF_019279795.1. Lineage (NCBI taxonomy): Eukaryota > Metazoa > Chordata > Ceratodontiformes > Protopteridae > Protopterus > Protopterus annectens. The sequence continues at coordinate 510,550,818 of NC_056743.1, forward strand.
TTAGGTCATTGTGTTTTGCCTTCTAGTAGTTTGGGACCTGTCTTCTCCTCCCTTCTGTGTTGTAGTGCCTCATTGGCAAAGTTTATAAGGGATTTGTGCTTGTCCTCTGCCCCTTGGGCACCTGTATTTACCCCTCTGTGGTCCATCAGAAGCTGGAAAGGACCAATTTTTTGTTGGCCAATTTCTGCTGAAGTGTGGGGGCTGTACCTGTTCCTGGAATAGGACCTGTGGGGGTTGGAAAAGCATATGCCCACAGCAGATATCTTTCAGTCTCTCACTACGTGCAAGTGTCTTGTACTTTGGGACCAAAAAGTGCAAATTCGTCAACAGGTGCATTGACAAAGGAAGATTTTAAAGGGTTCTGCAAAGTCAAACCACATCCAAGCATTGCGTCTCATGACAATGCCTGATGCAGCAGTTGGATCTGCCCCCTCTGTGGTGTAAGATATCAAACGTAGCGAGGAGTTAGAGATGCATTCAAGGGTAGCTAGCTGCGAGGTGACAGTATCACGCACCTCATCAGGCAGTACCCCAACCAAAGAGGAAGACATTTCAGAAACTAGGTCTCTTTGGAGGCAAGTAAAGTGTGCCAGATAGTTCAGCAACTGAATGGCAAAGGTTGCTGAAGCAAAGGTCGGCTTCCGTAGTCTGTCCATGAAACAGGACTACCTGTGTGAAGGACGGACAGTGGAAGTATCTTCTGCCAGTTCCCTCTGTGGCTGCCGCCACGACCACAAAATCAACTGTCAACTGCTTGGACCAGTAGGGCTGGTCTTCAGGTGTAAATAATTTTGTCTGGCCTCCAGGGGACAGCTTCTACATTGGCCAGGGCCTTGCAGGCACGCTGCACAATGAGTTTAACAAGGTCATCTGCAGGTGGGGTCACCCAGGAAGTAGATAGCCAGGCATGGAAAGCCTACAAGAACACAGATTCCTCAAAAGGGTTAGAGAACTTCCCGTCTCCCCGCTGCTTGAGGATTTTGAGAAAGTCTCCAAATGAGATGTCAGAGGAGACTGTGGGTACCCTTCCTCATCACAATCAATGTCTCTCGTGACAGATTCCTCCAGAGAATCAAGGTGCTTCCTCTTGCACCGTTTCTTCCAGGGTGGCTCCCCAGATCTTCACAGGACTCCTGAGAAGGAATTCCCTTAGAAGAAGGTTTTTTGATTCCCATGCCCGGGGTCCCGAAATAGAGTTGGGAGAGGCCATGCTTGGGGGGCTTCTGGAACTGTCATTGGTGCTGATTGCAAGCCTTGGGAGTGAAGGACCCTCTCCATCACCTGGACAGCAGGCCCACCGGAGGGATGGTAGCCAAGAACCGGGAGGGACAACCTCCTTAACTGGGGTCCCACCGCACCCTGAGGAGCTCAGAACTGGAAGCCGAAGCTGTAGACTGCGCCAGCAAGAAAATAGGCACCGGGGTAGGTACCAAGGTATGGACGGTCCAAGCACTGCGCGAGAGCATGGTCTCCACCGGAGCCGATGCAGCAAGGGTGGTCCGTGCAGACAAGGAAACACTGCTGCCGGAGCCAAGACAGTATGCATCACAGTGGACATCGGTACAAAGATCTCCAGGATCTGGGTAGAGACCGGAGGATAAACAGGGGAAGATTTAGTAAAAGATTCTGAGCCAAAAGCGACAGGTCTAGCTGGAATGGGCAATCCCCTAGCTGTTAGAAGCTGGTTCACAACCCGCACTAGATCCAATTAAAAAAAAACTCTTTGGGGATCTGAAGGAGAATCAGGTCTTTCTAGAAAGGGGCTAAACCTCTGCCCCAAAAAAGGTCACAAGTTGTGAGTAGCTTGTCCTTGGCAGGTATTAAAGTTTTGGAGCCGAAGAAACTGTCGGCACCGTGGCTGGGGATGGTGCAGAAGCAGGTAGTCATCGGAGCCAATGTCGGTTCCAAGGATGGCACCAAAGATAGTGATGCCGATGTTGGAACTGAAATGGGGGGTCAATATCATGGACGGCACAAATGGAGAGAACGCTGAGCCTGGTGCCGAAGAGGTCTGCGCCGAGGACGCAGGTGAAGCACGGAGCTAACTCTGTTCCATAACAGACAGATGCAGGAACTGAGCGACTCCATTTTCCTTGTTTTCTGTTCTTTGGAGAGGGTGAGACCTCCGAAAAAGGTGTAGAGTAAACTTTTTAAAATAAGTTTTTTACATTCTGCTAGTGCACAATCAATAAAACTAGCACAAGTGTCAGTCAGCTTTAATATGATCCATGCCCAAACAGTAGACACGAGCATGTGCATCCGAGTTAAGCATCTTACGCCCACACTTGTCACACTGTTTAAACAAATATATTTGTCTGACATAGTAAGGCAACAAGGCTATCCTATAGAAAAAACAAAAGGGAGAGAATACCAATGACAGTACTGAAAAACTACCACAAGGATTAAGGAAGGGCAGGAGAGGGTGGACAGTACCAATAGTGAGAAATTAAATTACCAAAGTAAAGGGTAGGAATAGGATTAGGTTATAGGAGACAGTGAGAAAAGGCTAATGACTGAAAACAATTGTGAAGAGAAACAGTCTTAAAAACAATTTTCTGCTTAGCTTTGAGAGAGACAGCTAGCACATCTGACTAGGAACGCGGCAAATGTCATCTGGAGTAACTAGGAGAGGGGCATTATGGTAGGTCTTAGAAAGTTTTTGGCTGGCGCTAACTTTGAAACTGCCATATCGGTTCGGAGGATGGAACCAAGGTCCTATTGGTAATTACTGAACCAAGATTTACATCAGATGTATCCTTTTTGAATGATGGGGAGAACCCACATATCTGTAGTGATGGTTCCCCAAAAAGGGAGGCATTCAATAAGGGCGGACAGGGGCACTTGGGCAAGGCAGTCACACAGAAGAGCATCCCCCTCTATCTGGAAACGTCTGTTGGATGGGGTCTGGGATACGATTGTCTACGAGATCCCTTACGTGATATGGCAGTAGAAGGGCGAGATGTGGAAGTGGCCCTACTAACAAAGGATGTTTTGGTTGGGTAGTTCCTATAATATATCTGGGCACTGGAGACACTAGCAAGTGCTTATGTACTGCAGATCCTTGCTTTTTTCTTTCAAGTTCTTAAGTTCTGCAGCATTTTTGCCAAATAGGTTATCCAGAGGAGCATCCATGATCTTGGCTTTAGTCATCTGGCTGAGGTTGTAGCCTGAGACAGGAGCATATGCGCAAGGTGGAAACAGTGGTGGCAGACCTGGTAACTGCTTCTGTAGCATAGCTGCAGCAGATGGTGTCTGGTTACTTGGGTGGCCAGTGACAACTTGGAGGAAATGTCAGATTTGGCTCGACAGTCTGAGATAATAGCTAACAAGGTGGAGGCCTAAGACTAGGTCTAGGGCATACTTCATGTGGGTTTGGTAGTTTATAGCCCTGAAAGTGTGTAGAGGAGGTGTATACCTTTTTCCCCATCCTATCCATGGTTTTGCTGTCTTTATTGGATGGCAGTAGGGAAGCAGAAAGCAATTGCCTAGACTGACTGACGATGCAACAGCTGGGTCATCCAAAGGTGGTTTTATGAGGAGCTTTTAGTCAGACTTTGCAAAGCCTTTCCGGCCTCTTAGGGGCAGGAGGTTGAGAGTCCACGTTCTTGGAAACCGAAGTGAAGGCACCCAAAAAAGCTGGGAGTACTGAAGGGATGACTGAAGGTGAAGGAGAGTCTAGCTGTAGAAGCTCAAAGTATCTTTGCCTGGGTTTCAGAGACTAACTTATCCCACTTGAAATACTTATTTCTGAGATGGCCTCCCCAAATAAGTCCTCAGGTGGGAGGGTTCCCTTCAACAGAGTCCTCTTCAGGTGAGTAATACTCTATGGGAGGCGCAATCTGTGAAACACAGGAGACAGATTCCTCAGACTAGGAATAATTCCTGGGCAACTGTTTGTGGAGTAGATGCTAAACGCAGGGAAGAGGCAGAAGCCGGCCTAGGACTCAGTACAGTGATGCTGGAGGGAGTAGGACTGAAGGCCCAAGAGCCATAAATGCCTGCATCAAGGGGGAAGTGAAGGACTCCAGGTCTGGAGCTGCCGGAAGCGTCAGGCTCAAGTATTTTGTTTTCTGCTTCCTTTAAGGAGTGTGCGTCAGGGTAGGTAAGGAAACAGAGGCCTGCGCTGGTGTAGGAGAGGTCTCTGTTAGCCGGTCCAGCGATGCCCCCCCCCCCCTGTCAGTTATGCTGTCCATGGGTACTGATCTGCCTGTTCTAAAGGAGTCTGAACCAGAGTAATCGGGTGTCCCTCAGCCCCTAGAACGGAAGTCTGCAGGACATCCGGTGTGCAGACAGATGCATAAGGTCAGAGTACGAAGGACTGGCAAATAGAGCAGGCCTTGTGGTCGTGCCCCTTACCTAAGCAAAAGACAGCAGGTGTGGGAGTGTGTGGAATCTGGCAACCGCAAATACATTTACTCTTCTCAGACATAGGCTAGAGAAAAAGTACAGTTTTGTACCTACCATAAATGTAGATGTCCGATAGGTATGCATCTGCAGTCATAACATGGGTTTGTCCTGCCTCAGGCAGCCCTTCGGTCGGCCGGATTCCAAAGTCTGGGTCTGGCCTCGGCTGATGTCGCACTTTCCCCGTCAGAGCGTCTGGGGTATAAAAGCATCAGCAGACGCCATTTTCCTCAGTTTCTTGCCCCAGATGCCAGGTGCCCTCTAGGAAGGCTAAATTTGGAGAAATGCTGAAAAGTTCCAAACATTTGCAAATTATATACATGTATAAACAAACAAATACACCATAATAGATTCCCCCAGCCAGCTAAAAGAGGGGTAAGAACCCTAGGAATACCACAGAGGGGAAGGAGGGAGGGTAATCCTGACTGCAGATGCATACCTATCGGACATCTACATTTATGGTAGGTACAAAACTGTACTATGTCCTTCAAGGATGCATCTGCAGTCATAACATATGGGTAGAATACCGTAGCCAATCTGGGGGAGGAGGTACTAAGAAAAGGATGGTGTAGTTAAGATCCCCTGCAGGACTGCAGTAGCGAACCCTGCTCTGGCTCTAGAGTATAAAGGTAGATTGTAATGCTTGGCAAATGTATGCACGGAGCTCCAAGTAGCAGCTTCTAAAATGTCCTTGGTAGCCACCCCTCGTAGGAAGGCTGTAGTGGTGGCCGTGGCCCTTGTGGAGTGAGGCCTGATGTTTTCAGGAACAGTCTTTCCATGAAAGGAGTAGCAAAATCAAATGCAATTTCCTATCCATTTTGAAATTGTCTGTTTGGAAATTGCTCTTCCTTGCACCCCAGTTGCATATGCTACAAAAAGTTGGTCAGTTTTTCTGCTAGTTTTTGTTCTGTCCAAGTAGTAGCGTAGTTGTCTGTGTATATCCAGGGTGTGCAAAAGTTTTTCCCCTCTATTCTGTGGATTAGGGAAGAACGTAGGCAAGTGAATAGCTTGGTTCAAGGATACCCTAGATACCACCTTTGGCATAAAAGTAGGATTGGTTCTTAGTGAAACCCGGTCCTGGTGGAAAATAAGAAAAGGCTGCACTGCCATTAATGCTTGCAACTCAGATACTCTTCTTGCTGAAGTGATTGCCAGAAGGAATGCAGTTTTCCAAGATAGAAACTAGATCCGCTGATACTGCTGGTTCAAAAGGAGTAAGTGTCAGTTTCTCCAGCACAAAGTTGAGATGCCAGGCAGGTAGAGGGGGTCTTCTTGAAGATTTAATATTTTTGATCCCTCTCAGGAATTGTCTGAGGAGAGGGTGCGAGAAGATAGGTGGATCCACATTGTATTCTGTAATTGCTGAAGCATGAATCTTAATGGAAGAATAGGACAGGCCATTGTGGAACAATTCTGCTAAGTATTCTAGGATATTTGTTATGTTTGCCACTGTGACATCTGAGCCTTTTGATGTGCTCCAAATGAGAAATCTCTTCCATTTAGCTGAGTATGTCTTCCTTGTGGAAGGCCTGCAAGCCTCCAGGATAATGTCCTTCACCCTCGGAGATAAAACAGTTTGATTGGGATTTAAGGAATTTTCCAGGCAGTTAGCTGCAATGTTTTCAAGTTGGGATGCAGGGTCTTGAAATTGTTCTGCGTCAGAAGAGGCCATAGGGGGGAGAGGCCATGATTTTGCCTGAGACATGCTTCTCAATAATGGATACCAGTGCTGTCTTGGCCAGTCCAGAGCTATTAGTATCACTTTTGGCTGGTCCTCCCTGATCTTCAGTAGAACCTTGTACATCAATGGGAGAGGTGGGAAGGCATATACTGTTAGGGCTTTCCAGCTGAAAGAGAGTCCACCCTCCAAGCTTGTGGGTGGTATGTCCTTGAGCAGAATGTCTTCAGTTGATGGTTGAGTGTGGAGGCTAACAGATCTATCTCCGGCATTCCCCATGTCTTTGCTACGAGTTGGAAGATGTCTGGGTGCAGCATCCATTCGTGTTCATCCATGGTAGTTCTGCTTAAGCTGTCCGCCAATGCATTTTCTTTCCCTGGCACGAATTGGGACTGTAGTTGGATATTGAGATTCAGGCATAGTTCCCACAGATTAATAGCCATCCGGCATAGAGGGTAAGAATGTGTGCCTCCCTGCTTGTTTATGTACCACATGACCGTGGTGTTGTCTGTCCTTATTAACAGGTGTCCTTGTTGGAGGAAGGGTTGGAATGCCTCGACTGCATGCCTCACTGCCAGCATTTCCTTTTGGTTTATGTGCATGCTTAGCTGTCCTTGAGGCCATAGGCCTTGGATACATTTGCCCTCCATGTGTGCCCCCCATCCTCGGTCTGAGGCGTCCGTGGAATTCCTTTTGAAGGCATGGAATGATTGGCATCATGATTTCTAAACTGTGACTGTGTTGAGACCATACACTCCTTAGGTACCATTGTAATTTCCTCATATGCAGCCTGGCATGCGGTATTAGAATTATGCAGGATGCCATGCAACCGAGGGCCTGCAGGATTTTCCTTGCAGTAAGCAGAGTTTGTCTTGTCAGAATCATGAAGTAATCTGGAAGTTGTTTTTGTTTTTCTTCTGTGAGAAAACACATTTGGGTGGTTGTGTCCAGATCTGCACCCAAAAAGGTTATCCTTTGGGATGGTACTAGTCTTGACTTTTGGATGTTGACTGTGTATCCCAAGGTCTGTAGCAGGTGTATGGCATAGGCCAAGTCCTTTATCAAATTCTTCTTGTCCGCTTGTATTAGGCAGTCGTCCAGGTATGGGTAAATTTGAATTCCCTGTAGTCTGCAATGTGCAATTACTGATGCCAGGCATTTCGTGAATACTCTGGGCGCAGTAGATAAGCCAAAGGGCAATGCTGAGAATTGATAATGCTCTGATCCTGCAAGAAATCTGAGGTGTCTTCTGCAACTTGGTCGAATAGGGACGTGCAGGTATGCCTCCTTGAGATCTAGAGTCACCAGCCAAGACTCCTTGCCCAACATGGGAAGAAGTTGCTGTAGGGTCAGCATTTTGAATTTTGGCACAATGAGATACAATGAGATAAGTGTTCAGTGCGGACAGGTCGAGAATAGGCCTTCATTGATTTTCTTTTCTTGGTACAAGGAATAGTCTGGAGTAAAATCCTTGGCCTTGTTCTGAACAAGGGACCTTTTCTATAGCTTTCATCTGAAGTAAATTGCTGATGTGTCTTAAAGCCTCTGCCCTCTGATTTGGTGGAAGGTTTGGCATTCCACTTCTTTTTGGCAAAGTGTGGAAGTGGAACCTGTATCCTTTGTCTATCATTTGCAGTGTCCATGTATCCTTTGTAATATAATGCCAGTTTTTTGAGAATAAAGCCAGCTTTCCGCCCAAGGGTGCTTCCAGTTGATCCCTGGTAGGCAGAATCAGAGTTAAGTCATTGAGCCTGTCCTGGTGTAGTGGTTGTTGTTGCACTACTCCTCTGGTTGGCAGGCTGCCACTGACTGACTCTGTAGGAGCCCTTCGATTGACCTCTGCCTCTAGGGCGCCTGTTCCTGCCTCTCTGGGCTCTGTCCAAGTCTGGAAAGGACCAATTCTTAGTAGGCCAGTTTCTGCTGAATCTCGGTGGTTGAACTTGCAGGAAATCTTTAACTGTTTGCACAGATTTTGCCTTTTCTTCAACCTTTTTTAAGATCTCCTGAGCAGAGGAGCCAAATAAATTTTGTTTCTCCATTGGAGCATCCAGGAGTTTAGCTTTGACATGGTCTGGCAAAGATTGCTCCTTCAGCCAGGCATGCCTACGAATAACTGCCCCAGTCATAGCTGATCTAAATGAAGCCTCCAGTGCATCATAGCCACATTTTAAGAAATGATTACTAACCTGTTGTGAGTTGTGTACCAAATCCTGAAGGGATTTACGGTCTAGGGGTTCAGGAGAAGAAAGTTTTTTATTCAGTTCATCTAACAAATACTCTTCGTACTGTATCATATGAAATTGACAGTTTAATGCCCTGACAGAAAGAGTTGCAGAAGTATACACCTTTCCCCATCTCTCAAACTCTAGACTCTCTTTCAGAGGGTAGAGGATTTTTGGCAGTAGCGGCCGCAACCCCTTTAGGGCCCTGAGAAATAGTTTCTGGGTCTGCAGAATGGGCTTTATACAGATGGAAATGAGAATCCGGGACCCTGTAGTATCCGTCAGGTTTGGCAGGGGCCGGAGGAAGAGCATCAGGGGCTGTACTGACATCATTGTACACATCAATTACATTCAGAACAGGAGGTATAGCCAAGGGCCTATGCTGAGGCAAATGCAAAAAGGTCCTTAATCTTTTTCTAGAATCAGAGAAATCCTGACCTTGCCATTGAAAATGCTCTCTCATGGAGTGTAGAGTCTCACCAAAGGAAAACTCTTCAGGAGGGGAGGCCGAAGGGATAGATTCCTCAGCATCTGAATCCTCATAAGGCGAGTAAGTCCCTTCCTGGTGGTTTGACAACTCAGATCCATCCGTGGAATCATCTGAGGAGTGTGGGTCAGAGGGGTCAGTCCTGGGCCTTTTGTCTGGAGGAGGTTGAGAGGCCCTGTCTGGGTGAGGTTGTGAACCCCTATTACGGAAATAAGGTCCTCAGCAAGGCTGAGGATCTGTGAACTAGAGGAAGGCCTCTGGGAGTTAGATTTGGCAGGCAAAGCTTTAGAAAGTTTGGCAGCTTTAGCCCTTGAAAAGGCCTTAATGGACATGGAAGCAGGGGGCCTAGCTGCCCCACGTGCAGGAGTAGAAATGTCCAAAGGTATGGTGTCGGACATTTCCTGAACACTGGTTTCGGTAGGAAGTTCTGAAGCCGACTCAGCTGGGGCCTCCCAGGCCTCGGTGGTCGGAAGTATGGTTTCGGAAGAAGGAATCTCAGAGGACTCTGTTTCGGCCGAAACAGAGGCACTCGCGGTAGGCCTAGCCGCGGTTTCAGCCGAAACCGCGGGCCGCGAGTGTCGGTCCTTTTCCTTGCGTTTGACCATATGCGAAGTCGGAGTCTCAGACGGCATTATATAAGCAAAAGCGGCTCCAAAAAATTCCTCTGCAAACTCCGACCGACGTCTAAGAGTTCGTCGGTTGAAGGAAGCACAGGCTAAACAGGCCGATACGTCGTGGTCTGGGCCTAAGCAAGGAAGGCAGTAGGAATGGAAATTCTTATGAGGTATTTGTTTCCCACAAGTTAAACAATTTACTTTGTCTGACATCGGCTGAGGCAAGAAAGTCCCCAACGGGGTACTTAGCTTTTTTCGAAGTCTTCGGTAGCTGAATTCACTGGATCTGACCGACCGGCACTCGTGAACAGCTTCTGCTTTGGGCACCGCGCAGCAAGAAAGAGAGGAAAATAGCGTCGGCTGATGCTTTTATACCCCAGACGCTCTGACGTCGGGGAAAGTGCGACATCAGCCGAGGCCAGACCCAGACTTTGGAATCCGGCCGACCGAAGGGCTGCCGGAGGCAGGACAACCCATATGTTAGGACTGCAGATGCATCCTTGAAGGACATCCAACTACAGCAACCAAGCTAAAGCTCAAGTATGAAAAGGCACCCCCCCCCCCAACGGGGTACTTATCCTTAAGACATCTTCGGACGTAGGAGCAAAGTAGTCGAAGTAATAGCCTGCGGCTGAAAAATTCTAAGGTTTGTGCATGCCAACATCACATATACTCAAGGTTTATGGCCCTACGTGTGACATCCCATGCGCCTACGGCAGCCAGGCGTAAGCGTTTGTATAGGAGCCGATGGGTCACCAGAGGGCTGAAAATCCCACAGTATGAATACTGCAACATGGGAACAGAAGGTCATCAGGCAATACAATTTTAAAAAAGGACTGAAAAGGTCATCAACGAGGTACTTATGATTTACATGAATGAGAAAGTCAGCGGTAGCTGTAGCAACTAGACACGACTGGCAGTTGAGAAGTCTTGAAGGCTGGTGCATGCAGACATCACTTATGGGACACATTCCCTCAGCCACATCAGACATCATATGCACCTCAGAGGGACTGAAAACTTTTGTATACTGGCCATATGTATGCGAGACAAGAGGAGCAAACCCATATACAGAACACAGATATTCGAGAATAGGACATCGGTCTCAAGTTATATGAAAGAAAATAGTGAAAATGCAGATCAAGTACACATTCATCTAAACTACCAACATTTTGAGCACTCATTAACTGCAAACTTGTTTCGAAATTCTATTTAAGACAATATAGTTAAAGCAAATACAAATAAAGTGGTGTAGGCAAACTGTCCCTCCAAAATTAGAAGTACGATGCAAAAACAACAAAGGAGGCTCCAGACCACTGTTACTAAAAACATAAAAGTTTAAGTGAGCACTTTCGTAGCTCAAAGCTACATGATCAGACAAAACTTGCATCAAAATGTGCAGTTTGTATACCTTCAAGTTAAGTAATCAAATAATTAACTTAACAGGCACATAGCCAAATTCATTAACACCAAGTAAACTCAAAATGTAAAACTGCACAAAAAAACCTTCTTCCACCTAGTTCATTCATCTAATAGTATACATAGTCTACAAAAATAATGAACACATCAAAAAATATATTAAAAAACATTTCAAGAAACATTTACCTAGTACATGGGCCTCTCTAAAGGTGCATATACATATTATAAAAACATTGTAACTATATAAAGTTATTCAGAATACATTGAATATATAATAAAATAAATATCTTATCTAGCCACCGTTACCTAATGCCTCTCTCCATTAGTACTGGTTTAATACAAATTTCATCACTGATGCTCTTACCAACATTGGCTTGCAGCTTAATTATCCATTCAAGTTCCTTGACTTCAACTTTATACTAAATATATATAACGCCACCAGTAGACTAGTATTAGAGGGGGTGGTATTAAGAATAAAGTGTTTTTATTAATTCTTGTTATATTACTATGCTCAGCATATATTATGTAACCTGTTTTGTGTATTATGCTGGATGTACTGTATTTGTGTAAATTGATGTTAGAGTTTTTCTCCCCGGGCTTCAACTGAAAATGGACCGAACTACGTGGAAGATGCTTTTTTTGCAGTTTTACATTTTGAGTTTACTTAGTGTTAATGAATCTGGCTATGTGCCTTTAAGCTAATTAGTTATTCAATTGACTGAACTTAATATAAACTGCATGTTTTGATGCAAGTTGTCTGATGAAGTAGCCTTGAGCTATGAAAGGCGCTCACTTTGGATAAAACTTATGTTTTTAATAGCTGTGGTTTGGAGCCTCCTTTGTTGTTTTTGCAATTTTACAGTTCAACTTATCTGAAATTCTATTAACAAATAGCCACTCTACCACAAGCTCAAAACAATTATGGTCACTTGAACTGTCTAGGCTGGAGTGGTCTGCTGTCACTAGCATCTCTTAAAAAAGAACTTCCATATTTTAATCAAGCTACTTGCAGGACTTTGTGCCTCGGAAAAGGCAAATAGTCTGTATGTAGTCCAGTACCACAGGTTTATATATTTGCAGACTTGAGATGGAAGATGCCCAGCCCACATGCTAACTGCATGTCTACCCTCAGTAAACACTAATTCTGGAGCTGCAGCACATTCAAGCAAATTTCCCAGCACTGTGATGTCACACTAACAACGAGCAGCAGAGGCAGTTCTGGTGACTTCACTGACTGCTCAGTATCAAGATGAAGACCTTGCTAACACTACAATATGTACTTGCAAGAATAGATGCGTCAGGCCAACATTTTTACAAACCACTACCATTTAAAATAAAGTGCACTTTAAACAAGCAAGCATGCAGTGTCAAAGCAAGAAAAGGTGAAAAATTTCAAATTACTAGGGAATGCTCAACTGAAATGCACATCTATATGTACATCAATTTTCTAGCAGAATCTGCAGCTCTAAGACATGTACTGAAAAGCCAGTCAAAAATATCTAAGAAAGCACAACGAAAACACAGCAGCATCAGGAACTTCAACTCCAGGCTTGCATATATTTCACTGTAGTCATCGCTTTTGCGATGCCTGCCTATAGGAACCCGATGGCAGACCTAATTTCCACAGCTTTATCTACCTCTACTCGCTATGACATACTAATATCCCCAGCATTCTGACATGGTAGAAGAGTGGCGTTGGGTGATTTCCATTTTAAGTTCCCTGTCTTATGCTCCAAAGTAAAGGATCTAGGGGACTCAACTCTAAGGGACAAGTACTGATGCTCCAATCTGCCTCTCAAGACAAAGGCAGAAAGCCTTACAGGGAAAGGGTGGAAAATAAGATGAACAAAGCAGCCACCTGAACCCCAGTATGTCCAAGAACAGACAGAAGGAATGAAGTTCGAGAGCAGCAGCAAATTTATTCCATATACAGTTACACGGACTAAATGCAATGTATTACACCCCTTCATAATACACACTGCTGCAAGCAAAATCTCTATAAGGAAACCCAGAGCATAAAGGCCGGTGGGGGCAGCAGTCACTAACTGAGTCACAGAAAACTGTTTCCTGGCCCTGGATGTAAAACAAAAAAAGACCAGGTGATTGCAGTTTAAAAGAAATTAAGTTGTTTTTTTAAACACAGCTTTATTAAAAAAAAAAACAAATGGAGCGCTTTCGTCCCTACACACACTGGGGACTTCAGAATCACTCAATTAACCACCAGCAGTTTGCTGGTTGTTTTTCACAGTGTTCCACACTGTGCTTTATTGGTTGGATTTAACAGCGGTACTGTTGGCATGGTTTCAATAGAGGACCTCTTCCCGGTTTTCACCAGTACAATGGGAGGAGATCAACAGGTGCATTCCGAACTGGCCATCATTAAAAGTGAACCGACACGCCTTATTGACCTCATGAGACAAATGGAATGCAGAGACTTGAATGGAGCTTACAAACAAGAGGAAATTGTCCTCTAAGTAATGGGAAGGTCAGCGAACAAAGTGAATCCTCTACTATTCCAGGAGTAGGGGCTGGAGCTACTGGAAAAAAGCAGTTTAATTCATCAAGCCACAACAAACGAGCAAGGCAGCAATCGTTTTGTGCTATCAGAGGTAGAAAGAATTGGAACTAGTCCTAAAGGTACTGTGTTACACAAAAAAAGGTTGAACCAGCAGCAGTCCTAAACTCAAACTGTTTTGAAACAGCTTCATTGAAAGGAAATGTTAGGCCAGAATACACAAACATCCTATCTGAACTGTATGACAGATGTGGGCAAACCTTTTTCTTGTAATAATGACAAAGCATGGGAACAATACGGACTAGGGAAATAAACATTACCCTGAAGGTTCCTTAAAATACTGGATTTTTACTTTTGAGAAGAAAATGTTAGACAAAATCACTGCAAAGAGAAAATGCATACTTGTCAAAGTGTTTACATTTAAAAATAGTAGCTCAGGGGCTTAGATTGTACAAGTTCCTTTTTGGAATTTATTTTAACGAAGTTATATATGAAATATATGGAAATGTTTAGTAGACATGGGTTAGAACGGATGGAGAAAATTAAGCTTAATGATGAGAAACTTAACAGGTGGAAAAGTTAAAAATATTAAGAATGATTTGTTTTCAGAATGGGAGAATTATATAAAAACAATTTAAAATTGTGGAAAATGTAAAGATATTTGAAAAAAAAAAACAGATATTAATCAGTATGAAGAAAAGAAAGCCTACCCATTAAGCATAATAAAGGTAAGACCACACAAGAAGGCAAAAGAAAGTACAGTTGTGTACACTTCCCATAATATTCACTGTTGCAGTCATCACACTTAGGTTATCTGCCTGCAGGTAGCCCTCAGTCGGTTTGAATACCAGAGACTTAGTATTTATGCATCGGTTGCTGTCGCTCCAGGACTGACGTCAGGTCGGCAGGGGTATAAAAATATACAGCCGATGCCATTACATCAGTTTTTCTTGCCCCAAATGTCAGGAGCCCCCCAACAGGGAGCTAAGCTATGGTGGGAGAATCGCCACCAGTAAAAAGTAAATACCAATTCCCCTGCAAGGGGTGAGCAATATACACATAGGAGAGAGAGATGAGGGGGCTGGAGGGAAACCAGGACTGCAACAGTGAATACACCAACATCTGCATTTATGGTAAGTGTACATAACTGTACTATGTTCTTTGTGTTTCACTGTTGCAGTCACACTTGGGTTGATTCCCAACGCTAAAGGGTGGAGTCAATCAAGAATAGTTTGGGCTGGCTAGTATGCCTTGCAGGACTGCAGTTGCAAAGCCCACCCTGGACTGGAGTAGAGAGGCAAATGGTAAAGCTCTGTAAAGGTGTAAACAGAACTCCAAGTAGCAGCCTCTAGAATGTCTTTGGTTAGTACCCCTCTGAGAAAGGCTGCCGAAGTAGTTGCAACTCTGATGGAATGAGACCCAATGCCCTTGGGCACAGGTTTACCATGGTGTGAGTAGCAAAAACTGATGCAGTGGCTTATCCACTTTGAAACTGTCTGCTTTGAGAGAGCTTTTCCTTCTGATCCTGCAGCATATGACACTAGTAATTGCTCAGTTTTTCTTAGAGCTTTTGTCCTGCTCAAGTAGAATCTTAGCTGTCTGTGTACGTCCAGGTAATGCAGAATTCTCTCCCCTTTGTTCTGCGGATTTGGATAAAAAGTTGGCAAATGGATTGTTTAGTTAAGAGCCACACTGGAAACCACCTTAGACATAAAAGTAAGATTTGTCCCGAGACACCCTTGTCTGGGTAAAATGTGATAAAAAGCCATGAAGGCCTGTAGCTCTGAAACCCTTCTTGCTGAAGTAATTGCTAGTAGCAGGGCTGTCTTCCATGATAACTTTATATATGCGGTAGCGGCTGGTTCAAATGGAGGCAGGGTGAGCTTTTCCAACACAGAGGTCCCATGCAGATAAAGGTGATCTAGGAGGCCTTAGGTTTTTGGCTCCTCTAAGATACTGTTTTAGTAAGGGATGAGAAAATATTGGTGGCTCTGTATTGTAAAGAGCCAATTTTGGATTTTGATGAGAAAGATAAGCCTTTGTCAAGCATCTCAGTTCAGCATTGTAATATCAGAGGAATATATGGTTCTGCTGTATCAGTTCCTTGTGCTTGATTCCAAGCACAAAATCTCTTCCATTTGTCAGCATAAGATTTTTGAGTACTAGGCCTTCTGGCTCCCAAAATGACATCCATCACAGCTGTACGGAGACGCGTTGTTAGTATGATTACATGATTAGCCATGCTGCCAGGTTCAGAGTCTGTAGCCAATTGTGCAGGATCTGTTTTGCTGGGACAGTAGTTGTGGTCTGTGAAGCAAGGTCCAAGCTGGGTATAAGTTCCTTAGGATTGGGTAACAGTATGGCGGGGCCAGCCCGGGGCAATTAATATCTTTGGCTTCTCGTCTGACTTTTAGGAGGACCTTGGGTAGAAGAGGCAGAGAAGGAAAGGCGTAAATTGACAGGTTTTTCCAACTGAAAAATAGGGCATCCACTTTCCATGCTTGTCTGTGATAAGTCCTTGTGCAGAAACTTTCAGTTGATAATTGAGGACAGGCAAATAGATCTAGGTCTGGGCTCCCCCATTTCTCTGTGATCATGCTGAATACTTGTGGATTTAGTTTCCACTCGTGAGGATCCATAAGGTTTCTGCTTAAATAGACTGCCAGAGTGTTGTGTTTTCCTGGCAGGAATTGAGCTTGAAGATTTATCTGGAAGGTCAAAGTTGTCCCACAGTGCCATAGCTAATCTGCAAAGGGGGTATGAATGCGTGCCCCCTTGCTTGTTTATATACCACATGACTGTGGTGTTGTCAGTCTATCAGTAGTTGTCCTGGATGAAGCAAGAACTTGAATGCTGTTAGGGCATTTTGAATGGCTAGCATCTGTTTCTGGTTGATATGTAGATGCATTTGGTTTGGTGCCCATATGTCTTGAATGCATCTTCCTGCCATGTGGGCCCCCCAGGCATATTCTGATGCATCTATTATTGTTTGGCTGGCAGAGGATAGAGTGAAAGCCGTCCCATGTTTTGGTGACAGGCCTTTGCCCACCATAGAAACTCCTGTTGCAGGCAGGGGATGAGAGGAATCATTGTTTCTAGACTGTGAATGCGGACTCCATAAACTTTTTAGGTACCACTGACATTTCCTCATATGCAGTCTTGCATATGGAATTAGTAGAATGCAGGATGCCACAAAACCCACAGCCTGCAGAATTTGTCTTGCAGAAGACTGGGTTTTTGCTGCCAGTTTGAAGTAGGTAGTCTGTTGCCTTTGTCTGGCGTGAGGTAAGCTGTCTGGGGCAGGTGTATGCAAGCTTGCACCCAGGAATGTTATCTTTTGAGAGGGTACCAGTTGTGATTTCTTTTCGTTTGTGTACCCTAGGCATGCTAGAAGCCTTTTCACAAATGCCAGGTGTCGTAGAAGTGTGTCCTTGTTCTCTGCTTGAATGAGACCATCGTCCAAGTAAGAATATATTTGAATACTTTGTCTGCAAAAGGCAATTACTGGTGCCAGGCACTTTGTAAAGACCCAGGGCGCAGTAGATAAGCCAGAGGGCAGTGCAGAGAATTGGTAATGCAGTAAGCCAGCCTTGAACATGAGGTATCTTCTGCAAAACTGTCTTATTGGGACATGAAAGTATGTCTCTTAAGTCTAAAGTTACCAGCCAAGCATTCTTGCCCAGCATGGGCAGAAGCTATTGCAAAGTGAGCATTTTGAATTTTGCAATGTCCAGGTATGTGTTCAAAATCAATAAATCCAGTATTGGCCACCAGGCCTGGTCCTTTCTGGGTACCAAGAACAGTCTCGAGTAAAAACTGTCTCCTTTTTCCTGTTCTGGTACCATCTGAATGGCCCCCATATCCATGAGGGACGTCACCTGTATCTGTGCCTCTGCCCATTGTTTTTTTGGCAGGTGTGGCCAACCATTTGTCACTGGCAGAGTGTGGAAATGGAATCTGTATCCCTGTGATGCGTTGTTCAGTACCCACTTGTCCTGGGTTATTAACTGCCAATTATGAGCAAAAAGTGCTAATTTCCCCCCTGTGGGTGCTGCCAAAAGATGCACCCCATTGCTTTAACCTGTACGAGTCTTGAGCCTAGTACCTGGAACCCTTAGGGCATCTGGATTTGCCCCTTTGAGCTCTGACACAGGAAAGGACCAATTTTTTGTAGGCCAGTGTCTACTGAATCTAGGTGGCTGCACTTGTAAGAAATCTTTAACAGTTTACATAGACTTAGCTTTGTCTTCCATTTTCTTAAAAACCTCTTCTGCCTTAATACCAAACGGAGAATCATGCTGTAAAGGTGCATCTAGTAATTTAGCTTTAACATGATCAGGCAAATTTTGTTCCTTTAACCAGGCATGCCTCCTAATCACAGATCCGGTAACTGCAGCCCTGCAGGAGGCCTCTAAAGAATCAAAACCACATTGCAAAGTATGCTTTCCAACTTGTTCAGCTGCATGCAATAACTCCTGCAATTCCTTATTTTCTGCACATTCTGAAATTCTGTTTCAGCAATCCCGTAACATTTTGTTGGTACTTAAGCATATGAAATAGACAGTTTAAGGCCCAAATTGCCAAGGCTGCAGATGTATAAACCTTCCCCCCCCCATCTGTCCAGCGCCCTGGAATCTGTCGGAGGAAGTAGGGATTTTTGCTGTTGAGGCCTTAACTCCCTTAGGACCCTGTGAAATAGTTTCAGGATCAGCAGCAGGGTTTCTAAATAAAATTTGAGAGTCAGGGACCCTGTAATACCGGTCAGGCTTACTGGGAGACGGAGGTAGAGAGTCAGGTGTCAGGCTAGACTATGAAAAAACATTATCCACAATGTCTAACACAGGGGGAATGGCTAAAGGCTTGTGCTGAGGTAGGAGGAAATCCCTTAGCCTCTTTTTGATTGAGAAATCTTGACTCTCCCAGTGAAAATGCTCCTTCAAAGTGTGCAAGGTTTCTCCAAATGAATAATTTTCTTATGGTCATTGGCAGTGTGTGGAAATGGAATCTGTATCCCTGTGATGCGATGTTCAGTACCCACTTATCATGGGTTATTAACTGCCAATTATGAGCAAAAAGTGCTAATTTTCCCCCTGTGGGCACTATCTTGCGACATGCCTAACTCCACACTTTGTTCTGCTAAAACAATCTCTGAACTACAAACTACACAAAATGTATTTAACACTGTAGAGTCTTGGTTCTTAAAACGATGCCTGCTTTTGAATGCTAAAAAAAACAAACCCCTCCTATTTAAGCCGACTATTATGTCCCCCCCCCTTTAGAATTTTCTATTTCCTCCAGTAATGGTACCCTTATATCACCTGATTCTACCACCAAGCTGCTAGGTGTCACGATAAAGTACAGATTTGTACCTACCATAAATGTAGATGTCCGATAGATATGCAACTGCAGTCATAACATATGGGTTGTCCTGCCTCAAGCAGCCCTCGGTCGGCCGAATTCCAAAGTCTGGGTCCGGTGTCGGCTGGTGTCGCCTCCTCTCAGACGTCACAACAGCTGGAGTATAAAGGCATCGGCCGACACCATCTTCTTCAGTGTTTCTTGCCCCAAATGCCAAGTGCCCTCCTAGGAAGGCTAAATTTGGTGAATGGATAAACAATTCCAGACATGCACAACAGTAATCAACAGATGCACCATAGGAGATACCCCCAGCTAATAGGAATAGGGGGAATGGACCCATAAAGAAGGATAAGAGGAGGAGGAGGGAGGGAAAATCCAACTGCAGTTGTATATCTATCGGACATCTACATTTATGGTAGGTACAAAACTGTACTATGTCCTTCAAGAATGCAACTGCAGTCATAACATATGGGTTGAATACCATAGCCAAGCTGGGGGTGGATGGAACTAAGAGAGGGATGGTGTAGCTAAAATGCCCTGCAGGACTGCCGAAGCAAAGCCTGCTCGGGATCTGGATTATAAAGGCAGGTTGTAGTGTTTGGTAAAATGTATGCACGGAGCTCCATGTAGCAGCCTCTAAAATGTCCTTTGTAGCCACTCCTCTTAGGAAAGCTGTGGATGTGGCTATAGCTCTGGTAGAATGTGGCCTAATATTGGCTGGCACACTTTTTCCATGGTAAGAATAGCAGAATCTGATGCAATGTCCAATCCATTTTGAAATTGTTTGCTTGGAGATTGCTTTTCCCTGTTATCCAGCAGCATAGGCTACAAACAGCTGGTCAGACTTTCTGGTGGCCTTAGTTTTGTCCAAGTAGTAGCGTAGTTCCTGTGTATGTCCAAGGTATGTAGCAGTCTTTCCCCTCTAGTTTGAGGATTGGGGAAGAAAGTAGGAAGGTGAATAGCTTGATTTAGAGACACCCTGGAAATTACCTTTGGCATGAAAGAAGGATTGGTTCTTAAGAGAGACTCTGTCCTGATAAAAAATGAGGAAAGGAGGTACTGCCATGAGTGCCTGTATCTCCGAGACTCTTCTTGCTGACGTGACTGCCAATAGAAAAACCGTTTTCCATGATAGAAATTGTATCTGAGGTTGCTACTGGCTCAAAGGGAGGGAGAGTTAATTTTACCAATACAAATTTGAGGTCCCATGCAGGAATTGGTTGTTTTCTGGGAGGTCTGATATTCTTTATTCCTCTTAGGAACAGTCTTAGCAAAGGATGTGAGAACACTGGTGGATCACAATTGTATCTTGCTGAGATTGCTGAGGCATGAATCTTTATGGAAGAAAAGGAGTCCAGAGTGAAACATTTCTGCCAAGTATTCCAATATCTGAGGTATACTCAGTACTGTTGTATCCTGACCCCTGTTGGCAGCCCAGATGCTGAATCTCTTCCACTTGGCTGAAAAGGTTTTTCTGGTGGAAGGACTGCGTGCTTCCAATAAAATGTCCTGAACTGCCTTGGAAAGAGTGGCAGCGGAAGGAGTTAAGGTAACCTCCAGGCTGTCAGATGTAATGTTTTCAGGTTTTGGTGAACAGTCCTGTAGTTGTGTTGTGTTAGGAGCAGGGACCATAGGGGCAGAGGCCACGGTTTGGTCCGAGTTATGCTCAGCAGCAATGGGTACCAGTGTTGCTTTGGCCAGTCTGGAGCTATCAAAATGCCTGTTGGTTGTTCTGCTTTGATCTTCAGGATCACCTTGGTCAACAGTGGCAGAGGAGGGAATGCATAAATTTTTAGGGAATTCCAGCTGAAGGAGAGAGCATCTGTTGTCCAGGCTAGAGGATGGTGGGTCCTGGTACAGAACTTTTCCAGGTGATGATTCGTGTGAGACGCAAAGAGATCTATGTCCGGTCTTCAATTATTTGTGAGAAAATGTGGGGATGCAGCATCAATTCGTGTGGATCCCAGAAGTTTCTGCTCAGCTTGTCCGCCAGTACATTGTCCTTGCCTGGCACAAACTGGGATTGCAGTTGTATCTTCAGACTCTGTGCTTTTTCCCCAGAGAATCATTGTTAGTCTGCAGAGTGGGTATGAATGAGTCCCTCCCTGCTTGTTTATATACCACATGACAGTGGTGTTGTCTGTCCTTATCAGTAAATGCCCTTGTTGCAGTGATTTTTCGAAACTCTCAATTGCATGTATCACTGCCAACATCTCTTTTTGGTTTATGTGCAGATGTCTTTCCTTTGGTGTCCATTGACCTTGAACGCATCTGCCCTCCATGTGCGCCCCCCATCCATGATCTGAGGCGTCTGTTGTAATTATTTGTCCTGCTTGAGGCCTGTTGAAAGACATGCCTTTGTCTGATTGACTTGCTTGAGCCCACCACAAGAATTCTTTTTGCAGACATGGAATAAGTGGGATTACATCCTCTAGGCTTTGGCTGTGTTGGGACCATAAGCTTTTTAAATACCATTGCAGCTTTCTCATATGAAGTCTTGCCAAAGGTATCAGAAGAATGCATGATGCCATGAATCCCAGGGCCTGCAGGAGTTTCCTTGCAGTCAGCTGGGAGAGCTGTGCTAAGCCTTTGAAGTACTCTGGTAACTGCTGTTTTTCCTCTGTGAGGTAGGCCATTTGTGTTTGCGTGTCCAGTTTGGCCCCTAGGAAGATAATCTGTTGGGATGGCCGTAGTCTTGATTTCTGAATGTTGACTGTGTATCCCAAGGCCTGTAGTATTTGCATGACATAGTCCAAGTTTTTTGTTAAAGTTTGTTTGTTGTCTGCTTGTAGGAGGCAGTCGTCCAGGTAGGGGTATATTTGAATTCCCTGGAGTCTGCAGTGTGCCACTACTGATGCCAGGCATTTCGTGAACACTCTGGGCGCAGTAGATAAGCCAAAACGGCAATGCTGAGAATTGATAATGCTCTGTCCCTGCAAGAAATCTGAGGTATCTTCTGCAGCTTTGTCTGATTGGGACATGCAGGTATGCCTCCTTGAGGTCGAGTGACCAGCCAAGACCCCTTGCCCAGCATGGGAAGGAGTTGCTGTAACGTCAGCATTTTGAACTTTGGCACAATGAGAAAGGTATTTAGAGTAGACAAGTCCAGTATAGGTCTCCATTTGTTTTCCTTTCTTGGAACAAGGAACAGTCTTGAATAAAATCCCTGGCCTTGCTCCTGAGGAGGTACCCTTTCTATTGCTTTTATACTTAACAGCTTTGAAATTTGAATGAGTGCCTCTGCCCTTTGATGGAGTGGCAGGTTTGGCATGCCTTGTCTTGTAGGTAAAGTATGGAAGTGGAATCTGTAACCCTTGTCTATTAAATCCAGAATCCAGTTGTCCTTGGATAAGATATGCCAGTTTTTTGAGAATAAGGATAATTTTCCGCCCAAGGGTGCTTCTCTCTGAGCCCTTGCAGGCGGTATGAAAGTCAAGTCATTGTGATTGTCCTTGTGGTGCAGCTGGACTGGCTGCAGCACTTCTTTGATTTGTAGGTTGCCATTGGCGGCCCCTGTAGGAGCCTCGGTATTGGCCTCGGCCACACCTGTTCTTTCCCCTTTGAAACTTGTCCGAGTCTGGGAAGGACCAATTCTTTGAAGGCCAGTTTCTACTGAATCTGGGTGGCTGAACCTGGAGGAAATCCTTGACTGTCTGTACTGACTTAGCTTTTTCCTCAATGGATTTCAACACATCTTGTGCATTAGCACCAAAAAGCTTCTGTTTCTCCAGAGGTGCATCAAGTAACTTTACTTTGACATGGTCTGGCAGTGGCTGATCTTTTAACCAAGCATGTCTATGTATCACAGCCCCAGTCATGGCTGCCCTACATGAAGCCTCCAATGCATCATAACCACACTGAAGAAAATGATTGTTAACCTGCTGAGTGTTATATATGTGTTCTGTTCCTGAAATGCCTATCAATAGGCTCAGGAGAGGCTAACTTTCTGTAAATCATCCAGTAAAAAATCCTGGTACTGAAACATATGAAAAAGGCAATTAAGAGACCTCATGGCTAGGGTGGTAGAGGTATAAACTTTTTTACCCCATCTCTCCATAGACCTAGCTTCCCTATCCGCTGGCAAAGGATTCTTGGCAGTGGAAGTAGCCACTCCCTTGGGACCCTGTGAAATAATTTCTAAATCCACGGTGTGTGCCTCAGAGGGGTTTGTGAGTGTCAGGGACTCTAATATCTGTCTGGCTTGACAGGAGTAGGGGGGAGAGAATCAGGGTTAGCACTGGAATCGGAGAAAACATCATCCAAAACATCCATCACAGGAGGAATAGCTAAAGGTCTGTGCTGGGGAGGCTTTAAGAAGGTACGGAGCCTTTTCCTGGAATCAGAGAATTCCTGACCCTGCCATTGGAAATGTTCCCTCATTGAGTGCAGGACTTCACCAAAAGAGAAATCCTCTGGAGGAGAGGCAGAGGGAATTGATTCCTCAGCATCAGAGTCCTCATAGGCCTGAAAGGATTCTTCTTTAATACCTGAATGCTCAGAATCCCCAGAGGCCTCATCTGAAGAGAGGTTTTCAGTCTGCTCAGTTCTAGGCCTTTTCTCTGCAGGAGGCTGAGAACCTCTGTCTGGGTGAGGCTGAGACCCCCTGCTAAGGGAAATAAGGTCTGCAGCAAGAGACAATCTGTTTATCAGAAGAGGGGGCCTGGACAGCAGGTTTAGGATGGGTCTTGGCCTGGCGGCCTTAGCACGTGCAAAGGCCTTGATGGACATACAGGAGGGCCTAGCAGCCCCACGTGCAGGAGTGACCTTGTCCACCGGAATGGTGTCGGGTAAATCAAGAACTTCGGTATCCGGAGGAAAATAAACAACCGGCACCAGAGAGGTCTCTGGGACCGCAGGACTAGTTAACGCTGTGTTGTCGGCCTGGAGTGGCTGAATTACCGCTTCCGCAGCACTAGCGGAGGGTCTAGGAGTAGTATCGGTAGAGGACGCGAGCTGATAATGCCAGTCCCGGTCCTTCCGCTTTTTGGAAGATTGAGCTGTCGGTAGAGCCGACTGCATGGTATATGCGAAGGATTCGCCAAAAAAGTCTTCAGCAAATTCTGCCTGGCGCCTGAGAGTGTGCTTATTAAAGCAAGCACAGGCAGCACAGGCAGAGACGTCGTGGTCTGGGCCCAGGCAAGGAAGACAGTAAGAATGGAAGTCCTTATGAGGTATTTGTTTACCACAAGACAAACAATTAACTTTCTCAATTTGTTCCGACATCGGCTGAGGCAAGAAAAAATGTTCCCCAACAGGGTACTTAGCTTTTAGATGACTTCGGTACTGAAAACACAGGAGCTGACCGACCGGCACTTGAGAACTGCTTCTGCTTCGGGCACCGCGCGGCAAGAAAGACTGAAGAAAGTCTGCCGATGCCTTTATACTCCAGTCGTGACGTCGGAGAGGAGGAGACACGAGCCGACGCCGGACCCAGATGTTGGAATTTGGCCGACCGAGGGCTGCCTGAGGCAGGACAACCCATATGTTATGACTGCAGTTGCATTCTTGAAGGACATCTGCCTTACCTTTGATAATCACATTAATACTATTAAAACTGTAAACAGAAAGCTGGGCTCCTTATACAGAATCAGAATGTTCTTAACTCCTACAGCCAAAGCTACACTTGCCCACTCACCTGACCTCCACTCTTCTCTATGCATCACCCATTTATACTAACAAATAAAAATAATCTATCTAAACCGTCTAACACTTATAATAGTATAGCTAGATTTACCGGAAATCAATTTAGAACTCATCACTGTCTAAACCTACTACAACTTCACTGGCTTGAACTTGAAAACTCGTTGCTTCTTTCCCAACTTACATTTGTCCATAGGATTTTCTACCATCCCAATAATACTCCAATACTATCCAACCTCTTTACTCCTTATACCAACCTCAATTCACTTCGCTCCTCAAATAAACTTCTAGTATCCCTAACTAAAACTAATAACTGTGCTGGTGCCTCCCTTTTTTCCAACACCATTGGTAAGTACTGGAATCATCTTCCTACTGAACTTACTTCCATTCCATCCCTGGCTCTCTAAGCAAAAACTCAAATTATACCTTAAAAAACACTGGTTATGCTCGTGCTTTAACCCTGATTAAACTTGCTCTACCTCCTTTCATTCCCACTCCCTTCCCCTGGTAGCCTACCACCTTTCTCAATGCTTTTTTACCATGACACTACCTTCACTACAAAGGATTTCCTGCCTTCTCTACTCTTTTCTAGTAGATAATAGAATTTTAAGTTTGAATGTCTTCTTTGTTTGCCTGCCAATTATCTTTTCTTCTCCAAATTGTTTAATTTAACTTTGAATCATGTACACATTATGTATTAAACTCGTAGAGTGTAGTATTGTAAACTTATTTATCTCTTCATATTATTCTTGTCTGTATTATGTAACTATTTGTCTATGTGGAACTTTTCTCCCCGGGCCTCTGCTGAAAATGGAAATATATCCAGTTAGACTAGCCCGGTTAACAAATGTAAAATAAATAAAAAATAAATAATCCTCAGGAGGAGATGCAGATGGAATAGACTCCACAGCATCAGAATCCTCATAGGGAGTTAAAGATAATTCCTGATCAGAAAAAATAGAAACTGGATCTGAAGATTCATAGTCAGTGTCTTGCCTAGGCCTCTTACCTGGAGAGGGATGGGTACCCCTGATCAAGGTAATAAAGGTATTCAGCCATTTTTATCTGTCTTTTAGGCAGAGGCCTGTGCACGTGGCTCAGATGTCTTTTTTAGTTTTAGAAGGCGTCTTTGCCTTTGGTTTTGCAAATTTCGGTTTGATGTAAAAATGTTGAGGTCTGAATACACCTTTAGAAGCCAGTGCCCGCTCAGAGGCTCTGGACCCATCTGAGGGACATAAATCCGTCGGTCCAATACCTTGAGTATCTTGCGACATGCCTAACTCCACATGGGTGTCTGTAGAGGCCTGCGACTCGAAAGTAGCGGGTATCAGGGGTTGCAAACGCGCCAGAGTACCGGCGAACCAGCGACTGGCTTGGGAGAAGCTTTGTCGTCTGTTTTGGATCTCTACTGCCTTTCTCTGTCCTTTTGATGTTTTTCATGTACTCCAGTAGTCTGATTGCTATCAGACATCTCTGGGTAGTTAAAACTGTTTCCAAAATACTTAGATGCAAAAATATACAGACGCTTAGTGCGTTGGTTAAATCTAGCACAAAAGCGGCAGCCAGGCACGTTGTCAGGGCCCAGGCAAGGAATACAGTACAAATGGAAATCCTTATGAGGTATTTGCTTCCCACAAGTAATACAATAAACATTTTCTGACATTGGTAAAAAGCAAGAAAAAAAAGTTTCCCTAACAGGGTACTTAGCTTTATTGAATACTTCGGTTCTGAAACCGAAATGCGAATATTTCAGTAGTCTGCCAACTGGCACTTAAATGCTTCTGCCTCTGGCACCACGTGGCAAGAAAGGCTGAAGAAAATGGCTTCTGCTGCATGTTTTACACCCCTGACAACCTGACATCATAGAAGAGAAGACAGCAACAGACGCAGGACCGAAGACTTTGGAATTCAGGCCGACTGAGGGCAACCTGCCTGCAGATTACCCCAAATGTAATGACTGCAACAGTGAAACATGAACATCCCCTCATGAGGTTGAAGAATGCACCAGAGTCTGCTATCACATTGGAACTCCCGGGAATGTGCGTTGCTAGAAGAAACAGTTTGGTAGCCATCACCCATTGCCACATCCTCATGGCTTCCCGACAAAGGGGGCAAGATTTGGTTCCACCTTGCTTGATGATGTACCAGACCACCGCTATGTTGTCTGATTGAATCGCAAGTGTCCCAGACAGCAGCAGGGAATGGAATGCTTGCAATGCCAAAGCACCGCCCTCAGCTCTAGAACATTTATATGCAGATGGGCCTCCAGTTCACACCAAGTGCCTTGGACTGTCCCTGACAGCCCCCCACCCCATCAGGGAGGCGTCCGTGGTCACTGTGGCCTTGGGCTGCTGGGGGAAGATGAGACCAATGAGAGAGATTGTGGGACATCCACCAATTTAAATCCTGTTTGCACCTGTGGGTTACTCGAATCATAGCTGAAAGAGGCTGAAAAGGATACCACTGGTGAGCAACAGCCATTGTAGAAGCCTTGTGAAACCTGGCCAGGGGAACAATGGTGCTGGAGGCTGCCATAGAACCCAACAGCTATAGAACAGAGTGAGCCATGGATTTTTCCTTTGAAAGGATTGGAATTAGTTGTTGCTTTATTCTTAGAATTCTGTGCTCTGGAATAGCAGCTCTGCAGATGTGTCCAAGAAATCCCCTATGAATTCTGTCGACAGATGGGGTGAGATTGGATTTTTGCCAGTTTATGGTTATGCCTAGCCTTTGAGCAGAGAGGCGAGAGTATGCCAGGGCTTTTTCCAGTAGATGTCTGGTGGGGGTGGAAATGAGCCAATCGTCTAGGTATGGAAACCCCTGGAATCCTTGAAGCCGCAAGTGAGCTGTGACAACTGCCATGCACTTTGTGAACACTGGGGCTGTAGCGAGTCCGAAGGGCAGTACTCTGAACTGGTAGTGACTGGCTCCTGAACGGAAGCGCAGAAATCTACTTTGTCTGTCCACCTTTATGTGGTAGTACGCATCTTGAAGATCTATAGAGCACATCCAATCTTCTTTTTCCAATACATAGATCCAAAATTGGTCTTCAGATCCCGGTTTTCTTTGGCACCAAAAATAGTTGAGTAGAATCCATATCCTATCTGGTATGGAGAAACTATTTGGAGGACTTTCTTAGCAACTTTTCTATCTAGTGCTGCTGCTTCTTTGACTGGATGGAACGTCAGGAAGATTTTTTTGAAGGGACGGGACAAAGATCGAAGGGGATATGATAACCTCTGGTTATAATCCGTTATACCCAAGAATCTGTGGCGATGGTTAGCCAGGCAGAAGGCTACAAGGAGAAACGTCCCCCAACCACCTCTTCAGGAGCACTGGTAGGATTGACCAGAGAGCATACCTGGAACCCTGGTTACGCGGACCCCCCTCTGCCCCGAAAGGAGTGTCTTCCCTACGAGATTCCCCCCCTGGGGGAGATCTCTGCCTGTGTATCACGGAAAGGACCCTGAGATTTCTTTAACCATATCTTCCCACTCTTTTGGTTTCGGGAGAAAGCACGTAGAGGGGAATACCTGACACCTACAGCAGAAAGGGTCTTACCGTCCTGTTCACATCTGGCCAGTGTGCTTTTAACTTTGGGCCCAAACAACGAGGCAGCCTCAATGGGGGCATTAAGGAAGACTTAGACACAAGTGCATCCAGGCATGTCATCTCAACACCGCAGCTGAACCGGCTGCTCCTTCGGATGCGCGAGATATCAATCGCATAGAGTTATAGATTCAATGGTGGCCAGCACAGAGGCCACTTTCATGGACCTCAGACATGGCACCAGCCAAGGTTTCAGAGCTCAGAAACCAGATCCCTCTGAAGCCTGGTAAAATGTGCCATATAAAATTCAGGGACCTGATAGCAAAGGTCGCTGAAGCAATGGTGCGCTTCCCTATCCTGTCCAGGGCCCGGGACTGTTGGATGGACAGTCTGGCTTTCTTCTGCCAGATCCTTTGTTGTGGCCGCCACCACCAAAGCATCCGCAGAAGACCTTTGGACCAATGGGGATCCGAAGCAGGAGGGGACAAGACCTTATCTGGCCTACGGGGAATAGCTTCGACGATATCAGCAGCCTTCCAAGCACGCTGCACGATGAGCCAGACAAGTTCATCAGTAGGTGGAGTAACCCAGGAGGTAGGGGGCCGGGCACGAAAGGCCTGCAGGAACACAGATTGCTCAGAGGTCGGATTAGAGGACTTGCCAGTCACCTCTGTTTCAGGATTTCAAGGATATCACCAAAGGATACCTCAGAGGGTGTCCAAGGGGAGCCTTGCCCCTGAATCTGTCTTCGGTGAGGGACTCCTCTGTGGAGGCCATGTGCTTCCTTCTTGCACAAACTTTTCTGGTGGACCTCCTCAGTGGGAGAAGCTGGAGAAGTCAGCAGAAAAGGGGATTCCTGAGGGAATATGTCCTGCGGCCCCTGCAACCAGTGTCCACTAGGTGCGACTTGTGAAACCAGTGTACCAGAGGACGGCAGAGATATAGACAGTCCAGAATCGCCAGCAGCAGCGGAAGCCTTCTCCAACAGTTGGAAGGCTGGTCCACCCGAAGGGGAGTGCATGTCTAAGACAGGGGTCACCCCTCCCTTAAGTGGCTCAACCTGCCGACCCGGAGTCCCTGAATGGCTGTGAAGCAGCAAACTATGCGTGTCAACTGACATCCTGGGTCGTAGCAAAACTTTCCTGCCACAAAGGCAACTGCGGTTCCTTAGTGAGATCCAAAAAGGGAACCGCAGACGGGGAAGACTGTGCTACATCCATAGACTTCAAAGGCAATGAAGGAGAAGGGGTGTTTGGAGATGGGTGATCACCTCCCAAGGAAGGATAGTTCCTGAGGGGTGGGATACCTCTGGCCAAGAGTACCTGTGTCCACAAAATGCAACACTTGTTCGGAAAGGCTTCTAGTGGACCTCACAGACAGAGGGAGAAACAGGCCTGTGCACAGAAGCAGACTGTGCCTATCTCATCTGATCACATAGAGGACAACGGTGCAGAGAGACTGCACTACTGCTGCCTGCACCGGTCAGTCATTGGTACAGACGTCATGGTCTGCACTGACAGGGATCGGTGCCGAAGTGGTTGTCTGTCAAAGCTGGAACAGACAAAACTAGAGTCAATAAAGGCATTGGTTCCAAGGAAGATCACAGAGCTGTCAAGGTCTGCACCAACTTAACGGTCGGTGCCGATACAGTGGTAATAGTCTGAACAGAGGAGTCCCTTGGTGCAGATATATAGAAGGCTGCAGGAGAACACAGAGCCAAAATCACTTAATGGAGCCGAAGGCCTCTGTGTCGAAGGTCTAGGCACCGAAAGCGCTAGAGCTGACAGAGCTCCGGAGCCTAAACTTTGGCCTTTCAAGGTTTTGGTTGGCGGGATTCCCCAGCCGGGGACGAAGGCAAAGATTTAGCATTAGTAGGAACATCCAAAGTTTTCTTAGGGGCTCTAGGAGGGGTGAAGATTTCAAACCCAGAAATAGCCTCTGAAAAGAGAGATTTTAGAAGTCCCTTCAGTAACAGCTTGTTTTTCCTTTCCAACAAGGTTCTATTAGAAAATTTCTCAAATTGTACAGGGTGGGTCAACAGACAAATGGGAAGCTCCCAAACAAACACACCATGAGTGTGCATCAGAAGTAGGCAGTTTGTGCCCACAATCAGAACACCGCTTAAACCCTGGACTACCTTTATCTGCCATGACAGCAAATGAATAGAGAAGGTACCAGCAATGGTACAAGAGAGTACCCTAAGGTATGAGACCAAAGGGAAAGGGATTACCAACGATGTTGAGAATACCTCACGGTGAAAGTGGTAAAGAGAAAGGCAGAAAAACCTGAAGAAATTACTAATGCTAGATGCAATAGGGTAAGACAAAATATGAACTTTCCTGACAGAAAAGTAATCTATAAAACAATTGAAAGTAGAAGTAGCTTGACACTACCGAATGGCAATGCAGCAAACGAAATCTGAGGTAACAGGGAGAGGACTGTGTTTAGCTTGAGAGTTTGAAGCTGACGTGGGCTTGGAAAATGGCCGGCTCTGTTCAGAGCTCGGAACTGATAACCATACATATGGAATGAACTAGGGTTAACTATCAGATGGTTAGTTCTCAGTGACCCTGTCCCAATGAAAAATTAAGGCTTGCAGCTCGGAAACCCTTCTGGCAGAGGTAATAGCCACCAACAGTATGGTTTTCCAAGTACAAAACTGTACAGAGGCTGTATTTAGCCGGTTCGAGGGGGGGGGGGGGCTGGGTGAGTTTTTCCAGGACGAAGTTAAAGTCCCATGGAAGAGGGATAGGCTTCTTAGGTGGTCTGATGTGCAAGACGCTTTTAAGGAAGAGTTTCACATGTAGCCCGGCTAACAAGGTAGGATCTAGAGGCAAGCAGGCTGATAATGCAGAGGTGCACTTTCCCTGATGAATAGGAAAGTCCACCCTTTATAAGTTGACACATATATGAGAGGACTAGGGGGGTGTCAGCCTCATAAGGATCCCTTTCTTGTCCCAGACACCACTGAATAATCTTGCCCATTTAGCAAGGTATAATTTTCGAGTAGGGGGTTTCCTTGCCTCCCTCAGGACTGACGGCACGTCCTCTAAATAGTGGTGTCTAAATGGGGTTAGTAATTTATCACCCACAGAGTCACAGATAGCATTTGCAAGTGTGGGTATAGGAGAGTTCCTTTGTCTTGTGTCAGAAGGTCCACCTTGTGGGGTAGCTTGCAGTGATTGCCCTTGGCTAAACTGTATAGAAAGGGGAACCATTCCTGCCTTGGCCAGTAAGGAGTCACTAGCAAGATTTTTGGTTTGTCCTTCCCGATTTTCAGAAGGACTTTCTGAATCAGAGGGAAGGGGGGGGGGGAATGCGTACAGTTGCATTCCCTCCCAGTTGAAACTTAAGTCTACACTCCAGGCTTGGGGGACTAAGTCTTTGTGCAGAGGGTCAGCTGTTGCCTGTTCTGGGGAAGACAAACCGTTCTACTTGTGGAGTACCCCACCGGTGGACTGTCTAGGAAGACAGTCCTGTCCAGCATCCATTTGTGTTGTGGAGAGGATGTTCTGCTCAGGTCTGCTTGCTTGTCCTGCAAAGGGATGTAGCTGGCTTGCAGGGATATGTTGTGCTGGGATGCTAGGTCCCAAATTAGAAGGGCTAGCCTGCACAACTGGTATGCCTTAGTACCTCCCAGTTTGTTGATGTACCATATTACAGTGGCATTGTCCATCACTGTGAGAAAAGAACCTGGTAGGAAGGTTTGCAGAGCTAAAAACTGCTGTCATCTCCTTTACACTGATGTGTTTGGTTTTCATGGGAGGTTGCCACTGGGCTTGGACTCCAAGAGTGCAAGATGGCTCCCCAATCTGTATCCGAGGCATCTGTATGCAATATATGGGTTGGAGTGGAAGGCCCGGGTTTAGTTGTACTTGTTCGATTCACCAAATGATTTCCTTCTTTAAACAGGGAAGAGGAATAACATGTTCCAAGTGATTCTGGTATTGTGACCAGATATTTTTGAGGTACCACTGCAGTTTTCGCATATGCATTCTGGCTAATGGTAGCATGGGGATGTTGCTGCCATCAATCCCAGGAATGAAAGGAATTGCCTTGCAGTGACTGTCTGGGAGGACAAGACTTCCTGAAAATGGGAAGCTAGAGACAGAAACTTGTCCTGTGGGAGAAAGGCTTTTATTCAGTCTATTGATTCTGCAACCTAGGAATATCTCGTCCTTGTCTGGGTTCAGGGAGGACTTTTTGAGGTTTGGGGTGAAACCTAGTCTTTGTAGAAGGGACACAGTGAAGTGTAGATGTCTTAAGAGGGAATCTTCTGACTGTCAGGATAAGGGTGTCCTCCAGATATGGGTAAATCTGGATTCCTTGGGTCATGCAGAAGGTAATGGCTGGAGCCAAGCATTTTGTTAACACTCTTGGGGCAGTGGTTAAGCCAAAGGGCAAAGCCGTAAATTGGAAGTGCAAGGATGTGCCAGAGAAACACAGAAAACATCTGTGTGAGGCCCTGACAGGAATGTGCAGGTAAATATTTTAGGTCCAAGGTGACCATGAAAGCACTGGAGAGTATGAGGGGCAAGAGTGTGGTTAGTGTCAGCATTTTGAAGGACGGTACCTGCAGGTAAAGATTAAGGAAGTAGAGATCTAAAATGCATCTCCAGGGTCCAACCTTTCGAGGGACCAGGAACAAACTGAGTAGAATTCCCTTTCCTTCTTGGCCTGTGGGAACAGGCTCTATTGTGTCTCGCTGTTGCAAGTCTGAGAGAATTTGTGGAAGGAGATGGCACTGGTTTTTGGGGGAAATTGGATGCCTTTCCAGGGGGAATTTGTTTCAGGGTAGGAAGTATCCATTTTGAATAATGGTTAAGACCCACTGGTCTGTGGAGATTTTTTTGCCAGAAGGGGAAACTGTGGCTAAGGCTAGCTGAGAGGGGCAGATAAGCAAGGCAGTCATGCATTATTGGGACCTCCCCTGTTCTGAAAGGGCTGTCTAGGTTGAGGAGGTGGGCCAGTAGACCTCGATGAGGGATGTCTTTAGTTCCTCTGGGTGTGGAGGAGGCAAAAGAATGCGGGTTACACAACAAAAGGCAGTTTTAGCTGGGTAGTTCCTATAAAATTTGGGTATAGGGGATACCAGGAGATGTTTAATATCCTGCAACTCAGCCTTTTTCTTGCAGATTCTTAAATAGGTCTGTAGATTGCTTTCCAAAGAGGAAGTTGTGATCCAGGGGAGCATCCAAGATTTTGGACTTGAAGTCCTCTGGCAGAATTTGTAGTCTAAGCCAATATCATCTCCTAAACACAGATGTTGATGCTGCAGAGCGAGCAGAAGCTTCTGCAGCATCGTAGCTGCACCTTAGTGTCTAGCCACTTGTAGGGCTAAAGACAATTTGGAAGAGATCAATTTTAATGGGACTGTCAGGGATAGAAGCAAACAGAGGTTGATTGGGATACCAAGTCCAGGGCATACTTGGTCATGTGCGTTTGATAGTTAATGGCTCTGAAGGCCAAAGCGGAGGAAGTGTACACCTTGCTTATCCTACCCACGGATTTGCTATCTGTGGGCAATAGGGAGGCAGAAGGTAACAACCTTGACTGCTTATCACGGGGAGTGTCAATCACTGCTGGGTCTCCTAAAGGTGGCTGAGGATTTTTTGCTCCTCTGGCACCTTGTAAAAGCAGTCCGGGCACTTAGGTAAAGGGGACTGAGAGTCAGGAGATTTAGAGGCTGCAGAAAATGTATCCAAGTATGCAAGAAAGTACAGTTTTGTACCTACCATAAATGTAGATGTTAGAGTGCTAATACAGCTGTAGTCATAACAGATGGGTTCTCCTGCCGTCAGGCGGGTCCTCGGTCGGCCGAATTCCAAAGTCTAGGCCCGGTGTCAGTTGTAGTCGCTTCTTCCCGGACGTCAGTGCGATAGGGGTATAAAAGAACCAGCAGACGCCATTTTCTTCAGTTTTTCTTGCCCCATTTCTCAGGTGCCCCCAGGAAGGCAATACATAAATTTATGTAATAAAGCAATGCAATATAATCAAAATACAGTAGTTGCAAGCAAATACACCATAAATGAATACCCCAATCAGGTCGTATGAGGAGGTGTTGGCCAACAGGCCTGTACCAAGAGGGGAAGGAGGGAGGGAAACCTGGACTGCAGCTGTATTAGCACTAACATCTACAGTTATGGTAGGTACAAACTGTACTATGTTCATCGTGCATACAGCTGCAGTCATAACAGATGGGCAGAATCCCAAAGCTAAGAAAGGGGTGGTAGGCACTAGGTGGAACTAGGAGCCAGGATGCCCTGCAAGACTGCAGTGGCAAAGCCTGCTCTAGTTTTGGAGTGTAATGGTAGGTGGTAGCGCTTGGAGAAGGTATGCACAGAACTCCAAGTGGCTTCCAAAATATCTTTGGTAGGAACTCCTCTGAGGAAAGCTGCAGAGGTAGCTGTGGCCCTTTTGGAGTGTGATCTGATGCCTGCAGGTACAGTTTTACCATGAAAAGAGTAACAAAAGGGTATGCAGTGGGCTATCCATTTTGAGATTGTCTGTTTGGAAATTGGCTTCCCCTTGAGCTCCTATAGTATAGGACACAGAGCTGTTATGTTTTTCTGAAAGGCTTTCTGTCCAAATAACGCAGCTGTCTGTGGATGTCCAAGGAATGTAGTAGTCTCTCCCCTTTGCTTTGAGGATTAGGGTAAAAAGTAGGTAAGTGGATAGCCTGATTCAAAGCTACCCTAGATACCACCTTTGGCATCAAGGACGGGTTTGTTCGTAAGGAAACTCTATCCTGATGGAAGATGATAAAAGGCTGCACAGCCATGAGGGCTTGTAGTTCCGATACCCTGCGAGCTGAGGTGATAGCCAGAAAAGCTGTTTTCCAGGACAAATATTGCAAATCTGTTGAGGCAGCTGGCTCAAAGGGAGGCAAGGTCAGCTTTTCTAGAATGAAATTGAGGTCCCAAGCAGGTATTGGTCGTTTCCTTGGGGGCTTTATATTCTTAGCCCCTCTTAGGAACTGTCTTAAGAGGGGGTGAGAGAATAAAGGTTGATCAGTGTTGTATTCTGCAGAAATGGTTGAGGCATAGATTTTGGAGGAAAATGAAAGTCCACTGCTTAGCAGCTCAGCTAGATACGTAATATTTGAGGTAAATTCAGTTTTCCAGGATTCTGGCCCTTTTTCTCATTCCAGGCACAAAACAGTTTCCATTTTGCGGAGTAAGCTTTTCTAGTAGACTGCCTTCTGGCTTCCAAAATGACATCCTGCACCTCCTTGGAGAGTAGGGTCTGTTGTGATGTCAAGGAATCTTCCATGCGGCCAGATTGAGTGTTTTCAGCTGACTGTGAAGAGTTTTGAAGCTGTGCCGAGTCAGAAGAGGCATTAGAGGTAGGGTCCATGGTGGGGAAGTCAGGCTCCTCAGGAGTGGGTACCAGTGCTGTCTTGGCCAGTCTGGAGCAATGAGAATCATCTTTGGTCTGTCTGCTCTGGTTTTTAATAGAACTTTGAGCAGCAGAGGAAGAGGCGGAAAGGCATAAACTGTCATTGTTGTCCAACTGAAAGAATGTGTCCACTCTCCAGGCCTGTGGATGAAAAGTCCTTGAGCAGAATTTTGTCAATTGGTGATTTTTGTGGGAGGCAAAGAGATCTATGTCTGGCCTTCCCCATGCTTGTATTATCTCTGTAAAAACTTGAGGATGGAACTTCCATTCGTGTGGATACGTCATATTTCTGCTTAGGTTGTCTGCCAGCGTGTTTTCCTTGCCTGGCAAGTACTGTGCTTGAAGTTAGATTTGTAATTCAAGAGCCATGTTCCAAAGTGACATGGCTAGCCTGCATAGGGGGTATGAATGGGTTCCTCCCTGTTAATGTACCACATTACTGTGGTGGTGTCTGTCCTTATCAATAGTTGACCTGGATGCAGAAGGTCTTTGAAAGCTATCATAGCATTTATTACTGCTAGCATTTCCTTTTGATTGATGTGAAGGTGCTTTTCTTTTTGGGACCATTTGCCCTGAATGTACCGATCTGTCATGTGCGCCCCCCCCCCCC
Organism: Protopterus annectens; assembly: GCF_019279795.1. Lineage (NCBI taxonomy): Eukaryota > Metazoa > Chordata > Ceratodontiformes > Protopteridae > Protopterus > Protopterus annectens. The sequence continues at coordinate 510,586,709 of NC_056743.1, forward strand.
AGGCGTAATCAGAGGAGTCTGTAGTGATGACTTGATTTGCTTGAGGCTTGCAGAATGGGAGACCTGTTTTGGCATGCTTGAGCCCACCACAGAAATTCCTTTTGAAGACATGGAATTAGTGGTATTATTGTTTCCAAACTGTGGCTGTGTTGAGACCATAGGTTTTTCAGGTACCATTGAAGTTTCCTCATATGCAGCTTTGCACATGGGATTAGTAGGATTCAAGATGCCATGAACCCCAGAGCCTGCAGGATTTTCCTTGCAGTCAGCCTGGTGAAATTTGCTAGTTTTCTGAAGTATTGAGTTAGTTGCCCCCGTTTCTCTGGCGTGACGTAGGCCATCTGGGTGTTTGTGTCCAAGTTGGCACCCAGGAAAATGATTTTGAGGGTATTAGCCTTGATTTCTTTTTGTTGACTGTGTATCCCAGAGAATTCAACGTTATTACAAAAGCCAGATGTTTCAAGAGTATGTGCTTGCTGTCCGCTTGGATCAGGCAGTCGTCCAAATATGGGTATATTTGTATCCCTTGAAGTCTGCAGTAGGCAATAACTGATGCCGGGCATTTTGTGAATACTTTGGGCGCAGTAGATAAGCCAAAGGGCAATGCAGAGAATTGATAATGGGTTGAACCTGCAAGAAATGAGGTATCTTCTGCAATTTTGTCTGATTGGGACATGCAGGTATGCCTCCTTGAGGTCCAATGTTACCAGCCAAGACTTCTTGCCCAGCAAGAAGAAGCTGCTGTAATGTGAGCATCTTGAATTTTGGTATGAGTAAAAATGTGTTTAGGATGGATAGGTCCAAAATAGTTCTCCAATCTTTTCCCTTCCTTGGTACCAGGAATAGTCTGGAATAAAAACCTTGACCTTGTTCTTGAGTAGGTACCTCTTGAATAGCTTTCATGTCCACGAGATCTGAAATTTGTCTTTGTGCCTCTGCCCTTTTATTGTGCGGCAGGTTTGTCATGCCTCATTTTTGGAAGGGTGTGAAAATGGAATCTGTATCTGTTTATAATGTCCAGGATCCATTTGTCTTTTGTGACAATATGCCAATTTTTCGAAAATAATGCCAGTTTTCCGCCTAAGGGTGCTGCCATTTGAGCCTTGCTTGGCATGCAAAGGGGAAAGTCATTGGGCTTGCTCTCTGAATGGCTGCGAACTATCCTCACCACCTTTGTGTAGGAGCTTGCCATTGTCTGCCTCTAAACGATCCTTGAGATTGCCCTCTGCCCCTCAGGCACCTATATCTACCTCTTTGAGGTCTGTCTGTGGCTGGAAAGGACCAATTTTTGGAAGGCCAATTTCTACTGAAAGGTGGAGGTTGTACCTGTAGAAAATGTTTCACTGTTTGCATTGATTTAGCCTTTTCCTCAATTTTCTTTAATACCTCCTCAGCTTTAACACCAAATACATCCTTTTGTAGAGGGGCATCTAGTAATTTAGCTTTGACATGATCCGGTAAGGTTTGCTCCTTGAGCCAGGCATGTCTACGTATGACTGATCCTGTAACAGCAGCTCTACACGAGTCCTCTAGAGCATCAAAACCACATTGCAAGGTATGTTTACCCACTTGTTCTGCACTAGGCATCAAATCCTGCAACTCCTTCATGTCTGGTTGTTCAGGTTGTGACATTTTGCTTCTCAACTGTGATAACAGAAACTGTTGGTACTTTAACATATGGAACTGGCAATTTAATGCCCTCATGGTTAAGGTGGCAGAGGTGTATACCTTTTTTCCCCACCTTTCTAAAGATCTAGAATCTCTCTCGGAAGGTAATGGATTTTTAGCACTGGAGGCCTTAATTCCCTTGGGGCCCTGTGAGATAGTTTCTGGGTCAGCCGCGTGGCTTTTGTATAGAAATTTGTGTGAATCAGGAACCCGTTAGTACCTGTGTCTGGTTTGACTGGGGCTGGAGGTAAAGAATCTGGGTTAAGGCAGGTCTCCGAATACACATCTAGTATGTCTAAGACAGGAGGTATAGCCAGAGGCCTGTGCTGAGGTAGCAAGAGAAAATCCCCGAGCCCTTTCTTGGAATCTGAATACTCATGGCCTTCCCAGTGGAAGTGTTCCCTTAAGGTATGCAAGGTTTCCCCAAATGAGTAATCCTCTGGAGGGGACTGGAGGGGAGACTGAAGGAATGGACTCCTCCACATCAGAATCTTCAAAAAGTACAGTTTTGTACCTACCATAAATGTAGATGTCTGATAGGCATGCATCTGCAGTCCTTACAAATGGGTTGTCCTGTCGTCAGGCAGCCCTTCGGTCGGCCGGATTCCAAAGTCTGGGTCTGGCCTCGGCTGGTGTCGCACTTCACCCGACGTCATAGCGGCAGTTCTTCGGGTATAAAGGCATCAGCCGACGCCATTTTCCTCAGTGTTTCTTGCCCCAGATGCCAGGTGCCCTCTAGGAAGGCTAAATTTGGATACATGCAAATGGTTCCAAATAGTAGAGAGCAAACAAAAAATAAGCATGTATGTACATATATACAAACAAATACACCATAACAGATTCCCCCAGCTAGCTACAAGATGGGCAAATACCCTAGGAGTACCACAGAGGGGAAGGAGGGTGGGTAATCCTGACTGCAGATGCATGCCTATCGGACATCTACATTTATGGTAGGTACAAAACTGTACTATGTCCTTCAAGGATGCATCTGCAGTCTTACAAATGGGTAGAATACCATAGCCAAACTGGGGGAGGAGGAGAAATAAGATTATGGTGTAGTTAAGATCCCTTGCAAAACAGCAGTGGCAAAACCAGCTCGGGATCTGGAGTATAAAGGTAAATTATAATGCTTGGCAAATGTATGCACGGAGCTCAAAGTAGCAGCCTCTAAAATGTCCTTGGTAGCCACTCCTCGTATGAAAGCTGTGGTAGTGGCTGTAGCCCTTGTAGAGTGAGGCCTGATGTTTTCTGGAGTTTTCTTCCCATGGTAGGAGTTACAAAATCTAACGCAATTTCCAATCCACTTTGTTTTGAAATTGCTTTTCCTTCCATTCCTGTCGCATATGCTACCAGTAGCTGGTCAGTCTTTCTATTGCTCTTGGTCCTGTCCAGATAGTAGCCTAATTGTCGATGTACATCCAAGGTATGCAACAGTCTTTCTCCCCTGTTCTGTGGGTTGGGGAAGAATGTTGGTAGGTGGATAGCTTGATTTAAAGATACCCTGGAGACCACCTTTGGCATAAAAGAAGGATTAGTTCTCATGGACACTATCTTGATGGAAGATCAGGAAGGGCTGTACTGCCATTAATGTCTGTAGCTCAGATACCCTTCTTGCTGAAGTGATTGCAAGCAGGAAAGCAGTTTTCCATGATAAGTACTGCAATTCTGCTGTTGCTGCTGGCTCGAAAGGAGGGAGTGTCAACTTTTCTAGCACAAAGTTCAAGTCCCATGCTGGCAATGGTGGCTTCCTAGGTGGCTTTACATTTTTAATCCCTCTCAAACTGCCTGAGCAGAGGATGTGAGAAGACTGGAGGATCCAAGTTGTATTCTGCTGAAATAGCTGATGCATGAATCTTAATGGAAGAATAGGACAGGCAGTTGTGGAAGAGCTCTGCCAAGTATTCCAGGATGTTAGCTATGTTTACCAGTGACACATTCTCTCCTTTTGCAGTACTCCAAATGAGATATCTTTTCCATTTTGCTGAATAATTTTTTCTTGTTGAGGGTCTGCGAGCCTCCAAGATAATGTCTTTAACCCTTTGAGATAAATCTGGGTTATTTGGTCTTATGCAATGTCTTATGCAATGTTCCAGGCAGCCAGCTGCAGTGTTTTCAGGTTTGGATGCAGGGTTTTGAAGTTGTTCTGTGTTAACAGCAAGGGAACTAGGGGCAGAGGCCATATTTGTTCCCGAGACATGCTCCTCAGTAATGGGTACCAATGTTGCCTTGGCCAGACTGGAGCTATCAGGATGATCCTTGGACGGTCTTCTTTGATCTTCAATAGCACCTTGTGCATCAAAGGAAGAGGTGGGAATGCATATGCTGTCAGGTTTTTCCAAATGAAAGATAGGGAGTCCACTTTCCAAGCAAGTGGGTGGTACGTCCTTGTGCAGAATTTTTTCAGTTTGTGATTGTGTGGGGATGCAAATAAGTCTATTTCTGGTAGTCCCCATTTCCCTGTAATGGTTTTGAAGATGTCCGGATGCAGCATCCATTCGTGGGCATCCGTGGTAGTTCTGCTTAGGATGTCTGCTAGTATATTTTCTTTTCCTGGCACAAAAATTGCTTGAAGCTGAATGTTGAAGCTCAGTGCCACATTCCAGAGGTCCATTGCCATCCGGCATAGAGGGTATGAATGTGTGCCTCCCTGTTTGTTGATGTACCACATAACTGGTGTTGTCAGTCCTTAGCAGTTGACCCTGTTGAAGAAATGGTCTGAATGCCTGAATTGCAAGTTTTACTGCCAGCATTTCCGTATGATTTATGTGTAGGTGCAGCTGGTCTTGAGTCCATAAGCCTTGTATGCACTTGTCCAGCATGTGCGCCCCCCAACCGAGGTCTGAGGCGTCTGTTGTGATGGTCTGGCTTGGTTGAGTGCTGTAGAAGGGCAGTCCCCTGTTTGATTGACAGGCCTGAGCCCACCATTGGAATTCTTGTTTCAGGCATGGAATTATTGGAATCTGGGTTTCTAGGCTGTGCTTGTGCTGAGACCATAAATTCCTTAGGTACCACTGTAACTTCCTCATATGTAGTCTGGCATGTGGAATCAATATTATGCAGGATGCCATGTAACAGAGAGCTTGCAGGACTTTTCTTGCTGTTAGCTGGTTCTGCTTTGTTAATGCCATGAAGTAGAGAGGGAGTTGCTCCTGTTTTTCTACTGTCAGGAATGCCATTTGTTTTGATGTGTCCAAATCTGCACCCAAGAAGGTTATCCTTTGGGATGGTATCAGCCTTGACTATTTTATATTGACTGCGTATCCCAGGGCTTGTAGTAGATGAATGACCCTTTCCAAATCTTTTGTTAATTTGTTTTTGTTGTCCGCTTGTAACAGGCAGTCGTCCAGGTAAGGATAAATTTGAATTCCCTGAAGCCTGCAATGAGCAATTACTGATGCCAGGCATTTCGTGAATACTCTGGGCGCAGTAGATAAGCCAAAGGGCAATGCTGAGAATTGATAATGCTCTGATCCTGCAAGAAATCTGAGGTATCTTCTGCAATTTGGTCGTATGGGGACGTGCAGGTATGCCTCCTTGAGATCTAGAGTTACCAGCCAAGACTCCTTGCCCAGCATGGGAAGAAGCTGCTGTAGGGTCAGCATTTTGAATTTTGGAACAATGAGGTATGTGTTTGAAGCGGACAGGTCGAGAATAGGTCTCCATTGGTTTTCTTTTCTTGGTACCAGGAAGAGTCTGGAGTAAAATCCTTGCCCTTGTTCCATAGATGGTACCCTTTCTATAGCTCTCACCCTTAGTGAGTTATTTGTTCTAGAGCTTCTGTCTTCTGATTTGGAGGTAGGTTTGGCATTCCTCTCTTCCTTGGTAGAGTATGGAAGTGAAACCTGTAACCTTGGTCTATTGTCTGTAAAATCCGTTTGTCTCCTGTGATGTAATGCCAGTTCACTGAAAATAAGGCTAGCTTCCCGCCTAAGGGTGCTTCTAGTTGTTCCCTGGTAGGCGGTGCCAGAGCCAAGTCACTGTGATTGTCCTGTGGAAGTGGTGGTGGCTGGATCTGTGGCTGTACCTCGCTGGTTGTTAGCCTGCCACTGACGTCCCCTGTAGGCACCTCTGGATTGACCCCTGCCTCTTGAGGGCCTATTCCTGCCTCTCGGAGCTCTGGAGGTGTCTGGAAAGGACCAATTCTTGGAAGGCCAGTTCCTGCTAAACCTTGGAGGCTGGACCTGCAAGAAATCCTTGACTGTCTGAACAGATTTTGCTTTCTGTTCCACCTTCTTCAGCACCTGCTGTGCAGGGGAGCCAAACAAATTGAGCTTATCCATGGGAGCATATAGGAGCTTTGATTTAACATGGTCTGGTAAGGACTGCTCTTTCAACCATGCATGTCTTCTGATCACTGTGCCAGTCATGGCTGATCTAAAGGAAGCCTCCAGTGCATCATAGCCGCATTTTAAGGAATGATTACTGACCTGCTGAATGTTATGTACCATTTCCTGCACAGATTTTTTGTCTAATGGTTCATCTGAGGACAGTTTAGTTAATTGGTCTAACAAATTCCTGATACTGAATCATGTGGAATTGATAGTTCAAGGCCCTAGCTGAAAGAGTAGCAGAAGTGTAAACTTTACCCCATCTCTAAGGCCCTAGATTCCCTTTTAGAGGGGAGGGGGTTTTTGGTAGAAGAAGCTGCTACAGCCTTGGGTCCCTGGGAGATAGTTTCGGGATCTGCAAAAGGGGCCTTATACAAATGATAATGTGTGTCCGGAACCCTGTAGTACCTATCGGGCTTAGCAGGGGCCGGAGGAAGAGAATCAGGAGCAGTACAAGCATCATTAAAAGCATCATCCACAACAGTAAGTACTGGAGGAATGGCTAAAGGCCTATGCTGTGGCAAATGCAAAAAGGTTCTAAGCCTTTTCCTAGAGTCTGAAAAATCCTGGCCCTGCCATTGAAATTGTTCCCTCATAGCATGCAAGGTTTCCCCAAAAGAAAATTCCTCATGCGGAGAGGTAGAAGGAATGGAGTCTTCTGCATCAGAGTCCTCATAAGGAGAAAAGGGGCCCTCTGGAGGGTTTGAATTATCTGACTCATCAGAGGATCCATCTGAAGAAACTGGCTCAGGGGGCTCTACTCTAGTCCTCTTCTCTGGAGGTGGGTGAGAGGCCCTGTCTGGATGTGGTTGGGATCCCCGGATCAAAGAAATGAGATCCTCTGCTAGACTAAGCATTTGTGAACTGGAACTAGGCCTGTGAGAGGGGGTCTTAGCAGGCACCGATTTGGTAGATTTTGCTGCTTTAGCCCTGGCAAAGGCCTTAATAGACATGGATGCAGGAGGCCTAGCAGCTCCACGTGCAGGGGTAGAAATATCCAAAGGGATAGTATCAGATAAATCCTGCGAACCTGCAAGAGCAGGTGGGACTTCAGTAGCAGATTCAGGCAGGCTGGATGAGGCCTCGGTAAGTGGCAAGCTTTCGGCCGAAGGAAGAACCGTGGACTCTGTTTCAGCCGAAACAGAGACACTCGCGGTTGGCTTAACCGTGGTTTCGGCCAAAACCGCGGACCGCGAGTGTCGGTCCTTTTCCTTGCGTTTTTTAGAAATTTGCGTAGTCGGAGTATCCGACGGCATAATGTAAGCAAAATCGGAGCCGAAAAACTCTTCAGCAAATTCCGACCGACGTCTAAGCGTCCGTCGGTTGAAAGAAGCACAGGCTAGACAAGCTGCTACGTCGTGGTCTGGGCCTAAACAAGGTAAGCAGTAAGAGTGGAAATCTTTAGGAGGTATTTGTTTCCCACAAGTTAAACAGTTATTCACTTTTTCTGACATCGGCTGAGGCAAGAAAGAGTCCCCAACGGGGTACTTAACTTTTTAGAAGTCTTCAGTACTTGTAGTAGTAATCTCTGGTTCTGACCGACCGGCACTTACGAATAGCTTCTGCTTCGGGCGCCACGCGGCAAGAAAGACTGAGGAAAATGGCGTCGGCTGATGCCTTTATACCCGAAGAACTGCTGCTATGACGTCGGGTGAAGTGCGACACCAGCCGAGGCCAGACCCAGACTTTGGAATCCGGCCGACCAAAGGGCTGCCTGACGACAGGACAACCCATTTGTAAGGACTGCAGATGCATCCTTGAAGGACATCGGGAGTAAGAATGTTCCTGTTTATCAGAGTGCTCTGAAATAATGGAGGCCTGTTCAGAGGAGGGGGATTCTTCCTCCACTCTGGGAGTTTTGTCGGGGGGGGTGAGAACCCCTGATAAGAGTAATTAAATCCTCAGCCATTTTAAGCATCTGTTTTTAGGCATGGGGCCTGGTGAAGGGCCCTGTGTAGCTGGTCTCTTAGAATGCATGGCTGCTTTAGACTTAGTGAAAGCCTTGATGGAAAAAGAGGAGGAAGGTCTGAAGACACCCTGAGAGGCGGCAGACCTGTCTACATTTAGAGTTTCACCACCAAAAGTGGCTTTGGTATCTGTAGTCAGGGTGTGGGCAGAGGAGCCTGCGACCTCGGGCACAGAAGACACCAATGATGTCTTCGGTAGGCAGGGACTGCGTAGGCGCCTCACTGAGAACCAGACCACCCGTAGGTCGGCTTTGGCGTGGTGTCAGTAGAGGCCGCGGACCTAGTGTGTCTGTCCTTATCTTGGCGTTTTTTTAGACCAAACTGGAGTCGGAGTATCTGACGACATAATAGTTAAATTTTTTGCCAAAACAGTGCTGGGCGAACTCCACCCGGCGCTTAATGGTGCGTTTGTTGAATGTAACACAAAAACGACAGACCGAGACGTCGTGGTCTGGGCCTAAGCAAGGAATGCAGAGGGAATGAAAATCCTTATGCGGTATTTGCTTCCCACATGAAATACAATTCTTAACTATGTCTGACATCGGTCTGAGGCAAGAAAAGTTTCTAGCGGGTACTTAGCTTTCAAGAAGACTTCGGTTGCAAAATTTTAGTAATTTCAGGAGCTGGCCGACAGGCACTTGCGAACTGCTTCTGCTTCGGGCACCGCGGGGCAAGAAAGACTGAAGAAAATGGCGTCGGCTGGTTCTTTTATACCCCTGTCACACTGACGTCAGGGAAGAAGAGACTACAACCGACGCCGGACCTAGACTTTGGAATTCGGCGGGCCGAGGACCCGCCTGACGGCAGGAGAACCTATCTGTTATGACTGCAGCTGTATGCACGATGAACATCAGGGTGAACAGCTAAAGGGGAGGGGACTCTACTTGCAGCAGTTCAAAGCATTTTTTGGGGGTTTCTGTCATCTGGGAAGTAACCCATTTGAAGTACTCATTTTGGTGATATTTTCACCAAATGTAATGTCTTCAGATGGAGAATCCCCTTCCACAGAATCTTCATTAAGAGAGGAGTATTCCTTGGGAGAAGCAATCTGGGATGCATAAGAGATGGATTCATCCAAAGAAGAGTAGGTAAATTCATGTGCTTTTCCCCTCAGGGAGGGGAGCCATAGGAATAGAAGCAGAGGTACGCCTAGAGCTTAGCAGAGGCAATGTAGATGTGGGGGAGGCAATGTAGGTGTGGCTGAGGCAGAAGGCCCAAGGGCCATAAAGGCCTGCTTAAGAGAGGAGATGAAGGCCTCCCAGTTTGGAGGAGCTTCAGAAGCAGGTGAAAAATGTTTTTTCTGCTTCTTTTTGGTTTGAGTCTGCCTAGAGCTGGGTTTGGCAGCAGCTGTATCAGATGTCTGGATCCCAGTCGAAGGAACCCCCAAATCTGGTTCCCCTCGACATCGATGGGAGTCTGAGAAAGCTCCATGGACGTGCCGGACTTCCTGTGCAGCGGCCTCTGTGAGGGAGGTCGATGGAGGCAACTGATCTGAGCACTGGACTCCTATAAATCGGTAGTTGGCAGTGCGCCCGGGTACGACGCGGCAGGCAATGAAGGCCTAGGCATCTTGGCCTTAAGCGGAGGTTCTTGGGAGGCCTCCGAAGTAGGATCCCAACCTGAGAGCCAGCCATTTGAGGCGTTTGTTTTCTAAGTAAAGGTTTAGAGCTGCCACACTGCTACGTTAGGTCTTAAGCACAGATTTACAAATAGGGCAGGCATTATGGTCGCGTTTCAGGCCTAAGCAGAAAATGCACTTGTCATAGGCATCCTTATGGGGAATCTGGCGCCCGCATTGGCACTTTCCCTTTTTACCTGACATCAACCGAAAGCTACAACAAACAAGGCTAAGCAATGTTAAAGATCAGTAAATTAGAAATGCAAAAAACCCAACGGGTTACTTAACTGTAGTCGATCCAATGTCTAGAGAACGATTGTGCGATGCGAAGTAGTCTGCAGCTGAAAAGTTCTGAGGATTGTGCCTGCAGATGTCACATATGGCCCTACATGCGACATCCCACGCAGCTGCAACAGCCAAGCTGAATCTTTTGTATAGGAGCTGACATACAGGTCGCCTGAAGGCAGGAAATCCCACACCAAGAATACTGTAACACAGGAATAGGAGGACATCTGATAATGCATAGTTCCTGCCCTGAAGCGTTGATACTTCCGACACGAGTCCTCGATAGGGATGTGCAGACAAGCTTCTTTTAAGTCTAGGAGGGTGGCTAACCAGGCATCTTTGGCCAGCATAGAAGCTACTGCAGGGTGAGCATTTTGAATTTTGGTACCACAGAAAGGTAAGATTGGGTGTCAAGTGCCCTCCTTCCAGGTACCAAGAAAAGTCTGGAATAGAAGCCTTGAGCTGTTCACAGGAACAAGTTGAATTACCCTTACAGAGAGCAGGGATTGAACTTGGTTTTGGTGCCCCTGCCCACGGTTTGGAGGAAGGTCTGGAAACCCTACCCCTGGGATACAATGTTGAGGACCCATCTCTGTCTTTGGTGAATGGAAATCCAGTTTTTAGCATGATGGGCAAGTTTTCCTCCTACGGGCACGAGTGGTTAGGCAGAAGTGTGGAGTGGAGTTGAAGTCATTGTGAATTCTTTCCCTAAGGGGGTAGCTTAGCACTCCCGGTTTTTGAAGTGGAGGCACTCCATTGCTTAGATCTCTGCATACCCAGAGACTGTAGTCGGGGGGGGGGGGTCCGTTTCCCCTGGGTCTAGTTTGAGATGGCCTGCAAGGGGCAGGAAAGGACTAATGTTTCGAGGGGCAATGCCTACTGACACTAGGAGGCTGTACTTGCAACAAATCCTGGTCTATCTACATAGATTTAGCTTTTTCTTCCATCTTAAAGAACCTCATGCTTTGGTGCCAGATTGTCCTTGTTCAAAGAAGCATCTAGTAATTTTGATTTGACAAAGTCTGGCAAAGTCTGCTGCCTTCTCAGTACAGAACCAGTGACTGTTGCCCTGCAAGATGCTTCCAGGGAGTCAAAGCCACATTGCAAAGTATGCTTGCTGACTTGGCTTCCAGAATGCATAAGCTCTTGGAATTATTTTCTGCCTGTTTTTATAGCCCTGACGACCTGATGGCAGTCCTGGAGCGACAGCAGACGCAGAAATACTAGGTCTCTGGTATTCAGGCTGAGGGCTACCTGCAGGCAGATAACCCAAGTGTGATTACTGCAACAGTGAAACACTAAGAACTTCAGCAGAAAGTACAGTTTTGTACCTACCATAAATGTAGATGTCCGATAGGTATGCATCTGCAGTCATCACATATGGGTTGTCCTGCCTCAGGCAGCCCTTCGGTCGACCGGATTCCAAAGTCTGGGTCCGGCGTCAGCTGATGTCACCCCTTCCCCGACGTCAGAGCGCCCGGGGGCTAGCTATGAGAGGGAAAAGTACCCAATAAATACCAAAGAGGGGAAGGAGGGAGGGTAAACCTGACTGCAGATGCATACCTATCGGACATCTACATTTATGGTAGGTACAAAACTGTACTATGTCCTTCAAGGATGCATCTGCAGTCATCACATATAGGTAGAATACCATAGCCAATCTGGGGGTGGAGGATCTATGTAAAGGATGGTGTAGCTAAAATGCCCTGCAGGACTGCCGTAGCAAAGCCTGCTCTGGATCTGGAATATAAAGGTAAATTGTAATGCTTAGAAAATGTATGCACGGAGCTCCATGTAGCAGCTTCTATAATGTCCTTGGTAGCCACTCCTCTTAAGAAGGCTGTGGAGGTGGCTGTGGCTCTGGTGGAATGAGGTCTAATGTTAGCTGGCACAGTTTTTCCATGACAGGAATAACAAAAACGAATGCAATTCCCTATCCATTTTGAAATTGTCTGTTTGGAAATTGCTTTTCCTTGTGCACCAGCAGCATATGCTACCAACAGCTGGTCAGTTTTTCTGTAGCTTTTAGTTCTGTCCAAGTAGTAGCGCAACTGTGTGTATGTCCAGGGTGTGCAGACGTTTCTCCCCTTTATTTTGTGGATTTGGAAAGAAGGTAGGCAGGTGAATAGCTTGGTTTAATGAGACCCTGGATACCACCTTTGGCATAAATGAAGAATTGGTTCTCAATGAGACTCTGTCCTGATGAAAACTAAGAAATGGCTGTACTGCCATGAGGGCCTGTAACTCAGATACTCTTCTTGCTGAGGTCATGGCCAGAAGGAAGGCGGTCTTCCAAGACAGGAAAGTACAGTTTTGTACCTACCATAAATGTAGATGTCCGATAGGTATGCATCTGCAGTCATAACATGGGTTGTCCTGCCTCAGGCAGCCCTTCGGTCGGCCGGATTCCAAAGTCTGGGTCTGGCCTCGGCTGATGTCGCACTTCACCTGACGTCGGAGCTTCTGGGGTATAAAGGCATCAGCCGACGCCATTCTCTTCAGTGTTTCTTGCCCCAGATGCCAGGTGCCCTCTAGGAAGGCTAAATTTGGATAAATGTTGTAAATTCCAAACAGTAGTAAGCAAAATATATATATACATATATACATACAAATACACCATAATAGATTCCCCCAGCTAGCTAAAAAGAGGGGTAAGCACCCCTAGGAATACCACAGAGGGGAAGGAGGGTGGGTAATCCTGACTGCAGATGCATACCTATCGGACATCTACATTTATGGTAGGTACAAAACTGTACTATGTCCTTCAAGGATGCATCTGCAGTCATAACATATGGGTAGAATACCATAGCCAAACTGGAGGAGGAGGTACTAAGATAATGATGGTGTAGTTAAGATCCCCTGTAAAACTGCAGTTGCAAAACCTGCACGGGATCTGGAGTATAAAGGTAGATTGTAATGCTTGGCAAATGTATGCATGGAGCTCCAAGTAGCAGCTTCTAAAATGTCTTTGGTAGCCACTCCTCGTAGGAAAGCTGTAGTGGTGGCTGTGGCTCTTGTGGAGTGAGGCCTGATATTTTCAGGAGTTCTTTCCATGAAAAGAGTAGCAGAATCGAATGCAATTTCCTATCCATTTTGAAATTGTCTGTTTGGAAATTGCTTTTCCTTGCACTCCAGTTGCATATGCTACCAGAAGTTGGTCAGTTTTTCTGCTGGTTTTACTTCTGTCCAGATAGTAGCGTAGTTGTCTGTGTACATCCAAGGTGTGCAATAGTTTTTCCCCCCTGTTCTGTGGGTTAGGGAAGAACGTAGGCAAATTAATAGCTTGGTTCAAGGATACCACCTTTGGCATTAAAGTAGGATTGGTTCTCAGAGACACTATCCTGGTGAAAGATAAGGAAAGGCTGCACTGCCATTAATGCCTGTAACTCGGATACTCTTCTTGCTGAAGTGATTGCTAGAAGGAAAGCAGTTTTCCAAGATAAGAACTGTAAGTCTGCTGATGCTGCTGGTGGTTCAAAAGGGGGAAGTGTTTATTTTTCCAGCACAAAATTGAGATCCCATGCAGGCAGAGGGTCTCCTTGGAGGTTTTACATTTTTGATCCCTCTTAAAAATTGTCTGAGGAGAGGGTGAGAGAAGATAGGAGGATCCATGTTGTACTCTGCTGAAATTGCTGAAGCATGAATCTTAATGGAAGAATAGGACAGGCCATTGTGGAACAGTTCTGCTAAGTATTCTAGGAAGTGTGCTAGGTTTGCCAGTGTGACATCTGTACCCTTTGATGCACTCCAAATGAGGAATCTCTTCCATTTAGCAGAGTATGTTTTTCTTGTGGAGGGTCTGCGAGCCTCCAGGATAATGTCCTTGACCCTCAGATAAAACAGTTTGATTTTGTTTTATGCAATTTTCCAGGCAGTTAGCTGCAGCGTTTTCAAGTTTGGATGCAGGGTCTTGTAGTTCTGCGTTAGAAGTAAAGGCCATAGGGGTAGAGGCCATGAGTTCGTCCGAGACATGCTTCTCAGTAGTGGATACCAATGCTGCCTTGGCCAGTCTGGAGCTATCAGAATCACCTTTGGCTGTTCCTCCCTGATCTTCAGTAGAACTTTGTACATCAATGGGAGAGGTGGAAAGGCATAAACTGTCAGGGCCTTCCAGCTGAAAGAGAGGGAGTCCACCCTCCAGGCTTGTGGGTGGTATTCTCTTGAGCAGAATTTCAGTTGGTGGTTGAGTGGGGAGGCGAACAGGTCCATCTCTGGCATTCCCCATTTCTTTGTTATGTTTTTGAAGATGTCTGGATGCAGCATCCATTCATGAGCATCCGTGGTAGTTATGCTTAAGCTGTCTGCTAGTGAAATCTCTTTTCCTGGTATGAATTTGGCCTGCAGTTGAATGTTGAGATTCAGGCCTAGGTTCCACAGGTCCATTGCCATCCGGCATAGAGGGTAGGAATGCGTGCCTCCCTGTTTGTTGATGTACCACATGACTGTGGTATTGTCTGTCCTTATCAGCAGATGTCCTTGCTGGAGGAATGATTTGAATGCCTCGATTGCATGCTTCACTGCCAGCATCTCCTTTAGATTTATGTGTAGATTCAGCTGGTCTTGAGACCATAGGCCTTGGATACACTTGTCTTCCATGTGTGCTCCCCAGCCTAGGTCTGAGGCGTCCGTGGTGATGGTTTGCCTTGGTTGTGGTTTGTTGAAAGGCAACCCTCTGTTGGTCTGGCAGGCCTGAGCCCACCACAGGAATTATTTTTTCAGGCATGGAAAGATTGGTATCATGGTTTCTAGACTGTCTGTTGAGACCATACATTCCTTGGGTACCATTGTAATTTTCTCATATGCAGCCTGGCATGCGGGATCAAGATTATGCAAGATGCCATGTAACCCAGGGCCTGCAGGACTTTCCTTGCAGTAAGCTGAGTTAGTCTCGTCAAAGCCATGAAGTAGACTGGGAGTTGCTTTTGTTTTTCTTCTGTGAGAAAAGCCATCTGAGTTAGTGTCCAGATCTGAACCCAAAAATGTTATCCTTTGGGATGGCACTAGTCTTGACTTCTGGATGTTGACTGTGTATCCCAAGGCTTGTAATAGTTGTATGACATAGGCCAAATCCTGTATTATTTTTGTCTTGTTGTCCGCTTGTATTAGGCAGTCGTCCAGGTATGGGTAGATCTGAATTCCCTGAAGCCTGCAATGTGCAATTACTGATGCCAGGCATTTCGTGAATACTCTGGGCGCAGTAGACAAGCCAAAGGGCAATGCTGAGAATTGATAATGCTCTGATCCTGCAAGAAATCTGAGGTGTCTTCTGCAATCTGGTCGTATAGGGACGTGCAGGTATGCCTCCTTGAGATCTAGAGTTACCAGCCAAGACTCCTTGCCCAACATGGGAAGAAGCTGCTGTAGGGTCAGCATCTTGAATTTTGGTACAATGAGATGTGTTTAGTGCGGACAAGTCGAGAATAGGCCTCCACTGAGTTTTTCTTGGTACAAGAAATAGTCTGGCGTAAAATCCTTGGTCTTGTTCCATAGATGGTACCCTTTCTATTGCTCTCATCCAAAGTAAGTTGATGATTTTAGAGCCTCTGGCTACTGGCTTGGTGGAAGGTTTGGCATTCCTCTCTTTTGGTAAAGTGTGGAAGTGAAACCTGTAGCCTTTGTCTATTGTTTGCAATGTCCATTTGTCTCCTGTAATGCAATGCCAGTTTTTCGAAAATAAAGCTAACTTTCCGCCCAAGGGTGCTTCCAGTTGTTCCCTGGTAGGCGGAATCAGAGCCAAGTCATTGTGTCTGTCCTGTGGAAGTGGTTGTAGTCGCAGCTGTGGCGGTACTCCTCTGGTTGGCAGGTTGCCACTGACTACCCCTGTAGGCACCTCTTGACTGACCTCTGCCTCTTGGGCGTCTATTCCTGCCCCTCTGTGCTCTGGAGGTGTCTGGAAAGGACCAATTCTTTGAAGGCCAGTTTCTGCTGAACCTCGGAGGTTGGACCTGCAGAAAATCCTTCACTGTTTGCACAGATTTAGCTTTTTCTTCCACTTTCTTTAGAATCTCCTGTGCAGGGGAGCCAAATAAACTGTTTCTCCACAGGAGCATCTAGGAGTTTAGACTTGACATGGTCTGGCAAGGATTGCTCTTTTAGCCAGGCATGCCTTCGAATCACTGCTCCAGTCATAGCTGATCTAAATGAAGCCTCCAGTGCATCACAGCCACATTTTAAGAAATGATTACTGACCTGCTGAGAGTTGTGTACCAAATCCTGAAGGGACTTACGGTCTAAAGGTTCAGGAGAGGAAAGTTTTTTATTCAGCTGATCTAACAAAAATTCCTGGTACTGTATCATATGGAATTGACAGTTTAAAGCTGTGTCAGAAAGAGTAGCAGATGTGTAAACTCTTTTTCCCCATCTCTCTAATGCTCTTGACTCTGAGGGTAGGGGTTTTTTGGCAGTGGCAGCTGCAACACCCTTTGGGCCCTGAGAAATAGTTTCTGGGTCTGCAGCATGGGACTTATACAAGTGGAAGTGAGAATCCGGGACCCTGTAATATCTGTCAGGTTTGGCAGGGGCCGGGGGAAGAGAATCAGAGGCAGAACTGACATCATTGTATGCATCAACAACTGATAGTACAGGTGGTATGGCTAAAGGCCTATGCTGTGGCAAGTGTAAAAAAGTCCTTAGCCTTTTCCTAGAATCAGAAAAATCCTGACCCTGCCATTGAAAGTGTTCCCTCATTGAGTGTAAAGTCTCCCCAAAGGAAAATTCTTCTGGGGGGGAGGCAGAAGGAATTGAGTCTTCTGCATCCGAATCCTCATAAGGCGAGTATGGTCCTTCCTGATGGTCTGATAAATCAGATCCATCCGAGGAATAATCAGAGGAGAGAGGTTCAGGGGGGTTCAGTCCTAGGCCTTTTGTCAGGAGGAGGTTGTGAGGCCCTGTCTGGGTGAGGTTGGGAACCCCTAATCAGAGATACAAGGTCCTCAGCAAGGCTGAGAATCTGAGAACTAGAGGAAGGTATCTGAGAGGAAGATTTTGTTGGTAAAGCCTTTGAAATTTTAGCTGCTTTAGCCCTGGAGAAGGCCTTAATAGACATAGAAGCAGGGGGCCTAGCTGCCCCACGTGCAGGAGTAGAAATGTCCAACGGAATGGTGTCGGAGAATTCTTGTGCGCCTGCTTCTTCGGTAGGAATTTCTGTAGCAGACTCAGCCGGGGCCTCTCTGGCCTCGGTCGGAGGTATGTTTTCGGCAGAAGGAAGAACCAAGGACTCTGTTTCAGCCGAAACAGAGACACTCGCGGTAGGCCTAACCGTGGTTTCAGCCGAAACCACGGGCCGCGAGTGTCTGTCCTTTTCCTTGCGTTTTTTGGCTAAATGTGTAGTCGGAGTCTCAGACTGCATTTTATATGCAAAAGCGGATCCAAAAAACTCTTCTGCAAACTCCGACCAACGTCTAAGTGTCAGTCGGTTGAAGGAAGCACAGGCTAAACAAGCTGATACGTCGTGGTCTGGGCCTAAGCAAGGAAGGCAGTAAGAGTGGAAATCCTTGAGGTATTTGTTTCCCACAAGTTAAACAATTATTTACTTTGACATCGACTGAGGCAAGAAAGAGTCCCCAACGGGGTACTTAGCTTCTTTAGAAGTCTTCGGTAGCTGAAATCTCTGGATCTGACCGACCGACACTTGCGAACAGCTTGTTTCGGGCACCGCGCGGCAAGAAAGACTGAGGAAAATGGTGTTGGCTGATGCCTTGATACCCCAGAAGCTCTGACGTCGGGTGAAGTGCATCATCAGCCGAGGCCAGACCCAGACTTTGGAATCCGGCCGACCGAAGGGCTGCCTGAGGCAGGACAACCCATATGTTATGACTGCAGATGCATCCTTGAAGGACATCTGTAGTTCTGCAGATGCTGCTGGTTCAAAGGGAGGCAGAGTTAAGTTTTTCCAACACGAAGTTAAGGTCCCAAGTAGGCACTGGAGGTTTCCTTGGAGGATTGATGTTTTTAATTCCTCTTAGAAACTGTCTTAGGAGAGGACAGGTGGATCAGTATTGTACTCTGCTGAAATTGCTGAAGCATGAATTTTAATGGAAAAGTAAGACACCCCATTGTGGAGCATTTCTGCCAAGTATTCCAGGATATGTGCCATGTTCATCACTGTCGCATCTAGGCCCTTTGTGGTGCTCCAAGTGTGAAATCTTTTCCATTTTGCTGAATATGCCTTTCTTGTGGAAGGCCGGCGAGCTTCCATGATGATATCCTTCACTCTCTTGGATAGCTTATCCTGAGAAGGAGTCAAGGTATTTTCCAGGCTGTTAGTTGCAAGGTTTTCAGGTTGGAATGCAAAGTTTTGCAATTGTGTTGTGTCAGGAGAAGTGGCCATTGAGGAAGAGGCCATGGTTTCGTGCGTGACATGCTCTTTAACAGTGGGTACCAGTGCTGTCTTGGCCAGTCCGGAGCTATCAGAATCACTTTTGACTGCTCTGTTCTGATCTTCAGTAAGACCTTGGTCATTAATGGAAGAGGTGGAAATGCATACACTGTAAGTTTTCCAGCTGAAGGATACGGCGTCCACTTTCCATGCTTGTGGGTGGTATGTCCTTGAGCAGAATTTCTTCAGCTGATAATTGGGGGGGGGGGCAAAAAGATCTATGCCTGGCCTTCCCCATGATTACGTTATCTGTAGAAAGATGTCTGGGTGCAGCATCCATTCGTGTGCATCCATGATATTTCTGCTTAAGCTGTCCACCAGTTTATTGTCTTTTCCTGGCACAAACTGGGATTGCAGGTCTATACTGAGTTTCAAGGAAAGTTCCCAAAGATTCATTGCCAGTCTGCAAAGAGGGTAGGAATGGGTGCCTCCTTGCTTGTTTATGTACCACATAACTGTGGTGTTGTCTGTCCTTATTAGCAGGTGGCCTTGATGCAGAAAGAGTTTGAAGGCCTCGATTGCATATATCACTGCCATCATTTCCTTTTGGTTTATGTGCATGCGTAGCTCCTTTTGTGACCATAGTCCTTGAATACATCTGCCCTCCACGTGTGCTCCCCAACCGTGGTCTGAAGCATCCGTTGTAATGGTTTGGCTGGCTATTGGCTTGCTGAAGGGCAGACCCCTGTTTGACTGGCTTGCTTGAGCCCACCACAGAAATTCCTTCTGGAGGCATGGAATGAGTGGGATCAAAGTTTCTAAGCTGTGACTGTGCTGAGTCCATAAACTCCTTAGGTACCATTGTAGTTTCCTCATATGCAGCCTTGCTTGTGGAATCAGAATGCAAGATGCCATGTAACCCAGGGCCTGCAGGATTTTCCTTGCAGTCAGCGGAGCTTGTCTGGTCAGATTCTTGAAGTAATCCGGTAGTTGTCTGTTTTTCTTCTGTGAGAAAAGCCATTTGGGTGGTTGTGTCTAGATCCGCACACAGAAAAGTTATTCTTTGGGATGGAACAAGTCATAATTTGTTAACGATGACTGTATATCCCAAGGCCTGCAGTAGGTGGATGGCATAATTCAAGTCCTTTACCAAAGTTTGTTGGCTGTCCACTTGTATAAGGCAGTCATCCAGATATGGGTATATTTGAATCCCCTGAAGTCTGCAGTGTGCAATTACTGATGCCAGGCATTTCGTGAATACCCTGGGCGCAGTAGATAAGCCAAAGGGCAATGCTGAGAATTGATAATGCTCTGAACCTGCAAGAAATCTGAGGCGTCTTCTGCAACTGATAGGGACATGCAGGTATGCCTCCTTGAGGTCTAGAGTCACCAGCCAAGACCCCTTGCCCAGCATGGGAAGGAGTTGCTGTAGAGTCAGCATTTTGAATTTTGGCACAATGAGGCAAGTATTCAGTGCGGACAAGTTGAGAATAGGCCTCCATTGATTTTCTTTTCTTGGAACAAGTAATAGTCTGGAATAAAATCCTTGGCCTTGTTCTGTGAGAGGAACCTTTTCTATAGCTTTCATTTGCAATAGGTTGGAAATTTGTTTTAAAGCCTCTGCCCTTTGATTCGGTGGCAGGTTTGGCATGCCTTTTCTTTTTGGTAATGTATGAAAATGGAACCTGTATCCTTTTGTCTATTATTTGCAGTGTCCATTTGTCCCTTGTAATACTGTGCCAATTTTTTGAGAATAAAGATAGCTTTCCGCCCAAAGGAACTTCCAAATGAGCCCTGGTTGGCGGGGTCAAAGTAAAGTCATTGAGTCTGTCCTTGTGGAGCAGTTGTAGGTCCTGCACTACCTCTCTGGTTAGGAGGTTGCCATTGACGTCCTCTGTAGGAGCCTCTAGCTTGCCCTCTACCTCTGGCACGTCTGTTCTTGCCTCTCTGAAATCTCTGTGTCTGGAAAGGACCAATTCTTAGAGGGCCAATTTCTGCTGAATCTTGGTGGTTGGACCTGGAGAAAATCTTTGACTGTCAATACAGATTTAGCCTTTTCCTCAAATTTCTTTAAGACCTCCTGAGCAGTGGAGCCAAATAACTTGCTTTTCCAGTGGCACATCCAGAAGCTTTGCTTTAACATGATCTGGCAGAGTTTGTTCCTTCAGCCAGGCATGCCTACATATGACTGCACCTGTCATTGCTGACCTACATGAAGCTTCCAATGCATCATAACCACACTGCAAGAAATGGTTGCTAACCTGTTGGGAGTTGTGTACCAGATCCTGAAGTGACTTGCGATCTAGGGGTTCAGGTGAAGACATTTTTTATGCAATTCATCTAACAAATACTCTTGGTACTGTATCATATGGAATTGACAATTTAATGCCCTCATAGAAAGAGTGGAAGTATACACTTTTTTACCCCATCTCTCTAAAGCCCTGGACTCCCTTTCAGAGGGGAGTGGATTTTTAGTAGTGGCAGATGCAACCCCTTTAGGGCCCTGGGAAATAGTTTCAGGGTCAGCAGAGTGGGCCTTGTAAAGGAAATGATGCGAGTCTGGGACCCTGTAGTACCCATCGGGTTTGACAGGAGCCGGAGGAAGGGAGTCAGGGGTAATGCTAGACTCAGAGTACACATCAATGACATTCAAAACAGGAGGAATAGCCAAAGGTCTATGCTGAGGTAAATGCAAAAAAGTCCTTAATCTCTTCCTGGAATCAGAGAATTCCTGGCCCTGCCATTTGAAATGCTCTCTCATGGAGTGAAGGGTCTCCCCAAAGGACAGCTCTTCAGGAGGGGAGGCAGAGGGAATAGATTCCTCTGCATCATAATCCTTGTAGGCCGTAAAGGCCTCCTCCTGGTAGTCTGAAAGAGCAGAGCCATCTGAGGCCTCAGAGGACTGGGGGATCAGTGGGCTCAACCCTGGGCCTTGAGAGGAGGTTGAGAGCCCCTGTCCGGATGTGGCTGAGAGCCCCTAATTAAGGAAATAAGGTCCTCAGCTAAACTTAAAATCTGTGAACCTGTAGTGGATCCCTGAGGAATAGCCTTGGGAGGCAGAGATTTTAGCTGTTTAGCAGCTTTAGCCCTTGTGAATGCCTTTATGGACATGGATGCAGGAGGCCTGGCTGCTCCACGTGCTGGCGTAGTTTTGTCTAGGGGAATGGTGTCGGATGTTTCCGGAACACCGGTTTGAGGGAAATTCTATAACCGACTCAGCAGAGGCCTCCGGGGCCGAGGTTGTCGGTTGTGCAGTTTCGACGGTCGGAAGTACCAAGGACTCTGTTTCAGCCGAGACAGACACTCGCGGTAGGCCTAGGCGTGGTTTCAGCCGAAACCACGGTCCGTGTGTGTCGGTCCTTGTCCTTCCGTTTTTTGGTTAAATGAGAAGTCGGAGTCTCAGACGGCATATTGTAACAGTAACTAGCCCCAAAAAATTCCTCTGCAAACTCCGCCCGACGCCTAAGAGTGCGTCGGTTGAAGGAGGCAAAGGCTGTACAGGCCGAGCCGTTGTGGTCTGGGCCTAGGCAGGGAAGGCAGTAAGAATGGAAATCCTTATAAGGTATTTGTTTCCCACAAGTTAAGCAATTCTTAACCAAGTGTTTGATCTGACATCGGCTGAGGCAAGAAAGAGTCCCCAACGGGGTACTTAGCTTTTGAAGTCTTCAGTAGCTGAAGTTACAGGAGCTGGCCGACCGGCACTTGCGAACTGCTTCTGCTTCGGGCACCACGCGGAAAGAAAGACTGGGGAAGATAGCGTCTGCTGACGCTTTTATACCCCAGGCGCTCTGACTTCGGGGAGAGGGCGACATCAGCCGACGCCGGACCCAGACTTTGGAATCCGGCCGACCGAAGGGCTGCCTGAGGCAGGACAACCCATATGTAAGGACTGCAGATGCATCCTTGAAGGACATGGAGTAATCCTGGTCCTCAGAGGAGCCTGAGGAAATAGGCACTTGATCGTAGTAGGCATAATCCTCCTCTTGACTAGGCCTTTTGGTCTGGGGGGGGGGGGGGGGTTGGGGTTTGGACCTCCTGATTAAAGAAATCAAATCTTCAGCCATTTTAAGCATCTGTTTCTTAGGCATGGGGCCTTGAACTGGAGACTGAAGTGCAGTCTGTTTTGGTTTTAGTGGAGTCTTAAGCTTAGCAAAAGATTTTATGGTGAGAGTAGTCGGTATGAAGACATCTGAAACCGGAGGTGTTTCTACAGCACCGGCTTCTTCTGCAATGTCATCGGCAGGGCCTAAAGAAAATGGCTGCGTCGGCCTAGAACTCTCTGCTAGAGAATCCGAAACGGTCTGGGGTTCAGATTCTGCGGCAGCCAGGGGCTGCATAGGCACCTCACTGAAAACCGGCAACCGGCCTAGCCGAGGCCTCAGAGTCTGGCTTGGATCTAGGCTGCCTGTCTATCTCTGCGTTTTTTTATGCATGCCGGTAGTCTGTTGCTCTGACGGCATAGTGTAATTAAATTTCCTACCATAGTGTCATGCAAAATCAAAGCGTCGCTTTATAGTTCGCTTATTGAACCTAGCACAAAACAGACAAACCAGTGACATCATGGTCTGGGCCTAGGCAAGGTATACAATAAGAATGAAAGTCCTTATGAGGTATTTGCTTCCCACAAGAAATGCAATTGTTAACTTTCTGACATCGGACTGAGGCAAGAAAATGTTCCCCAATGGGGTACTTGGCTCCGAAGACTTCGGACTGAAACTCGATTTGAAAATCTCAGGTGTCGGCTGACCGGCACTTGCGAAAGTACAGTTTTGTACCTACCATAAATGTAGATGTTAGAGTGCTAATACAGCTGCAGTCATAAGAGATGGGTTCTCCTGCAGTCAGGCGGGTCCTCGGTCGGCCGAATTCCAAAGTCTAGGTCCGGTGTCTGTTGTCGTCGCTTCTTCCCTGACGTCAGAGCGCCAGGGGTATAAAATAACCAGCAGACGCCATTTTCTTCAGTTTTTCTTGTCCCAGATGTCAGGTGCCCCCAGAAGGAAGTCAATACATAAATTTGTGTGATAAAGCAATGCAATATAATCAAATTACAGTAGTGCAAGCAAATACATCAAGAATGAATACCCCAATCAGGTAGAATGAGGAGGTGTTAGCCAATAGGCCTGTCCCAAGAGGGGAAGGAGGGAGGGAAACCTGGACTGCAGCTGTATTAGCACTCTAACATCTACATTTATGGTAGGTACAAAACTGTACTATGTTCATCGTGCATACAGCTGCAGTCATAACAGATGGGTAGAATCCCAAAGTAAGAAAGGGGTGGTAGGCACTAGGTGGAACTAGGAGGAGCCAGAATGCCCTGCAAGACTGCAGTGGCAAAGCCCGCTCTAGATTTGGAGTATAATGGAAGGTGATCGTGCTTGGAGAAGGTATGCACAGAACTCAAAGTTGCTGCTTCCAAAATATCTTTGGTAGGAACTCCTTGAGAAAAGCTGCAGAGGTAGCCTTGGCACTTGAGTGCCAGTAGGTACAGTTTTGCCATGAAAAGAAGAGCAAAAGCGTATGCAGTGGGCTATCCATTTTGAGATAGTCTGTTTGGATACCACTTTTGGCATAAAGGATGGGTTGGTTCGTAAGGAAACTCGGTCCTGATGGAAGATGAGAGGCTGCACAGCCATGAGGGCTTGTAGTTCCGATACCCTACGAGCTGAGGTAATAGCCAGTAGGAAAGCCGTTTTCCAGGACAAATATTGCAAATCTGATGAGGCAGCTGGCTCAAAAGGAGGCAAGGTCAGCTTTTCTAGAATGAAATTGAGATCCCAAGCAGGAATTGGTTGTTTCCTTGGAGATTTTAGATTTAGCCCCTCTGAGGAACTGTCTTAAGAGGGGGTGAGAGAATAAGGGTGGATCAGTGTTGTATTCTGCAGAAATGGCTGAGGCATGGATTTTGATGGAGGAGAAAGTCCACTGCTTAGCAGCTCAGCTAGATACTGTAATATGAGGTAAATTCAGTTTTTCAGGATCCTGGCCCTTTTTCTCATTCCAGACAAAACAGTTTCCATTTTGCGGAGTAAGCTTTTCTGGTAGACGGCCTTCTGGTCTCCAAATGACGTCCTGCACCTCCTTGGAGAGTAGGGTCTGTTGTGATGCTAAGGAATCTTCCATGCGGCTAGATTGAGTGTTTTTAGCTGACTTAAGAGTTTTGAAGCTGTGCTGAGTCAGAAGAGGCATTAGAGGCAGGGTCCATGGTGGGGAATGAGTCAGGCTCCTCAGGAGTGGGTACCAGTGCTGTCTTGGCCAGTCTGGAGCAATGAGAATCATCTTTGGTCTGTCTGCTCTGGTTTTTAATAGAACTTTGGGCAGCAGAGGAAGAGGTGGGAAGGCATAAACTGTCATTGATGTACAACAGAAAGAGAGCGTCCACTCTCCAGGCCTTTGGATGAAAAATCCTTGAGCAGAATTTTGTCAATTGGTGATTTTCGTGGGAGGCAAAGAGATCTATGTCTGGCCTTCCCCATGCTTGAATTATCTCTGTAAAAACTTGAGGATGCAACTTCCATTCGTATGGATCTGTCATATTTCTGCTTGGGTTGTCTGCCAGCGTGTAGTTCGATTTGTAAGCCCATGACCATGTCCCAAAGTGACATGGCCAGTCTGCACAGGGGGTATGAATGGGTTCCTCCCTGTTTATGTACCACATTACTGTGTTGTTGTCCGTCCTTATCAATAGTTGGCCTGGTTGCAGGAGGTCTTTGAAAGCTACAATAGCATTTATTACTGCTAGCATTTCCTTTTGATTGATGTGTAGGTGCTTTTCTTTTTGGGACCATTTGCCCTGAATGCACCGATCTGTCATGTGCGCCCCCCAGGCATAGTCCGAGGTGTCTGTTGTGATGACTTGATTTGCTTGAGGCTTGCTGAATGGGAGACCTGTGTTTGCTTGGCATGCTTGAGCCCACCACAGAAATTCCTTTTGAAGACATGGAATTAGTGGTATTATTGTTTCCAGGCTGTGGCTGTGTTGAGACCATAGGTTTTTCAGGTACCATAGAAGTTTGCTCATATGCAGCTTTGCACATGGGATTAGTAAGATGCAAGATGCCATGAATCCCAGAGCCCGCAGGATTTTCCTTGCAGTCAGCCTGGTGCAATTTGCTAGTGTTCTGAAGTATTGAGTTAGTTGCCCCTGCTTCTCTGGCGTGAGGTAGGCCATCTGGGTGTTTGCGTCCAAGTTGGCACCCAGGAAAATTATTTTCCGAGAGGGTATTAGCCTTGATTTCTTTTTGTTGACTGTGTATCCCAGAGAATTCAACAACATTACACAAGCCAGATGTTTCAGAAGAATGTGCTTGCTGTCCGCTTGGATCAGGCAGTCGTCCAAATAGAGGCATATTTGTATCCCTTGAAGTCTGCAGTAGGCAATTACTGATGCCAGGCATTTCGTGAATACTCTGGGCGCAGTAGATAAGCCAAAAGGCAACGCAGAGAATTGATAATGGGTTGAACCTGCAAGAAATCTGAGGTTTCTTCTGCAATTTTGTCTGATTGGGACATGCAGGTATGCCTCCTTGAGGCCCAATGTTACCAACCAAGACTCCTTGCCCAGCATGGGAAGAAGCTGCTGTAGATTGAGCATCTTGAATTTTGGTACGAGTAGAAATGTGTTTAGGATGGATAGGTTCAAAACAGGTCTCCAATCTTTTCCCTTCCTTGGTAAAAGGAATAGCCTGGAATAAAAACCTTGACCTTGTTCGTGCGTAGGTACCTCTTGAACAGCTTTCATGTCTGAGATCTGAAATTAGTCTTTGTGCCTCTGCCCTTTGTGTGGCAGGTTTGGCATGCCTCATTTTTGGAAGGGTGTGAACATGGAATCTGTAGCCTCTGTTTATAATGTCCAGGATCCATTTGTCTTGTGACAATGCCAATTTTTTGAAAATAATGCCAGTTTTCCACCTAATGGTGCTGCCATTTGAGTCTTGCTTGGCATGCAAAGGGGAAGTCATTTGGCTTGCTTTCTGAATGGTTGCAAGTTATCCTCACCGCCTCTGTGTAGGAGCTTGCCATGGTCTGCCTCTAAACGATCCTTGGGATTGCCCTCTACCCCTCTGGTGCCTGTATCTACCTCTTTGGGGTCTGTCCGTGGCTGGAAAGGACCAATTTTTGGAAGGCCAATTTCTACTGAAACGTGGGGGTTGTACCTGTAGAAAATCTTTCACTGTTTGCATTGATTTAGCCTTTTCCTCCATTTTCCTTAATACTCCTCAGCATTAGCACCAAATACATCCTTTTGTACAGGGGCATCTAGTAATTTAGCTCTGACATGATCTGGTAAGGTTTGTTCCTTGAGCCAGGCATGCCTACACGTATGACTGATCCTGTAACAGCAGCTCTACATGAGGCCTCTAGAGCATCAAAACCACATTGTAAGGTATGTTTACCCACTTGTTCTGCACTATGCATCAAATCCTGCAACTCAAGTCTGGTTGTTCAGGTTGTGACATTTTACTTCTCCATTGTGATAAAAACTGTTGGTACTTTAGCATATGGAACTGACAGTTTAATGCCCTCATGGTTAAGGTGGCCGAGGTATATACCTTTTTTCCCCACCTTTCTAAGGATCTGGAATCTCTCTCGGAAGGTAATGGATTTTTAGCAGTGGAGGCCTCAATTCCCTTGGGGCCCTGTGAGATAGTTTCTGGGTCAGCCGCATGGCTTTTGTATAGAAATTGGTGCGAGTCAGGAACCCTGTAGTACCTGTCAGGCTTGACTGGAGCTGGAGGTAGAGAATCCGGGTTAAGGCAGGCCTCAGAGTACACATCTAGTATGTCCAAGACAGGAGGTATAGCTAGAGGCCTGTGCTGAGGTAGCAAGAGAAATTCCCTAAGCCTTTTCTTGGAATCTGAATAATCCTGGCCTTCCCAGTGGAAGTGTTCCCTTAAGGTATGTAAAGTTCCCCCAAATGAGTAATCCTCGGGGGGGGTGGCAGAGGGGATGGACTCCTCAGCATCAGAATCTTCAAAAGGGGAGTAAGAATGTTCCTGTTCGGAGTGCTCTGAAATAATGGAGCCCTGATCAGGAGGGGGATTCTTCCTTCACTCTGGGCCTTTTGTACAGGGGGGGGGTTGAGAACCCCTGATAAGAGTAATTAAATCCTCAGCCATTTTAAGCATCTGTTTTTTAGGCATGGGGCCTGGAGATGGGCCCTGTGTAGCTTGTCTTTTAGAATGCATGGCTGCTTTAGACTTGGTGTAAGCCTTGATAGAAAAAGAGGAAGGAAGGTCTGAAGACACCTTGAGAGGAGGTAGACCTGTCCACATTTTGAGATTCACCGCCAAGTGTGGCTTCGGCATCTGTAGTCTGGGTGTGGGCCGAGAAGCCTGCGACCTCGGGCACAGGAGACACCGCCAATGTAGTGTCGTCGGTAGTCAGGGGCTGCATAGGCGCCTCGCTGAGAACCGGACCACGTGTAGTCGGCTTTGGCGTGGTGTCGGTAGAGGCCGCGGACCTCGTGAGTCTGTTCTTGTCTTTGCGTTTTTTAGACAAAACTGTAGTCTGAGTATCAGACAGTTAACTTTTTTGCCAAAATAATGCTGGGCGAACTTCGCCCGACACTTAATTGTGCGTTTCTTGAATGTAGCACTAAAGTGACAGACAGAGACGTCGTGGTCTGGGCCTAAACAAGGAATACAGAGGGAATGGAAATCCTTATGCGGTATTTGCTTCCCACATGCAATACAATTATTAACTTTGTCTGACATTGGTCAGAGGCAAGAAAAGTTTCCCCAACGGGGTACTTAGCTTTCAAGAAGACTTCATTTGCAAAATTTTCGTAGTTTCAGGAGCTGGCCGACAGGCACTTGCGAAGTGCTTCAGGCACCGCGCGGCAAGAAAGGCTGAAGAAAATGGCGTCGGCTGGTTATTTTATACACCTGGCGCACTGACGTTCAGGAAGAAGCGACGACAACAGACGCCTGACCTAGACTTTGGAATTTGGCCGACCGAGGACCTGCCTGACTGCAGGAGAACCCATCTGTTATGACTGCAGCTGTATGCACAATGAACGTCTGCTTCGGGCACCGCGCGGCAAGAAAGACTGAAGAAAATGGCGTCGGATGCCTCTACTATACCCCTGGCGCACGGACGTCAGGGAAGAAGCGACAGCAACAGACGCCGGACCAAGACTTTGGAATTCGGGTTGACTGGGACCGTCTGACGGCAGGATAACCAAAGTGTGATAACTGCAGCAGGGTAACACAAACATCTGCATATTTCTCTGTCTGCAGAATGCTATGGCTGGGGCCAAGCATTTACTGAATACTCTGGGCGCTAGAGAGGCGCCAAAGGGCAGTGCAGACAAATGAAAGTGTTGTGCGCCTGCTATGAAACACAGGAATTTCCTGCATGCTTCCCTGAAGGGGATGTGAAGGTATGCATCTTTTAGGTCTAGGGTCACTAGCTAGGTTTTTTTGTTAGCATAGGCAGCAGCTACTGCAAAGTTAGCATTGTGAATATGGGGACCATCAGGGAGGTGTTCAAAATGAAGAGATCCAGGAAGGTGCATCAAGTGCCCTCTTTTCTGGGAACAAGGAATAGTCAAAAATCCTTTGCCTGTTTGATCTGAGAGGACAAGTTCTACTGCCCCTGGAGATATGAGAGTATGTACCAGTTTCCATGCCTCTGCAACTGATTTGGAGGCAAGTCCGGGTACCCTCTTGGAATTGGGAGTTCGCTGAAAGAAACTGTATCCCTGAAAAATGATCTTCAAAACCCATTGGTCCTTTGTTACAGAAAAGAGGGAGATAATACAGTTGTGTACACTTAACATAAATGTAGATGTTGAGAGTATTCACTGTTGCATTCATCACATTTGGGTTATCTGCTTGCAGGTAGCCCTCAGTCTTATTATCGAAGTCTTGGGTCCTGCGCCGGTTGCAGTCTCATCTTCCACGACGTCAGGTAGTCAGGGGTATAAAGCATGCAGACGCCATTACATCAGTTTTTCTTGCCCCAAATGTTAGGTGCCCCCATAATGGAAAGCAATCGTACACCAGGTTACACCTACAACAAAAAAGCAAATACACCAAAAAGCTTAAAGCACAGTAAACAAGAATAGGTACAGTCAATAGAAGTCAGGGGGCTGGAGGGAGGGTAACCAGGACTGCAACAGGGAATACACTAACATCTACATTTATGGTAAGTGTACACAACTGTACTATGTTCTTCCTGTTTCACTGGTGCAGTCATCACATTTGGGTAGATTCCCAAAGCTAAGGAAGGGAGGAGGTAATTCAACAGCATTAGGACCAGCTATAAGGCCCTGCAAGACTGCAGTGGCAAAGCCAGCTCTGGCTTTAGAAAAAAAATGGCAGTGGTAATGCTTGGTGAAGGTATGTACAGAACTCCAGGTGGCAGCTTCTAGGATGTCCCTGGTAAGGACACCTCTGGGAAAGGCTGCAGAGGTAGACGCAGTCCTGGTTGAATGTGGTCTTAACCCTTGTGGTGTAGGTTTTCCATGGTGTTTACAGCAGAAATGAATGCAATGGCCCATCCACTTAGAAATGGTTTGCTTTGAAATAGCCTTCCCCTCTGCCCCTGTAGCAAATGCAACCAACTGTTGTTCAGATTTCCTGAGAGGCTTAGTCCTGTCCAAATAAAACCCAAGTTGTCTGTGCATGTCGAAGGAGTGCAGTATTTGTTCCCCTTTGTTCTGTGGATTAGTAAAGGCTGGCAAATGAATGGACTGATTAAGGGCCACACTGGATACTAACTTCGGCATAAAGGAAGGACTGGTCCTAAGGGACACCCCGTCCGCATAAATGATGAAAGGCTCCACTGCCATAAGGGCCTGTAATTCAGACACCCTTCTTGCTGAAGTGATGGCTAGAAGGCAGGCTGTTTTCCAAGAAAGGAATTTCAACTCTGCATTTGCAGCTGGCTCAAAGGGAGGTAAGAGTGAACTTTTCCAATACAAAGTTTAGGTCCCAGGCTGGGGTAGGGGCTCTCCTGGGTGGTCTAAAGTTTTTGCCCCTCTGAGTAATTGCTTCAGCAGTGGGTGAGAAGAGGGGTGGCTCTGTATTGTAATGTGGTGAAATGGCTGAGGCATGAATTTTGATGCAAGAAAAGGAAAGGCCATTGTGAATCATCTCAGTTAAGTATTGAGGAGTATGAGGTAAATTGGGCTCAGCTGTGCCCAACCCCCTACTTTGGCTCCAGAATAGAATCTTTTCCCTTTTTCAGCATAGGATTTTCCAGTACTAGGCCTCCTTGCCTCAAGAATGACATCCATTACTTGCTTACTGAGGGATGGTAAAGTACAGTTGTGTACACTTACCATAAATGTACATGTTAGAATGTATTCACTGTTTCAGTCATTACATTTGGGCAATCTGCTAGCAGGTTGCCCTCAGCCTGAATTCTAAAGTCTTGGTTCCTGCGTCAGATGTTGTCTTCTCTTCCATGACGTCAGGGGTATAAAACATGCAGCAAATGCCATTTTCTTTAGTTTTTCTTGCCCCCCCCCATGTCAGGTGTCCCCAAAAAGGTAACACACACACTATAAACTTTACCTTCATCTACAAATACACCACATAGGTTGTAGAAGATGAAGATGGTAGGAGGGTAACATGGACTGCAACAGTGAATACACTAACATCTACATTTATGGTAAGTGTACACAACTGTACTATGTTAGTGTTTCACTGTTGCAGTCATTACATTTGGTTAAAATCCCAAGCTATGGTTGGGAGGCTGGAGCTCAACAGCATTAGGTGCAGCTATAAGGCCCTGCAGCACTACAGTGGAAAAGCCTGCCCTGGACTTGAGTAGAGAGGCAAATGGTAATGCTTTGTAAAGGTGTGAACAGAACTCCAAGTAGCAACCTCTAGAATATTTGGTTGGTACTCCTTTGAGAAAGGATGCTGAAGTAGCAGCAGTTCTGGTGGAATGAGACCCAATGCCCTTGGGCACAGGTTTACCATGGTGTAAGTAGTTTAAACGGATGCAGTGGCTTATCCACTTTGAAATTGGATTCTTTGAAATTGCCTTTCCTTCTGATCCTGCAGAATATGACACTAGTAAATTGCTCCATTTTTCTTAGAGCTTTTGTCCTGCTCAAGTAGAATCTTAGCGGTCTGTGTATGTTCAAGGAATGCAGAATTCTCTCCCCCTTGTTCTGCGGAGTTGGCAGATTAATTGTTTGGTTAAGAGCCACACTG
Organism: Protopterus annectens; assembly: GCF_019279795.1. Taxonomy (NCBI): domain Eukaryota; kingdom Metazoa; phylum Chordata; order Ceratodontiformes; family Protopteridae; genus Protopterus; species Protopterus annectens. Next base: position 510,618,061 of record NC_056743.1, read on the forward strand.
GAAACCACCTTAGGCATAAAAGTAGGATTTGTCCTCAGAGACACCCTGTCTGGGTAAAGTATGATAAAAGGCTCTACAGCCATGAGGGCCTGTAGCTCTGAAACTCTTCTTGCTGAATTGCTAGTAGCAGAGCTGTTTTCCACGATAACTTTTGATCAGCGGTAGCAGCTGGTTCAAATGGAGGCAGGGTGAGCTTTTCCAACACATAATTGAGGTCCCATGTAGGTAATGTGATCTTCTAGGAGGCCTTAAATATTTGGCTCCTCTGACATACTGCTTTAGTAAAGGATGAGAAAAGATTGGTGGCTCTATTTTAATGAGCCGAAATGGCAGAGGCATGGATTTTGACGGATGAGAAAGATGGGCCTTTGTCAAGCATCTCAGTTAAGTATTGTAATATCTGAGGAACATTTGGTTCTGCTGTATCAGTTCCTTGTGCTTGATTCCAAGCACAGAATCTCTTCCATTTGCCAACATAAGATTTTCTAGTACCAGGCTTTCTGGCTTCCAAAATGACATCCATCACAGCTTTACTGAGAGGTGCTGTTTGTATGACTACATTATTATTAGCCATGCTGCCAGGTTCAGAGTCTGTAGTTGATTGTGCAGGATCAGATTGTTTTGCTTTGACAGTAGTTGTGGTCTGAGGCAAGGTCGAAGTTGGGTATTGAGCCAAGTTCCTTAGGATTGGGTACCAGTATAGGCGAGGCCAGTCTGAGGCAAATATCTTTGGCTTCTCTTGTGTCTCACTTTTAGGAGGACCTTGGGTAGAAGAGGCAGAGGAGGAAAGGCGTAAACTGATAGGTTTTTCCAACTGAAGGATAGGGTGTCCACTTTCCATGCTTGTCTGTGATAAGTCCTTGTGCAGAATCTTTTCAATTGATAATTTTGAGGAGAGGCAAACAGACCTATGTCTGGGCTCCATTTCTTTATCATGCTTAAGACTTGTGGCTTTAGTTTCCACTCGTGAGGATCCATAAGGTTTCTGCTTAAAACGTCTGCCAGAGTTTTGTCTTCCTGGCAGGAATTGAGCTTGAAAATGTATTTGGTATAGAAACTTCTGTTGCAGGCAGGGAATGAGAGGAATCATTGTTTCCAGACTGTGTGAACTTTGACTTCATAAACTTTTTAGGTACCACTGAAGTTTCCTCATATGCAGTCTTGTTGGGCAGTTGTATCCAAGCTTGCACCCAGGAAGGTTTGCTTCTGAGAGGGTACCAGTTGTGATTTTTTAGTTTGTGTACCCTAGGCATGTTAGAAGCCTTTTCACAAACGCCAGGTGTCGAAGAGTGGCCTCGTTCTCTGCTTGAATGAGACAATCGTCCAAGTAAGGATATAGCTGTATACTTTGTCTGCAAAAAGCAATTACTGGTGCCAGGCACTTGACCCTGGGTGCAGTAAATAAGCCAAAGGGCAGTGCAGAGAATTGGTAATGCATTAAGCCAGCCTTGAATCTGAGGTATCTTCTGCACGACTGTCTTAGTGGGACATGCAGGTATGCCTCTTTTAGGTCTAAAGTCACCAGCCAAGCATTCTTGCCCAGCATGGGCAGAAGCTGCTGCAAAGTCAGCATTTTGAACTTTGGAATGTCCAGGTACGTGTTCAAAATAGATAAATCCAGCATTGGCCGCCAGGCCTTGTTCTTTCTGGGTACCAAGAACACTAGAGTAAAACCCTTGTCCTTTTTCCTGTTATGGTACAGTCAGAATGGCCCCCATATCCATGAGGGACGCAACCTGTTTCTGTGCCTCTGCCCATTGATTTTTTGGCAGATCTGGCCAACCATTTGCAATTGGCAGTGTGTGGAAATGGAATCTATCCCTGTGATATGATGTTTAGTACCCACTTGGCCTGGGTTAACTGCCAATTTTGAGCAAAAAGTGCTAATTTTCCCCCTGTGGGTGCTGCCAAAAGACAAGTGCTTGGTGTAGGCAGAGGGAAGTCCCTGGGATTGCTTTCTGTAGGTTTGCACTATCTCCTCCAGATTTGGAGGTGCAGATTTGGAGGTGGAAGCGCCTCATTGCTGTGACCTGTATGAATCTTGCGCCTGGTATCTGGAAACTCTTAGGGTGCCTGGATTTGCCCCTTTGAGCTCTGACACAGGAAAGGACCCATTTTTTTGTAGGCCAGCGTCTACTGAATCTTGGTAGCTGCATTTTTAAGTCTAACAGTTTGCACAGACTTAGCTTAGTCTTTCATTCTCTTTAAAACCTCTTCTGCCTTAATACCAAACAGAGAATCATGCTGTAAAGCTGCATCTAGCAATTTAGCTTTAACATGATCAGGCAAATTTTGTTCCTTTAACCAGGCATGCCTCCTAATCACAGATCCAGTAACTGCAGCCCTGCAGGGGGCTGCTAAGGAATCAAAACCATCACAGATCCAGTAACTGCAGCCCTGCAGGAGGGCCTCTAAGGAATCAAAACCACATTGTAAAATATGCTTTCCAACTTATCTGCATGCAATAATTCCTGCAATTCTTTATTTTCTGCATATTCTGAAAATCATTTTCTGTTTCAGCAATCCCATAACATGTTGGTACTTAAGCATATGAAATTGACAGTTTAAGGCCCCGACTGCCAAGGTTGCAGATGTAATAACCTTTTTTCCCCCATCTGTCTAGTTGCCCTTGAATCTGTCAGAGGGGTTAGGATTTTTTTTGCTGTTGAGGCCTTAACTCCCTTTGGACCCTGTGAAATTGTTTCAGGATCAGCAGCAGGATTTCTAAATAAAAATTTGAGAGAGTCAGGGACCATGTAATATGTCAGGCTTACTGGGAGCCTGAGTAAGGAGTCGGGGGGGGGTTCAAGCTTGACTCCGAAAACACATCATCCACAATGTCTAAAACAGAGGGAATGGCTGAAGGCTTGTGCTGAGGGAGAAGGAAATCCCTGGGCCTCTTGATTTTGAGTGGTCTTGACTCTCCCAGTGAAAACGCTCCCTCAAAGTATGCAAGGTTTCTCCAAATGAATAATCCTCAGGAGGAGAGGCAGATGGAATAGACTTCCTCAGCATCAGAATCCTTATAGGGAGGTATAGATAATTCCTGATCAGAAGAGGAATCAGAAGAAATAGAAACCTGATCTGAAGATTCATAATCAGTGTCTTGCCTAGGCCGCTTATCTGGAGGGGGATGGGTATCCCTGATCCAGGTAATAAGGTCTTCAGCCATTTTCATCTGTTTTTTCGGCATACAGGCCTGTGCACGTGGCTCATGAGTCTTTTTTTTTTTAGTTTTAGAAGTTGCTTTTGTCTTTGGTTTTGCAGCTGTGAATACACCCTCAGAAGCTGGTGCCTGCTCAGCAGCTCCAGATACATCCGTCGGTCCAAAACCTTCAGTATCTTGCGGCATGCCAGCCACTCCATGGATGACAGTAGAGGCCTGCGACTCGAAGGTAGCAGGTATCAGGGGCTGCAAAAGCACCTAGAGTACCGGTGAATGGCTTAGAAGCTTAGTCTGTTTTGGATCTCTACTGCCTCTGTCCTTTTCTTTATGTTTATGTACTCCGGTAGTCTGATTGCTATCAGGCGACATTTCTGGGTAGTTAAATCGGTTTCCAAAATACTTGGATGCAAAAATATACAGACGCTTAGTGTGTTGGTTAAATCTAGCACAAAACAGCCAGGCACATTGTGATCAGGGCCTAGGCAATGAATACAGTATAAATGGAAATCCTTATGAGGTATTTGCTTCCCACAAATACAATTAACTTTTTCTGACATCGGTAAAAGGTAAAAAAGTTTCCCCAACGGGGTACTTGGCTTTAGTGAATACTTCATTTCTCAAACTCAAATTCGAATATTTCAGTAGTCTGCCGACCGGCACTTACGAAATGCTTCTGCTTCGGGCACGGCAAGGAAGACTGAAGAAAATGGCGTCTGCTGCAAGTTTTATACCCCTGACAACCTGATGTCATGGAAGAGAAGACAGCAACCGACACAGGACCCAAGACTTTGGAATTCAGGCCGACTGAGGGAAACCTGCCAGCAGATTACCCAAACATAATGACTGCAACAGTGAAACACGAAGATCAAATGGACAGTGTGCTACCCATTCGGAAATTGTTTGTTCTGATATGGCCTTGTCCTTTGCCCCTGGTGCAAAGCAAACTGGTCAGATTTCCTGAAGGTTTAGTCCTATCAAGATAGAATCTGAGCTGTCTGTGCACATCTAAAGAGCACAGGATCCTTACCCCTTTATTCTGAGGATTAGGGAAGAAAGTTGGCAAATGGACAGATTGGTTGAGAGCTACACTGGACACCACTTTAGACATAAAAGTAGGGTTAGTTCTGGGGAAGACCCTGTCAGCATGAGTGGTTCCACAGCCACAAATGCTTGTAGCTCAGACACTCCTCTAGTTGAAGTGATGGCCAGAAGCAAGGTTGTTTTCCAAGAGAGGAATTTTAACTGCTGACACTACAGGCCCAAAGGGGGGTAAGTGTGAGCTATTCCAATACAAAATTAAGGTCCCAAGCAAGGATAGGGGCTCTCCTTGGTGGCCTCAAGTTGTTGCCCCTCTCAGGAACTGTTTGATAGGGTGAAAGAGAGGTGGGGCTCAATGTTGTAATGAGCAGAGATGGCAGAGGCATGGATCTTAATGGAAGAAAAGGACAGGCCTCTGTGGAGTAGATCTAGGCAATCCAGGATTAGAGTTGAGGGCAGTGCTGTGCCTGCTTCTTTTGATAGAATCCAGGTACAATACCTCTTCCACTTAGCACAGGATTTCCTTGTACTGGATTTTCTGGCTTCAAGAATGATATCCAGCACCTGCTTGCTTAAGCTGGCCACTGGTGGAAAATTCAAGGACTAAGCCAGGCTGTAAGCTTCAGGGTCTGCAGTTGCAGATGCAAGATCTGTCCCTCCTGCTGAGCAAGGAGGATTGGGATCTGGGGTAGGTGTCCTGGTGGCACCAGTGACAGATTGCGCAGTAGTGGGTACCAGTGTTGACGTGGCCAGTCTGGGGTAATGACTGCCCTCGGTCTGTCCTCTTATTTCGAGTAATATTCTTGGAAGAGGCAGAGAGAAATGCATAGATTGAGAGGTTTACCCACTGGAAGGATAGGGTATCCATTTTCCAGGCCCTGATGTGTCCTAGTGCAGAATTAGCTGAGCTGGTGGTTGTAAGGGGAGACGAAAAGGTCCATCCCCGGGGTCCCCCATTTCTGGGTTAGAAGGCTGAAAGTGCTGGGGTCTAATTACCACTCGTGAGGGTCTAGGATATTTCTGCTCAAGTCATCTACTAGAGAGTATAGTACGGCAGGAATTGAGCTTGCAGATGAATATGCATAGTCAAGGCAGTGTTCCACAGGGTCATGGCTAGCCTGCAGAGAGGGTAAGAGTCTGTTACCCCCCCCCGCTTGTTGATGTACCACATATCACTGTGGTGCTGTGTTTATTATCAGGGGGTCCTGGTGAGTAGGGATTTGAAAGCAGTCAGGGAGTGCTGAACAGCTAGCATCTCTTTGGTTAATGTGCAGATGATTTTGCCTTTGGCACCAGTACCCCTGCATGCACTTATCGTCCAGATGTGCCCCCCAGGCATAGTCTGTTTTGGGTCTGGGCAGTGTGGGGTGGAGTAAAGGGAAGTCTCTTGTTGTGCTTGCATGCTGCTACCCACCAAAGAAACTCTGTCCTTAGACAAGGGTATGGTTGTTTCCAGGTCCTGAGAATGTTGGCACCAAAGATAAGGTACCACTGAAGTTTCCTCATATGCTGTCTGGCATATGGAATTAGAATGCAAGAGGCCATGAACCCTAAAGCCTGCAGGATTTTCCTTGCAGATAGCTAGGTTCTGGTGGCCATTTGAGCAAAGTAGCCTGTTAGACTTGTTTTTCTGGAGTAAGGAATGCTGTGTCCAAGCTTGCTCCCAGGAATACAACCTTTTGACTGGGGACTAGTTTTGATTTTCTTTTCGTTGATAGTGTACCCCAGGGAGGTTAGGTTCTTTACAAGTGTCAGGTGCTGAAACAGCTTTTCCTGACTGAATCAATCAATCGTCCAAGTGTACATTTGAATCTTTGTCTGTAATAAGTACAGGCATTTTGTGAAGACTCAGGGAGCAGTAGATAAGCCAAAGGAAAGTGCAGTGAACTGATAATGCATAGATCCTTCCCTGAAACGTAGGCATCTCCTGAATGAGTCCCTGATAGGGAAGTGCAGATAGGCTTCTTTTAGGTCTAGGATGGCTAACCAGACATCTTTGGACAGCACAAAACAGCTGCTGAAGGGTGAGCATTTCGAATTTTGGTACCACCTGGAAGGTGTTTAGAATGGAAAGATCTAGGATTGGGCACCAAGTGCCCTCTTTTCTGGCCTTAGACAAGGTATGATAGGAATGAGTCTTTGGTGCCAACATTTTTGGGACCAGGAAATGAAGTACCATTGAAATTTCCTCATATGCAGTCTTGCATATGGAATTAGCAGTATACAAGAGGCCATGAACCCTAGGGCTTGCAGTATTTTCTTGCAGATAGCTGGGTTCTGGTGGCCATTTGTTTGAAGTAGTCAGACAGACTTGCTTTTCTCAAGTGAGGAATGCCATCTGGGAAGTTGTGTCCAAGCTTGCTCAAGGAATACAATGTTTTGACTGGGTACCAGTTTGGATTTTTTGTTGGTGTACCACAAGGGAGTTTTTTTAAAAAAATGCCAGGTGCTGCAGCAGCAATTCCGGACATTGGTTAATTCTTTGCCTGCAGTACGCAATGGCTGGAGCCAGGCATTTTGTGAATACCCTGGGCACAGTAAATAAGCCAAAGGGAAGTGCAGAGAACTGAAAAGCATAAATCCTGCCCCGAAACGTAGATACTTCCTGCATGACTCAGTTATGGGGATGGGCAGAAGTCTAGGGTGACTAAATAGGCATAATTGGCTAGCATAGGAAGAAGCTGTTGCAGGGTAAGCATTTTGATTTTTTTTTTTACCACCAGGAAGGTGTTGAGAATTGAAAGAACCAGGACTGGGTGCTAACAGCCCTCTTTCCTGGGTACCAGGAAGAGTCTGGAGTAGAATCCTTGACCCCCTTCTGTTCTACTGGAACAAGCTGAATAGCTCTGATATTGAGCAAGAAAAGTACTTAGTTTTGAGACTCTGCCCATTGGTTTCCAGGAATGTCTGGAAACCCGCTTGGGGTTGGCAGTGAATGGAAATAAAATGTGTACCCCTGGGATACAACGTTGAGGACCCATTGGTCCTGAGTGGACATACAGTTCTTTGCAAGAAGGGCAAGTTTTCCTCCTAGGGGCACAAACAATTGGGCAGGGCTGGGAAGTGGAATGAAGACATTGAGTTTTTCCCATATGGAGGTGGCTTACCACTCCCTGCTTTAGGGGTGGGAGCACTCCATTGCTTAGATCGTTGCATACCCTGAGACTGTAGTCTAGGTGATCAGTTTCCCCTGGGACTTGTTCGAGAAGGACTACAGGGAGCTAGAAAGGACCAGTGTTTTGAAGGGCAATGCCTACGGAATCTAGGGGGTTGCACTTTAGGAATTCTTTGACAGTGTGCATAGATTTAGCTTTTTCTTCCATCTTTTTAAGAACGGCTTTTGCTTTGGTGCCAAACCGTCCTTAATCAAAGGAGAGTCTAGTAATTTAGATTTGACATGATCTTCAGCCAAGCATGTCTTTCCAGTACAGAGCCAGTGACTGCTCCCCTGCAAGATGCTTCTAGGGCAAAGCCACACTGCAAAGTATGCTTACTGACTTGGTTTGCAGAGTGCATAAACTCCTGCAATTCTTTATTTTCTGCAAAATCTGGAAAAGTTACCACTTTCTGATAAGTTCCACAATATGTTGCTGGCATTTCAGCATGTGAAAAGTACAGTTGTGTACCTACCATAAATGTAGATGTTAGAGTGTATTCACTATTGCAGTCATTACTCTTGGGTTATCCTGCTGGCAGACTACCCTCAGTCGGCCAGAATTCCAAAGTCTAGGTCAGGTGTCTGTTGCAGTCGCCTCTTCCTTGACGTCGGTGCACTAGGGGTATAAAAGATGCAGCAGAGGCCATTTTCTTCAGTTCTTGCCCCAGATGTCCGGTACCCCCAAATTGATAGGCTGAAAAATATGCCAATAAAAATGCACGCACAAAGACATTTCCTTCATCTACAAGCAAATACACCAAAAAGGTTGTATAGGATGGAGAAGTGAAGATAAGTCCCAGCACAGAAAAGGGGGATGGTGGGTGGGTAACCTGGACTGCAACAGTGAATACACTAACAACTACATTTATGGTAGGTACACAACTGTACTATGTTCATCATGTTTCACTGTTGCAGTCATTACAATTGGGTTGAATCCCAAAGATATGGTTGGGAGGCTGGTGCTAAATAGGATTAGGAGAGGCTATCAGGCCATGCAAAACTGCAGTGGCAAAGCTTGCCCTGGATTTAGAGTAGAGTGGCAGATGATAGTGCTTTGTAAAGGTGTGCACTGAACTCCAATTAGCAGCCTCTAAAATGTCATTATTTAGGCCTGTATGAGCCTTGGGACTGAGATCTGCCTCTGGGATGCCTTATCTGCCTCTTTGTGGTCTGACACTGGAAAGAACCAATTTTTAGAGGGCCAGTTCCTGTTCAACCTGGGTGGCTGTACCTGTAAGAAATCCTAGACTGTCTGCATGGATTTTGCTTTATCCTCCATTTTTTTCAAAACCTCTTCTGCTTTAGTACCAAAGTATCATGCTGCAACGGTGCATGTAATAATTTTGCTTTAACATGATCAGGCAGATTATGTTCCTTTAACCAAGCATGTCTCCTAATATCAGATCCTGTAACAGCGGCCCTGCAAGATGCCTCCAGTGATACATAACCACACTGCAAAGTATTCTTTCCCACTTGTTCAGCTGCATGTAATAAACCCTGCAATTCCTTGTTCTCTGAAAATTCAGTATTTGTCAACATTTTCTGTTTAAGCAGTGACATTAAATATTGCTGGTATTTAAGCATATGAAACTGACAATTTAAAGCCCTTACAGCCAGGGTAAGGGAAGTGTAGACTTTTCTCCCATCTGTCTAGAGCCCTAGAATCCCTATCAGGAAGGACAGGGTTTTTGCAGTGGAAGCTTTAACCCCCTTTGGGACCCTGAGATATAGTTTCTGGGTCAGCTGTGGGGTGTTTATATAGGAACTTATGAGAAACCAGAACCCTGTAGTATTTGTCTGGCTTAGCAGGTAGAGAGTTGGGGACAGGCTGGACTCTGAAAATCCACCATGAACATAGTCTAGAACATGTGGAATAGCAAGTGGTCTGTGCTGAGGAACACTGGTGTCATTCAAAGGAGATCCAGTATCTGTCTGCCTGGGATGACATGCTGGACAAGCCACGCTGCTTCGCAAGGGACGGCTTGCACCCGTCACCCCTGGGATTCCGGATATTGGCAAAAGGCTCTTGCCACCCCCACAGTGCCTTTTTTAGGCAAGGCTCAAATTCTAAACCTACCACCCTAGAACACAAAAAAGGAAAAAATCTAAGGGTAATGCTGCTCAATGCCAGAAGTCTAAATCTCAAAATGCACGCACTCGAGGCCCTTCTCAGTATGGAGAACATCGATGTCTGTGCTGTGACAGAAACCTGGTTCAAGGCTCCTGAGAGCACCCCAGCGCTATCAGGTTTTACCTCATATCATGCTCCGCCCCAAAATCAGGAAAATACCAAGAAAGGAGGGGGGGTATCCATATTCATCAAGGACACCCACACCTCAAGACTGGTGGCAACGCATGATGCATCGGAGACCATCCAGGTGCAATTAACCGTAGGCAAGACTGCTCTGCAAATTGTAGCACGTTACAGGCCACCCTCACAAACTCAGGAACCTCACATGGCCTTCCTGAAAACACTAGAGGGGATAAATGTATCACCAAACACCATCATACTAGGTGACTTCAATTACCCAAATATAGACTGGGAACACTACTCAAGCCCAAACACCCTAGCCCAAAAGTTCCTGGAATTCATAAACTCAAATGCCATGGAACAACTAGTCACCATCCCCACAAGAGGAGATAACATACTTTATCTCATCATCACGAACATGGGGGCACAATGTTCAACACGGAAGTATACCCTCACTGGTGAGATCAGATCACAAACTAATCTCGCTGGAGGTCCTCATCCCACCCCACCTGAAATAAAAAGACCACAGTAAAGAACTTCTCAAAAGCCGACTTGACACTTCTAGAGAGTAGTGTGGTCTCCTTTAAGGCCCCAGGCGGAAAACAGTACTCAAGCCGCTGAATCACTTACAAATGCCTTCTACCAGCACCTGCAGGACTGCATGGATAAGGCAATCCCAAGCAAAACAAAGACTCTTTGTACCAAAGGCAAGCGTCCAGTCTGGTGGACCCCAGCCATAAACAAACTCTACAACAAAGGAGGAAGCTACTACAAGATAGAGCAAAATCCTTAAAAGGTAAGACACCCTTGATCACTAAGTAAAAACTAAGAGCTCTCATAAAATCATCCAAAGCAAATTTCGAGAGAAAAATAGCTAAAGACTCAAAAGACAATCATAAGGCCTTCTTTAGCTATGTTAGAAACCTAGGAGGAAACTCCCAGATATGCTCGAACTAGTTCAAAATGATGTGAAGATTACTGATCTTACAGACATTGCCAACATACTGGCTGACAGGTTCAGTGCAAACTTCTCCCCAAAAGGAGAGATATCTTTACCAAACTATTGCAGCCCCCTAAACATCTCCAGCGCCCAAGTGTGAACTGCTCTCTCCAAAGCAAAAACACAGCATCCATGGGACCCGATGGTGTCCCCGGCTGTGTGCTCCACGAACTCAATGAAGAATTAAACCCACAGCTAGGACAGCTGTTTAATCAAAGTCTTACCTCTGGATCGCACTCCAGGAGTGGCGCACTGCAACTGTGGTCCCACTTCACAAAGGCGGTGCCTCCACCGACCCTGGAAATTACCGGCCCATTAGCTTGACAAGCCTTATCTGCAAAGCCATGGAGAGGATCATAATGGACCTCATAAATAAAGACATAGGGAATTTGCAGACTTTGGATCCAACCCAGTTTGGCTTTGTCAAAGGCTGATCATGCCTTTTAAACTTGGTTGACTTTTTCGAAACAGTCACCAAAGCCATTGATGAGGGGAAGGCAGTCCATACAGCCTACCTCGATCTGGCTAAGGCCTTCGATACAATACCCCACTCGGGTATCATTGAAAAACTCATCAGCTTAAATGTTAACCCATACATCACAAGATGGGTTGCAAACTGGCTGAGTGACAGAACCCACACGGTCAGAGTTGCTGGCGCCATGTCAGACTCAAAGCCTGTCACAAGTGGTGTCCCACAGGGCTCAGTCCTGGGCCCACTCTTGTTTGGCATCTACTTTTCCGAAGTACAAGCAAACACAGGAGGGTTATGGCTGACAGTTTGCAGATGACTGCAAACTGGGCGCCATAGTAGAAAACAAATCTGACACAGATATCCTTCAGAAGGGTCTCTCAGAAACGGATAACTGGTGCCAGAGCCACGGCCTAAAGTTAAATGCCAAAAAATGCATAGTCATACCCTTCGGGAAAAACAAGGTTACCCCTAGCTACCAAATAGGTGGCAATCCACTGAGCACAGAAGTTATCAGGGACCTGGGGACCCAGGTTGATAGTAGTCTGTCATTCGACACCCATGTAGCTAAAGTAGTTAGGAAGACCTTCTACATTGCCCACCTTATCATGAAGGGATTCTCATCTAGATCAAGGGAGGTTATAGTCTCCCTTTACTCATCACTCATCAGACCAATGATAGAGTACAATGCCCCATTCGGAATGTATCCGACACTTGCAGCAGCTGGAGAGGCCACAGAAGTTCCTCACCAAAAGGATAAAGGGTCTCAAAAATCTATCCTATGCTGCCCGACTGAAAGAACTCCAGCTCTATTCAGTCGCCACTTGCTCAGAGGTGACCTTTGCCTAACATACAAGGCCATGTCAAACCCAGATTTGATGAATATGCTTCACCTCAAAAAATCTAGATCCGTCAGAGCCACAAGGCGGAGACTTAAACCTCGACGGCTATTAATAGGACGTGCTGGAGGGATAGATTCATCACCCAAAGACTCCCTATGCTGTGGAACAAAATCCCGGTACATGTGAGGCAGAGCACCTCGCTGGCCTTGTTCAAGAGAAATCTTGACCAATGGATGGGAGATCGCAGATATACCCCAGGGATTACCTCAGTGTCACTGCTCGACAGAGGCACAGCAAAATAATGGGTATAGTTCCCCATACTAAAGGGGTGGCGTAAGCCACAAAACGATGGGCTAGGCTTGTAAATGCCCTCGGGCAGATAGCCTAGTAAGAACCTATGAACCTATGAGCCTTTTCTTAGATTCAGAATAATCTTGGCTCTCCCAGTGGAAATGCTCCCCTCATGGTATGCAGGGTTTCCCCAAAAGAATAATCTTCAGGAGGAGAGACTGAAGGAATGAATTCAGCATCAGAATCCTCATAGGGAAGCATGGAGTAAATCCTGTTCAGAAGAGAAAAAGAGGAAATGGAAACCTGATCAGAAGAATCATACTCTCTCTTGCCTAGGCCCATCAGGAGGGGGATGGGAGCCCCTGATCAAACTAATTAGATCTTCGGCCATTTTGAGCATCTGTTTTTTGGGCATGGAAGACTGAGGAGAATGCTGTACTTGCTTCTTTGTCTTTAGAGCTGCTTTAGTCTTTGAAGTTAAAGATGGCTTAATATATAGTTGTGTATGTCTGAAGACACCCACAGAAGCAGATGCCTGCTCAGCGGCTCCAGACCCATCTGAGGGAATGATTTCAGATTGTCCAATACCTTGAGTTTCCAGAAGACCAGTCGGCTCCACGTGGGAGTCAGAAGTGGCCTGTGGCTCTGAGGTAGCAGGCGCCAGGGGCCGTGAAAGAGCCTCACTGAGAATCGGCGATTGGCCTAGCAGAGGCTTCATCGGTTTTGGACCTCGGATGCCTATCCTTTTCCTTGTCCTTGCGTTTTTTGTAAACTCCGGTTGTCGGCTGGTCCGACGGCATTATATAATGAAATCTTAGGCCAAAGTAATGAAATGCAAAGTCAAACAGACGCTTGATGGTGCATTGGTAAAATCTAGCACAAAACCGACAGCTAGCAACGTTATCAGGGCCTAGGCAAGGAATATAGTAAGAGTGAAAATTCTTGAGGTATTTGCTTCCCACAAGAAATACAACTGTTAACTTATTCTGACATCGGTCTGGAGCAAGAAAAAAAAAAAAAACGTTTCCCCAATGGGATACTTAGCTTTAATGAAGACTTCGCTTCTGAAATTCGGATTTGAAAATCTCAGGAGTCGGCTGACTGGCACTTGCGAATTGCTTTTGCTTCGGGCACTGCATGGCAAGAAAGACTGAAGAAAATGGTGTCAGCTGCATCTTTTATACCCCCTGGCGCACTGACGTCAGGGAAGAGGCTACAGCAACCAACGCCGGAACTAGACTTTGGAATTCTGGCTGACTTGAGGGTAGCCTGCCAGCAGGATAACCCAAGAGTAATGACTGCAACAGTGAAACACAAACATCTGGCAGTTCAATGACCTGATAGCAAGAGTTGCAGAAATATATACATTCTTAACCCCAGCTATCCAAAGCTCTGGAATCCCTGTCCAAAGGGGTGGGACTCTTGGCTGTAGTGGCCTTGATACCTTTAGGCCCCTGTGAAATAATCTCTGGGTCAGCAGTAGGATTCTTGAAAAAAATTGTATCGGGTAATCTATAGTACCGGTCTGGTTTCCTACAGGCAGGAAATTAAGCGCCAGGAATAAAACTATTCCATGAAATCATCCACAACATCCATGATGGGGGGGGGGGTATAGCTACCGGCCTGTGCTGAGGCAACTCAAGATTCCGAGTCTCTTTTTGGACTGAGGATAGTCTTTGCATTCCCAATGGATGCAAACTATGCAAGGCTTCAACCCAAAAGAAAAATCATGTGGAAGGGAGGCAGAGGGAATGGATTCCTCTGCATCTGAATCCTCATAGGCGGATAATTGCATGTCTTCATAATCAGAAAGGTCAGATACATCAGACTCCTGGTCTGTAGAACCTGAAGGGGACTGGATTCTTTGTCTCTGCAAGGGGAAGGCTGACTTGCCCCAATCAGTGTAATAAGGTCTCCAGCCATTCTATGCATTTGTTTTTGTGAAATGGGTGCCTGAGCATGTGCTTTGGTAGTCTTTTCTAGACAGTGCATACTCTGGCCCTAAGACACTCAGTAGTTTTAGTTAAAAATGTAGTCTGTTTTAAACATTGGTAGAGCGAAAAACTGCCTCAGAAAACAATGCATGCACAGCGGCCCCGGACCCACCCAAGGTAGAGACATCCGCTGCTTCCACAATCATAGCATCTCGCGGCATACTAGACTCAGAATGGGTCTCCGCAGAGGCCTGCGAATCCACTGAAGCGGGCATCAGGGGCTGCAAAGGCATCTCACAGAGTACCAGCGGACTAGCGACTAGCTTAACAGAAGCGTCGTCAGCAGTTTTGAACCTATGTGGTCTATCCTTTTTTCGGAAAGTCAGTAGTCTGATGGCTTACAGAAGCCATTTCAGAATACAGAGATTGAGAGCGAAAGAATTTATAGTGACAAAGAGCCCAAAGACAAATGGGTTGGGCATTAAACAAGGCAGAAAAAGTAGTTTTGTACCTACCATAAAAGTAGATGTTAGAGTGTTCACATTACTGCAGTCATCACACTTGGGTTATCCTGCCGTCAGGCGGTCCCACAGTCCGCCAGAGTTCCAAAGTCTTAGTCGGGCATCGGTTGCAGTCACTTCTTCCCTGACGTCAGTGTGCCAGGGGTATATAATATGCATCAGACGCCATTTTCTTCAGTTTTTCTTGCCCCAGATATCACATGTCCCCAAGTGGGTAGGCAATACATATTGCTAATCAAAAATATACATATAAAATAAAAACATTACCTTCAGTACCAGCAAATACACCCCAAAAGTCGTATAGGATAGAAGGGTATAGGTAAGTCCAGCTAGTTCAGAGGGGATGGAAGGAGGGTAGCCTGGACTGCAGCAGTGAGAACACTAACATCTACATTTATGACAGGTACAAAACTGTACTATGTTCATCGTGTTACACTGCTGCAGTCATCACACTTGGGTTGAATCCCAAAGCTAAGTTTGGGTGGGTGGCTGGTCTATAAAGAGTTAGGATTGGCCAAGAGGCCCTGCAGAACTGTAGTGGCAAATCCTGCTCTGGATTTAGAGTAAAGAGGCAGGTGGTAATACTTGAAGGTGTGCACTGAACTCCAAGTTGGAGCCTCCAAAATTTGCACTGAACTCCAAGTTGGAGCCTCCAAAATTTCCTTGGTAAGTACTCCTCTGAGAAAGGCTGTTGAAGTGGCTGTTGCCCTGGTGGAATGAGGCCTAATGTTATTAGGGACTGATTTTCCATGTGTGTAGCAGTACCGAATACAGTGTCCTATCCATTTGGATATGGTCTGCTTTGAGATAGCCTTGCCTTGTGATCCTGCAGCATATACTACAAACAGTGGATCAGTTTTCCTGACAAATTTTGTTTTGTCCAAGTAGAAGCGTAGCGTATGTCCAAAGAACGCAGAAGTTTGTCCCCTTTATTTTGGGGGTTTGGATAAAAAGTAGGCAAATAGATGGTTTGGTTAAGAACCACACTAGATACCACCTTTAGCATGAAGGTAGGGTTTGTCCTTAAAGATACCCTGGCCTGATGAAAAATTATAAAAGGTTCCCCCTACCATTAATGCCTATAGCTCTGAGACTCTTCACACTGAAGTTACTGCCAGGAGCAAAGCTGTTTTCCATAATAAAACTTTTAGATTGGCTGTATTAGCTGGCTCAAAAGGTGGGCCAGTTTTTCCAAAACGAAATTGAGGTCCCAAGTTAGTTTGTGCTCTTCCGGGCGGTCTTATGTTTTTAGCCCCTCTGAGGTACTGCTTTAGCAAGGGATGAGAGAATAAAGGAGGATCCGTGTTGTAATGTGCAGAAATAGCAGAGGCGTGGATCTTAATTGATCCAAAGGATAGGCCTCTGTCCAGCATCTCAGTTAAGTATTGTAAAATCTGAGGAATGCTTGGAACAAGAGGGTCAAGGCTGTGAGCCTGGTTCCAGGTGCAGAACCTCCCATTGTTCCGAGTAAGCTTTCCTGATGCTAGGCCTCCTGGCCTCCAAAATGACATCCATAACAGCTTTAGAGAGGTGTTGCCTGTTTGACTAAAGTATCTGCCATGCAGCCAGGTTTAGGGTTTTGAGCTGACCTTGCAGGATCTGATTGTTTTGTTGAGTCAGGTGGTGTGGAATTTTGGGCAAAATCCATGGTGGGACCAGAGCCAAGTTACTTAAGATAGGGTACCGGTGCTGGCATGGCCAGTCTGGAGCAATCAGGATCATCTGTGTTTTTTCTTGTCTGGCTTTTAGAAGTACCTTTGAAAGGAGAGGCAGTGGTGGGAAGGCATAGACTTAGGTTTTTCCAGCTGAACAGAAGAGCATCCACTTTCCATGGTTGTTTGTGATAAGTCCTTGTGCAGAATTTTGTAGTTGGCAATTCAGAGGGGAGGCAAAAAGATCTATGTCTGGGCATCCCCATTTGTGTGTTATCATGCTGAAGATTTGTGGATTCAATTTCCATTCATGAGGGTCCATGATATTTCTGCTTAGGTAGTCTGCCAGAGTATTTTTCTTTCCTGGCAGGAATTCTGCTTGCAGGTGAACTTGGTACGTTAGAGCAGTGTTCCACAAGGTCATGGCTTGCCTGCAAAGGGGGATAAGAATGAGTGCCCCCTTGTTTATGTACCACATTACTGTGGTGTCTGTCTTTAGTAATAGTTGTCCTGGATATAGAAAGTCCTTGAAAGCTGATGTGAACATGCATCTGGTCTGTGGTCCACTTGCCCTGAATGCATTTTCCTGCCATGTGTGCTCCCCAGGCGTAATCCGAAGCATCTGTTAGAGTTTGCCTGGCTGTGGGTAGGGTGAAAGGCTGACCCTTGTTAAGGTGACATGCCTTTGCCCACCATCGATAATCCTGTTGTAGGCAGGGAGTCATTGGAATTACTGCTTCTAGACTGAGAATGTTTAGTCCAAACACTTTTTAGGTACCACTAATTTCCTCATATGCAGTCTGGCATATGGTATTAGTAGTATGCAGGATGCCATGAATCCCAGGGCCTGCAGAATTTTTCTTGCAGGGAGATGGGACGTTTTTGCCAGTAGTTGAAAATGAGTTAGTTGCACTTGTCTGGCGTGAGGTAAGCAATCTGGGCAGTTGTATTTCAGCTGGCACCCAGGAAAGACATCTGTTGTGAGGGCACTAGTTTTGACTTTTCGTTTACTGTGTACCCTAGAGAGAAATTAGCAACTTTTTCACAAACGCCAGATGCTGTAGAAGAATGTACTTTGTCTCTGCTTGAATGAGGCAGTCGTCCAGGTATGGATATATTTGAATTCCTTTTTGTCTGCAAAATGCAATTACTGGTGCCAGGCACTTTGTGAAGACCCTGGGCGCAGTAGATAAGCCTAAGGGCAGTGCAGAGAATTGGTAGTGCATTGTACCAGCTTTGAATCTGAAGTATCTTCTGCAATATTGTCTGATAGGGACATGCAGGTATGCCTCTGAGGTCCAGAGTAACAAGGCAAGCCTTCTTGCCCAACATGGGTAGAAGCTGCTGTAATGTCAACATTTTGAATTTTGGAATATCCAGGTAAGTATTCAGAATTGAAAGGTCCAGTATAGGCCTCCAGGCTTTGTCCTTTCTGGGGACCAGAATAGTCTTGAGTAAAATTCTTGTGTTGTTCCTGTTGTGGTACTTTTTGTATAGCTCTCATGTCCTTGAGGGCTGAAATTTGTTTGTGCCTAAGCCCATAGATTTTGTAGCAGGTCTGGCATTCCTTTTAGCTTTGGTAAAGTATGGAAGTGGAAGGAAGCTGTAACCTTGACACAATATTCAGGACCCATTTGGCTTGGGTGATTGTTTGCCAGTTTTGAGAAAAAAAGTGCTAGTTTTCCCCCTAAGGGGGCTTCCAAAAGGGACGTGCTTGGCGTACACAAAGGAAAGTCATTGTGACCATTTCCTGTAAAGTTGAAACTTGCCCTCACCTCCTTTTGGGGTTGAGGTGCCCAACTGTCGGTTTGAGCCTTGGGGTTGAGTTGAGATCTGCCTCTTGGGCGTCTGTATCTGCCTCTCTGTGGCCTGTCTGACACTGCAAAGGACCAATTTTTTGTTGGCCAATTTCTGCTAAACTGAGGTGGCTGTACCTGTAAAACATCCTTGACTGTTTGCATAGATTTAGCTTTACCCTCCATTTTCTTTAACACCTCTTCTGCCTTAACACCAAACAAGGTATGTTGTAAAGGAGTATCCAATAACTTTGCCTTAACATGATCAGGTAAACTCTGTTCTTTTAAACAAGCATGTTTTCGAACAGAACCTGTAACTGCAGCTCTACAAGAGGCCTCTAAAGAATCAAAACCACATTGCAGAGTATGTTTTCCCACCTGTTCAACTGCATGCAATAAATCCCGCATTTCTTTACAATCAGGAGCTTCTGAGCTAGCAAGCATTTTCTGTTTTAACTGAGCCATTAAATATTGTTGGTACTTAAGCATGTGAAACTGGCAATTTAAAGCTCTTACTGCTAAAGCTGCAGACTTTCTTCTTTCTTCCCCCATCTATCCAAAGCTCTGGAATCTGTCAGAGGGTACTGGATTTTTTGCAATGGAAGCCTTAACCCCTTTTGGACCCTGGGAAATGCAGAAGGGTTTTTGTAAAGAAACTTGAGAGTCAGGGACTCTAATAGCTATCTGGCTTGGCTGGAGCAGGAGGCAGAGTGTCAGAAGATAAGCTGGATTCACAGAACACATCATCCACAATGTCTAGCACAGGCGGAATAGCCAGGGGCCTGTGCTGAGGAAATACCTGAGCCTTTTCTTGGATTCTGAGTAATCCTGACTTTCCCAGTGGAAATGTTCCCTCATGGTATGTAAAGTTTCCCCAAAAGAATAATCCTCAGGAGGAGAGGCTGAAGGTATAGATTCCTCTGCATCAGAGTCCTCATAGGGGGTAAAGAGTATCCCTGGTCTGAAAAGGAATCCGAGGAAATGGAAACCTGATCAGAGGAGTCAGTCTGTATCCTGCCTAGGCCTTTTCTCAGGAGGGGGATGGGAACCTCTGATTAGAGTAATGAGGTCTTCGGCCATTTTAAGCATCTGTTTTCTAAGGCATGGAGGACTGTTCAGGAGAATGCTGTACTTGTTTGTCTTTAATGGTACCTTTGTCTTGGCTGTTTTAATGGTAAGTTTTAAAGGTCTGAAAACACCCTCAGAAGCCGGTGCCTGCTCAGCGGCTCTGGACCAGAGGGATTAGTTTCCGTAGGCCAAATACCTTGATTTTCCAGAGGCCTAGATGTCTCCATGTGGGAGTCTGAAGCGGCCTGTGGCTCCGAAGTAGCGGGTGTCAGGGGCTGCGAAAGCGCCTCACTGAGAACCGGCAACTGGCCTAGAAGAGGTTTCGTCGGTTTTGGACCTCGGATGCCTATCTTTATCCTTGCCTTCGCGTTTTTTCAGTATTGAGGTAGTCTGCTGATCTGACGGCATGGTACAATTGAACCTTCGGCCAAAGAAGTGTAATGCAAAATCAAAACATCTTTTTATAGTGCTTTTGTTGAATCTAGCACAAAACCGACAACTAGTGACGTCTGATCAGGGCCTAGGCATGGAATACAGTAAGAGCGGAAGTCTTTATGAGGTATATGCTTCCCACAAGAAATACAATTAACTTTTTCTTGACACTGGTGTGAAGCAAGAAAAAGGTTTCCCCAATGGGGTACTTAGCTTTATTGAACGCAGATTTTCGAAGTCGAATTTCAGATCCGAAGTCGGCCGACCAGCACTTGCTAATTGCTTCAGGCACCTCGTGGCAAGAAAGACTGAAGAAAATGGCGTTGGATGCATATTATATACCCCTGGCGCACTGACGTCAAGGAACAGCAACAGACGCCGGACCAAGACTTTGGAACTCTGGCCGACTGCGGGACCACCTGACGACAGGATAACCCAAGTGTGATGACTGCAGCAGTGTAACATGATGAACATCAGACAGTGGAGGACACTGTGGTCTGGGCCTAAACAGGTGACGTAGTAAGAATGAAAATCTGCGGTATTTGCAAGACAATTGTTAACTTTTTCGGACATTGGCTAGAGCAAGAAAAAAGGATCCCCAGCGTGGTACTTAGCTTTAGAAAACTTAAGGATTATTCAACTCGAAAACAAAAAGTTAAAGTAACATCCGACCGGCACTTGTGAATTGTTTCTGCCTTGGGCTCCTCCTTGGAAAGACAGACTTATGTAGTGGCATCTGCTGTTTTTATACCCCAGAAGAGACTGCATCTGACAAATAATAAATCTCTGGTATTCAGGCCGACTGAGGGCTACCTGCAGGCAGATGACCCAAGTGTGATGACTGAAACAGTGAAACACTAAGAACATCAGACTTTCTTAGCAGTAGCATTGTCTGAAGGCTTAGCCTAGTGTGGCCTGTCACTAAGTTTTTCAGAATGTCGGCAGATTGTTAGCTGACGGATGCCATTTCGGAATTTGAAAACTGAATATGAAAATAACAGTTTACAAAAACCGCTCTATGGCGAATGGTTTTCTCATTGAAGAGAGGACAGAACCAGCAGCGAAGGAAGTCATGGCCTGGGCCTAAACAAGCGCAGTAAGAATGAAAGTGTCTGGGATCAGCTTTCCACAAGCGAGACGATCGTTATTTTCGGACATCGGTTAGAGCAAGAAAAAAAAGGTCCCCAACGGGATACTTAGCTTTAGACGTTTTCTGATGAAATTCGACTTCTGGTAGCAACCAACTGGCACTCGTGTGAACTGATACTGCTACGGGCTCCATGGCAAGAAAGACTAATGTAAGACGCCATCAGTCTTGCTTTACAGTACTGACAACTGAACTACAGGAGAGGGCAGACAGCACAGAAAAACTGACTCCGGTATTCGGGCCGGCGGCCTCCACAGCAGGGATAACCCACAGGTGATTGCTGTGGAACAAGAAGAACATACTCCAAATCCAAAAGAATCGCAGGCTCTGAGCCGAAGGTAGAGCCAAGCTCAACTAAGACGTGGTCCCAAGATGCAAAGTTGGAACAGAGAAATCACTTTAACTACCCCCCCCCCCCGGACTCTTATCGGCGAGTGTCAGCCCCTAGACCCATCGGTCAGCACTGAAGTCAGGGTAGTCTGAACAGACCGATGTGAAGCAGGTGTTGGTCCTGATGGCTCCACAATCAGCAGCTCCGAAACAGAGTCGGATCTGAGGAACAGAAGATGGGTTCTTCTCGGTTCCGAAGTCCCACGGATCGGTTCCGATAAACGTTGGGCCAGTGCCATTGTCTGCAGAAGCCTCTGCACCACAAGATCCACATCTATGTCGGACAACCTGCTTGAAGACAGAAAAAGGAATGGATGAAGCCACTGACCAATACTGGAGACTTTAAAGTAGGAGACACCAACTCCAATACTAGGGACTGGCTCCTAACAGTCTGCTCCAAAGGCAGTGGAGCTGATGAAGACATCCGTTCTGGATCAGCTGGTTGATGGACTTGTACTCTGCTCCAGAAGATTTAGACAGTCACAGTTGTCCTTGTCTAGTTCTTGTTGAAGAGGATTTTAAAAGACCTCTATCAATTTCCTTTCAGGCTCATGCAACACCCTAGCACTAAACGAGTGGCATATAGAGCAGTCCTCTTGGAGATGAACCTACCCTAAACAAAGTAAAATGTCCATCTGTTAAGGACATTTATCACCCACATTTTGGGCACTTTGAACCCAGCTTAACCTTTTGTTGAGCCATCCCTCTGCCTGTGCCCCTCTGTATACACACATGCAAAACACACAAATTTACAGTACTTAAGCTTTGTATAAAAAAAAAAAAAAAAAAAAGGCTTGGAAGACACAAAAGAACTTACTTACTAGGCCCTAAAACCTGGGCTTGGAAACAATAGCACCTTCTAATTAAAACTGGTTCCGCAGCACACACTAAAAGAAATGAACACCAAAACAATCTGAAATATAATAGGCTTTAAAGAATACTAGATAATCTAATAGACTAGGGTAGGGAGATATTGAAGACCTAAAAACACAGCCAGAAACAGACTAGCACAAACACACAGACTTATTTACTATTAATCCAAAACTATCTCCAGCCACAGCAGGGTACCCCAATAAGAGCCAAACTTCA